>NC_136069.1:1042296565-1043017065 GCF_964261635.1 Lissotriton helveticus | reverse complement strand
AACATTAGACATCTCTAATGGATTCTTTTGTCAAAACATTGCACCTGAAAGCAGGTATTTGACCGCTTTCTCAATAATGGGGTCGCAGAAAAATTTCTGTCGACTCCCACAGGGAATCAAGAATGGCCCAGGATTATCCTCAGCAAGAGTAACAGAGTTACTACAAATGTATGATGATGAAGCATTATCATATGACGATGACATCTATCTAACAGATGATGACTTGGATACTCACTTGAAAAGAGTGAACACCATAATACTTGGGTTCGCAGTAGAGGGTTACAAATTCAACTTTAAAAAGTCACGAATTGCCCATCTAACAGTCCTGCTTTTAGGATATGAATTATCAAGTGAAGGCAAAAGCCTAGCAGACAATTTCTTAGAGAAATGTGCGGTACTCCGAGCACCAAAAACGCTGAAGAACTTACAATCAATACTAGGTTTCCTGAATTTCGGAAGAACTTACATTCTAAATTATGCAGGGAGGGTTAAACCTCTCTATGAACTAATAAAACCTGATTTTAAACCAATCCATTGGACTCAAAAACACACGGAAATTTTGAGATCATTGCAAACAGACATGTTAGCTAAAACAAAATTGCAAACTCGCGAAAATACACGCAACCTTGTAATCCGAGTCATCCCAGGAAGATGCGGATTCACGTACCTGACCTCTAATGAGGAGAAACTGTACCAATAGTTTACAAATCACATTTGTACACAAAAGCTGAAATGAAATTTAGTTCAATGGAAAAAAATCTAACTGCGGTTCAGACTGCTGTAGCATAAGAAAGAGCCCTAGCACAAGGTAAACGAATAATAATCATTACAACCAGTACCAGCCCTAGAAGCGGTAACGAAAGCAAACATTCCAAATGCTAAAGCACTACATCCGAGATGGATCCAATGGGTTAATTCTCTTGCTGCAACAGACGTAGTATACAAATTTTATCCTAATTTAAAAACACAAGAATTTCTACAATATGAATATGAATGTCCGCTGCCAACCGAAATCCTACCTCTTGAACACTACGGCTGTATAATATATACAGACGGATCAGCACAACCTGCTGTTGGGGGTAAACAAGCTTACAGTGCTGCGTGCGCGATTGTTAAAGGTCGTTGGCACGAAGGAAAATTTAGACCACTGGTCACTAAAACGCAATCTCTAGGAGATTGTACAGCTCAGCGAGCTGAACTATTAGCATTTAAGATGGCGCTTGAAAATACCGATCACGAATTCCCCACACTAATAGTATGCGATTCATATTACTGCGTTCAGTCTTATAATGAATACTTGCAGAACTGGGTGGCACAATCAAGCATAAAACGCTTTGGGAACAAGTAGTTCTTTTACAGAAAGAACTACAAAAGACTCGGGGGGCGTGGCCTGGAGCCGTCGATGGTGGACGTGTAGTTCTGTAGCTCCGTCCTACGCCCTGAAAACTAGCTAATTATCCTGCACTACCCTGCCTGCAGCTCACCTGATCCCTGAACAGGTTGTCTCTGGGGGCGAGCGGCGTGAAGCGGTGCGGCATAGCCCCTCTCGGACCGCTCCTCCGGCGGGTTCCGGCGTCAGAGCCTGTTGCGGCCTGTGGGTCGGAGTGAAGCCCCGGCCTCAAGTGGTTGGCCTGGCCGGCCTACCCCCTGCCTCCTTCGCGGTCCAATCGGGACCCGGGATTGGATTCCTCCTGTGTTACCGGCCAGGACTGCGGTGTGCGGTGTGGTGCCTTACCCTGTCTCGGGCCCCGCTACCCCCGCTTGGTTGCTGCACCACAGGCCGGCCGCCCTGCTGTGCGGCCCTTCCGGACACGGGAACATTACCGGGCTGTCCCCCCCGCCCACCTGCGAAGCTAGCGGGACTCCGGCGGTCCGCCGCGGGGACGGGAACTGAGGAGCGGGCGGCACACGCAGTCCGCTGCCACCGCCGCAAGACCGACTTCGCCCTGCACAGGCTGCCAGCATTACACCGCGGATCGGCCCGACTCTGCTGATATCCGGGCGCCATCTTGTCACCACCCTGGGGCTTGGTCGAGACCCTTGAGACCTGGCACTCTCGCCTCGCCTGCACCCGAGCCGCCTGCCAGTGGCCCTGAACACGCAGCACAGAGGGACATGCACTGACGACACGCGGACCTCAGGTACGGGGGTCCGAGGAGGGAGGGTGCGCCAAGCGCTTTGGCGCCTTCTCACAGCGCTACAGCCACAACCTTTGCCGCGCTCCAGACTGGTGCAATAAGCTCTGCAGTGACCTGGACTCCACCACCTTTCCCCCACCACCGACTCTGCGGGCCTCGGGTCCTACCTGACGGAGGAGACACCGGAGGCGCACCGACCCACCCTGCGTTGGTACCTCGCTTTGTTAGCCTGCACTGTAACTGCCAGCCCTGAGGACTTCGCTACTCCCGCCTCTCCCTACCGCGCGGTGGTCCTTCCATAACCACTGCCGGACAGTCGGAGGGTCTGCAGCGGACTGCTGCGCCCACTACAGCGTCACCCTGCTAACGAGATCCATGGGCAAACACAGGGACAAACCTCGGGCCCAGGGCGCTCAGACAGACGTGCAGTCCACAGGCTCGGACGACCCGCTGGCCTCCTCTAACATGGACATCATCCCGCCGACCGGTAAGGGGTCGCAGGACGCCAAGCTGGATCTGATCCTGAACGAAATACGCGCGACGCGAGAAGCGCTAGAATCACGCATGGACACCATGGCGACTGGATTGTCCCTACTGAAGGCTGACCATGGCAAGTTGGCGGATCGGGTGGCGGAGCACAAAATAGTGCTGGATGACCTAATCCCGCAGCAGACGGAACACTCCGCGAAATTGGAAAACGTGGAGAAACAGCTGCAGCGACTATGGGATAGAGTGGACGATGCTGAAGGATGGGCCCGCCGCAACAACGTCCGCATCCTGGGCATTCCGGAAAGGAGCGAGGGGAGGGACCCCACTCGGTTCGTGGAGGATTGGCTACGGAAGCTGGTGGGCCAGAGAGACCTCACCACCCTCTACAGTGTGGAACGGGCCCACAGGGTACCATCGAAGCCCCCCCAGCCAGGGGCACCTCCTCGCCCCCTGATCGCTCGTCTCCTCCACTTCAGAGACCGGGACACTGTCCTGCGAGCGGCAAGGGAGGAAGCACCAATACGCTTCGAGGATAAGAATGTGTCGGTCTACCCTGATTTCACTCCCACTGTGCAGCGGGCCAGGTCCAACTTCCTGGGGGTGAAACGCAATTTGCGGGACAGGAACGTGAAATATGCACTTTTGTTCCCTGCTCGGCTCAAAATCCTACATAACAACAGGTCCCATTTTTTCGACTCGCCTGAAGAGGCGGCGGAGTGGATGGAGGTCACTCTGACCCCGCCGGCATCACAGGACCCATTCGCAGACCACCACAGTGACGCCCACAGGCGCTCGCCGGACCGACGGAACAACACTCCCAGCCCCGGTCACCATTCCTCCCACGGAACATCGGCAGTACCGCATCCCATTGGGCACCAGGCGGCTGGCCACTCGTCATCATCCCCGCAACAACGTCTAACTGAGGAGGCACTGGCCGCTCACGACGCGGGAGCACCCGGAGACAGACTCACCGACACCACCGACACCCGCACTGAGGTATCTGGTTCAGTTGACAGCTTGCAGCTCTTTCCGAAGATCACGGCACAGATGGCAGCGGAGTTCTGAGCCACGACACGATTGATCCTCACCGGGTGGTAACGTATAGCTACTCCCCTCCTTCTCATATGGTGGGTTGTATGTGTGGGGGCCCATAGTGTTGTGGGCTATCCATCCCACGCAGTCCGTTCAGGGACGTTCGACGGAGGCCTACCACCCCCGGTATGCACACGAACTTGACTGACTTGTGCCCACGTTGGGCACCAAGGTTTGGCTCCTGGGTACGTTGGCTCAGGGACCTTTTTGTTCTGGGGTTACATGTTCGCGAGATACTCTCTTTTTCTAGCACAACAAGACATGTGGGGTCACCCAGTTGTTTCACATTGCCGCACCGCACAGATGGTAATGGGACCTCTTAACAACTACCAATTGTGCACCTGGAACCTGCGTGGCATGGGGTCGGTGCACAAACGACACAGGATTCTTGCACAACTCAACCGCAGGGGGACACAGATTGCTTGCTTGCAAGAGACACATTTGAACGCTGCTGAAGCGGTGAAACTGCGCAAGAAATGGAGAGGGCAGCTCTTTTCTACCTCATACTCTGCATTTTCAAGGGGGGGCGGCGATTTGGCTCCGTGGCTCTCTTCCCTTCCAGATGCTGGAGCAACGGATTGATCAGGAGGGTCGCTATGTGTTTGTACGGGGACTGTTGGATGGGGAGGCGGTTGTCATAGGATGTGTGTACTCACCTAACGCAAACCAGTCGGAATTTTTGTTAACTGTAAACGAGGTACTTGCAGGTTGGGCTGATCTTCGCTGGATCATAGGGGGCGATTTCAATGCTGTACTTGATGTTAGGCTAGATAGATCACACCCCCCCTTACAGGCTACCGAAAGCAGGAAACAGGCAGATGCGCTTGCAAGTTGGGCTGAGGGCTGGGATTTGGCGGATGTGTGGCGCAGCATACACCCTCTGGATAGGGAATACACCTTTTTCTCCCCTCCCCACCAGCTTCACACCAGAATTGACCATGTGTTCTGCTCCCGTTCCCTTACGGCACTGATTGTCCAGACCCAACACATGGGGAAAACTCTATCGGACCACAACCCCGTGGAGATTACATGGCAGTGGGGTAGGAGGCTAGCTCCCATCCCGACTTGGCGACTGTCTACTGATCTCCTCGAGGATTCGGTCTTCCGGTCCTCCCTGTCCGACACCATTGACACCTACTTCTCCACGAATACGAACACGGCCAGCTCCCGACAGATTGAATGGGACACTTTCAAAGTCTGTCTTAGAGGGGCTGCTATGACCACTAGGGTGGGGAGGAAACGCGAGGTGATCAGCCAACTGAAGGAGGTGGAGGGCTCACTCGCGTCCCTAGAGAACGAAGCAGCGGGCACCAATGCTCCCTTTACACCTCTGCAAGAGGCACATATTAGACACGCAGAGCTTCTGGAAGACCTGCGGCTTATAGACTATAGGGAATACACGAATAGGCAACATACACAGGCAGACCGCGCCGGTCCCCTACTAGCCCGCATTCTACGGGACTCCCCGATCAGCCATCCCGTTTTGAGGGTCCTGGACCAAACTGGCCTCCCGGCTACCACCCAAATAGGGATTAATACGGCGTTCAAGGACTATTACACCACGCTGTACGGTCCCCCACAGCCCCTATCAGAACCCGCACTTGCGGCCTTCATGGAGGGACTGGACCTCCCACACCTTACTGCCAACCAGACCAAAGACTTGAAGCGTACTATCTCAGTGGCGGAAATTAGACAGGCGATACGAGCCCTCCCGAAGGGCAAGGCCCCCGGAACGGATGGCCTGCCAGCTGAATTCTACGCAACATATATAGACCTCCTGGCCCCACGGTTACACACTGTTTATCTGGAAGCCCTGCGTACTTCCTCTCTACCGCAATCATCCATGCAAGCACTGATCACGTCCCTCTTGAAACCGGCCAAAGATGGTCTGCAGATGGCCGATTACAGACCCCTGTCCCTTCTCAATACTGATTCTAAAATATTGAGCAAGGTGCTGGCGTCGAGGCTCGTGCAGTATGTGCCACAGCTGGTCCACCCAGATCAGTGTGGTTTTGTGACGGGCCGTAATACGGCCATGAACCTTAGGCGCTTAGCCCAGCTCATGCTCGGGGTTAATGCGAACACGGCCTCCGAAGGCTGCATATCTCTAGACTTAAAACAAGCGTTTGATTCCTTGAGGTGGGACTATATGTTCGCCACCCTGTCAAACTTCGGGATACCGCCCGAATTTCTTGCTTGGGTCAGATTACTGTATACCATCCCCACGACCAGGGTGCGCACCTCCCAGCAAATCTCTGGTCCCATAGCTATAGCACGAGGAACCAGACAGGGCTGCCCGCTCTCCCCTCTCCTATTCGTCCTTGCCCTCGAACTGTTGCTCTGCAGGCTTCGGTCGATGGCCTCCCAATATGGAATACGCCGACATGGTACGGAGCACATCGTATCTGCTTACGCGGATGATATTATTTTATATCTCCGAGACCTGAGGGGCGACTTGAGTCCAGTTTCCCAGGTTTTCGAGGACTTCAGAGAGATCTCTGGCCTCTCCATCAGTGAGTCTAAATCCTATGGGTTCACCTTTGTAGCCGCAGACGAGTCGGCCCCCCTGCCTTTTGCCCCTCATGTATTCCAGATGGCGGAAACCACTTTCCGATATCTTGGGATGCAGATATACAGAGAGGCGGGCATGATGATAGACGGCAACCTGGGTAGAGCCATCAGAACACTGAAGTCACAAATTCAGTTCTGGCTAACATTGCCGCTCTCCATACCCGGCAGGGTGGCAATCTCCAAGATGGTGATGCTCCCCCGTCTCATCTACTACTTCACCAATCTGCCATTCCAAATCCCAGCGGTGACGTTTACGACCCTCGACTCCCTCCTCGCAGAACTTGTGTGGGGGCATGGCCGTAGACGCATAAGTCTGGCCAAGTTGCAGCTCCCCTCTGGCTCTGGAGGCATGGGCTTACCGGACTTCAGGGCTTATAATTATGCGTGTCAGCTACAATGGCTAGCTTACTGGGTGGCAGGCCGCAATCTTCATGAGATCAATGTTTCGGGGGATGACCATGCTAAGGGGAGAGTGCACATCTTACTCCTGCCTGGCTCGGATCTACCTAGAAACGCCCCGCCGCTTCTCAAGCTGGCGGTAACATACTGGCGGAAGTCATTAAAGTACACGTCCCCCGGGACACCTTATGCCCCCACAGTCCCACTGTTGGGCATACCTCTAGGCTCGGGCACACTCACGACGACCTTGCTGGAGCCCTGGCATGACACAGGTGTGACACACGTGGGTGACCTGTTTGCGGAGGGGCACCTATTATCTTTCGAAGACTTCAGAACCAGGATGGGCGTCCCCAGAGGCTCCTTTCTCCTGCATGCCGGACTCCGCCATTATATTACACGCAAGTGGTCACCTGACGGGCGGGAGCCTGTTACGAACCCTCTCATTACAATGCTCTACCTCATGGGAACGGGCGGCCATCTGACCAGGTGGCTCACAGCTAGCATCAGAACGGGGAGGGCACTTACACTGTCACCACTGCAGGCGGCATGGGAAACAGATGTTGGAAGGCCACTGAGAGACAAGGAGTGGGAGCGCATACTTCAGTTCCCCAAAAAAGTAGCCAGGAACCCCAAATACAAGTTTATCCAGCTGATGTTACTACATAGAGCCTACCTGACTCCACACCGCCTACATGTGATGTTCCCTGCATCCAAGAGCAACTGCCCCCGATGCGATGCTGACGACGCATCACTGGTACATATGCTGTGGCACTGCCCTAAACTAGGGTATTTCTGGAACACTGTCCATGACTCACTTGAGAGGGCTGGTACTCTGCCTAGGTCACCTACACTGGAGCGTACATTGCTGGGGCTGGGGCCATCGACACGCACCAGAACCGTGGCGACGCGCTTCTCAGATCTGGCCCTGTTGCTGGCGAAGCGCGCCATCACGATAAGATGGAAATCATCTAAGCCGCCCAACCCTGACCTATGGCGGGCAGAAGTAGTGCGTTGGGGTAAAGCTGAGGGTGAAGCGCTACAGAGAGAGGAAAGTAGGGGCCACCGAAAAACTCCGATCTCACTGGAATGGTTTGCCGCGTTGGGGGCATTTGAGACTGCTAATGACGAGGATGAAGGGGATACAAGTGATTAGACACCTATGACGTCACTATGCCTTGATTCACTCACCCATGCACGAACATTGCCTACGGTGCACTGCGATGGGGTACGGGGGACCCCGACCCATCGAACACGCTAACCCACCCTACCTGTGTGTTCAACGTACACTACTTTTTCGTACATTGGGAGTGACCCACTTGTTGATATTTTGATTATGTGCCTGTTTGAGAGTGTCGGGTGGGATTTCCTAGGGGTGGGGGGTGGGTTTGGGTATGAACGGGATTTGTTAGTTTGTTCTGATACATCGAAAAATGAAAAATCGAATACACTGTGCTTATACATATGCTCTGAGCAACCGCATGCATGTACCACCGGGGTTCATACTGAGTTTGTATATATGAATATGTGTGCATGTTACTGCTCTCCCAACTATGCTAATAAAACGATTTTCAAAAAAAAAAAAAGAACTACAAAAGACTCACGTGATACATACACTGAGTCATCAACGTGATGGCGTTCACGTTGCAGGGAATTCATTGGCTGATGAAGCCGCGAAGGCGGCTGTGCAAACGGCTTCCGTAGCTGCTATCACCCGGTCAAAAACAAAAATAGACAGCGATATAATGCAAGCTGTCAGTGCTACAGTAAAAAACGATAAAACAACACTCCCAAAAGGCTTTCCAGTAAAGTGCTCATACATAACTGATACAAATAATGTTCCATTTGCTCGAATCCCTGGAGTGGGGGATAGGGCAATTCCAAACATGGAACACAGGTTAGGACTAATTACAGCGGCACACGAAGGACTGGCTTCTGCACATGCTGGTGTTTCCGCCACAATATCGTTATTAAAACAGAGATATTGGTGGCCACGCATGAGAATAGAAACTAAGAACTATGTTCTAGAATGCGAAATATGCCAAAGAATGAAAGTATCAACGGTGAAACGACCAGCACAGACGCCCCTTCTAATCTCAGATAAACCATTAGCTTGCGTTTACCTGGACCACTGTGGTCCCTTACAAAGGGATGGTAACTATAAATATATCATGGTCGCAGTGGATTCCTGCACGAGATTTATTTGGATGTGGCCCCAGCGCTCGGCTGACGCCAGAACTGTTATAAAAGATTTGCGAGTCTATATCGGCCCATACGCAATTGGCATGCTACATTCTGACAAGGGTCCTGCTTTTAGCTCTCGAGCTTATAAGGAGGCCATGACCAGCATGGGCATTGCATTGCGGTACTCTTGTCCCTTCCATCCTGAGGGAAATGGGATTGTGGAAAGAAAAAACCGGGACATAAAGCAATCTATAACGGCGAGGGTATTAGGTTCGGGTGATGGGTGGGTCCAACATTTAACAAGTGTCCAACGTAGTCTTAATAATCTGCAAAGAAATTCTCTAAAAGGTTTCAGTCCATACGAACTATTGTTCGGTACTAGAATGCATATTCAGGACTTAGATAGTCAGACTTCAGTGGTAGAAGAAAAATGCTTTGATATCAAAGATCGTTTGGCTATTTTACAGGACTTAAATGAAACAAGAAAAGGCCTGAGCAACGTAAAGTTAAAACAGCAGCCAACAGCCACTGAAGATAAACCACCTGTCCCAGCAAGGCCTGTCTGGATTCCAAAGATTGGGGGTCTGGTCAGAGAGAAGATCGCGGTGAAGAAGGAATTTGGGCCTTCTTACAGAAAAGCAGTACCTGTCTTAGCTATCAGCGGAACAAGATCAGTTGTACTACCGCCCCTTGCTGGTAAAAAGGAGGACCGAGTTGTATCCATCGACCTGGTAAAACCACAATCATGTGGCCAATAATAAGTAGTAGGCCCAGTGGACTCCCAAGAAATAGCAGAGTACCAAAACTTGCTACAATACAAGAGGTTCAAACTGAGAGACTAATCACATTTGATAAACCTGCAGTGAATGAAAAAGGACTATGCAACAAAGCCATGGAACTTATGCCTCTTAAAACCCAAATTGCAACAGTTCGTCAAGAAACACCAGTCTACAACGATGTAGCCTCAGACTATGCTAATGAAACAAAGAAAATTCCAAAAGCAAATGAAAATCCGGAAGCGATTCCAACAATTGACAGAACTGCATCTGGCTACTTCATCAATTTCGATGACTTTTCTGAGGATCCAAGCGAGCCTGAAGAAACGCCAACAACAAAAACTTTTAAAGACAAATTAACTGAACTCTTTCATCAACTCAAAGAAACCTATCTGATTTCTCCATGGATTGAATTTTGGATTGTGTTAGTTGTACTTTTCCTCCTGCTTTGGATTATCATGGTTCTTTGTTTGGGAAACTTCATTGAGGGAAAATACAGTACAATGGACACAGCAAGTCAGAACATCAACTTGGTCCTAAAGCCAAACAAGTCATCTCACATCGAGAAAAGAGAACTATCTTCAGTGAATGTCACAGCCAATCCAATACCCGGTGGGGTAGCTTGGGACAAAACGGATTACGAAATCTATTTCCCGGTCGAGCTCTTGAAATATCCACACCAGTTCAAGGTTTCATTAAGTGACTTTGTAAAACCGAACACATTCTCTGATGATTGGGACTTTGAAAGTATTAATGATATGATGTCAGATTTAGTAATGTCAGCAAAATTTACAGAACATGATTACTTACAGGGTTCATCTAACTATGAAGAAATGTACTGCTACAATCACTTTGCACACCATTATTTGCAAAAATCTGCTCAACCTAGAAATGTTTTTAATTATAATCAATGGGAACATTGTGCAACTCCACCAAAAGGTAGTTCGAAAACATTTTACGAGAAATTCCCATACTTCTCAGGGTTTAACACAAGTGAAGCAGAAACGTTTTATTTCAAACTGTTAAATAAGACAGGGGTGAAAACAATGCTGACAAATACTAAATTGATCTATTCGGAAAAGTTTATGAAAAAATGACTGCATTTGGTTTTGATTTTTGGAAGAACAACATTGAAACAAAAACCATCTGGGGTACCAAAGATTGGCAGGTCCAAGGATTAGAAGCATTATTTAGAGCCTGCATGATCCCAGAACAAATTATATTCTTGAATGACACCATTCAACAGACAACCTGTCTTGGCCTAGCCAAAATTAAAGACTTAAACAAACCGTCTATTCCAAAGCCAACGCCTGACAGTAATAGCACTACAGATGTTGAGATAGACGTATCCCATATTTGTATCCAAAACAGAACACATCCTGATTGGAAAAAATGGTTGATCTGGCCCACAGACAAATAACTGTCAAGATAGATTCCTGAACAAAATACAGGGGTTCAAGTTGACCAGGCCAGACCCTAGATACTCCCAGAGACAACATCCAGGGATAGTTACAACATACAGTGTAGGGAAACTCTGCCTCGAATGGCTACAGAAATCCACACGGCTGAAATTAAGCAACACTTGACTTTACTTAAAGACGGTGCTGACTTGCGTGATTTCATAATGGGACCACGCAAACAGCGTCAAAAATGTTTCATAGCGGCCGGTATATACGCTGCGTACAACGAAGCTTGGAAAGAAACACAAATTGAAACAGCAGAAAAAATACGAGAAATTGATTGTATTATTTTGGAAAAATCACTTTCTGTTGTGGACAATGGGTTAATGACTCTATCCTCCAGAATATATTCACTGGACAGTATTGTATCATCTGCTATTGATATAATAGAGCAGGACTTACTAATGTTACAACATGGTCAGTCCCAATTACGTTCTATTGTACAGCTTGGCTGGACGTTGCAAAATCTGCGTTCAGGCTACGTACCATGGCGTTTAATCAACACAACGTCATTATTCTCTATCTTTAACCTTACTGATAAACAAATCAGTTTGGCACAGAAAGGAGCAGACTATACGATTCTGAGCATTGAAAAACTTAAGAGATTACCATTGACAATGTCAGAAAGACCTGTCATTGAATGGATAATACACGGGATAATTACAATTCCGATAACAACTTTCCAATTTCAATACTGCCAAGAATATATACCAGCGGGCCAGTATGAAAGGTTGGGTAAAGGGTACATTAAGTCATCATGGAAATTGCCTTACACACACACATGTTACAGTGAAAAGAAACAGAATGTATTTCTTAGTGGTAACAATTGTAAACGATCACTAAGCGGTATACTTCTGTGTCAAGGTATTAACTTGCATGGGGCCTGTGAGGGGACTTCAAATAACCTTTCATGTCACCAGCACGGCACACCTGCAACACAAATAGAGCCATTCTTTAGACGGCTTTCTAAGGGGAGCTATATTCTAATAGTGGACCACAGCTGTTGTGGCATGGTGCCAGGGAAAGCCTATCTCGTGAGTTCTATGGTCACTTGCTGTATGCAAGTATTGTATCCAAACAGCACTCCAGATACGGAGGCAACAATTTGGCCTTCTTTGAATATCTCTTCTATTCGAATTGATACTTTAAGCAGAATAAAGTCTGTTCTGTTACAGACAACTGTGCCCTTAACGTCATCAAAAGAAACGTATGATCTGCAAGTTGCAAGGACAGCGGCAGAGATACATAGCCTTTTATCAACAAATTTCCCCGTGCATTTCGCAGAAATGCTAAGCCAAATCCTAAATATGTCTGATACCAGTGGTATCCCACATGTATTTAAGACAATTTTTTCGGAAATTGTTAACACCCTTCAAAACAGTTCTGGGCATTTTTCCTAATTTTGTCCATTCTGTCTTTGGCGGCCTACCACTTCTTTTGGGTCTCGTAGCAGGAATTTTATTTTTGATACTTCTGCTCCGATATGGCAAGCCAAGTCGCAGACAAGACTCCAGCAACGATGGAAGAAACGATCCTAGCTATACGCTATCGGGACCGCATAACTAAAGTCCTTGGATTAGCCCGGCTAAGAGATCTGAATATGACCTGGTTTCTTTCATTCAGACCCATCTGGCAGAATTGCATCTTACCTGTGCTTCGATGTATGCTATGCGGAGAAGAATGCGTGTTGGACATCTGTCTTACACTACCATCAGCAGTACCATTGGATACAGATACTTTGCTAAGTCCTGTAACGGCTCATGCATCGTGTTGTCCCCAGCGGCTACCCATTCTGATGACGGCATTCGTTGAAACTTCGCCACTACGATTAGGTGGTAGTGAAATACGAGATGAGAGCAGCATCACCCAGGTACGACCTTCTGTGAGCATTGCTGATCCTGATATCGATGATAGCAATCATTCTCACGACTGCACTGTTGCGTCATTTACAAACTTGGTCGAACTTTCACCTGAAGTCGTAGACCAATTTTTTGCGAGTCTATCTGACATGATGTTCTCCCCTGAACAAAAAGAATAACTTTTAAGCAACAAGCACACAGCGTTCCCTGAACTCTGAATTCGGCCTTCAGCTTTGATAAACAAAAGCTACTGAAAATATTTGGAACTATTTTTTCCCCTGAAAGCAAAATAATTTTTTTTGTCCCAATTCCAAAATATTTACCTTTTTCTGGCACTTGTACTCTGCTTAAAATAGAACTATTCTTAAAGAACAGAGCTTCTATTTTTAGGAACTCTAGAGACAATATATTACCTCAGCCTCTAGCACATTTACAATAACTGTATTTATATGTGATGGAATGGTCTCGACCTTCTTTTCTGTATAAAGAGCCATTTCATGTGTACATTTCGCAAATCATTCAGCTGATATATATATGCATCCTTTTAACTGAATGATTACACTGCTTGAATAGCGTACAGTACCAATAATCATTTTCGTGTATTTCGCATACACCATTTCAAATACAAAAAATGTATTTTGGGGTGGGTTGGAATACACATGCACCTTTAAATGTTTACTATTGCTTAGTTTTAGTAATGATGGACATTAGATCGTGGAGTGGGTATTGTGTTTTTATCTAGGAACCTAAATCGATATTTCTATTTTATGCCCTTGTACGGTTATAATCAATAATATCCCTATAAAGGCATAAAAATCATATCCATATTTAGTCATAGCCCATGCAGTCACATTAAGCAAGCCTACTTCCCCGGACTCCTAGAAAGCACAACGAGTTCTCTAAACAAACCAAACCTCCAGCAACCTGGGAAATCCCCATTGCTTTTGTTTTGATTTCGTCCTAGAACTCCTGTGAAGCAGTGTAAGAACGGCCAGTTCTTAGTGACATCTTTATTGATGTCTTATGTCCAACCTTACATCAAACCCGGCACCTTTCAGGTATAAATATACCAACGTTGCCTTAAGCAAACACACAGTGGTGGTTTTGGAGCAGAGCAGCTATCTACTTGCCCGAGAGCCCAGCTGATGCGAGAGCCCACGGACGCTGCCCCTCCCCTTTGATGCACTGAGAGAGACACTGTCTTTTCTCCTGCCGAGAAATCCAGCTCCGGTGTTTCCAGATACCTTCGCGGGTTACTGGGATATCGAGTCCTGAGAGAGAGATACAAGACCTCCTGCTTTCTATTACCCAGGTACGGAACTGACTAAACCCTTAAAGAGAATTCTTGAGTCAGATTCTTGGCAAAACCAACTTAACTTAAACTGCTACTTACTTACTCCTTCCCACATATTAGGCTTAGGTCAGGTACACCGGGGTAGGCGTATTTAGAAGCACCAGTTGAGTACGTTAGTCAATGTATATATGTATGTATATATTTTATCTATTTTAAAGTATCATATGGCTAAGAAACCATATCAATGCTTTTACAGTATTATTTTATAATCAGTCCTTTTACTGTACGCACTTTACTTTACTATGAGTATCGCAATTGTGGCAATTCATTTCTCTTGCATGAGAAAGAAGACTGCACAATAAATTACACCTTTTATTGAAAACGCCCATCTCTCTTTTCTCTGCACTCTGGTGAAACTATGTATGCACACTTGACTGAGTGAAATAGCTGTGTATTGTTTTCACACGACTCTAGAGATACACTCTTATTCTGAGGGAGCAAAGTTGTCATGTTTGATGGTTGTCAGAAGCTAATCCCTTCTTGTCTATCCAGGGAGGTTAAACTCCTCCTCGTATATTCGAGAAAGTTTCTAGTGACCTCTGAGCTAGCTGGCAAACCTTAAGTCTAATATAGTCAGTAGAGACCTAGTCGACCTCAGTCCTACGTCTACACTGCTGAATATATTATTCCAATGCGCAGAGCCTATTGGGAATATAGGAACTACACTACACTGGACATGTCTGTCAATGTGTTCGATGTTGTGGGCCGTGTCACCTTCTCTTCTGGTGTGTGTTAGCTTGCCACACCTCTTCACATTTTCATGGGCGTTGTTGTTTCTGGTGGCATCATGCCCTTCGATTCCTTTCCTCCTTTCTTTCCTTCGTGGCGTCGTGCCACTCGTTCTCCATCTTCTTTTCTTCCTCGCGACACGGTTCGGTCATCTTGCTGCTCTTGTCCTCCTGACCAGGCTTCTCCGAGCGGCGTGCACTCCGCCCATTTCCCTCTGGTCTTGTCCTGGCTCTAGGACACTGTCTTCTTTTTCACTCTGTGACTGGACCGGTCGCTGCGACCTTCTCCTGTTGATAGTTTTACTTCTGGTTCTTGATGATGTCGAAGGTTCGTTGGTCTTGTTCGCGGATCACGTCTTGTTTAACCTTCTCGGACCTCTTGCTAGTCCACTCTGCCGATCTCTGGCAGGGGTGTTGCCTGGCACAGGTGCTTATGGCTGGGTTGACGGTGGTTGTCAGCCAGGTGTTGGTGACTTGCTGGGAGCGTTGGATGTCCAGAGAGACCTGGCAGCCATGTGCCTCCGCTTTGCTGAGGTGGAGTGTTTGTGGCGGCTTGACATATAGAGTGTGGGGACCCTCTCTTGCCTGTTGTGGGGCCACTGCCGACTCCATCTTGAGGCGGTGTGAGGGTGGGCACTCCGTGTTGACCTTCTCCTGTGGCATCTGCGGACAGAAGCAGGGATGCGCTTGACTTGGACTGCCGACACTCAGGGGTGGTCGGTCGCCTGGGGAAGCGTTAGGATGAGACGCAGTTGGCGCATGCTGCGGCTTACGTTCGGTTCATCCATGAGGCTGTATCCAGGGACGTCAGTCCGCCTTGGCAGCTGTCTGGTGTGTCAGGGTGTGCTTCTTGGCTGGCTGTGAGTCCTCGGTCTTCTCCCTTTGTTGGCTTGTTCAGCCCAACTGTGCTCATCCGGTCTTCAGGGTGACAGGGCTGTCACTCTTCTTCTTTTCTTCGAGGGCGATCATCTGGCTTTACCTTCCTTGCGACCAGACTGGGTGGTTAGCTTTTTCTTCTTTGCGACCAGATTGGGTGGTCGGCTTTCTTCTTCTTGCGACCAGACTGGGCAGTCGGCTTCTCCTGGTGAGCCTTCATGATTCCGGTGATTTGCGTGATCACTGTTCTTTTCAGTTGCAATGCTTTTGCCTTGGCGCGCTTTTGTCCGCGCTCTTCGGGTGCTTCACTGCGTCCGGAGGGTTACGCCACCGCTCCTGTGACTTTCGCTGGTGTTGTCACGCCATTCTTCGTGCGTGCTGCACTTCTTCCCATCCTCGTAAACTTGCTGCGTTTTCGTGTGGGGGTGCAGGCTTTGGTGTCTGTGTAGTGCTTCAGGAGGGTTGCGTCACCGCTCCGTTGACCGTTCCTGGTCTTTTCTTTTCGTGTTGTTTTTCCTTTGTTTTGCCGGTGCTTGGCTGTGAGCTGCGTGGTGTCCTGGGCCTCAGGCCAAAACTGGAGCTGGACTGCCTGGCTGGGGCTGCAGGTCGAGTGATGCACGGCGCCGGTGAACTCTTTGGTGCCTGGTGAGTGACTTCCCTCTCTGCAGCCGGACTATTCCTCCGTGGTGGGATAGTCTTCATTTTTCATTATCCCAGGACGTGTAGGGCTTGATGCACGTACGGTGCTCAGTGCTGGGGTGTTCTGCGGCGGCTAGCTGTTCACACTATGGTCTCCCGCCCCTCACAGAAGACCTCATTTCTTTCAGGCTGCGCAAAGGGGGGGGGGGTGGCTGGCGCCCCTCCGATCAGCCATGGGCGGCTGATTTCGATTTTCTGCGTGTTGTGTGTCTTCGCCTGCTCCGCTGTGCTGAGACCTGGGCAGGCGCTGGGGACAGCTCACTTCATGCGGCCACAGGCCGGACCCTGGTACTTTGCGCTCTTGCACTCCGCCGCCGCGTTCCTCGCCTTCCTCGCGCTGCGCGGCGGGGGAGGGGTGTCCTTTGCATTGCGGGTGGGCTCTGCTTCAGGGCAGCGTTCATTTTGGCTGAGGGGGGGTTGGGAGGTGGTTAGCTACTCCCTCCCCTCGCTCTCCTTATTTGTCACGTTGGTCGCTGAGGCGGGGTGAGCTCCCGCGGCCTCCGCTCACACCCAGGCTTTTCGGGCAGCCTGTGAGCTCACCTTGGGTCCCGCCAGCATCGCGACTGTCGCATGTGGGCTCCGCTTTGATTTCCTTCTTCACCCCACGCAGGGGGCTCACGCGGAGCACGGGAGGTGCGGGGAAGGCTCCCGGTCACCTCCGGTGGGGGCAGTCAGTTGCTGCCCGGTTGTGGCCGATGCGGGTGGGCTCCGCTCGGCTTGCACTCCTCACTGCAGGGGATTCCTTGATCGCAGCCGACGCGGGTGGGCACCGGTCGGTCCGCTCTTCTCCCCTTGGGCACTTTCTCGCCGGGGCGGCTGCGCACAGGTACACGAGGTACAGGGTAGGCTCCTGGTCGCCTCGGGTCGCGCTGCGGGGCTCTGTCTTCCTCCACGCGGTGGGGGTCACTCACGGCCGACCCGGGTGGGCTCCGGTCGGTTGGCGCTTCTGTCTGGGGCCCTTATCTCTCCAGGGCGGCACACGGCAGGGTTCGAGAGGTGCGGGGGTGGGCTCCCAGTCCCCTCCTCATTAACATGTCGGCCTGGGGCTCAGCGCATGCCCCACAGGCCTCTCGGCGTCCGGCACCGATCCACAGGGGGTGCCCTCTAGGCGGGCAGCTCTCTCCCCCCATTTTCCTCCACCGACAGGCAGTGGCTACACACACGGGCAAGACCCGCCTCGTCGCCAATGTAGTGTTGGGCACTAGGCCCGCATTACGGAGGTCAGGGAGACACCGACACCAGGTTAGTGGGCTACTTACTGAGCCAAGAGCATGTGCGCTCCGCCCCCTTTATTGACTGGGTCACCTGACTCGTGACACCAGTGGTGGGTGGGTGCAAAGTGTAGATTACATCAATAGAACAACTAGACCGTGTCCAGCAGGACACTACAGAGACCTGGGATAAGGTACTAATAGCTAGTCAGCAGCGCAATAGCACTGCTTTCTGGGGTGTTATCAACTTGTTTCTTTTTCATGAAGACCACCTTACCAATCAGGCCTTTACCATCTCGTCTCAGGCATGGGTGGATCGTTTCAAGGCCATTTATAGTCTTGAAGCAGAGCCAGAACTTCCAGAAGGTCCCCAAACAGAGTATAACTGAACTTTTAATATGTCTACGGTCAGAGCCGCAATTTCCCACTTGCCTTTAAATAAGGCACCAGGGCCCGATGGGGTACTGGGGGACTAATACAAGGCTTGGAAACAGTTTTAATGGCTTGTTTGCTAAAAGCCTGAACAAGCTTTGTATTCTTTCTATTAGTTTTATGAACAGTCTTGACTTATCTACACATTTTTTTCAAATCACACGTTATGAAGTTTGGCCCATCAAATACGAAAACCATGAAATCTGTAATAGATGGCCAACATGTTAGAATGGTGGATAAGTTCAAGTATCTGGGGATACAATTGGATTCTGAGCTTAACTAGTATTTGTTTATAAATTAAAAAGTTTTCTCTTTTAGCACGGCGATATTTGGCATTAGGGATTTTTCTCGACTATTGGGGTGCACTCATATCCAATTGGTTTTGGAGATTTACAGGGCCAAATGTATCCTCCTAGTGTGCTATGGCAGTGGATTTTGAGGATATGACCAGGTTGCACCACTTCAAGTCACAGTTTAAGTACACAGATCTACCTTTTTATAACTGTGACAACACATCGATTAATGACACATTACACGTGGTTATGCTGTGCCCAAAATACAGTAACCTGTGACACAAGTTCATATGCCCGATTTTATTACCGCTGAATTTTATCCAAGTTAGGCCAGCCTTACTTTTCTTACAGTTGTTGAACTCCTCTTCTATTTGCTTCTTTCTTGTACGTTTTATGATGGGATTTCTAAAATATGAATGATTAGGGCACTGACATTTTGTACGTTGTTTTTAAATGACCTGTCTTTTATGATTTTATCAATAAAATTGAATAAAGATTATGAATTGAATGGAATTGAATAGTACCATACCTTACCAGTGTGATGAAAATGTTTGTTGGCAAGAACAGGAAGAACTCAATAGCCACAATTTCCTCAGCATGTTTACTGCATTTGGTTGAACCAACTTTTAGAGTAACTCTCTGACTTTTAATGGAGTTAGGAAAGAAGTCCAAGAGTACTACGACCTATCTGAAATAGTCACAAATCACAAGAATTACTGGAATAAACCAATTCTTATGCTTCCATATACATCTTTGGGATGGGAAGTGGAGAATACTGATAATCATGTGAGTGCTCACTAACTTTAGTAAAGGAATACATAGTGGACCCCCCAAAGACCAGCTGCTAAGAACAGTTTGCCACCATGGAAATTCTGCCACACAGGCTATATTTATGTTTTTAGAAAACCCTATATGAGAGAGCAATATCCAACTGCTCCTGATTCTGGATTCTACTACTGAATATCGACACTAAAAATATAACAATACAAGACCCAAAATATAGGTACTCATAAAATTGACAACCCTATACCTATAATTAAAACAACAAAAATGTTAAATCCAAAATATTGACTTACAAAAATATCTAACAAAATCTCTAAACCAAAAATACATATAGCAAAAATATTTACTCATTAAATTAGCATAAACATAACACAAATATTGAAAACTTTAATACAGGCTAAAAAATATTGGGTCTTCTTTATCAGCCCCTCCATCACTTTTGCGCCACAATTGCGCCACTTTTTATGACTCAGCATAAAATATGTGCCACGTTGCGCCCTATCTCTGCAGATGCAGCACTTTATAAATCCCTGCCCTACATTATACCTTCGTCAGGTATAATGTATGCAGGGTGGACGTTCTCCCACATCAAAGCCTTGTTGAAGTGGGGCATTGAAATGTATAAGATTTGAGTGCACCACTTCTAGGACGCCATTGCATGAAAACTTACACCTGTCTCATGGCAGGTGTGAGACTGGTGCAGGCCCTTTCACATGGGGCTTGCCCCATGTGTAAGGAACATTGCTGGAGTTGCGTCACGCTTCCGACACAACTGCAACAATGCGTCAATTTTGGACTGACGGATATGTCAGTAATACTGATGTATCTGTTATTCCTTGCGACATGATGCGCCATACAGTAAATATGATGCATCAATTGTGTCGCAAGGAGGGCGCACTGAAAAGTATTGTATCGCTGCTTTGTCGCAGCGATACGACACTTCTCATAAATAAGGCCCATAGCATTTATTTTTAAGATATGACATATATTTAGTTAACATCATTTTTAAACTTCAAAAACGTACAAACTTTTTCAGAAAATATATTATTATATCATTAAAATAAATTAGTGGGGCATGGCCTGGATGGCCGACGCATGTCTATGAGTTCCCAGTTGTGTAGCTCCCAAGATCCCTTTTTGCTGGTGCTGACATGCTGTTCTCGGGGCAGGTGGCTGGAGTTACCCACCTCGGACTCACAGCAATCAATATCTGGTGCAATTTGGTGAATTGGGCATAACCCTTCTGCCATCTCCAACATGGTGTCCCAAAACTGGGTGCGATCCTCAACTGGAACTCAGTGAGTAATGTGAATGTGTTTGTGAGGCAGGGCTATTTCTGACCCTGCTGCCCAGGTGACAGCCCCTCCTGTGGGGGCTTGCTGGATTCCCTGGAACTCATACCAACTTCGTAGGCCTGCTCTCCGAGCATAACTGCCAGCTCTCACAGCGACCCGCTAGAACAAGCGCGGGGCTGCAAGTGCCTTTCTGTTGGTCTTGAAACCTTTCCAAATCTACAGGGGGCCCACCTACTTGGGGGATTGAAGGTTGCTGTAGCAGGGGCCCCTTCCGTCATAAAAAAAAAAAGATTGCTTTTTTCGAACACAACTAAAAACAAATAATACATTATTACTTGCATTCATTGTCCTTCAGTTCAACTATTCCTTTAGTCCGGAACGCCATAGCCTTTTAACATCTTAGTTCCGTACGTTATGCACTCATGCTCTACAGTCGTTCTCTCTACAGTTCTACGTCATTGCATCTTGCAACTGAAGGACAGGGGCTTGACGGGAAACATCATTTACTACGAAGTCTTTACCACGCGTGACGTTTACTACGGTTCACTTACCACGCAAACGTCTTTTCAACGCGGGTGCATTCCACGACCGTCTTTACCACGCAACGTTCATTGCTTCCAGTCTTCGATCTTTCGTCCTGCGTGTTCTTCATTAATAAAAATGAACTATAAAAAAAGGGGCCTTGGGGGGGTTGGGGGGGGGGTCTCCCCTCCCCAAAAAAAAAGCGGATAGAAAAAGAAAGAAGAAAACTGAGAAAAAAAACGATATTAGGTGCCTCTGACGATCAAGAACAGAGTCTCCCCAGCGACGTGGCGTGTACGTCATTATAGTAGTCCTATCTCTATTTTTCAAAACGTGTTTTGACGCTCGTTTCCGTGAAGGGCAGCTGGTGAAAGGCGTGGAGAGGTGAGATAAGGATCCAATATTTTAACATAAACAAATTAAATTAAAGCGCATTGTAAATTAAAAAAATAAAAAAGAAAGGTAATCTGTAGTATTGGTTTGTTATAAACATCGATATTTTGCTTTGTTCGGCAGTTTGAAAATTAAATTTATTAGCCTATCAGTATCATTATGTACAGGATGTAAGAGGTTAAGCAACGTAAATTTTGCGGTGTATAATCTTGCGTTGGAAAATGCTGCGTGGTAAAGACGCACTGCGAAGTAAAATTCGCGTGGTAATGCCATGCGTGGAAAACGTTAGCATTGTATTATCATATATTCGGGCTTGACGATCATTAGCTCTCAAAACGGGGTCGTTCCCAAATGATCAAATAAAATAACAATTAACAAAATGCCCACCCAATCCCCCCCACCCTCCACCACCGGTGCGTCTCGACCATCAAAAGCCGATACATTCTAAAGCAACCTCACTCTCAGCAACTCTATGCATATTAACACTAAGACAATGTGCCATAACCTGCAATCACACTTTTGTTACAATGACCTCATAACATGCCTGCACTGGGGGTTTCCTTTTACCCTTATACTCCGGGGTGACCCCAGTTATACACTCAGGATTGCGTTGAATCTGCTTCTACCTCCTGCTCGTGCAGGGACTGAACCAAGGCCTCCCATGCCCTTGCAGTCTCCAGCGCCTTATCGTTATTAGTCCGTTTAGCTTGCTGAAGCCGAACTGTACTTTCACTCACCGCCCACTTAACTAGGTCTGCTTTCCACCTCTTAAAGCTGGGTCCCCCCCTCAATTTCCAGTGAGCCGTAATATCCCTCTTAGCCAGCAGCAACCCCAGATCCAAAAACCTGCTTTTGACTTTCGTTTTGGGGTGTGTGGAAACCAATGCAGCAAGCATGTGCCTATGTCAGCCTCTATTCTTCGATCTGTGATTTAGCAGAATAGGTCCACCACCTCTTCCCAGAATGTTCCCAACTGTGGACGACTCCACATCATGTATTGGAACTCCGCCCCCTCAAGTGTACAACCGGGACACTGGGCTGTATCTACTCCAAAATACTTCTTAATCTTGGCAGGAGTAAGATACGCCCTATGTAATATAAAAAAGTGTACCCGCTGAAATCGGGCGTTTCTGGTGCTTTTCCACACCCTCCTGACTATGTGTGCCCATGTTTGCTCAGGAATCTCTTTGCCCAGGTCCGTCTCACATTTCCGTTGCAAGTCTCCCAACGGCACTGTTCCCTCCCCTATCATGCGTCGATACAGGCATGTAACCGCTTTGAAGGTCCCCGCTGCCATCACTACATACTGACATTCCCTAGTTGTCCATGGTTCTAAGAGCCCCTCCCTCCAATGCCTCTGCATTGCCGTAACCAGGGCAGAGTGTAATAAATAATCTCCACAAGGGAGATCACACCTGTCTTGCAATGCTTGATAGGGTGACAAGGCTCCATCCTCATATAAATCCCCTATCACTTGTACTCTAAGTGCCTCTCACTCAGCTAGTGCTGTCCAGTCCTCCCCTGTGGGGGAGGGTTGTGCACATACCCAGAGGCATCTCCGGGGTATAAGGGTGAGCCGCTCCTGTTCTGCGCTGACTCCGGTTCCAACATAGCTGTAATGTCCGGTCCTCGTTGGTTTGCGTCCTTAGGCACAGTCGCTGCTGAAGTACTATAAAGGATAACACATGACGTGGTATCCACCGCCCCTCAGAACCATCAGGGCCCCTGAATTCTAATGCAGCCACTTGAGTAAGCCACTGCAGTTGGGCTGCCAAATAATAGAGCTCGAAGTCCGGCACTGCCAATCCCCCTTCAGCTCTCAGTCGCATCATTGTATACAGTGCCACCCGCCAGGGACCCCATTCTTTCATCAACCCTATACAACCGTGGGGTAGGGTCCTGCAAGGGGTCCATCAAACAGAGTGATGTGTGCGGGCTGTCCGTCTTGTGGTGGTCTTCGCCCTTCATAACTTGGTTTCCCTGATGTGCTGCATGTCCTTGTGGAATTGCGGCCTCGACCGAGCGCACTCCTGCTCACCTTACTACAGTCCTTCGCATCGTCTGCATCCACAATCTGAGTCACAAGGCAACCTATGTGCTTTTGGTTGCTGGGTCCAAGGGAAGATTCCCTGTGTGAGCGGGTGCGGGTCTGCCCTGGATGGGCCCACTACCTACCTTGGGCCCTGCACGTGATGTTTTCCATCCCAGAGAGGTGACATCTGCGGCTGCTCATACTGCTGCCCAGAGCTTTGGGGGCTGTCTTCCTTGGACTATGCGGTGGGGTATCTACACCGCCTTTGGAGCTGTGACTGGGAGCTGGTACAGACTGCTCAGGCTTCTTGGGATGCAAACCGGGTGCATGGGGGTTGGTTGCGGTTCATCACATTGCTTACCTGAACATTCTAAGCCCCCACAGCTTTATCCAGGGTGTGCTAGCATTGTATTGCCAGTTGTCCCATACCTTGGGCATGAGTCGTCTGGCTCTGTCATCTTAGGATGGGCTAGGACAAGGGTCAACCAGGCCAGGCCAAGATCGATAAGTACATGGCCTTCCTTGGGAGCAACGGGGGTGCTCGGGGACTGGATCAGAGAACCCTCGATTTCAAAACAACATGTCCCTCATCCTACAAGCCATTAACAACTCTAAAACAGTCACAAAAAACAAAATTGGGGGAGTGTGGACCGACTTTTTCCTGCTGAAACAGGATCTTCGTAGACTAAAGTTCTCAAATTTCAGGCAGGACAAATATTGATCTTCCCAGGCTATATCCGTGTGGTTCAGACTCAATGCAAATCCTTTGACCAAGTCAAGGCCAATTTACGGACTATGCATATCTCCCATATGCTCCTCTACCCTACAAAACTCAGAAATTCATCAGAGACCTGGGCTTGGCTCAAGGAACAGCATCTACTCAATACTAATCCTTCCCTCCCCTGGGGAGCATCCAACCTTACCCAGGTGATGATCAGCACCTAGGGGGAAACCAAAGAATCAAAGCCAGAGGAAATGGTCACGCCACTGGCCAACAGGTCATTTGGACATAGATGCTACAACAGACTCCGAAGGGGAGAGGAACCAGTGGCCGAGGGATGCTCCGCTTGAAGGACATGCAATTTCTAATCCCACTACTAATGCACACTCTGGTTGACCAATCCGCATCCTGCCGTACTTTTGTTTCCGTGCCAGCACCGCTGTATCCAACACAACTACTGTTAATTATGGTCAAGGGGGTCAAGGGGTCACCGGACGGAAAACTCTTTGGTCCATTTAGTGTAACATCTCCCCAAACATTTTTTTTTCTTGTTGGGAATGGGTGACAGATGCTACAACAGACTCCGAAGCGGAGAGGAGCCAGTGGCCGAGGGATGCTCCGCTTGAAGGACATGCAATTTCTAATCCCACTACTAATGCACACTCTGGTTGACCAATCCCCATCCTGCTGTACTTTTGTTTCCGTGCCAGCACCGCTGTATCCGACACAACTACTGTTAATTATGGTCAAGGGGGTCAAGGGGTCACCGGACGGAAAACTCTTTGGTCCATTTAGCGTAACATCTCCTAAAAATTCTTTTTTTTCTTGTTGGGAATGGGCGACAGATGCTATAAGGTGGGGGATTGGGAAATGTTTGCCACATTTCGATTAAGTTTGTATTGCGGTTTCCTCTTGCCTTAAATGTATCTTGGATGATTGCAGATTTTGGAATCCCTCAGAAAAAAATCTAATAGATGGTCTTTGCCCCTCATTATCCTTCCAATGCCTTCACTGCTTCTCCCTCATCCCACTTGAGCAATCTTACCCCTATTTCCTATAACTCGCCATGACTCTCACATTCACAGTTTTAACTTGGAACGTCAATTGCATGGTAGACCACAATAAGAGAGGATCAGTATTTCAGTACCTTCAGTGCCATTACCCACACGTGCCATCTCCAGGGCACCAACTGTCAATTGTGATTGTTTGAGGTAACCCAACGACTTTTCTATAGATGCAGGGAGGATCAGTATGTAGCTCATATCTATACTCCTCATGCTTTTACTACACTTCTGGAGCACAGAGAATATCGGCTCGACAACCAGGGAACTAAGAATATAGAACAGAACGATGCAATGAAAAAGATCATAATTTTACCAGATGTTTGGTGTTTCAAAGTCAATTTTCAAATGTGAATACTTGTTCTTCCCTTAAATGTTGACTGTGGTTGTACATGTCCAATTGAAAGTCAATAGAGGAACAAGCACCGTCTGTGCTGCTGACTCCTTGTCTGGATAGGCTGCATAAAGGATGTCTACTGAAATGTGGCAACATCTTCTTGTCAGGCCAAGTAGGGCAGAGTGCCAAAAGACTTTTTTAAGTGGTATGACTAATCTCCTGCTGAAGACTTTCAGGATAATCTAACAGAGGAAAATAGCTCATCAGAGTATCAGTGTCTCATCCCTGCCTCAAATGGGTTACGTTTAAAATATATTCTCTGGGGCTGCTGGAAAGTGTGTGGATCCACAACTCAAAATGGAATACATTGAAATAAAGAGTATAATGGAAGAAAAGCTTATAAATAGTATAGATAATTGAGTTAAAAGAGCAAATCACTTTTCTGGAAGTCTATTGGAATCAATATTATCCCCCGCTATATATCCTTAGTGTTTTTGGGATCATAGACTTAGGGATCATAGATTTAGGGCTTGATTTTGGTTTTGAGGGACAGTTTACTCCATTACAAAGGTGACGAATATTCTGTCTGGCGAAATATAAATCCCATAGGATGTAATGGGATTTATATTTTGGTGGATGGGATATCTATCACCGTTGTGACAGAGTAACCATCCCCTAAGATCTGAATAAGGCCCTTGCAGGCACATGCATCAAGGGTTTTTGCATTCGCAAACGGTGCGAATCGCAAAAATCGGCCGTTTGCGAATGCAAATCCCTTTTTTGGAATGCATGAAGCTTTTTGCTTTTTTCGCAATTTAAGAAATCGCTTCCTATTTGCGATTTCTTAAATTGCGATTGCCTTTAAGAAATCGCTATTTTGCGATTTCTGAAATGCAATGCATGATTTTCTTTAAATTGCGAAATCGCAAAATCGCAAATAGGAAGTGGTAAATTACCATGAAGTTAACCTTCATGGTAATTTGCGAAAACTTTAAAAAATGCACAAAAGTGCATTTTTGAAAGTTTCATTTTACACACACACACATGCCCTTGGGGCATGTGTGTGTGAAAAATGTACTTAAAGGTACATTTCAGGGGTGCAGGGGGGTCCTTTGGACCCCCCCATGCACCCTTGAAATTGCATTCTCATTTTGCGATTCCTTAATTGCGAATCGCAAAATGAGAATGCCTTCACATTCATTCCTATGGGCCTCTAGGCCCATAGGAATCAATGGAAAGGGATTCCTTAATTGCGATTCGCAAATTGTGAATCGCAATTAAGGAAAATTAAGAAATCGCAAAAAAATTGCGATTTCTTCATGCATAGACGTTTGCGAATTCTTAATTGCTATTCCTTAATTTTCGCAATTAAGAATTAAGAATTCGCAAACGGGAACATTGATGCATGTAGCCGTTAGTTATTAACATGATGAACTGGAATCATCTTATAACTTGTTTAATAGGATTTTAGAAGCTTCAGTTGTTGGTCATAGTAGAAGCCCAATGTGTAATGTCACCAGTCCTAAGTACATTATCTTAGACAGGGTCCAATGATTATAATGACTCGAAGAACAGTCATAACTTCTTAAACCCAGAGTTTATGCACTGGACATATACAAATACTGCTGCATAAATGAGTACCAAGAGTTGGAGGAGTCAACGCTTCAGATGGTTTTCTGAGACAAGTCAAACGAGTCAAGATTCTCATCCTGTCATCCAGGCAACCTTTTTTACTACTATGCAACTGACCAAAAAGGCTCATAGAATAAACCATTTACCAAAAAGTTGAAGTTATGTTTCCTCTTTTCATGAGGAGAGATATTGTATTGCCTTCCTAAAGGATAGCACACCCCACTGGTAGATAGTTTGCATATCTCTTAGTTGCATGACTTCGTTTTAGGGTGTTTTGCAAGCTTCCTATTTTAATCTGTTGTGGATCTGTTATGGCGGGCATCACAATTCATTTGATTCAATCCAAAATATAAAGTACGTTTATGAAATGGTATTCTGAACGCACATATCTGGCAAAATATTTTAAAACAGATATAGTAATGAAACTGAGTTGTGTATTAACCAGATTTATGAGTACTTTCTTCGCTTCCCATCTAGTTACAATTGCTGTGCACGTGAAGAAATAAATGTAATTACATAAAACAAAAATAGTTTATGTTTCAAATTCTGCAGGATTCCAAACCAGAGGCTCACTCCGGCTGCAGGAAATCACTAGAGGGGAGGTCCTCTCCAAGAAAGCAGTTGAAGAGAGTGTCCTTCAAACCAGAAGATTAGCTAGTTACAAGATATACTTATTTTAATTAACGTTAATTGTTTGTTGTAGTATGCTTTTTTTCACAAAATAAAATGTGTATTTTTTGCAAAAGTGTAATTTGGTTAAACTTCTTCAGATATCTTTTTGAAAATATATTTTTTAACTTTGGAAATGTTTAGGTTGGTGGACAATGTATAGATTGTGTTGCTATCTTATTCTCTTTTTCTCATGTTGCTTTGTTTGACATATGGTCTCTAGAGGGGACCATATTGGAAAAAATGACCCTAACTTGTCTGAAAAATTCAGCAAAGGGAGCGAAAGCATTTTGTATCCCAGTTTCCTGAACAAAAAAAGTTAACATTATCCAGGCCTTTAACATATTAACATATTAAATGCCTTTCTAAAAGCATTCAACTAACCGTTCTCTGGTAGGCTGTAACAATTTTCTCTGGGGGGTTACTGGCCATCAATGTCTGTTCTTAAAAACATAAGAGTTTTGCACAATCCTGTTGTTACTTTTAAAAATGTATATTTTTTATTAACATTTTTAAAAAAGCCATTCTGTTTACAATCCAGCCAAACTCACAATTGCACATTCTCACAGCATTGCATAGTCATTGCATCATCTGGATCCTGTCCCAAAAAGTGACTTCTTTCATTTCATCACACTTTAAAGTGTTCTACTGTATCATCAGTAACTTCTTGGAGTTTGTGGATGACTGATTAGAAACGATTTCCACGACTTTCTTACACACTATTAACAAATTAAAGTTGTAATTAATCCCCTGACTTTCCCCCAACAACTTTGCATTTCAATAACAGCACTGATTTCCCATGCATTGTTTCCTTGAGCCAATCAATCTAGTCTACAATACCTTGATATACTTGTGGACATATATTTAAAGATGGGCTTGTGTCAGTTTTGGCCAACATTACCAATAAAATTATCTCCCACTCATCCGTTATGGGGCCCTTGGGGTTTCTCCTCTGTATGACTGTCAGCGCCATCACTTCTGCTCTAGTCCACTGAATCACATCCCTCAACCACTTATCCACATTATGAGCTCTTTTCGCCTTTCAATCCATAGCTATACTTCTTTTTGCCAAAACCAGAGCCAAATCAACTAATTTACCTCTCTGTCTATGGGATATGGAATGTTTTATTTGTCCTCAGAGACATTTCACTGTATCGAGTGGCACCATCTGGCTAAACGTTTTATAGTGGGCACGTATTGCCCCAGAAATACCAAATATACATGTGTTGGAAATTACCATCTATTGCTTGGTATTCTCCAGGATTTTTGCTTTGAACATTTTTGTTGGCCATAGAACTCTGTGCCCTTAAGTCCTTCTACCAGTGGTATTGTGCCGGTGCTCAACCTTTAACCATGATGAAACTGGTATACTCATGACTGCCATATTTAACTTACCTGTAATTCTCTAGTAAATGGTATAAATTGTACCCACGACCTGTATGTTAAATGTTACTAGTGGGATGCAGTACCTAGTTTGCCACCCACTACAATGGCAGTACAAGTATGACTGCGGGCCATTGGCACTATTGGTACTCTGCAATTTTAAATCACAAATTAGACCTGTCAAAATAACACAATTTTACCAATCAAAACCTTTGTTTGAAATATTGATAAGTCACCTATTAGTAGACCTCATTGCCGATAAGGCATGGTTCATCGTATTTGAAGGTAGGACATGTAAAAGTTTAGTTATACACATTTTCTCTGGGTGAAAAAGCCCTAAAAGCTATTTTATGCGCAGCAAGAATGGCTGCTCCTTAGAAAAATGATTTACAAAAGACAGCTGTAGCTCTTATTTCACTGCTCTACCCTATTAGAGTTCAATTGTCATAGGATTTAGGTGCTACACCCCTTGGCATTTTCTATCTACAAACAATTTATTTTTGCAAGTAAATACATCTAAAGTTATCATATGTCTGGGAGAAGCACTCTAATGTCCAGTGTTCACTTGTTGTCCACATAGGAGTTCAGTTTTCTAAAGTACAGCAGTCCAAACTCATAAAGAAGAGATTCACGACACATGATTTTATTGTATTAAAAAATCTTTATTCTTTCAATAATCCAATAGATAAACTTCAGCCAGCCAAAGCATTTTATGTGCAGAGAACTCTGCACATAAAAAAAGATAGGCCTGTCCTATCTCCACGGTCAGGGGTGGAGAACTCCACACATAAAAATATGTGTATGTCCTTTCTTTTTATATGTGAAGTTCTCCGCCCTGACTGCCGAGTGTCTGCACTCATAAACTTACTACTGAATTGCAGTTTTGTGAATACTGAATAAGAGTAAACTTATATATAAACAACAAGAGAGTTAGGGTTCCTTATGGGTCACTACTCAACCCCTCAGTACTAAGCATAAACAACTTAAGAGTGACAATATGTACAAGGCGCACAAAAGTGTATAAGTAAAAATTTCCAAGTCAATAAAAAGGTGAAATCACAGAAAAAATGAATGAAAAAAAGAGAAGAAAAAAAGAAGAAAAATTATTCTTTAAAAGGAAAAACCCTCACTCGCCACCTAGTGGTTACATGCTTCATCATCGGGTTCCCACTGGGGAGACCGAATGTCCCCCTAGTGTGCTACAACGCCTGTATTACAGCGGAGCAGGTTTTTTGTATTTTGTTGAAAAAAGTGTGGTGATAAGTGATAGTGTATGTGAGATTAAAAGAAACAGTGTGTACCCACTACGAGTTTAATAAAGGGCCAAACTGTTTCAGTAAAAACTGATGGACAAAACAGAGTCTTAATTATTAGAACTCGTTGTCCTGTGAATCAAAGGGTCAACATGTTTCTGCTCTCAGGAGTGTATTTCTCACTTTTTTCAACAAAATACAAAAAACCTGCTCCGCTGTAATACAGGCATTGTAGCACACTGGGGGGACATTCGGTCTCCCCAGTGGGAACCCGATGATGAAGCATGTCACCACTAGGTGGTAAGAGTAAACTTACACAAACCTGAAAGTTGACATTTGTGAATAAGGCCCTCAGGGTCTGACACGATGGGTAGATACACCAATACACAGGGGATAATTAGCAATAAGCATGTTACGCTTATTAACACGTATGCCCTCAACATTGAAAACCCTGACTTTTTCAACATCCTGTTATGTTCTGTTCTGTTATGTTGCCTTATGGTATGCAGCCATGGCCGGTGCAGGTAAGAGCGGCGGGCAGAGTGCCAGGTGAGGGGGGATTTCGACGGACGATGAAGACGGAAAATTAATTATTCATTTAATTTTCCCTTGTCATCGTCCGACGAAATCCCCCCTCACCCGGCCCCACCACTCTTACCTGCATGGGCCGCAGCCGATGTTATGTTATGCTAGGTTATGCTATGTTATGTTATGCTATAGTCATTTATAAAGAGCATGGCTGTCTCACAGGGCTTCCCATCACTAGCATAACAGAGCAAAGCTGAAACAGGCGAGTTAAAATACCCAGGTACTCAATTACATGTGGAAACTCTCAAGAAAAGTACAGAGCCTTAACGGGGGGAATGCCTATGCATTGCTAAGTTTAGGCCCAAGGTATTTGAAGGAACAGCCTCTTTGTCTTATCAAATTTACTAGTGGAATCAAAGCTAAGTTCTGATTATACAGGCGTAGCAGACATTTGGGGAGAAACTGATGCACTTAATTCCTTAAAAGTTGGGGTCCGATCAGAGTAATGGCTTTGCACATAAAGCTTAACACTATAAACTTGATGCACATGCCAATAGTAAGCAAATAGAGGTTCATTTACTGGATGGAGAACAAGACATGCCTTGGAGCATGACAGAAGAGATGAACTGCTGCATTCTGAAGACTTACAGGCTTCTAAGTAGAGCACATTGCTATAATGTAGGCAAGCGATGATAGTCCATGAACTCCTGTCCTCTGAGTGGAAGTAGGGAGAAGCCAAAGAATCTTCCTCAGGCATCCCATAAGGCTGAAACAGCTAGCAGAGACCCTATTAATTTCATAGCCCATCAAGAACTTGCTGTTCAGACAGATTCTGAGAACTTTGGCAGCCTGTTTCAGACAAGGAAGTGGCTCCAACCCATCTGGACCCCATTGCAGGCCCCAGTAATGCATCTTGTTTCCCACAACCAGAACTTCAGTTTTTCTGCCTGTTAAAAATGAGGTCTCTGGTTGGCAGAGGTATGCAACCCTTTTTGGCTGCTATTCTGGGCAGCAATGGATCATGTGGTAGCACAGATTTAGTGAGTTAACCCTAACATCTCCACAGAGTCTTGAGCTCCACTTCCTTCCAGGTAGTCTGTTGAAGGTGATTACCAATCAAACAGTCCTCAGGCATGGCGGGGTTCACAGTAGCCTTCACAAGACCTGAATTTACCCCATCCCCCTACTCAAATGGAGCACGGACCACTGTTGTCAGCCACTACAACTTAGCGGAATGCATTGGGAATCACCTGCTGTGTGGACGTCAGCTGACTCCCTACTATAGTCATGCTGGTACCTGAATCCCTCAGAACCTCAACACCATGCACATTGATAGTGACCCATTGCATATACTTTGTAGTATTAGAGGGCACAGGGATGTTAAGAAGCATCTCACAGTCACCCAGGGACACCAGGGTAATCCCACCAAACCCTTCCCCGTTAACTGGAACAAACGTCTCCCCCAGGACTACACTAACCATCCCTGGAATCTTTCCTCTAGTGGGAGGTAGTGCTCTTTTTGGGCACTTGGGGTCTTTTTTGTACTTTTAATACTCAAAACACTCATAGCACTTGGGAGTCTTGGACTGCCGACATTTGACAACCCAGTTTTTTTTTGTTGGCCAGATTGGGAATGAAAACCAGACCCCTACCCTTGTGAGTTGTTTTGAGGGCCTATAAATAACTCTGTTTTTTTTAATCTTTTTTATCTACCCCCCCCCTTTCTGCTGGGAACCCTGACCACCCTTTTAGCAAGGTTTGCTCCTTTTCTAGCTTGGTAAGGCATGCTCCTTCTCCAATTTAAATTTTGCAAGCTCTAGTTTCAGCTCTCTCCTCCCTCCACTTCTCCAGCTCATCTTGGGACAGGTTCCTTGAGGACACAGTGCTGCCTGGTCTGGTACCCCCCACATCAGTAGGCTGCATGACAAGCCCTCCAGACAGGCCTTTCCGAATTCCTCCTCAGATTCTAATCCCTCCTCCCCATCCTCTGTGTTGGTCTGGTGGACTACTGCCTAAGCTTTTAAGGCTTTTTAAGGCTCTGCCTTCTTGGCATTTCCCTTAGTGAACACACTTCTTATAATGGCAGAATTCCTTGAGCAGGGCCTCTATGTAGGTCTTCATATTGGCCAGCTCGAATTCCATATTGCCAGATAAGGCCACTGTTAGACCTGTCTGTCCTTTCGGTAGTCCCTCCTAATTAATTATTTATTTTGGCCCCTCAAACCTTGTTATCTTTTTATGTCCACTGGATTTTTGTGGGGTTGACCCAGGGAATTAGATGCTCTTTTGCCCTCATAGTTTTTTTCCCTGAGGCCTAGGTGCCTTTTCTGACTAGAAAGTGCGAGATACACAAAATGGTGGCTATTAACTGCCATAACTGTAATTTCAGGACAAAGGCCCATAGGATAGTATAGGAATGATCTAGAACCATCTAGCCCGTTCCAGTAGCCTGAGACCTGCCTATATAAAGGCCAGAGGGAGGTCAGCCATTTTGTGATGACCAGTAAGTTGAGGAGTGAGGCAGAGGCTTGGGGAGGTGGGCGCGCTGGAGGTGGTTAGTTCCTGCTATAAGTGGACAATCACTGCGTGAGGACTTTCCCCCCTTAGCCTTGGACCGACCCCTGTTATCTGGTTTATGCACTTTGTTCGCAAAAGCTCTTAGTTCAATTCGTGGAAGAGGCGACATCAGATTGCCTGCCCCCTCTCCTCTCCAAGGCAATACCTGCCGTCGGTGACTGGCCCACTACAATGTCCCCCTTACAGGCACTTGGGAGTGTATCTGGAGGTGTCCCTCTTAGCGAAAGTGTGCCTGGTAGTGAAGGAAGTGGCCGAGGAGGTGGCGCGATACGGCGCGGGACTGCTGTGGTGTTCCATCAGCTAGAGGAAGAGGAGCGAAGTGCCTTTCCCAGGCCGGAAGACCCTGACAGGGCGAGAAGTGTCTGAGGTAGTGGTGCGAGTCCGCGCAAGCCCGCTGTGGAGATCCGGGTAAGGAGAGAAGCGTCGGGGAAGGTGGCGCGATTCCGCGCAGGCCCGCTCTGAAGACCCGCCTGCTTGACGGAAGTAGGGCGGAGCGTCGACGGTGGAGCGCAGACCCGAGGAAGAGTTCTGTTCGTCGGTAGGAAGAGGAGGGGCGGCAACAAGCGGAGCCACTGCTCTCTCGCGCCTGCCCAGTGGCGCGGAAGCCGGGAGATCAGAGGAGCCATCTGGAGGAACCTGCCTCGCCGTGATCTGAGTGAGGCTTCCCCCTCGTTGACGGCTGGGGTTCTGCCTGGCCTGGCCCACGAGGGAAGCGCTGCTAGGCGAAGACGACTGTCGGCGAGTGCCGGTTAGCGGCAACAGAGTGGTGCTCCATTGCCCTCAAGTAAGGTGGAAGCTGGGGGGCTGTTGTGGGGCAGGGGAGTGTGAAAAACAGGCTCCAGGAGAGAGATCTTGATTTACCCCAACAAGTAAAAGAGGTTGTACCGGTCTGAAGAGACTGGGGAGTCCGAGACTGTGAGGTCATCAGGACTAGTGAGGAGGAGAATTAAGTAAAAGTAAAAGTGAGTGATTGAACTCGCTTCCTGCTAGAAAAGACGGGGTTGTTGTATAACCTTTTCCTTACAGGGGTGGGCGGGGTAGGAAACTACGGCATGTCTTCTGGCCAACCTCTGAAATAATCTGATTAAGCTGAATGTGATCAGTAATTCTGTTTCAATTGAAAATCTTGTAAGTACTCGCCTGTGCCTTGAAGAGCATTGATCTCTGTTTACCAATGTACTAGACCAGTTTAGGAGAACAGGGTGTTCCCAGGGAGTAGTAATGTTATATTGTGAATTGATTGCTGAAGAATTATCTTATGTAAAAATGCAAATGGAAAATATCTGATTTGAGCAATAACTAAGTTGACACACAGGAAAAACAAGAGTAAATAATATTATTTTTATAAACAGCTCATATTTTCCGAAACAGAAGTGGTGTAGCGTCATTTTTGAGTGGATGGGTGCTGGATTACTAAAGGGTGTGATGCAAACTTAACACATGTACCTTTGAGTTAGGCCTTCCCACTTAGTGCCAAGCTACCCTATGTGACTTGGAGACCCCCAGGTCAACATAATTGGTGTCTAGCGGAGGGATGAAAACTGTGTTTGCATCTACTCTGAAGTAACAAAGCGTACTCCACAGACCTACACCTGGAGTTTTCTCCTGGCGGACTTCCCAATTACTACTTTTGCTTTTTCTAAATTTACTCCTGGTGGTGGGTGGAGGTAGCTTCGAATAGTCCCTTTTGAACCAATTCTTCCAGAGTGGTTGTCCCTATATCTCTCATAAGCAAAATGGAATTTGCTCTGGAGGAACTGGAGACCTATACTACAGCCCAGCTTAGAGACTTTTGCCAGAAGATGGGAGTGTTTTTTAAGCGTGGTGCTAAGAAGGGGGAACCCCAGACCAGTTTGAGGGCTTGGGTGGCAGCACATGGAGAGGGAAAGGAGGAGGAAGAGGAGACGGACCGGGACACAGTCATAGAGGTAGGAGGATTGTTTCCACTTGAGATGGGGAACCTACTATCAGGACCTAGGACCCTTTCAAGGGAGGGCAGCAGTGTCTCCGGAAGAAGCTTAACCGAAGCTGAACTAGTGGACAGGAGGGAAAAGAGACAGCTGAAGTGGGAGTTAGCCAAGATGGAAAAGGAGAAAGAAGAACAGAGGATGGATCACGAGTTGAAACTGAGGGAGCTAGAACTCAAGGCCCTACAGATAGGACCCTCTAATTCTCCAAATGGTGGCAGCAAAACAAAAGAACTGACCAGGGAATCCAGACCTTACCTACCTAAAGATATAGTTGCCAGTTACAGCTCAGGGGATGACATCGCCAAGTGGCTGGCTGCCTATGAGGTCTCCTTAAGAGCCCATGGGATCCAGGAAAAACACTAGGGGGGTGGTTTATACAAATAAATGCCTCCTACTGGACGGGATACACTATTGGCCCTAGAGCAGGATGAGCAGACCCACTACCCCGCCATGAAAGTGGCGCTGATCAAAAAGTTTGGACTGACCCCAGAGAAGTACAGGCAAAAGTTCAGGGGAAGTCACAAATTAGGCACACAAAATTGGGTGGATTTCCTGGACTATGCAAGGAAGGCCCTAGAGGGTTGGATGCAAGGCAGCGAGGTGAGGGACTATGAGGGGTTGTACGACCTATTTCTGAAAGAGCACCTACTCGAGAAATGTTTTCCCGAGCTGCGTCAACACCTGGTGGACAGCAAGCTGACCAACCCCAGAAAGCTTGCAGAGGAGGCGGACATCTGGGCAAGTACCCGGGTGTCCTCAAAGGGGACTGGAGGGGATTCCCAAAGGGCCGGACAGGGCGCCCCCCAGAAGAAGGAGGGCGGAGATAAAAAGCGGGAGTTCTCTAAAGGTCCCCAAAATATTTTCCAGAGTAAGGGAACAGGATTCACCCCTAAGGCTAACCCGCCCAGAAACCCTCATCCTGGCCAAAGTCAGCAGCCAAGGGTTGTCCACTGCTTTGAGTGTGGTGGTGTTGGACATTATAAGGGAGATGTCAAGTGCCCAAAGAGACCACCCCCTCCCACTGGAGGAAAAGCCCCAGGAGTAGCTAGTGTAGTGCTCGGGGAGGAGTTGCCCTTAAATAAGGGGGGTGAGTGGGCGGGTGTCACCTTAGTGTCCCTGGGAGATCGGGAGATGGTTCCTAAGATCCAGGTGCCCTCAAATACTGTAAAGTATGGGCAATGGGTCACCATCAATGGCCAAAGAGGGGAAGCTCTGAGAGACACAGGAGCCAGTATGACTATGGTAAGGAGTCAACTGGTGTCTCCAGAGCAGGTGATTCCACATGTACTCCACCCCGCCGCGATGGCTGACGGCAGATTGGGCTACTATCCTGTGGCCGAGGTTCTATTTGAGTGGGAAGGGGTTGCAGGTTCACTTCGAGTTGCCGTAAGCCCTGCCGTGCCAGTCGATTGTTTGCTGGGAAATGACATGGAGCCTAATGTCTGGAAGGAGGTGGAATACTGGACTCATTCGGAGATGCTGGGTACACCTGACTGGGCCTGTGCGAGCACAAGGTCTGCGACTGCCCGGAGGGGGAGTTCGCCTGGGCTGGAGCCTGGAACAATGGCCCAGCCCGCTGCCAAAAAGGGAAAGACCCGAAGACAGGAGAAGCCTGCTTCGGCTTCCACGCCCCACGAGACAGATCGACCACCTGCGGTGGTGGGCCAGGAGTCCGTGGAGGGGGAAGTAGTCTCCCTGGAGGACCTACCCATCCCTGCTGAGTGGCATGTGGAGGGAGGGCCTACTAGGGAGGAGTTTTGTAAGGGCCAGAAGGAGTGCCCTACCCTTGAGGGACTGAGGCGACAGGCCGAAGCCCAGGCAGCAGGGAACGTTGCAGGGCACTACCACATTTACTGGGAGGATGGACTCCTCTACAGTGAACCTAAGGAACCTTTGCCCGGTTCATCCCGGGCCTTGGTAGTCCCTCAACGATACTGAGCCTTTCTTCTAGAATTGGCTCATGAGATTCCCTTGGTAGGACACTTAGGTCAGGACAAGACCTTTGCCCGGCTTGTCCCCCACTTTTACTGGCCTCAGATGAAAGTGGCATCTGACACATACTGTCGGACGTGTGTATCCTGTCAAGCCAGTGGGAAGACAGGGGTGAAGCTGAAAGCTCCCCTGGAACCACTTCCTGTCGTTAGCACCCCCTTTGAAAGGGTGGGCATCGACATTGTGGGGCGATTGGATCCACCAACTACAGCTGGTCACAGGTTTATCCTGGTTCTGGTGGATCACGCCACGCGGTACCCAGAGGCAATTCCTCTGAGGACTGTCACTGCACCTGTTGTGGCTAGGGCCCTGATGGGGATCTTTACCCGAGTGGGTTTCCCCAAGGAAGTTGTGTCCGACAGGGGGACCAACTTCATGTCAGCATATAGGCGGGCAATGTGGAAGGAGTGTGGAGTAACCTACCGGTTCACCACTCCATACCACCCCCAGTCCAATGGATTGGTAGAGAGGTTCAACAAGACCTTGAAAGGCATGATAAGAAGTCTGCCTGAGAGCCTGCGGAGGAAATGGGACGTCCTCCTGCCCTGTTTGCTATTCTCCTACAGAGAAGTGCCGCAGAAGGGAGTGGGCTTCAGCCCCTTTGAGCTGTTGTAGGGGCACCCTGTGCGTGGACCTCTCAGCCTGGTGAAGGATGGATGGGAAAAGTCTCCCAGAAAGCCTCCTCAGGATGTGGTGAGCTACATGCTGGCCTTCCGGAGCCAAATGGCAAAATTGTGGAAGCAAGCTTCTGACAACTTGGAAGCCAGTCAGGCAGTAATGAAAGAATGGTACGACCACAACGCTCACCCGGTGGAGTTGGAGCCTGGCCAGAAAGTGTGGGTGATGGAACCTGGAGAGCTAAGTGCCCTTCAAGATCGTTGGGCAGGCCCATTTGAGGTGTTGGAAAAGAAGGGTAAGGCCATCTACCTGGTGGATCTTAAGACCCCTCGACAGCCCTTACGGGTGCTGCATGCCAATCGCCTCAAACCCCACCATGAGAGGCCCGAGGTCATCTTGATGATGGTGACTGATGGTGCCGAGGAAGCAGAAAGCGAGCCTCTCCCTGATCTCTTCTCGTCTCAAGAGAAGGATGGGTCGGTGGAGGGAGTGATTCTCTCCCCATCCCTAACTCCTGAGCAGCGAGAGGACTGCCGCCAGGTATTGGAGCAGTACTCCTCGTTGTTCTCCCTTGTCCCGGGAAGAACCCACCTGTGTACCCATGATGTGGACACAGGAGACAGCCCACCAGTGAAGTCAAAGACCTACCGGCTGTCAGACAAGGTGAAGGCCAGCATCCATGGTGAGGTTACCAAGATGCTGGAGCTAGGAGTCATTGAACCTTCCAGTAGCCCCTGGTCCAGCCCGGTGGTGTTAGTACCAAAAGCTGCCCCACCAGGCACCACTCCAGAACTGAGGTTCTGTGTGGATTACCGGGGACTGAACTCAGTAACCAAGACTGATGCTCATCCGATCCCTAGGGCGGATGAATTGATTGACCGGCTGGGAGCTGCCCAATACCTGAGTACCTTTGACCTTACTTCAGGGTACTGGCAGATTTCCCTTACAGATGGAGCAAAGGAAAGGTCAGCTTTCTCCACACCTGAGGGACACTACCAGTTCTGTGTGAGGCTCAAGAACGCCCCTGTCACTTTTCAGCGGCTGGTGAACCAGGTCCTCTCCGGAATGGAGGCTTTCTCCGCTGCTTACCTGGATGACATTGCCGTCTTCAGCAGCAGTTGGGAGGACCATTTGCGTCACTTGCAAGCTGTTCTCCAGGCCCTGAAACAGGCTGGCTTGACAATCAAGGCCAGCAAATGTCAGATTGGGCAGGGGTCGGTTGTGTACCTAGGCCACTTGGTGGGTAGGGGAACAGTGCAGCCCCTCCAGGCAAAGATTGAGGCAATCATGGCCTGGGAACCCCCCAAGACCCACACTGAGGTCCGAGCTTTCCTGGGCCTCACAGGTTACTACCGTCGCTTTGTGAAGGGGTATGGCACTATTGTAGCGCCCCTCACAGAGCTCACATCCAAGAAACAACCTCGACGGGTAGTCTGGACAGAGGCTTGTCAGCAAGCCTTTGTGAAATTGAAACAGGCAATGTGTGCAGCACCGGTCCTGAGGGCCCCAGACTTCTCCAAGGAGTTCATCGTCCAGACAGACGCATCCGAGCATGGCATTGGGGCAGTGTTATCGCAACTCAATGAAGAGGGTCTGGATCAGCCGGTAGTCATCCTATCCAGGAGACTGCTTCCCCGGGAACAGAAGTGGAGTGCAATTGAGCGGGAAGCTTTTGCGGTGGTGTGGGCTCTGAAGAAGTTGCGGCCATACCTGTATGGCTCGCATTTCCTGGTTCAGACCGATCACCGACCCCTCCGTTGGCTGATGCAAATGAAGGGGGAAAATCCCAAGTTGTTGAGATGGTCTATCTCCCTACAGGGAATGGACTTCCGGGTGGAACATCGACCTGGAGTGGACCACACCAATGCAGACGGTCTCTCTAGGTATTTCCGCCTTAGTGATGAGGACTCCCAAGGGGTTGGGTAGCTCTCCCCACTTTCAGCTGGGGGGGACGTGTGTTAGACCTGTCTGCCCTTTGGGTAGTCCCTCCTAATTAATTATTTATTTTGTCCCCTTTTTGGCCCCTCAAACCTTGTTATCTTTTTATGTCCACTGGATTTTTGTGGTGTTGACCCAGGGGATTAGATGCTCTTTTGCCCTCATAGTTTTTTTCCCTGAGGCCTAGGTGCCTTTTCTGACTAGAAAGTGCGAGATACACAAAATGGTGGCTATTAACTGCCATAACTGTAATTTTAGGACAAAGGCCCATAGGATAGTATAGGAATGATCTAGAACCATCTAGCCCGTTCCAGTAGCCTGAGACCTGCCTATATAAAGGCCAGAGGGAGGTCAGCCATTTTGTGATGACCAGTAAGTTGAGGAGTGAGGCAGAGGCTTGGGGAGGTGGGTGCGCTGGAGGTGGTTAGTTCCTGCTATAAGTGGACAATCACTGCGTGAGGACGTTCCCCCCTTAGCCTTGGACCGACCCCTGTTATCTGGTTTATGGACTTTGTTCGCAAAAGCTCTTAGTGCAATTTGTGGAAGAGGCGACATCAGATTGCCTGCCCCCTCTCCTCTCCAAGGCAATACCTGCCGTCGGTGACGGGCCCACTACAATTTCCCCCTTACCGGCACTTGGGAGTGTATCTGGAGGTGTCCCTCTTAGCGAAAGTGTGCCTGGCAGTGAAGGAAGTGGCCGAGGAGGTGGCGCGATACTGCGCAGGACTGCTGTGGTGTTCCTTCAGCTAGAGGAAGAGGAGCGAAGTGCCTTTCCCAGGCCGGAAGACCCTGACAGGGCGAGAAGTGTCGGAGGTAGTGGTGCGAGTCCGCGCAGGCCCGCTGTGGAGATCCGGGTAAGGAGAGAAGCGTCGGGGAAGGTGGCGCGATTCCGCGCAGGCCCGCTCTGAAGACCCGCCTGCTTGACGGAAGTAGGGCGGAGCGTCGACGGTGGAGCGCAGACCCGAGGGAGAGTTCTGTTCGTCGGAAGGAAGAGGAGGGGCGGCAACAAGCGGAGCCACTGCTCTCTCGCGCCTGCCCAGTGGCGCGGAAGCCGGGAGATCAGAGGAGCCATCTGGAGGAACCTGCCTCGCCGTGATCTGTGTGAGGCTTCCCCCTTGTTGACGGCTGGGGTTCTGCCTGGCCTGGCCCACGAGGGAAGCGCTGCTAGGTGAAGACGACTGTCGGCGAGTGCCGGTTAGCGGCAACAGAGTGGTGCTCGATTGCCCTCAAGTAAGGTGGAAGCTGGGGGGTTGTTGTGGGGCCGGGGAGTGTTAAAAACAGGCTCCAGGAGAGAGATCTTGATTTACCCCAACAAGTAAAAGAGGTTGTACCAGTCTGAAGAGACTGGGGAGTCCGAGACTGTGAGGCCATCAGGACTAGTGAGGAGGAGAATTAAGTAAAAGTAAAAGTGAGTGATTGAACTCGCTTCCTGCTAGAAAAGACGGGGTTGTTGTATAACCTTTTCCTTACAGGGGTGGGCGGGGAAGGAAACTACGGCATGTCTTCTGGCCAACCTCTGAAATAATCTGATTAAGCTGAATGTGATCAGTAATTCTGTTTCAATTGAAAATCTTGTAAATACTCGCCTGTGCCTTGAAGAGCATTGATCTCTGTTTACCAATGTACTGGACCAGTTTAGGAGAACAGGGTGTTCCCAGGGAGTAGTAATGTTATATTGTGAATTGATTGCTGAATAATTATCTTATGTAAAAATGCAAATGGAAAATATCTGATTTGAGCAATAACTAAGTTGACACACAGGAAAAACAAGAGTAAATAATATTATTTTTATAAACAGCTCATATTTTCCTAAACAGAAGTGGTGTAGTGTCATTTTTGAGTGGATGGGTGCTGGATTACTAAAGGGTGTGATGCAAACTTAACACATGTACCTTTGAGTTAGGCCTTCCCACTTAGTGCCAAGCTACCCTATGTGACTTGGAGACTCCCAGGTCCAACAGCCACAGACTTTGCAGGAAAAAAAGCATTGGACAAAAGACTTTTGAAAAAATCGAAGATGCTTATTTAGGGAGAATTGAAAAAGGTTTGAATTGGTCTTAGCATAAAGTTGTAGTGAACACTGAATTACTATATGGTATCGAATGAACACTAGTCCTATTCTTCCCGCTGATCACCAATGTTAGAAATGGGGTTTCTGGTTGGCAGAAGTATGCACCCTGTCCAAGCTGGACCCACTACTCTCGTCAGGGTAAGCTAGATACACACTAAAAGATAACCTATGCACAACCACTGGTAACTTGGCACAGAGCAGTCAATCTTATCTAAAGAGGCAATGTGTAAAGTATTTGTGCATCACACACACACAGTAACTCAAAGAAAACACCATAAAATACTCTACACGGGGTTAAAAAAGAGATTATTTTTTTATGAGTAAAACAAGGCAGAAACAATAAAAATACCAAAGTTCTGAATGTTTAAAGAATACATCAAAAAGTAGTGCTTAGAAGCAAATAACACTTAGAGGTTACTTGAGATCTCGCTGGACCGGGGTAGATCCAAAGTTCAGGTTAACAGCAATAGAGGGCAGGACTGCTGTAGGACTCACAAATACCTTAGACGGAGCACGTGTTGATGACGAAGACACGATGCGTTGGTTCCGATCCACGTAGGCAATGAAAACTTCGTCAAAGAACCCCTTTACGATGTAGGCAATGAATCATTGAGCCGCGATCTCTGTCATCATCAAGATGTGCAATCTGTCAAAGTGAGGTTAATCAGCGTCAAAGGGCAATGTGTTGGTACCGATCTGCGCAAAGTTGTCACTGCTTCAATTTCGGTAGCTCTGTACAGCAAACGTCACTTTTCAGGGGCCCAGGACAGGATTGGAACCACTAGGCAGGGCATGACTCCCTGATGGCAGAGTGCAAGTGCTGTTTCAGGGTTGAGGGAAGTATTTGTTGGCCCTCACACTTCAGAACAGGGGCAAGCCAGCCAGAGACATTTTAAAATCAAGGACAAAGCAGGCTTTGGCCCAGGGCCCCAGCCTTTTAGGGGGCCCCCTTGATAGAGCTAGCTCTAATAGTCCTGTCTTGATAACCTTGAACGATTCTGAAACATAGATTTCTTTTCAATACCATTTTCTTTAATTTATTTTTAAGAAGGGTTATGTAAGGGAATCTATTACAGACATTTTGAAGAGAAGTCATGTTTTTTGACACCATGCAACATCCATAAAAAGTACATTTTGGATCAAAACATGACCTCACATATGAAAAAAGACAGTGGACCGCAGAGATTATTTGCAATAATATTCTTGAGCTTCTGCTGTGTTACAATATTGAAAACACATGTCACAATCCCTGAATATTAGATAAAAACACATTTAGAATTTGGACCAGTGTTGCTGTACAATGTCATTGACCTTGCCAAAGATGACATGAAAAGGCTGACATTAGATAATAAATTCAAACCTGTTCCAAATATGGGCCCCCAAAATTCTTAAGATGCCTCTGAAGCCATCACGCGCTTGGAGTCATTCTGGGTACAAGTGAGATGGGTCCAGTTCTTGTCCTCAGCAGGTCAGAGATCAGCAGGTGACAGGGAAGCACAGCAAAGAAGAAAACATGTTCTTTCAGAACCATAGTCAAGCAGAGTGGCAATCCTTGTAGCACAGCAGTCTTTATTCCTGGCAGAGTTCTTCACGGGTCCAGTAGTCTACTGGTAGGGTCAGAGTCCCCATACTTATACCCAGTTGTGCCTTTGAAGTGGGGGTGACTTCAAGGAAGGGTCATTGAAGTGCACACAGGTCCTTTCATCCCAACACTGGCTCCAGACTATCATTAGGGGGTAATCAGCCCTTTGAGAGGGAAACAGGATACTACAAATGCAGATGTGTCAGCTCCCTTTCTCTCTTCCTGCCCAGGAAGAGCTATCAGAATGCAGATGAATGCAGTTGAATCCTCTGTTATACCCACCCTTCATGTGTAGGTGGATTTCTAGAGGGAATCCACAAAGTATAGGAGTCACCCATATGTGTATTGACGACAGGCTGCAAGCAAAGACACCTTAAAGAGCAGAAAAAGGCCAACTTTCCAAAAGTGCAAAAGAAACAATTGATGGAAAGAATGCTGGACAATGCAAACATTCACCCCCAGTCACAAGGATCTGGGTTAAATCCATCATTCTTTTGCTCACCACACCACCCCAGTTTGGACCCAGCCATATGCAAATCAGTTTTGACCCTGTTCCTTGTGGGAACAGTCCAGCCTGAACTGCCAAGCATCCTGGTACCCATTTCACGGCATCACCCTTCATCAGCCAGACTAACTTGAATCCAATGGTGTAGTGAGCATGGGACCCACGTCTGGGCATACCCTTCCTCCTTAGGGCGACATATGCAAAAGAAACAATCGATGGCCAGAATGCTGGACAATGCAAACATTCACCACCAGTCACAAGGATCTGGGTTAAATCTTTCATTCTTTTGCTCACCACACCACCCCAGTTTAGACCCAGCCATATGCAAATCAGTCCTGAACCTGTTCTGTTGTTTAGTTCCTATATTCCCAATAGGCTCTGCGCATTGAAATAATATATCCATAGAATTGACGTAGGACTTATGTCGACTAGGTCTCTATCGAGTATATTAGACTTAATTGTGAGTGCCAGCTAGCTCAGAGGTCGCTAGAAACTTTCTCGAATAAACAAGAAGGGATTAGTTTCTGACAACCGCATAAACATGACAACTTTGTTTCCCAAGAATAAACCTATCTTCAGAGTCGTGGAAACAATAGATAGATATTTTACTCAGTCAATCGTGCATGCTTCGTTTTATCAGAGTTGCAGAGAAATAGAGGGACGTCATTTTCAATAAAAGTATTTATTGAACAGTCTTCTTCATCATGCAGAGGAAATGAACTGCTACATTCGTAATACAGGCTGCAAAGTATAATACGTACAGCGAGAAGAGTATTATAAAATAATACTGTAACAGCATGGTATGGTTTCTAAGCCATGAAATACATACATAAATAACAATGACTAAAAGTACCCAAATGGTGCTTCTAAAATATGCCTAAACCAATGTACCTAACCTAAGTCTAGTACGCGGGAAAAAGTAAGTATGGTGTAGCATAGGTTTAGTATTCTTTGCCAAGAATCTGTCCAAGATTTCTCTTAGGGTCTAATCAGCTCCGTACCTTAGTTTTAGAATGAAGGAGGCCTGGTATCTCTTTCTCAGGACTCGATTTCCCAACACCCCGCAAGTGGAGCTTGGAAACACTGGAGCTGGATTCTCAGTGAGAGAAAGGCAGCCTCTCTGTCAGTGCGTCGGCTGGAGGGTCGGCTTCCTTCGGCACTTGCTGTAGCGAGCTGCGTCTGGCAAGTAGATAGTCGAGCTGCTCCGAACCACCGTGTGTTTGCTACGGCAAGTGTAGGCATATTTATACTTTGAAGGTGCCTAGTTTGACAAAAAGTCGGACATAATAATGTCACCACAGAGCCCCAAGGGAATGGCAGTTCTTTGAAAACTCCATGAGTTCTTGGACAAATCAATATTCAAGCAAGGGGATGTCCCTGACTGCTGAAGTCGAGTTTTCCAAGAAATCATTGTGGCTTTCCGGAACTAGTGGAAGTATCCATGCCTGTATTTGGATTGCATGGGCTATGTCTAAATATGGTTATGATTTCTATGCCTATATAAGGGCAAGGTGAATTGTACCTATATAAGGGCATGAATCAGGCAAATTACAGTTGGGTCCTAAAACGCTATACAACACCCACTCCACTTTATTATGTTCGACATTACTAAATTCTAAACATTCAAAACATATCTAAAGCATGTATATACAACCCCACCCAAAATACATAAAATGCATTCAAAATGGTTGCACACGAAAATGAACATTTGTGCTGTACGCATTCTAAAAGCAATGGTTTAGTATGACATTGGAAATGCTATCAGAATGAATCATGAAATGACATTTATGAAATGGCTCTTAAATACAGAAGAAAAAGTCGAGACCATTCCATAGCAGAATATATCAACTCTTTTTGTTGTGGACAAGGTCAAATATTGTCTCTTGGAAGTATTAAAAGAATTCTTGTTCTCTAAGAATAGTTTTACTTTAAGCAGATTACTATGTGCCAAAAAGTTCAATTTTGGAAAAAAGTAAAATCGCATAAAAATAGAGTTCTGAAGTTGAAAGTTTCTGTTTTGAAAAGCAAAGGTCGAATACAGAGTTCATAGAACGCTGTGTGCTAATTTCAAAAGTCAGTCTCATTGTTTGGAGAAAACATCAAATCTTCTAAGCTGGCAAAGAAATCATCTACCACAGTAGGTGAAAGTTGAACTACTTCGTTAAGTAGACCGATTGCACAAAAATGTGAAGCATCGCCGTCAGCGTCAGCCGCATTTGCAATGTTCATAGGAGATGGAGATGATACCTGTGTGCCTGTCGATCCACGTATCTCACCGTCAGCAGTTTGCGTCTGTGAGACCTCAATGAATTCCATCATCAGGATTGGTAGCCGCTGGGGACAACACAATGCATGAGCCGTTACCGAACCAAGCAAATTATCAACATCCGTTGGCAGTGCTGATGGAAGTGTTAGACAGATGTCCAGCACGCATTCTTCTCCACATAGCAGGCATCGTAGAACAGGTAAGATGCAATCTTGCCAGATTGGTCTGAATGATAGAAACCACGTGGTATTCGAATCTCTTAAACGAGCCAGGCCAAGAATCTGTATCATGCGCTCACGACACTTCATTGCCAGGAGAGTGTTCTCCATGGTAAGCTGGGTGTCGCTGGTGACTGGACTTGCCATATCGGAGCAGAAGGAACAAAAATAGTATTCCTGCTACGAGTCCAAAAATGAGAGGCAGGCCGCTGAACACAGAGTGCACAAAGTTTGGAAAAATGCTTAGGACTGCTTCAAAGGGTGCTAACAGTCCCGAAAAAACTGTCTTAAATACATGTACAATACCACTGGTATCAGACATGTTTAAGATACGACCTAACATTTCTGCGAAATGTATGGGGCAGTTTGTTGAGAATAGGGCATGTATCTCCGCAGAGGACCTTGCAATTTGTAGTTCATACGTCTCTTTGGACGAGGTCAGTGGCACAGTTTTTTGTAAAAGAATGGCTTTCATTTCAGAAAAGTGTGGGGGAAATGGCGAAACTATCACGGACTGGATGCCGGACTGTAAGGGTGCATTATGAGAGGCTCATATTGGAGGACAAAGAGATTTTCTGATAATTGACATGTTGATGATGTTGTGGAACACCCAACTGGGGCTCACCTTTATATGTGAATTGTATGCCTTCTTGTGGGTAATGACTGGGGGGGGGCGGCGGGAGTGGGGGGAATGCAGAATGCACTTTACGGTAGAGATGACTGCACTGCTCAGTTTGGAGAAAATGCCAATAAAAACGGTTTAAAAAAAAACCTGTACATTTAGCCATCCCTTCGTAAAAAAAAAAAAAGAATGGCTTTCATTCTGTTTAAAGTCTCAATTCGTATAGAAGAGATGTTCAGTGAAGGCCACAACGGCGACTCCCCATCTGTGTTAGTTTTAGGAAACAAAACTTGCATACAACAAGTGACCCTGGCTGATACAGTTACGAGATAGGCTATTCCTGGCAACATTCCATTCGAAAGCTGCCTAAAAATTGGATCTTTCACTGCAGCTGGAGAACCTTGCAGGTGGCAGGATAAGTTGGTAGAAGAACCGTCGCATGCTCCATGTAAGTTATTACCCTGACATAAAAGTGTCCCACTTAGTGCGCTTTTGCAGTTTGTACCACTAAGAAATACCTCTTTACCCTCACTCCAACATTTGTGTGTATATGGTAAATCCCAGGTAGACTTGATGTATTCCTTACCCAACCTTTCATACATGCCAGCTGGTATATGTTTCAAACAATACTGGAAATTGAAAATCGTGACAGGCAGAGTGATTGTCCTGTGTATTAGCCATTCTGTTGCTGGTTTTTCAGAAACAGTTAATGGTAATCTTTCCAGTGTTTCTATGCTCAGCACCGTATAGTCTGCTACTCTTTGTGCCAGAGTAATTTGTTTATCTGTAAGGTTAAATGCAGAAAACAATGACGTGGTGTTGATTAGACGCCATGGCACATATCCAGAACGCAGATTTTGCAACGTCCAGCCTAAAAGCATTATAGAACGCAATTGTGACTGTCCATGTTGTAACATGAGCAAGTCCTGTTCCATTATGTCTTTGGCAGAGGATACAATGCTGTCCAAAGAATAAATTCTAGATGACAGAGTCATTCACCCATTGTCAACTACAGAGAGAGATTTCTCTAAATTGATACAATCAATTTCTCATATTCGTTCTGCAGTCTCTGCATGTGTCGCTTTCCAAGCTTCATTATAAATGGCGTATATACCTGCGTATATGAAACGTTTATGACGTAGTTTTGCAGGTCTTTGTAAGAAGTCCCTTAAATCAACGCCATCTTTAAGTAAAGATAAGTGTTGCTTTACCTCTGTTAATGTGGACTTTTGTAGCCACTCAAGGTACAGTTTTCCTACACTGTATGATGTTACTATTCCTGGATGTGGTCTCTGGACACATCTTGGATCTGGCCTAGTGAATGTGAACCCTTGTGTCTTGTTCAGGAATCTATCTTGACAGTTGTTTGTGTCTGTGGGCCAGATTAACAATTTTTTCCAATCAGGATCAGTTCTGTTTTTAAGTAAAATAGTTTTTACGTCGACCACCCCCTCTGAAGTGTTTTTACTATCCGGTGTAGGTGTAGGTATGGACGGTTTGTTTAAATCTTTTATCTTGGCTAAGCCGAGACAAGATGTCTGTTGAACAGTGTAATTCAAAAACATTATTTGTTCTGGGGTGATGCAGGCTCTGAATAAAGCTTCTAGTCCCTGCACCTGCCAGTCCTTTGTGCCCCAGACAGTTTTTTTCTCAATGTTGTCTTTCCAAAAGTCAAAGCCTAATGTGGACAATCGAGCATAAAAGGCCGCAGAATAAATTTGCTCAGCATTAGTCAACATATTTTTCATTCCTGTCTTATTAACATTTTTTAAAGTAAAATGTTTCTGGATTTGAGACATTGAAACCTGAGAAGTGGACATTTTTCATAAAATGTTTTTGAGCTACCCTTTGGTGGCGTTGGACAATGTTCCCATTGGTTGAAAGTATAAATATTTCTAGGGTTTGCAGATTTGTGCAAATAATGATGACCATAGTGATTATAACAATACATTTGTTCATAATCCGATGAACCTTCTAAGTATTCATGTTTTGCAAATGTTGTTGATATTTCTAAGTCTGCCATCATATTATTAACAGTCTCAAAGTCCCAATCATCAGAAAATGTGCTGGGTGAAACAAAGTCACTCAAGGAAACCTTGAATGGACGTGGAATCTTCAGCAGCTCTGCAGGACCGAATATGTCATAATCAGTGCTGTCCCAGGCTATACCACCAGGTATAGGAACGGCTGTGATCTTCACTGATGACAAGTCTCTTTGTTCACGATGAGATGATTTGTGTGGCTTCAGGAGCAAGTTGATGTTCTTACTTGCTGTGTCCATTTTACTATATCTTCCATTTATCAGCATTCCCAAACTTAATACAAGAACTAGCCAAAGTAGGAGAGAAAGTACGCCTAACACAATCCAAAGTTCAACCCATGGTGATACCAGATACGTTTTTTCAAGTTGATGAAAAAGTTCTATTACTTGTTTTTTAAAAGTTTTATTTGCTGGCACTGTTTCAGGCTCACTGGGATCCTCGGAAAACGTATCAAAGTCAATAAATGGTTGGTATTGCTTCAGGATTTGATGAAATCGCTGGAGCCAGTTGATCACTTGTCATATTAGTATAGTCAGATGCTATATCATTGTAGGCAGGAGTTTCTTGACAAACTGTTATTTGGGTTTCAAGAGGTACAAGTTCCATGGCTTTGTTGCATAGTCCTTCTTTTCGTACTGCAGATTCTTCAAACGTGATGAGTCTCTCAGTTTGAACTTCTTGAATAGTAGCAAGATTTGGTCATCTGCTACATCTTTGGAGTCCACTGGGCCTACTACTTATGATCGGCCACATGATGGGGTTTTACCAGGTCGATAGATATGAACCTGTTCTCCTTTCTTCCGGCAAGGGGCGGCAGTAACACTGTTCTTGATCCGTGGATTGTTAGCACAGGTACTGGTTTTCTGTAAGAAGGCCCAAATTCCTTCTTATCCTCGATCTTTTCTCTGACTAGATCCCCAATCTTTGGAATCCAGGCAGGCCTTGCTGGGACGGGTGGTTCTCCTTCAGTGGTCGTTGGCTTCTGAAATGTGTTGCTTAGTCTTCTTCTTGTTTCATTTAAGTCCTGCAAAACAGCCAAGCAGTCTTTGATATCAAAGGGTTTTCGTTCTACCACTGAAGTGTAACGATCAAGATCGTGGACAAGCATTCTAGTACCAAAAAGGATTTCATATGGAGTGATTCTACACAGAGAATTTCTTGGCAGATTATTTAAACTAGGTTGGGCACTTATTAGATGTTTGACCCACCCGTCACCCGAGCCTAATACCCTAGCTCTTATAGATTGCTTTATGTCCCGTTTTTTTCTTTCCACAACCGCATTTCCCTCAGGATGGAATGGACTAGAATACCGTAATGCAACACCCAGATTGGCCATGGCCTCCTTGTAAGCTCGAGAGCTAAACGCAGGACCCTGGTAAGAATGTAGCGTGCCGACTGCGTATGTGCCGATAAAGACTTGCAATCTTTTATAACAGTTCAGGCGCCAGCCGGGCGCTGAGGCCACATCCAAATGAATCTGTCCTAATAGTTGTGGGACCGCATTCGTCCATAGTGATGTCTGCGTGTAGAAAGTCTAATGCTGTCTAACAATGGTGTCTGTACTGGGCTGGCTACACTGTAGTCAGGTATATGGCGGCGTTCTCTGCTGCGATCTCTGTTGCAGTCATGGCAATTAATTGCAAATTCGTGAATGTGGGCATTCATCCCTGGCCACCAGTGCGTCTCTTTTAATTCTAGTATAGATTTAGAGATCCCTTGATGTAACAGACCCTCTCCTAAATGTGCATTGTGTATCAAAGCTACTCTACGTCTCCTGTTTGGAATTACTCTATCCCCCACTCCAGGGATTCGAGCAAAAGGAACGGAGTTGGCATCAATTATGTATGAATATTCGAGTGGATATTTTAGAGGTAACGCTGCACCGCTTCCTTTGCTTGTGGCATTGACAGCTAGCATTATTTTACCGTCTATTATCGTTTTTGAAAGAGTGATTGCAGCTACGGAAGCCGTTTGCACAGCTGCCTTCGCGGCTTCATCAGCCAATGAATTCCCTGCAACGTGAATGCCATCGCACTGATGACTCAGCGCATGGATCACGTGAGTCTTTTGTAGTTCTTTCTGTCCCAAAGCAATTTATGCTTAATTGTGCCACTTTTTGCATCTTTGAAACCGTTTTGAACCCAGTTCTGCAAGTATTCATTGTAAGATTGAACGCAGTAATACGAATCACACACTAGGAGTGTGGGGAATTCGCGATCGGTTTTTTCAAGCGCCATCTTGAATGCCTGTAGTTTAGCTCATTGAGCTGTACAGTCTCAGAGAAATTGTGTTTTTGTGACCATAGGTTCGGAATTTTCCATTGCACCAGCGACCTTTAACGATCACACACGTAGCACTATATGCCTGTTTACCCCCAATTGCGGGCTGTGCTGATCAGTCTGTATAAATTATACATTCGTACTCTTCTAGAGGTAGAATCTCAGTGGGCAGAAGACATTCTTGTTCGTATTGTAGAAATTCTTGTGTTTTCAAGTAAGGGTCAAAAACATATTCATCTTTGATGTAAAGCCTTTGCATTCGGAATGCTTGCTTTTGTCACTGACTCCAAGGCAGGTACAGGTGTAACGACCATTATGCGTTTTCCCTGTGCGAGGGCTCTCTCTTTTGCTACTGCAGTTTGAACCACTGTCAGAATTTTTTCTGTAGAAGTGAATTTCATTTCAGCTTGTGTGTACAAGTGTGATTTATAAGTTATTGGTACTTTTTCTCCTTCATTAAAGGTTAAGTATGTGAATCGCCATCTTCCTGGAATGATTTGATTACAAGGTTGCGTACGTTTACGCGTGTCTGTAAATGTGTTGTTGCTAACATGTCTGTTTGACTGAACACAAAATTTCTGTGTGTTTTTGAGTCCAATTAACTGTTTTGAAATCAGGTTTAATTAAGTCGTAGAGAGGTTTAACCCTTTCTGCGTAATTTAGAATGTAAGTTCTTCCGAAATTTAGGAAACCTAGAATCGACCTCAGCGTTTTTGGAGGGTGGAGCAGCACGCATTTCTCTAGAAAGTTTGCTGCCAGGCTCTTGCCTTCATTTGAAAATTCGTATCCTAAGAATAGGACGTTGAGGTGGGCAATTCGTGATTTCTTAAAATTGAATTTATACCCTTCAGATGCGAAGCCAAGTATTATGGTATTCACTATGTTCAAGTGCCTGTCCAAGTCATCGTCTGTTAGATAGATTTCATCGACATAAGATAATGCTTCATCATCATACGTTTGTATGAAAATAACCCTGGACTATTCTTGAATCCCTGGGGGAAACGACAGAAGTGACGCGGTGTCCCCATGATTGAGAAAGCAGTGAAGTACCTGCGTTCTGGTGCAATGTTTTGACAGAAGAAACTGTTAGAAATATCTAATGTTGTTTTATATTTTTTGCGCACGATGTTATTCATCAGTGCTGCACTGTGTGCATTTTGTACTGCAAAGGTTTTGCTACAAGAATTCAAATGTCTGTAGTCCAAAACTAGACGATATGTATTGTCTGGTTTAGAGACAGGAAACAAAGGATAGTTCATGGACGAGGTGCATGTTTCAATCACCCCTTGGTATTCAAGTTGATCTAGGATCTCCCTGACCTGTTTTTTTAGCTTCTTGCTTAACTAGATTTTATGGTGAGGAGAATCCTCATCCTCATCCCATCCCACATGATTTTTATATAATGCTGGAGCTTGGGCTACATCCCATTTTCTGGCATTGGTGTATTTTAAGTGAATTGGAATATGATTTGAGAAGGCTGGCATAATGATGTCTTCGCCATGTGGGCACTCCCTGACAAATGTTGGTGGCCAGTCTTTTTCAGCTAGAAGAATGTCATAACCCTTAGAGAGCTTTTCCCAAAAGAGTGCCCTTATTTTCCTAGTTATATCCCCCTCCATCCGGGGCGTTATTTCATCTAACCTATGGGGTATACTAACTAGTCATGGGCGGATTTTGCGGATTGGCAATCCGCGAACTTGCGTATTTACGGATTCGCAATCCGCGAAGATCCGCGAACTCTAGCGGATTTGCGGATTTTTCCGGTTTTTGTGTTGGCGCGTGTTCGCGCCGATTTTGGGACAAGTTCGCAATTGCGAACTTACTTTTCGGCTTGCAACGGCCGCGACTATGTTGTTTCTACGTCTGGTTTATCATCACAGGTTCACAGCACCCTCTGTTTCACCACTGCCACCCTCTGGGACACCCATGCCACCCTCTAGTACATCCTCACAGGCACCTATTAGGTTTATTTATTACTGTAGATTATGGTGGTTGAAAAAAGCTAGCACACCTGCCCTTCTTCAACTGCCATCAATTAATTTGTGTTTCATTAATGTGTCAGTAATTTTGAAAGTTCCAGTCTGGCTGGCACCTGCTTCCTTCCTTATCTGTAATTTGCTTTTTGTTGCAGTGAAATTTTTTTTTTACAGGACCTTTATGGTGCTATTCTATGAGCCTGCTGTTTGGGTCATAGCAGGGTCATAGAATTGTTGCAAACTCTGGAGGGGCCCATCAGGAAGCACTACCTTGAATGTTACTAATGTTAAGTTTGAACTTTTGCACCTGCTCATTGCTTTCATTTTAGCTAAAATCGTTTTTTTTGCAATTTCGCGCGTTATTTGGGGCGCGAATCCGTGCGAGATCGATTTCGGAAGCCGCGAATACGTGCGAATACAAAATTGTTTTTGTTGCGACGTGTATGTTCGCGTGATCTTGCGCGTGTTCGCGAGGCGCTTCTAGCTATTCGTTTGCCAAGTTACCCTATCGGTCGTACACGGGCGCGGCCATCTTGTTGGCGTGACGTAATTCCGTTTCCGCCCGCTATGTGTAATCTCGCAAAGTGTGCTGCTCGCGAGTACAATTTCGCGCGTACTCGCAAGGAAAATCTCGCGCGAACTTACCCACGCGGTCGTGAACGGGCGCGGCCATCTTGTTTCTCATTCATTGCTATGGTTCTGGGCATGCTTTCTGTATCCTCTCTCAATCTCTGCCATCCTTTGCTTGTTTGAAGTTTTTTTGATCTAATTTTACTTATTATCTAACCCTCTATTTTTCTAGCTCTATATTTTTGTGTTTTCTGCAGCTTTTATTTACTTTTAAACTACTTTTTTAAACTCTTTTCTTTTCTTCTTCACTATTCTATTTCTTCTTTATCATTTAAGTTTATTTCTGCCCAGACCATGGTAAAGGGAGCCGGGAAGCACCCTGAGAAGGGGAAGGGTCCCGCACCCCGTGCCCGGCTCCCGTGCGGGCGTTTAAGGGGGGAGCAAGTGGTCCCGAGGGAGATCTTCAGCGCGGAGGAAGTGGCGGCACTGATCTTCCATGTCCAGCGCCGCCTCCCCAAGACGATCCTGGGAGGCGGCAAAATCGCGACCGGCTATGGCATCCGGGAGCGCCGCCAGCGGTGGGAGAAGGTGTGCCGGGCCATGTACAAGGTCTCTGGGGTCCGGCGCACATATAACCAGGCCACCCACCGCTGGACCGATGTCATGGACCGGGAGCGGGACTTGCTGGACGCGCTCGGCGTAGAGGTCCCCGGGCTTGGTGAGTAGTAGTAGTAGTACATTTACTACTCTGTTTTATCCTGCTCTGTTATTTGCAAATCTTTGTTCTTTACCAAGAGCAATAATGCTGCCGATTACATTGAGGTAAATTATATTTCAAAATCTTCTATGCATTTCATTTTCAGGTGCACTGCTCTCCTTCTCAGTAGCCTTGCTTGCTACTATGCTTCTTTGTTTTGTATGTTGTGTTCAGAAGCATTTCATTGGCCTGAGAAATTATGTATCAGTGTACTGTAAAGAAAAGAACTGCGTAATGCTAGACAGTAAGGGTCATATTTTCAATTACCGGCGCATCCCTGCAAAGTAGCAGGGATGCGGCAGTAATTGTGTGCCATGCCACCACCACCCATTGGCCCAAAACGTCACAGAAGCCTTACGCATCTGTGCCGTAAAGGCAGCGCATTGCTGGAGTTGCGTGCCAACGATGGCGCAGCTCCAGCAATGCTCTGGGGTACCCTATCTCCCCAATGCTGCATCAAGCCGTACGTCGGCTTCAAGCGCGCAGGGTTTGAGTCATGCATCATTGTCCTAAAAATGACTGATTGACATCTTGTAGATTTCCCTCAGCCACTTTTAGGATTCGTTCCTGCGCAGGTACGCCCTCCCTTGCGCCGGAACGCCCCCTGATGGCGCAGGGCTTTACAACGTGATGCATCGCCCATATGCCCATATGTGGTTTTTTTTTTAATATATACGCCGCACCAACACCATGGCGAGTCTTTTGTTCTGCCGCTGCGTCAGAAAAGGCTCGCAACAATGGAGGAAAATCAGCCGCAACTTCCGCAAGGGACTTATAAATCAGCCCCAACAGACTGAAGTCCAGTGTCCTTCCTTTAGACAGTCACATGGCTATCAGAAGAAATAGTGGCGGTGGTGGCGGGTGGATTGATAGTTTGAGTATTCACTGATCTGCAAGCAGGATGGACTTTGTCTGTCACGTGTTGCGCACTACTGCCTGCAGTGCCAGGCCTAGGCAAACCTCTTTAGTAGTCTGTTTATTGAGTTACATAGGAACTTTCTAAGTCAACGTTCCGCAAATCAGGCAATACGAATAACGTAGTATACCACATGAGATAGATCCCGTGGAATAGTTGTCTATCTATTTGCTATTTTTCCAAAATATGTTGTTATTGTTCTTTTGAAATGTTTGATTTGGTTGAAAAATCTCATCCATGTTTTATGGTTTTTCTTTCTTTCATGTTGTACATCAGCTCCCCCCAAGGGCAAGAGGACACAGGAGGAGGGTGCTGAGGATGCAGGCCAGGATCGGGCAGGCGAGGGCTCCTTTGCTGGCCCCAGTAAGTTTACATTTTACTAAACAGTACCTATTTTTTCCTAGCGTTCCTCATTCGATTTTTTCTAAATCGTCTTTGATCTTCTTGTAGACTGGATATAAATTCTTATCCTGCCTCGAATATGACTCCCTGTGGTATTACTAGACTATTCTTATTAGTCTGTCTGTGTAGCTAACTAAGATTGGACATTTGGCAATTCCATTGGACTCCCATTATATTCAGCAATACCTCTATGCACTGTCTCCTTACTGACTAGATAGTGTGGCAGAGTCATTCAGCTCCCGAAGTCACCGATTATAGATCCCCAATGATCTCTAGATTATCGTACGCAGGACAAGAGAGTAGTACGGAGTCACAGCACAGTCAAGAAGTGTCAGAGGCACTCATGCTTGCAAAAATTCCAAAACCTTTAGCTCATCCACTCTAGTCTAGAGGAACAAAAACCACAGAGTCTATTTAAGTGTAAAAGCTTTATTAAAAGTAAACACATTTATTAAAATCTACTTTGTCATAAAACTATTTAACTGTAAACGGAAAAGTGGTTAGTGCTGACGATTAATTGGACACATTTCTTGTGGTCGAGCCGAACTCTCACCTACTTTGAACTTGATCCTGGTCGTGTTCTTAGGACTCAGGAGTCAAGCTTCTGTCTGTTAGGAGAAAAAGTGGTGCGTGTTAAAAATCAAAAGCAAGCATTCATCAGTTGTGCATAAAAGTGCAGCAAGACAACAGCCTTCCCTGGAAAATGGGACATTTTTACTATGGAGTAGACAGTCACAAATTATTACATTGTATTCTGTTTTTTTAACATTTCTCCTAGACCAAATATTATATAGTAGTGAGTGGTGTATTCTAACTTTCTTAAATGTACTTTGTAGGTGTAACATCTGGTGACGGGGCCAGCGCGGAGGTGGCTGTGTTGGACTTGGACTCGGAGGCCTCTGGGGAGGATGCGGCGTTAGAAGAGCTGGTGGCCGTTCCTGTGGGGGATCAAACGGTGGTGGCGGAAACAGGTAAGCTATATATTCCTTACTTATTGAGATTGAAGACTGCATAGTGTGCTTTCTGCACGGGTGTATTACAATTACAAATCAACCAGGTAGTAGCCTCCTCGAAATGTACTTCGACTTAGCTGTGAAGTTTTTGGTGAGAAGAATCCCAATAAGTTCTTAGACGAACGTGATGGATGGGATGAACGAAAAGCGAAAGAAGGGTGTAAGTAAGTGGGACGCGAACTTGTATGATGGCTGGCAAAGAAGAACGATATGTGTTTGCTTGGACCCAGAGGTGGCTGGGAAGGAAAGAATATGGTATGGTGCATGGCTGGGTCAATGATGAAGCAAGGATGGGTGGAAGGACAGCAGCCTGGGTGGGTGAAACAGGAACTGTATGTGTGCGTATACTTTGAATGAATGGATGCCTGGAGCATGGTATTCTCTGACTCTTACATAGCAAATGTGTATCTAGAGAGAGTAGATGGTCGCCAGGTGAAGTAAGTGTTACCTTGAAGAGCATGTACCACCGCACCCGCACGTCCGTCCCAGTGCAGGGAAGGCAAGGAAAAGAAATTGTAAATGTGTCCAATACTACCATGAATAGTAGCAGTACTTTGTATTGCGTTTGCATTCACAGCATATATCTGGTTATTACGGTGGACACTCCGTACCTCTCTTAATAACTTTAGTTTACTTGTAGTACGTCATTCATGTGTGGGTGTATCACTGTGTTCACTCAATATTAAGCAAAGCACCTAAAGTCATCTCATCTGTCATTAAATACGTCCCATGTGAAGTGATAGATAATCAAATTAGTTAGCTTCTTCAGTTTCCTTTTCTAGTACTCATTTGCACTGTAGGGTGAAAGGTAAATTAATTAAGCAGTAGCCCTTGTAACAGAGTATTCTCAGTGCCACCCGTAATAGAAAAGTAATAGCTTCACCACCTGCATGTACTGGACCGGTACAGTAACGCAAGTCTGTCTCCATCATCATGGTGTGCAACTTTTTTTCTCGGGTGCAACTTCACTGTGCTGTGTCCATGTCATTCTGCCGGCTTGCATAAGATAACGTACCCATTTCCCTAAACAAGAGAGAAGAAGAAGAATAAGACTGGTGTACTGTCATAGTCGACTGTAATGGAAGTCCATAGTGGTCGTAGAATTAGTTCATTAAACTACCACTACTGTTAGAGCAAGGATGCAGAAGTGGGAGGTTACATAGATACTGTCCTCAATAGTTATGTACTGTGCTTTCAATTTGCTACTTGTACTCTGTGACCCAACTTTCGGCTCAATCACTTTGTGTTATTAATAAGGAGCATTGGTTACAGACTATGTCTTTCTTTCTTCATATAGTTGCTCCTTCCAAATCAACAACAAGGAGGGAGCAGGCTAGATTGGCCCGGCAACGGAGGCTGGAGGCCACAGTCGCCGAGTATCGGCGGCTGGTGGCCCTGGAGGAGGAGGAGGACACGCAGTCGAGCGGGGCAACATCTTCGACTGTGACCACTGCATCCTCCTCCGTGACTAAACCAGCGGGACCGAGCCGGGCTAAGAAAGCCGACCGCCACCGCCAAGCACCCGAAATACCAGCTGCCCCCCACAGGAGCTGCAAGGAACGCCAACGCCGCCTACGAGTCCGCATGTCCAACCTGGAGCAGGAGGTCCTGAGGTATAAGACCTTGGTTAAGGGCCTCCGCTCCGAGCTTGCCACCCTCCGCAAGGAGTATGATGCCCATGCCGCATCATGCACCAGCACCAGCACCCTCCAGTAGTGGAGTGTCCCTTGCCCTTTTTTTATAGACTTTTGGGGGGTGGGATTTGGGAGTTGGGATCGTTTTGGGACGTTTCAGAGACAATCGTTGGGGTTAGGGTGGGTGAGGGAGATTATTTTGTTAGGGATAAATAAATATATTTTTCAACTACTTTATCTGACCATACCTGTTTTTTACTGCTTTTCAGTCTGGTGGGTGGGGGGCGGGGGTGTAACAGTAACTTTGTTTTCCTGAACAGTCGTAGGACTTTAGTAGTACAACCGTCAATCTCTTGTCTACTCCGAAATAATACTCCATTATACTACCTCCCACCAAACGCTTATCTTACCTGTAATTTGTGTTAGAAATTAGGGCTAGGCCCAGGGCTGGCTCCAGGTGAAATGGGGATTAACGTTGTCATTCCTGGGCGGGTGACATTTCCTCATTGCGGTGTTACTAGTGGTGTGACACAGTGGCAGTTGCATGCCTATGGAAAAAAAGAAAACGAAACCTTGTTTGTACTCCTTACTGTAGCATTACAACGGTTACGGTACGATCGAGAAAATAGCAGGTGACAGTACACTAGAACAGTGCCATAATGTAGCCTAACAAATGGTAAAGTATTGCAAGTATAACTAGTACTTGCGTTGAATTTATTTGACATTGGCTACTACTACTAGAAGATATAGTACTGAAGCTGAGTAAGTCTAGAAGATATCCTCGTATTCCTTCACCAGCCTGTTGCTGCTATCACCTTATCCTCCCCAGCAAGTGTGTGGAATTATTGATGTCATTTTAGTCAGACATCAAGCAAAACAACACAGCCCGGGGGAAGAGGGTTAGGGTTTGTAAAATGGATGGGAATGGGGGTTTCTTTTTGGGTAGGTTTTGTTGAGAGAAGAAAAAAAAAGCAGAGCATGGACAAACAATAATTGAAGATACAGAGTTTACAGACAATCTTTGGTTACAAAGTAAAGGTAAGCACATGCAGTCACACTCATAGAATAAAAGACAACAATGGATACTGTATCTGTATTACGTATGTTGTTGGAGTTGTCCTGTTGAAATTGGTAAGTAAGTTGCATGCAGCAAACAATTCCTCTTATTGGCGGCACTCCTCCATTCCAGCTGACGCTTCGTCCATCAATGTGGTGGTGACCACTGACAGAAGAGACACCCTGTCCACTGCCTGCCTGGCGGATGTTGACTGAAACCCGGCCTGTAATTATTGAACGGAAAACAGGAAGTGCTATTACAATACCACTGATAAATAAATAAAAGGTATGTACGCTGTGTGGTTCAAAAAGTGACACTTTGATTTCCCTAATAGACAGTACAATATTTTTGAAATTGCGTGCTCTGTCTGAGTCACCTTTTTAAGGATCAATAAGTATGGCCAAAATATTATAGCGGATCTTTCCCCTCAAGGTGGGTGTACTACTGTGTTTTAGAACAAAATTTGACCTTCCCAGCAATGCTCCCACCAAGACCCTTACTAAAGCCAGTCGCAAAAATGTAGAAGAACCCAATCATATCTCCAAAAACGATGCCTAGCAGAAAAATGGTTACAAAACGTACTTTGAAAGTAACAGTAGACCCAAATACAGACCGTGGATTGTATTCAAACCACTTGCCTGCAAGCAAAAGTATCCATAGCCAGCATCGCTCCAACAGTGCTCTACAACAACAGAACCGCGTTGCAATAGAACCCCCCTAAACACATGCAATCCTGCTGCTAGGGCTAACCCTAACGAACCCTAACTTACAAAAAGTGCAAAAACTGGTGTTTCCTTATGGATTTTGTCCAACAAACTTCTAGCCGGTATTAGACCTTCCCAGGAATGCCCCAGGCAAGACCCGCCAACCCACCCGCAAAAAAACACACGACACAACACCACCAAACAGCGAAAAAGCTAAATCTCATACTTACAATGTCTCTCGGCCTTCGGTCCAAACGCGGCGCTGTGCAGCTAGGTCGTCATCATCATCAATCATCATAACTCCTGTTTTCCACCACGGATTTCCTGAAAAGCAAATGCAATCAAGATTAGACTGTCGCAGCAGTGCTTCGACAGAGACCCCGGCCGCAACCCACCCACGAACAGCAGGAAGCCCCCCAAAACGCTACATTGAGCAAGATGTCTGAAGAAATGGCAAAAAAAAGGCTTTTCCTTAAGGATTTTGTCCAAAACACTTCTATCCGGCATTAGACCTTCCCAGGAATGCCCCAGCCAAGACCCGCCAACCCACCCGCAAAAAAACACGCGACAACACCCCCAAACAGCGAAAAAGCTAAATCTCATACTTACAATATCTCTCGGCCTTCGGTCCAAAGTAACGCGCTGTGCAGCTAGGTCATCATCAATCATCATAACTCCTGTTTTCCACCACGGATTTCCTGAAAAGCAAATGCAATCAAGATTAGACTGTCGCAGCAGTGCTTCGACAGAGACCCCGGCCGCAACCCACCCACGAACAGCAGGAAGCCCCCCAAAACGCTACATTGAGCAAGATGTCTGAAGAAATGGCAAAAAAAAGGCTGTTCCTTATGGATTTTGTCCAAAACACTTGTATCCGGTATTAGACCTTCCCAGGAATGCCCCAGGCAAGACCCGCCGGCGCCAACCCACCCGCAAAAAAACACCCGACAACACCCCCAAACAGCGAAAAAGCTAAATCTCATACTTACAATATCTCTCGGCCTTCGGTCCAAAGTAACGCGCTGTGCAGCTAGGTCATCATCAATCATCATAACTCCTGTTTTCCACCACGGATTTCCTGAAAAGCAAATGCAATCAAGATTAGACTGTCGCAGCAGTGCTTCGACAGAGACCCCGGCCGCAACCCACCCACGAACAGCAGGAAGCCCCCCAAAACGCTACATTGAGCAAGATGTCTGAAGAAATGGCAAAAAAAAGGCTGTTCCTTATGGATTTTATCCAAAACACTTGTATCCGGTATTAGACCTTCCCAGGAATGCCCCAGGCAAGACCCGCCGGCGCCAACCCACCCGCAAAAAAACACCCGACAACACCCCCAAACAGCGAAAAAGCTAAATCTCATACTTACAATATCTCTCGGCCTTCGTTCCAAATGCCGCGCTGTTCAGCTAGGTCATCATCATCAATCATCATAACTCCTGTTTTCCACCACGGATTTCCTGAAAAGCAAATGCAATCAAGATTAGACTGTCGCAGCAGTGCTTCGACAGACACCAAAAATTACACACAAACCCCCGGAACCCCGCCAAAGAGCACCTCAAAGGCAAGCAAGTCAGCAAAAACGGCAAGAAATTTCCACCTCATATTTGGTCCAAAACACTTTTGTCCATTATTAGAGCTTCACAGCAATGGGCCCAAAACCGTCAACTCACCCGCAAAGAAGTACAACACCCCCACAAGTGCTGAGTCTTTCTTCATTGTGCGTAATCCAGCACTCTGCTTGGAGGGAAATCGCAGTCTGGAGGAGGAGGATAGAGGAGCATGTTCTTCAGAACTTGTGAACCTGAGGAATGTAGACTGCGGCACCTTCAAATCAATAAGCAAACAAGTGAAGACAGTTCTGATGATGGTCTTGTTTTTGGGATTAGGTGATTAAAGTTTGAATTAAATTAACTGTGCAAAACAAAGAAAGAGAGACACAAAGCACACAGGAATAAAAGTGAATAAGGACGAAAAAGAAAGTTCTTGATTGATTGTCTCATTTTCAGGGCTCGGTGTCAGGGAATAAGAACAAGATTTCGTCATCATACTCTGCGAATTCAGGCTGGATGAGGTCAGTGGCACCGAACAGAGAAAAAATCCCCTCATCTACGTTGCTGTCCTCATCGTCTTCATGTGGCGTGCTTTCTCGCACTTTGTAATCTGGTGGTATGAGGTGCTGATTCATCTTGATCATTGTCAGCCGCTCCACATTTTTGGGCGATAGGCGGCTCCGTTTGGCAGTTACAATGCCACCAGCAGCACTGAAAACACGTTCAGAAGACACACTTGCGAGTGGGCAAGACAAATAGTTTATAGCCAGGTTGTAGAGCTGTGGCCACAATTGTTTTTTGCCATGCCAATACTGCAATGGCTCCTCATTAAGAAAGACCACTGTTGAGTCATTCAGATAGTCCTGCACCATCGACTCAAGGTCATCAACTGTTCCTCCACTTTGCTTACTTTTTGCTGTGCCTGTGACATTTTTTCGAGAACCATACCCCATCAAACTTAGCCAATCCTCCTCCCCAGCCACTGTTAGTGTTGTCATTGTGTGTGGTGCAGATGATCCAGTTGCCGGTGTCTTTAACGGCTGAGAGGTCACTTGTGCCCCAGCCACAGGTGCAGAAGTGGATTCTTGTGACTGCGGATGGCCTGCTGATGCTGATGCTGATGTACTGGCTTCTCCTTCAATAACCTGCCGTTCTTTTTCAAACCTCTTGGCTGACCAGGCTAACCAATGTTTGTACTTTTGAACATCTGCATCAGCGAAAGGAAAGAATGCGTTGTCTGCCAGCGCCTTTTTGTAGCGTGGATCCAGAATAGTAGCACAAATGTAATGCTGATCTGAGTTGATGTTTTTAAGACGTTCATCACCACGTAGGCGATGTAATAATTTCTCAGACAAAATGAAATGTTTTTTTTTTTTTTCATCTTTTTCAAACTCAGAAGAAACCGCCATCAGTTGGTGCTCCAGTATGCACAACAATGGGATAGCTTTTCCCAAATTACAGTCCTCCTGGCTGACTGCACGCGTGAAGAACTCAAAAGGACGAAGCATGTCTGTCAGGCTTTTAACTATGGCCCATTGCGCCTTACTCATCCGCAGGTCCTCCTTCTGAGATGTAGCCTCTGTCAAGAAATAGTGATCGAGTACCGTATACTGCTCATGCAGACGCTCAAGCATGTAGAAGGTTGAGTTCCAACGTGTTGCCACCTCCTGGATGAGTGCTTTCACTGGCATTCCACGTTGAAGTAGCAGTCTCCGCAGATGCTTCCGGGCCTTAAAAGAATGGCTGAAATGGTTGCACATTTTGCGGCAGGTGGCCATTACCTCGAACGCTGGACTCTCTTTATCACTCAAGAATTTTTGAACTACCAGGTTGATACAGTGCGCCAAACACGGCACTCTAACATGGTGACCCTGTAACATGGCCTTAACTACATTGGCGCCATTATCCGTGGAAACATAACCAATCTTGCGTTTTAGGGGGGATAGCATTGACAACACCTTTTTGTCAAACTCTTCCAAAAGGTTTTCTGCTGTGTGACTTTTCTCCAAGGCAAACATGGCTAGTGTTGCATGTTTCCGAGCAGCTTTGAAAACTTGGTCCGGGTCAACACCTGCGTTTAGCTTTGCTATAACACCTGAAAAAGAGACCCAGTGTGCAGTGATGCACATGTAATCATCGCCTGGGCCACTGGTCCACATGTCTGTTGTCAGATGTATTGTGTGAACAGCACTCTTCTGCAAAGCTGCCCCAATCGCCTGCAGCACATCTTCATGTAGTGCTGGAACCGCAACTCTGGCAAAATAGAACCGGCTCGGAACCTTCCATTTAGGGCAGAGCGTTGCAACTAATTCAAGAAAACCTACCGCTTCTACAAAAGAAAAAGGTAGAAGGTCCACAGCTAGCATTTTAGCCAGCTTAGTGTTATACAGACGCGTCAGTGGGTGGTTGCGTTCATATGGCACCTCTGAAGTAAGCATTGTTCTAATGTTGCCCTGGACCAAGCATTTACGGGCTGATAATGACTTCGTTGACCCAATTTTGCTCGCTGGTGAACTTTTGTGCGTTGGTGTCTCACTCGCTCCAACACTCTTAGTGTGCCTCACATTGGGTGTGCTGCTGAGAGGGGTACTGGGTGTAAGGGAAGTGTTTGACACGTCTTCTTCCTGCTCGTCAACATCAGATGAAACATCAACGTTTCCTTGATTTTGGCCTTTCTTGATCGCAGCTAGGTGCGCAAACCATTGGACAGCGTGCTTTCTGTCAAGATGACCACTCTGGCCGCCGGTACCATAGTTGCTACCTGGCTTACCACGACTAACTGCAAGCTTACAAAGGGTACAAATGGCAAACCTTGGATTTTTGGGACAAACAGTAAAGAAGTCCCAAACTGGGGACTTGAAGTGTCTGTGGGACCTGGAGGAGGCGGCGATACTGGTGGTGGTGGTGGTCATGAAGCTAATGCCAGATGAAGTGGAGGATCTGGATTGGCCAACTTTTGTACGTTTTCCACTTTCACCGCCACTAATTAAGGTCGAGGTTGACGCAGGTCTCTTCTTGCCAGAAAGAAATATGGAAGCGGGACGAGTTGGTGTACTACTTAACTCCAATGATTGTGGTGTTTCCACTGCCTCCTCATCGACAACATCATCATCATCATCATCACGCGCAGCAGCTCTTCGGGCTAGGGTCAAAATGTCTGTTTGCTGCATGCCCGCTGGGGCTGCAGTGACCTTTATGATGACTGGGTCGTCGTTGGCAGAGTCTTCATCAGCAGCAGTATCCGCCACTTCTTGTTGAGCCTCATCACACTCCATAAGTCTGAGACTTTGGACGAGCTTCCTTTTACGCTTAAGTACCTTTGTTGGATCATGGTGTGCCTCACTCTCAGACGGCTGTGGTGCTGGTTCCCAAGTTTGATCCGTATCATCAGAAGGAGGTGTGCTTGAAGAGGATGTAGACACCACCCTTGATCTCTTCCTTGCTAGGGTTGTGGAAGACAATGAAGGATCATCAGGAGGAGTGGCTTCCTCAAATGATACCTCGCCTTGATTGTCGATTTCCTGATGTGCCCCTACTTCGGGAGGAACAACTATTGTGGGCACTTGTTGTGACCCTCCATGCACCTCTGCATGCGCATCTCCTTGCGCTGCCTCTCCTTCCACATGTACTTGGGCTTGTACTTGCACATGTGATTGTTGTTGCCGCTGTGGTTGTTCAACACTCGTCAGATGAGCTACAACAACCTGTGTTGATTGAGGGACATTGCTGCTGCTTTCTTGCGATGAGCCAACATCACTGGTCGATGGTGATTGAAGAAGTATACTGGCTGCCTCTGCAGCACTCAAGGGCTTGGACTTAAGTTGGCGTGGTGGTGGTGGTGGCACTGAGCCCAATGGAGCGGGGGTGCTGCTGCCAGCTTGGTCCCCAGCAGATCCCGCTGCAGCTGCTGCAGGCATACTTTTTTTTTTACTCACAAAAAAAGGGGCGGGCGGCACACCAGTGTCCTTGGTAACTTGCTTCTTCTGCTCCTTACTGGCACCTTTCTTGCTAGAGGAGCTACGGGTTACTTTTTTTGGGGCCATCTTCTTCAGAGCAGGTCAGCAGGCAGCAGTTGCACGAGTTGCAGAGGGTTCTGTGTCCAGACGTGACGTCGCGTGACGTTATGCTGCACACACCGCTGCAGGACTTCTTCCTGGCACTGGTGGTTCTATTGAGTCTTCTTGTGCACCTAAAAGCAATGGAAGACAGAGGAACATCAGTTCAGTTATACACCCCAAAAAATCGACAAAACACAGAAAAATGAGCACAATCCCATGCCATCCATGATGTTTACATTGAAGACACCCCACAGAAAGACTAGGGACATGCAAGTATGCAACACTCACTACCCCTGGGCATAAGGGATGAAAAGTAGGCAAAATAAGTGCAGGCCTCAGACACTGCCTCTCCTCAAAATGGCCCCCTTACACCCCAAGCACATGTTGCCTGTACCAGCCAGCACTCAAGATGGCCACCACCACCACCTACATGGCCAGTCCACATCAACAGTACACCCCCAAAAAACAGAAAAACTGCCAGAAATCACCACAATCCAATGCCATCCATGATGTTTACATCAAAGAGAGTGAGACAACACCACAGGCACACTCAGTCCATGCACCACCACCACCCCTGGGCAAGCAAAAGGCCACACCAGCAGCCCCCCAAAAACGACAAAAAACAATAAAATAAGCACAATCCCAGCCCATCCATGGCCTCAATTATGTTTAAATTCAAGAAGACACCCCACAGAAAGACTAGGCCCATGCAACACTCACCACCCCTGGGCAAAGGGCCACACCAGCAGGCCCAAAAAAACGACAAAAAACAATAAAATCTGCACAATCCCAGCCCATCCATGGCCTCAATGGTGTTTAAATTCAAGAAGACACCCCACAGAAAGACTAGGCCCATGCAACACTCACCACCCCTGGGCAAAGGGCCACACCAGCAGGCCCAAAAAAACGACAAAAAACAATAAAATCTGCACAATCCCAGTCCATCCATGGCCTCAATGGTGTTTAAATTCAAGAAGACACCCCTCAGAAACACTAGGCCCATGCAACACTCACTACCCCTGGGCATAAGGGATGAAAAGTAGGCAAAATAAGTGCAGGCCTCAGACACTGCCTCTCCTCAAAATGGCCCCCTTACACCCCAAGCACATGTTGCCTGTACCAGCCAGCACTCAAGATGGCCACCACCACCACCCACATGGCCAGTCCACATCAACAGTACACCCCCAAAAAACAGAAAAACAGCCAGCAATCACCACAATCCAATGCCATCCATGATGTTTACATCAAAGAGAGTGAGACAACACCACAGGCACACTCAGTCCATGCACCACCACCACCCCTGGGCAAGCAAAAGGCCACACCAGCAGCCCCCCAAAAACGACAAAAAACAATAAAATAAGCACAACCCCAGCCCATCCATGGCCTCAATTATGTTTAAATTCAAGAAGACACCCCACAGAAAGACTAGGCCCATGCAACACTCACCACCCCTGGGCAAAGGGCCACACCAGCAGGCCCAAAAAAACGACAAAAAACAATAAAATCTGCACAATCCCAGCCCATCCATGGCCTCAATGGTGTTTAAATTCAAGAAGACACCCCACAGAAAGACTAGGCCCATGCAACACTCACCACCCCTGGGCAAAGGGCCACACCAGCAGGCCCAAAAAAACGACAAAAAACAATAAAATCTGCACAATCCCAGTCCATCCATGGCCTCAATGGTGTTTAAATTCAAGAAGACACCCCTCAGAAACACTAGGCCCATGCAACACTCACTACCCCTGGGCATAAGGGATGAAAAGTAGGCAAAATAAGTGCAGGCCTCAGACACTGCCTCTCCTCAAAATGGCCCCCTTACACCCCAAGCACATGTTGCCTGTACCAGCCAGCACTCAAGATGGCCACCACCACCACCCACATGGCCAGTCCACATCAACAGTACACCCCCAAAAAACAGAAAAACTGCCAGAAATCACCACAATCCAATGCCATCCATGATGTTTACATCAAAGAGAGTGAGACAACACCACAGGCACACTCAGTCCATGCACCACCACCACCCCTGGGCAAGCAAAAGGCCACACCAGCAGCCCCCCAAAAACGACAAAAAACAATAAAATAAGCACAATCCCAGCCCATCCATGGCCTCAATTATGTTTAAATTCAAGAAGACACCCCACAGAAAGACTAGGCCCATGCAACACTCACCACCCCTGGGCAAAGGGCCACACCAGCAGGCCCAAAAAAACGACAAAAAACAATAAAATCTGCACAATCCCAGCCCATCCATGGCCTCAATGGTGTTTAAATTCAAGAAGACACCCCACAGAAAGACTAGGCCCATGCAACACTCACCACCCCTGGGCAAAGGGCCACACCAGCAGGCCCAAAAAAACGACAAAAAACAATAAAATCTGCACAATCCCAGTCCATCCATGGCCTCAATGGTGTTTAAATTCAAGAAGACACCCCTCAGAAACACTAGGCCCATGCAACACTCACTACCCCTGGGCATAAGGGATGAAAAGTAGGCAAAATAAGTGCAGGCCTCAGACACTGCCTCTCCTCAAAATGGCCCCCTTACACCCCAAGCACATGTTGCCTGTACCAGCCAGCACTCAAGATGGCCACCACCACCACCCACATGGCCAGTCCACATCAACAGTACACCCCCAAAAAACAGAAAAACAGCCAGAAATCACCACAATCCAATGCCATCCATGATGTTTACATCAAAGAGAGTGAGACAACACCACAGGCACACTCAGTCCATGCACCACCACCACCCCTGGGCAAGCAAAAGGCCACACCAGCAGCCCCCCAAAAACGACAAAAAACAATAAAATAAGCACAATCCCAGCCCATCCATGGCCTCAATTATGTTTAAATTCAAGAAGACACCCCACAGAAAGACTAGGCCCATGCAACACTCACCACCCCTGGGCAAAGGGCCACACCAGCAGGCCCAAAAAAACGACAAAAACCAATAAAATCTGCACAATCCCAGCCCATCCATGGCCTCAATGGTGTTTAAATTCAAGAAGACACCCCACAGAAAGACTAGGCCCATGCAACACTCACCACCCCTGGGCAAAGGGCCACACCAGCAGGCCCAAAAAAACGACAAAAAACAATAAAATCTGCACAATCCCAGCCCATCCATGGCCTCAATGGTGTTTAAATTCAAGAAGACACCCCTCAGAAACACTAGGCCCATGCAACACTCACTACCCCTGGGCATAAGGGATGAAAAGTAGGCAAAATAAGTGCAGGCCTCAGACACTGCCTCTCCTCAAAATGGCCCCCTTACACCCCAAGCACATGTTGCCTGTACCAGCCAGCACTCAAGATGGCCACCACCACCACCCACATGGCCAGACCACATCAACAGTACACCCCCAAAAAACAGAAAAACAGCCAGAAATCACCACAATCCAATGCCATCCATGATGTTTACATCAAAGAGAGTGAGACAACACCACAGGCACACTCAGTCCATGCACCACCACCACCCCTGGGCAAGCAAAAGGCCACACCAGCAGCCCCCCAAAAACGACAAAAAACAATAAAATAAGCACAATCCCAGCCCATCCATGGCCTCAATTATGTTTAAATTCAAGAAGACACCCCACAGAAAGACTAGGCCCATGCAACACTCACCACCCCTGGGCAAAGGGCCACACCAGCAGGCCCAAAAAAACGACAAAAAACAATAAAATCTGCACAATCCCAGCCCATCCATGGCCTCAATGGTGTTTAAATTCAACAAAACAGTTGTATCATGCACCCATAACCAACCCTGGTCCTACTGGATACTGTGGCTACCCACAATATAATTTATTTAATTTTCTGAAAAAGTTCCAAAATTGTACTTGCAGCAACTGTAATGCCCCAAACAAACTTACTTGTGAAAGTTGATTTCTAATCCAAAAGTGATCCAAAGACAGTCAAAAAGGCCTCAAATCCAAATATCCAGCAGCACCCACAAAAAGTAATCCTTCCAGCTCCAGATCCAAATGAAAGTGACCAGGAGATGGACAAAGCACTGGGAGGAGCCTGCTGGACAGGAACAGGAAGTTGGAGACTGTGGGGCACTTCCTTCCTCCCCCCCCCCAAAATGGACTCCTTGCAAAAAAAAAGGCCATGCAAATGTCAACCTGAGGAGTGATTCTGATAAAAATCATAATTTTCTGAAGGTTTATCCTGTTTGCTGGTGATTTTCTTGTGCGAAATTGCAAAATCTCTATTTCGCAAGTGCGAGATTGTTCCTTTCCGCCGCAACTACGTGTTCGCAATTGCGAACTCTCGCGAGGTGTGCTGTGCAAGGTGGCAAGCCGCGAGTACGTATTCGCGGGCGACAAACTCCCGCGGGAACACGCAGCAAGATCTAAAATGGCGCGTCACTCGCAAAGAAAAACAACTCGGCAAACGCTAAAATGACGGAAAGTGAACGCCGTGCACCACGCCGCGCGCCGCAACCAAGCAAAAAATCCGCCGCGAGCGGATTCACGGATTTTCGACAAATTCGCGAGCGTTCGCGGATTGCGGATTTGCCGAAAATCCGAAAAATCCGCGAGCGGAGCGGATTTTACGCCCATGCTTAATACTAACCCTGGTATCTGCAGTTTCAACTTGAATGTACTCATTCAAGTCCACTGTCTCCAGATGATCCTTCAGGATCATGCGAGCTATGGTAACTTCTGCTGCGCTGTCCAGCATTGTCTGGGCCCACTCTCCGTTCTTGAGCTGTGTCCTCAAGATCCTCTGCATGTCTGAGACATGCTATCTTCTTCTTGGTGAATTGGGTTTTCTTATTTTTTGGAACGTGTTGATCGTCTTTGGACTTCACACGTTCTTCCTTGTGTTCTGACCGTCCTCTTCTTTCCGATTTCTGTGAGGAAGTGTGAAAGGTACGAAAGGAACGTGTATCATTATTTTGATATCTATCAGGTTTTCTCAAATTATCCCTGTTTCTGAGGTTATACCTCTTTTCAGAGGGCTCCTTTTGTGGAGACCTACCTCTGGATTGAGAACACTTCTCTTTATGAGGGGCTTGCTTAGTGTTCTCCCACTTCTTTTGAGGAGTAGTAAGAGTATTTTTAATAAAAACCTTTTCAGGGTTCTCTGTTAGTTGGGGCCTAACTGGTTTCCCACCGAAACTATCTCTACCTAGTTCTTCATAGGATTTTTCTATTATTCTGGCCAGTTCATATGGTTGCTCAGTTATATCGAATTCTCTTATTTTTGGCAGATTGCCACGGATGCTGCTTCACCTTTAATATTAGCTAATAGTATAGCTGAGACCTGTTTGAAATCCTTCAGTAATTTCTTAACTAGATTTAAAGCAGGCTCTGCCCCATATTTATTTTGAATCTGTTTCAGGACGTCTGGTATTACCGGCATAGACGGAACACCATGTGTTTTTGTGTAGATTGCAGCAAAGACTGTACCCCAAGTGTCGCAGTCCTCCAGGTGTGGTGTGATCCCCATTGGTAAACAGATTGTTAAAATCCTGTGTTTCTCATGAGGTGTACTGTCGGGAAATACTGCCTCGATTTGAGTGATTTTTTGAGCTATCCAGAATGGAATTTGTTCCCTGTTTGCAAGCAATTTACCAATGACTGATTGTATAGTCTGTGGTGTAATTTTATTTGTGTTCCCCTGGTGAGGGGTGTGTTGTGGAATCCTTATAGGAGGTTGGACTGTCAGAGTCCGCATGACATATTGAACCAATTGTCTATGTATTTTGATTAGTTGTTTTGATTGAACTAATAGTTCTGGACCTGTCATTTCTTCAATGGCAGGATGTGGTGTATATCTGGCTAGTACCGGCCATGTTGCTCCTGGTCTACCTAGTAGACCGAGCCTGGTAATGTGATTTTGATGTTGTAGGGCGCCTTTAAACCAGAGCGCATGCTCTTGGTAAGTTAGTGGAATTTCAACATCCTCGAAAGGAGTGTATTCCGCTGGAGGTTCCTCTACTTTGTAGAAGTGGAACACATGTGTTAATGCATTTGCTTCTGGAAGATAATCCATGAATAGAATACCTCTGTCTGCCGATATTCATGTGCCTCTATGACATAAATCACCCTACCACCTCTTGCTGATGGGCCATTTGTTATAAGCTTCATAGTGATGGTTTTCCTTAAATTCTCCGGGATGATTATAGCATCCGTGTCGGTTTCATTAAAACCTGTAACGTTTAAACCCAGTCGGGCTGCTGCAGCCCCACCAATTGCGTTGTTGTTTCTTGTAGGTCCACCGTTCTCGGTGTCGCTATCCGTCATTTTTGTGGAAAGTTTTGCAGAGCAAGGTTCAAGGAAACAAAGATAAGGTGCACAATATTTTGGAACACTGTATCCTTCAACGTTGAACACACCAAAAACTAATACATAGGATTTTCGTCCTATTCAGTTATGGCGGATATTATCCTTTTACCCACTCCAGATGTCTATTGGAGTATTTTACGGGAAAATGGGTCTCTGTGAAAAGCACGACTGAGTTACTCTAGCATCTAGCATTAAATGAGTGCCTTACCAAACGTTGGGCGCCATGTAGTGTAGTTCCTATATTCCCAATAGGCTCTGCGCATTGGAATAATATATCCTATAGAATTGACGTAGGACTTATGTTGACTAGGTCTCTATCGAGTATATTAGACTTAATTGTGAGTGCCAGCTAGCTCAAAGGTCACTAGAAACTTTCTCGAATAAACAAGAGGGGATTAGTTTCTGACAACCGTATAAACATGACAACTTTGTTTCCAAGAATAAACGTATCTTCAGAGTCGTGGAAACAATAGATAGATATTTTACTCAGTCAATCTTGCATGCTTTGTTTCATCAGAGTTGCAGAGAAATAGAGAGACTGGCGCTTTCAATAAAAGTATTTATTGAACAGTCTTCTTTCTCATGCCAAGGAAATGAACTGCTACAATCGTAATACAGGCTGCAAAGTATAATACGTACAGAGAGAAGAGTATTATAAAATAATACTGTAAAGGCATGGTATGGTTTCTAAGCCATGAAATACATACATAAATAACAATGACTAAAAGTACTTAACTGGTGCTTCTAAAATACGCCTAGCCCAATGTACCTAACCTAAGTCTAGTACGTGGGAAGAAGTAAGTATGGTGTAGCATAGGTTTAGTATTCTTTGCCAAGAATCTATCCAAGATTTCTCTTAGGGTCTAATCAGCTCCGTACCTTGGTTTTAGATTGAAGGAGGCCTGTTATCTCTTTCTCAGGACTCGATTTCCCAACACCCCGCAAGGGGAGCTTGGAAACACTGGAGCTGGATTCTCAGCAAGAGAAAGGCAGCCTCTCTGTCAGTGCGTCAGCTGGAGGGTTGGCTTCCTTCGGCACTTGCTGTAGCGAGCTGCGTCGGGCAAGTAGATAGTCGAACTGCTCCGAACCACCGTGTGTTTGCTAGGGCAAGTGTAGGGATATTTATACCTTGAAGGTGCCTAGTTTGACTTAAAGTCAGACATAATAACGTCACCAAAGAACCCCAAGGAAATGGCAGTTCTTTGAAAACTCCATGAGTTCTTGGACAAATCAATATTCAAGCAAGGGGATGTCCCTGACTGCTGAAGCCGAGTTTTCCAAGAAATCGTTGTGGCTTTTCAGTACTAGTGGAAGTATCCATGCCTGTATTTGGACTGCATGGGCTATGTTTAAATATGGTTATGATTTCTATGCCTATATAAGGGCAAGGTGAATTGTACCTATATACGGGCATGAATCGGGAAAATTACACTCGGGTACTAAAACGCTATACAGCAGTTCTTTGTGGGAACAGTCCAGCCCGAACTGCCAAGTCAGGTCCTCCCTGGACCAGAAACAAGCATCCTAGGACCTGTTTCAGGGCATCACCATTCATCAGCCAGGCTGGCTTGAATCCAGTGGTGTAGCCCAGGTTTCAGGGCATCACCATTCTTCAGCAAAGCTAGCTTGAATTCAGTGGTGTAGTGAGCACATGACCCACATCTGGGCATACCCTTCCCACTTAGGGCAACATATGCAAAAGAAACCATTGATGGACGGAATGCTGGACAATGTTAACATTCACCCCCAGTCACAAGGATCTGGGTTAAATCCTTCATTCTTTTGCTCACCGCACCACCCCAGTTTGTATGCAACCATATGCAAATCAGTCTTGACCCTGTTCGTTGTTTGGAACAGTCCAGCCTGAACTGCCAAGCTAGGTCCTCCCTTGACCGGAAACAAGCATCCTGGGACCGGTTTCAGGGCATCACCCTTCATCAGCCAGGCTAGCTTCAATCAAGTGGTGTAGTGAGCACAGCATGCGGCACAGGGCACAGGGCCAAGACTGATTTGCATATGGCTGGGTTCAAACTGGAATGGCATGGTGAGCAAAAAAACGATGGATTTAGGCCCAGGACTCTGTACTGGGGTGAATGAATAACATTGTTCTGCATTCTGTCTATCAAGTTTTGTTTTTGCATTTGTCACCCCGAGTGGGACGGGTATGCCGAGACATGGGTCCCGTGCTCTCCAAGCCATTGGCGTCAAGCTATCTTGGCTGATGAGGGGTGAAACCCTGAAACCGGTCCTAGGATGCTTGTTTCCAGTCCAGGGAGGACTTGGCCTGGCAGTTTGGGCTGGACTGTTCCCATTGGGCACAGGGACAAGACTGATTTGCATATGGCTCGGTTCAAACTAAAATGACATGGTGAGCAAAACAACGATGGATTTAGGCCCATATCTCTGTACTGGGGTGAATGCATGACATTGTTCTGAATTTTGTCCCTCAATTGTTGTTTTTGCTCTTTCTGAAATTGGCATTTCTGAAATAGTAATGTTAAATCCAACCTTACGATTAATGAGGACTTATCATAACCATTCCAAAGATATAAAACATGAAGCAACCTCTCCCGTCTGATTAGGAATTACAGCTTAAAAGTGTATTTAGGAATTCCCAATGCTAGCCTATGAGATAAGAAGGCCTCACAGTAATGAAACATGAATTTAGCTGTTTGGCAATACCAGGGCATGCACAACTTAAAAGTGCATGTCCTACCTTTTAATTACAGAGCACCCTGATTTATGGGCTACCTAGGGCCAACCTTAGGGGTGACATATGTAGTAAAAGGGGAGTTTAAGGCTTGGCAAGTAGGTTTAAATGACAAGTCCAAGTGGCAGTCAACCTCACACATAGGCCTGCAATGGCAGGCTTGAGACATACCTGAAAGGCTACCTGTTTTCGTGGCTGTTGGACCTGGCCATTTTTGCAGGGTTATCCCCCAAATGTTGTCTTCTTCCTTTATTTTGTCTGACCTGTTTTTGTTGGCGTGAGGACTCTGGGCACTTTACCACTGCTGATCAGTGTTAAAGTGCATGAGCGCTCTCCTGTAAACTTGGTAAGATTTGTCTACACCTGTTTGGCATATTTAATGTACCTGTAAGTTCCTTGTTCAGTGGTATACCCTATACCCAGGGTCTGTAAATTGAATGCTTCTAGTGGGCCTGCAGTGCTCTTTGGGCCACCCACAGAAGTAGCCTTTCAAACCTGTCTCAGGTCTCTGCTACTGCAGGGCATGTGTGCACAGCTTTCTGCCACAGTGAATTGGCATTTAAATTTACTTGGCAAGTCTGAAACTGCCCTTTTACTACAAATAGGTCACCCCTAATGTAGGCCTTCGGTAGCCCTATGGGCAGAGTATTGTGAAGGTAAAAGGTAGGACATATATGCCTTTACTGTGTAACATGTCCTGGCAATGACAAACAGCCTATTTGGTTTCTCACTGCTACGCAGGCTGCTCCTCTCATAGGTTTGCATTGGGGGAATTCCCTGATATGTGTTTCAGTGATCATTTCTAATCTGGAAGGAATAGCGTTGCCATGTTTGGTAAGTTTGAAATAGTGGTGATAAATCCTGCTTATTGGTAAATGCAGAGTTTTTATTTCTATTTTAGAAAGGCCACTTTTAGAAGTGTGCATTTCAATGTGTTCGGGCTCTGATGAGTGGTGAAGAATGCTCCTAGAGCAGAGTCAAAGGCTTCTCAATGGAAGCCCCATTTTCAGGGTGTTTACAACTACGGTCAAAGGAAGGGATTTATTACTGAATTACAGCATTTTCTCTGCGAGGCGCCCCTTAATTTCCTTCTTGTTGAGCTTAGGAACAAGGCCCCTGGTCCCGATGAGATTCCTCTGGACCTGTACCGGAATAATACTGACGTGTGGGCTTCATTCCTGACCAGCGTATTAAATGCCACAGTAGCATCTGCTATGCCACCTTCATGGTCCACCACCAATATTATCCCGATCTTTAAGAAGGCAGACAGGGATAACCTTCACTGTTATCGCCCCATATCCCTCACTGACTCCACGGTTAAGGTTCTGGGTAGTGTTTTATTAAATAGACTGTCCGAGTAGGTGTATAAAAATCAAATCAGGTTCAATATGATTTCCGTATAGGCAAATCTACAATAGATCAGTGTCTGAATCTTTGCCTTTTAATTGCTAAATACACAATCGCCAAATCTGGAGCACTTGTCCTGGGTTTTATGGTCCTTCCTGCAGCATTTGATCGAGTGAATCGTAACAAATTGTGGTTGTTACGTGCTGATTTAGGAGTGGAGCCAGCAATCATAAACCTTTTTTTTTTTTGTCCTCATAACCACCATATAGACAAAGTACCAAAGGAATTAACAGGGAATAGCTGTCTCAGTTTATCTAAAAAACTGGAAGGGACACAAATCGTATGGGGGCCACCTCTCCCTCAGCTTTCCACCGTATTCCAAAGAGGCACTGAGTCCTTGATTCGCCAATCTATGGCAAACCTTGGGGTAGTTTTAGCAGCCAAGTGGGGGCCGGGCATGAACCGGATACCGGCTGTTCCATTGGTACAAAATATAGAAGCACCTTAGGAGATCAATCATTGGACTCGGGGGGGGGGAAACCCTGAGTGAATCACTGAAGCCATGAGAATAAATGCCAAAAGGCCCTTTTTCTGTAAATGCAAAGGATATGTGGAACTGCAAGACTGCTAAAACGAGAGGTTTTTTGGATCTTTTCACTTGGGACCTTTAGTAAGGGCCTTAACTCAGAAATTCCTTGGGAAAACGCTATCTATTAAAGCTTCAGTATTCCTTTTCCTGTGTTTTTTATCTACATATTATTTATGAAGTTGCTGGGAGTGTATCCACACAGACTACTTATGGGTCTCTCCCATAATGATAGTATATTGGTCCATTCCTATTCCCTCTCTGTAGTAACAAACAAGTGAATTCCCCTTTTATATGTTATCTTTGCCACTATTAATAATCCCTCTTTCAATAAATCACGTTAAACTATATTCTATACAAAACTGAGATTAATAACTTTTTTGAGACTTTTTATCCCTGGATATATTTTAATTATATACTTGGTAGGTAGCAAGCAGATATAAGTATATTTATGACGATGATCTGCAAAATATTATATTTTCAGTCCGACAACAATAGTAACTTCCATCGAGTCAGTCTTTGATAATATTTTTTATTTTTATGTATTTACCTATTTTTATTCCAGCATTAGCGTTCTTCGCTGTTTTCCCTTAAATATTTCACTCCGGATCACTCGGTTCGAATTATTGAATTCTGAATATTGAATTCTATATATTCAGGAATTATCCAGTTTCCGATATACTCCTCCTGGAATTCACTATATATGCCTAGTTATCACTTTATAAACAAAGGTTCACATCCTTGAAACCTTTGAGTCTTTCCTCCCTTTCCTTTCTTGTATTTTATAGTCCTTTACTTATTTCTAGGACCGAATCTAAGTATTTCTGAAAACTCCGCCTTCTTTGTCAAATATTTAAAGGGATTGGTCAACAGACACCAGTTGATCTTTACCTGCACCGACGGCACGCCACATCACAGGAACGCCGTTAGGTCCATTTGGTCTTCAACGTGTCTATATATCAGGTAACTCTCTCTCTTATCTGGCGGATTTCGTTAGTTTGTTCACCTTTTTAACTTCTTTAGTCATGATGTATGGGCCCGGTTTTTTACGTAATTCAACAGAAGGGGTCTGGCTCTAGCTTTCGCTAGTATCTGCTCGTTTCATATCATTATCTTTTTTCCTATATACAAAATATGCCGTGTTAGAATATTTTACGGATTGCACGCTTAGGAACTTGTCTTCGCATTTATTGCGACTGTTCTTTTTAAACTTACAGCCATCATCCTGCAAAATATAGACAAAAAACGACTGGAACCTTATGTGGACCGTCTGTTGAGTGTATCTCTATAAACGATAACATATACTACGTTCATTCCCTCAGGTAATTCATGTATTTACCGTTCTAATTATTAGGCCGTTCCTATAAACGCTAGAAATGTATTTTTATATATATTTTCTTCTTTTTAGAACCAACATTCTAATTAAATCCAACTTTCCAATCAGTATTGTATCTAGTGACACCGAATACCTGGATTTTTTTTATCTGAAGGTAAATGCTTTTCAACTCTTTGCCGTATTTCCACTAGATCCAGAGCATCTAGCTTCACATTTCTTCATTCCATAAGTTATATGACAAGGATTACCACTATTATGTTTTTCAGTTAGTGATACTCAGTAATGTGTCCCTTTACAGATATCTGTGAAAATTGAATCAACGGCCATCACAGAACCACTATATCTTTTCAACAGGTACCATGAACCAATTTTGTTGTATCTCTCGTATCTAGGACCTTCATTTAACGTCCAAGTGTGATCGCTATACCTGCAGTCTCCTGCAGGCACCTGGCATATATAGAACTGGTCTTACCATTACTGAGACATATAGTTTTAAAGACAAACCTCTATTTTCCTTTGCATTTGCATGGTGCTATTGTGTTCATTTGATTTATTGCAGTTTTTGCATCAAACCATCTTATTACTGTATTTTAATATATATGTTGTTTCTATATATATGTTCTTTTAGATACTTATTTGACTATCACTCCACGTGGTAACACTACAAAATTGAAGGTTGTTTTTGTTACATCTTGTAAGTTTCCATCAATTCATGTTAATATCTACATGCCAGTAGTTATCTTTCAGATCAAGTTAAGAGTCTACATAGGCTATAGAAAGACAGTGTATTTACATTTTGAGTACTATACAATCGTTTTTCTGAAACATGTGTATCATATGAATAACTAGACACAAAGTAGAAATATTGGTTCCTCTTTTGTTAGGTTGGCGGCAAAGTCACATGAAATATATGTTTGTCATTTTAATAGTATTATGTGTAAATGTTAGTTATTCTAAAATTTCATTATATGTAATAATGATTTTTCAATATGTAATTGCAGCTGATAATTTGTGACTCCTGAAGAAGGCGTTTTCGCCAAAACGCGCGTCGAGTATTTTCTTCTTCATTTGTTCTTGGACACCTCGCAGCAATCAACTGTGGTGTCAGTTTTAATTAATCATGTGATAGTGTATTGTTTGTTATTATGTACAACAAGTGTATATAATACTTTTAATTCTGTATTGTCATATAATTTGTATAATGTTAGTCTCTTCTATATATGAATTTTACTATGTTTATTAAAAATATGTCTAGACTCTACGTATGATTATGTATTTTTTGCACGCCTGTTCCTGGTCATTAGTGGATACCATCACTTGTTGTCTATGATTTAGACTGCCTAGGATTTTTTGCACACATTTGTTCTTCCCTGCCCTAGGAGTTCGTTACATTTACTACCCAGGGGGTCCTTGTTTTTCTCACATTGTTTATCCACAGCTTGTCTGTGTAAGGCTGTTCTGTCTGAAGTATCATTACATATTATATCAAAGATTGTTCTAGTACTCCCATCCATTTGTTTTCTGTCTGCTATTTATTAAATCTTTATCTTGTTTCTATACATAGGAAATTAACATGGCCCAATTAAAAACATTTGGCTTTTCCGATGAGGATTTCGAACTACTTGTAGGTATTAACCCCATCTCAGTTAATAATGGCAGTATATCTAGCCAAAAAAATGAAGATAGTCTTAAATTACTAGACCTTAAAAAGAAATTAAAGTGAATGGAAGCCCATGGTAATTTTATGCTGGCCTACCTTAGAAACGGCATAATCCCCATGGGATTGAAAGTCCGAAACATCCCAGGACTCTTTGTCCATCACAGACCATTCCTCGAGAGATGGAGCCTCATTGCCAATAGATGCTCTAGAGATCTCATGATCTTGATCGTTGAGACTGCCAAAGAATTAGCAACAGCAATCAAAACTGAAATTGATGAGCTAGAATCTAAACTTAAAGCATCAGGTAGCATAGAGGAAGCCATGAAGAAAATCGAAGAAGCCAATAAAGAATTAGAATCCTTTAGCGCTTACCTTGACAAACGCAAACATGACAAATTAACTAAAGATAAGCGCTTTTATACATTAGAAGGTACTTATCCCTATCTCAAACAAGATTTTTATAAGCAGAATCACTACGTAGATGAGACCAGATCTACACCACAAAGAGTAAATAATTTTACAGATACATCTGACTCTGAAAATGAGGGACCTAATATGTTCTATGAAACAGAGAGCAATTGCAATCAATACAATGGCCCCCGCCCCAGGCCTTTTTTATCCAACAGGGGCCTTCGCCGGGGACGCCCAAGAGTCCGCTTTCAGAGTCACAACAGGGGAAACTTTCAACAGTCACATTACCAACATCAGCCCCAACAGCAACAACATCAACAACAGGAACCCCAATTTATTCGCGAAACGCGCAATCGTCAATATTGGGGTCAGGGGATATAATCCCCATCTTTAACCTTTCATCCGAAACTATAGATCCCCACATAGAATCTTTACTCTCTAAAGGTCTTTCATACGTACCACACGCTCATGTTAACATCTTTGAATTACAAACAGATGTTATCTCCTTCTTCAGACGGATCAGACTTAAAAAATTCTTTGAATCAATGGAAGACTCGAATGAGACACAATTTGAAGTTAGGCGTCCAGCTCTTCCATCCACTTTTTACCCCAATTTAGACCAACTGGGTCCTGAGGTAGCGACTTTCGAGCTCGTTGTTCTTCGACAACAAGAAAGAGCTCTTCGGTTCATACCGAAACCCATCTATAATCTTAGCAGAGACGAATCTGAAACACTAAAATCCCTGAAAAATAACAACAAGTTAGTAATCAAGAGTTGTGATGAAGGTGGTGGCATCGTGTTGGTAGATTCGAGCCTTTACGAACTCAAAATGAACACCATGCTGGCAGATGTCACTACATACTCTCAGAGCATAATAAATCCTTTAAGTAAGGTATCCAATAGAATCCTTAGGTTAACTAACCAAGCCCTGGCATCTGGAGATATTGACCAAAAAGATTATGAATTCCTTAACTATAATCAAGGCAAAATTGCATGCATTTATGGTATGCCAAAAATTCACAAGAGCCTCTCAGATCCCCCCTACAGACCAATAGTGTCGACAATCGGAACTAACACCGATCCTCTGTCCAAATTTATAGATTTCTTTCTGCGCCCACATATACCAAAAATAACGTCCTATGTTAGGGATACAGGCGACATGATAAACAGAGTTGAAAACCTAGCCTTTAATCCGAAAACAGACATTATGGTAACCATGGATGTTGAAGCGCTCTATAGTAATATACCCCAAAAAGAAGCGCTCCTGGCTATTAGCTGGTTTATTGACCAGTTTAACATCATATGCCCTAAACAATTCATTTTGGACCTCTTACATATTGTTTTAACCGAAAACATTTTTGAATTTGGTAACACTCTGTACCGACAAATAAGAGGTGTCAGTATGGGAGCTTCGGTGGCTCCTTCAATTGCCAATATCTATATGGCTGCCTTTGAAAAGAAATTCATTTACAACGAAATTGCTCCTTTTTATGAGTCGGTTTCCCACTGGTCCAGATACATTGATGACATCTTTTTTGTTTTGACCAGTGGGAAAGAGACTCTTCTTGAATTTCTCCAATGGATTAACCTTACCGATGTTAATCTAAAATTCACAGCTCATTATGATGAACAACAAGTGGAATTTTTAGATCTAAATATTAAACATGAAAATAACAAATTGATTGTTGATCTTTTCGTGAAACCTACCGCCAGGAACACCCTTCTCCATTTTAACAGTTTCCATCCTCGATGTCAACGCGAAAGCATCGCCTTCTCCCAATTCCTCCGAATTAAGAGAAACTGTACTAACCTAGCTGATTATGATGCACAAGCTAGTATCATGCGCCAAAAATTTCTAGACAGAGGATATCCTCATAGATTAGTGAGGGACTCCTTTAAACGAGCAAGATTTTATGATCGAGACTCCCTGTTAAGAAAAAAAGCTATGAAAGAAAATACCCAACTTGTCTGTGTTACCAAGCACTCTACCCTAGATAACACAGTCAAATATATCATAAATGGCAATTGGCACATTTTGAATTCCAACCCAACAGCACAGATTAAATTGGATAAACCTTTGTTCGCACACAAAAGAAACAAGAATCTGAAGGATTTAATTGTACACTCGCGATTTACTAGCAATCACCCTAGATCTGAATTTGTTCAAAGAACCATTGATAAAAACTTTCCAGTTAAAGGCACCGTGAAGTGTTCTTCTTGTAAATCGTGTGCTAATATTCTAGAAGGTGAGTCATTTGAGCATAATGGTTGCCATGTTGATGCAAAGGATATGTGGAACTGCAAGACTGCTAATCTGAAAGAAACAGGTTAGTATTAGATTCCTTACCTTAGAATATCCCCAGGCGTCAGTCTGGATCCGGAAACTTTTGCGTAGCAGTACCCCTGCGCGTCGGTAGGCGTCGTCTGCAGGCGTCCCCTGCGGCTCCGCGTCCGTCGTCGGCGTCGTGCGCCGTGATGACGTCGCTGGAGTATATAGACGCCGCCTCCGCGCGCTGACGTCAGTTCTTCTTTTTTCCGCGCCAGTTAGCGCAGATCCGAAGAGCAGTACTCCGGTCTTTGACCAAAGTTTTTTGATTACTATCTAACTCTTAAGGTGCCGGTAGGATGCCCGGTTTTAAGAATTGTGACGGGTGTGACCGCACGATGTCGGTCACCGACCACCATCGACTCTGCCTCCGGTGCCTGGGCCCGGACCACGACGTGGAGTCCTGCGTCGACTGCCAGGCCTTAACGGGTAAGGCTAGACGGGAGCGGTCCCGCAAGCTGCTCGAGCTCCGGGTGTCGGCCCCGCGTCGAGAGCGGTCCCGGTCCGGACGGAGGTCGAGGGAGCGGTCGAGAGAACGGTCGTGGAGCCGCCACGAGCGCTCCGGAAGTCGTCACCATTCCTCCGGTTCCTCAGGTAAGAAACACAAGAAGTCGGGGCGTCGTCATCACACCCCCGACTCCCCCCGACGCTCGCGTGATGCGGCCGGGGGTTCGGGTAGCCCCACCCCCACGGCCCCGCCTGGGTCGCCGACGCTGCCTGCTCCATACCCGTGGGTCCCTGGGCAAGGGGCGTTGCGCGAGGAGATAGAGGAGTTCCTCATGGCCATGAGGGCGCTGTCTCCTCCGGCGGGGCCTACGGCGTCTGCGGGCCCGGTGGTCCCGTCCGGGGGCCCGAGCGGTTCGGGTGCTCCTGCCCCGACGCCGTCGGGTGCTCCGGTCCCGACGCCGCCGGCGGCTCCTGCCCCGGCGCCGCTAGGTCCTTCGGGGTCGACGCCGGCTGGTCCACCGGCCTCTCCGGCGCCGATTCCATCGGGGCAACCCGTGGTGCCGCCTCCGTCGCCGGCTCCGGCCGGCGTCGGGGCTCCGGCGCCGGCTCCGGGCGCCGCCACCCCCATTCCCTCTCCTACTCCGGACGCGGAGTCGGACCGGCGTCGCCCGACGCCGAGTCCGGCGCCGATGGGGCCCATTGACCCCGAGGAGCCGGTCTACATCATTGACTCAGAATATGGTGAGGATGTAGATTATGGAGAGGGTTGGGAGGGGTCTGAGGACCCTCTGTCACGCGAGTGTCAGTACGACGTGGACTGGACAGGTGACTTGGGTGAGGCCAGTGGTCTGGACGATTCTCCTAACCCTGGTTTTGTCTCGCCTCCCACTGTGGCTTCGGAGGCTGGGGCAGCTTATTCAGTGGTGTTGATGAGGGCTGCCAAGGCTTTACGCCTTGAGCTCCCCGTCGCGAAAGTGAGGCCTAATATACTCACCGAGGTCTTCAAACCGCAGTCATGCCCACAGGAGCCTCTGCTGCCGTTCAATGAAGCCTTGACAGACGTTCTTTTGGGCACGTGGTCCAGGCCCGCTTCAGGTTCGCCTGTTGATAGGAACGTGGCCAGACGCCACCGTCCGTGTCCGGACGACCCTAAGTTCCTGTCCACCCATCCCACCCCTGAGAGTCTGGTGATCCAGGCCTCGACTTCCCAAACCGCATTCCCGTCGGCCCCGCCCGACCGGGAATCAAAGAGGTACGACCAGTATGGAAAGAAGGTCTTCTCGTCCCTGAGTCTGGGACTGCGGTCTTGCAACACCGCATGCCTCTTGGGCCGCTACACCCACTCTCTGTGGGATACGGTCGCGGAGTGTCTGCCGCAATGCCCGCAGGAGGTACGGGACAAGCTCGGTCAGGCTATGATTGAAGGCCGAGACGCGGCGAGATATTCCATCAGGTGTGGTCTTGATACGACCGACTCGCTGGGCAGAGCGATGTCCACGACGGTGGCGATTCGTCGCCACGCCTGGCTGAGATCCGCCAACTTTTCGGCGGATGTCCAAAATACTTTGATGGACATGCCGTTCGATGGCAGTCGCCTGTTTGGCGACAAAGCGGACCGCGCGCTTGAGCGCTTCAAGGACTCCAGGGTCACGGCCAAGACCTTGGGTCTCTCGACCCAGCGCCAGCAAACGGGTTCGTTTCGCTCCTTTCGTGGCCAGGGAAGGGGCGGTCCCACACGTGCTGCCAGCCACGCACCGCAAAACACTTCTCAACGCGGTGGCGGCCGTGGATTCCGCCGTGGAGGCGGTCGGGGACAGCGGCGAGGTCAGACCACACCTTCCCCCGCAGCGACAACCTCCAAATCCTCCTAGTCCGTGCTTTCAGGCCCATGTGACGCCAGTGGGTGGCAGGGTTCGCCATCACCACTCCCGCTGGCGCACTATCACATCGGACAGGTGGGTGCTGCAGCTCGTCCGAAGGGGCTACTCCCTCCCCTTCGAGACCACTCCTCCAGCCATGCCACCGCAGAACCACTGTGTGTCGGGGGACCACTTGACACTTCTGCAGGAGGAAGTTACGGCCCTCTTGGCCAAGGGGGCCATCGAGCGCGTTCCTGGGCCAGAAGTAGGGTGTGGTTGCTATTTCCACTACTTTCTGGTACCCAAGAAGGACAAGGGGGGCCTGCGTCCTATCTTGGATCTACGGAACGTCAACGGCTTCCTCCGGAAGGAGAAGTTCAAGATGTTGACTTTGGCTCAGGTCTTGGCTGCTCTAGACCCGCAAGACTGGATGGTGGCGTTGGACTTGCAGGATGCGTATTTTCACATCCCCGTCCTGCCGGCCCACCGGCGTTACCTGCGGTTCACGGTAGGCCACGAGCACTTTCAGTTTCTCGTGCTCCCATTCGGCCTTACCAGCGCCCCACGGGTGTTCACGAAAGTGATGGCGGTGGTCGCAGCTCATCTGCGCCGGTTAGGGGTTTCAGTCTTCCCCTACCTCGACGACTGGTTGTTGAAGGTCCACCACCTTCAGATGACGGCAGACCTCCTGCACGAGCTAGGGTTTTCCATCAATGTGCCGAAATCACACCTGTGTCCCTCTCAAAAGCTCCTTTTCATCGGAGCGGTTCTCGACTCGGCGCAGTTTCGGGTTTATCCTCCGGAACGGCGGGTCCGGGATATACAGGCTTTGATTCCCATCTTTCAGCCGTTATCCCGGGTTTCGGTCAGGTTGACGCTGCGGCTGCTGGGGCTGATGGCTTCCTGCATCCTTCTGGTGCATCACGCCCGGTGGCGGATGCGGGCTCTGCAGTGGGACCTGAAGTTTCAGTGGGCCCAGCATCAAGGCAACCTATCCGACCATGTCCTGATCTCGGAGGGCACTGCGAGACAGTTGCAGTGGTGGCTTACGGACCGAGATTGGGTCAGAGGCAGATCCCTCTCCCTTCCCCAACCGGAGCACGTAGTTGTGACGGACGCGTCCCTCCAGGGCTGGGGAGGCCACTTGGGAGAGGCGAAGATCAGAGGCATCTGGTCTCCGGCGGAGTCCCGGCTCCATATCAACATGTTGGAGCTGCGGGCGATTCGCCTAGCACTGAAGGCATTCCTCCCCTTTGTCAACGGGAGTGTAGTGCAGGTGTTCACGGACAACACCACCGCCATGTGGTACTGCAACAAGCAGGGCAGAGTGGGGTCGTGGACCCTTTGCCAGGAGGCCCTGCGTCTCTGGCAATGGCTGGAACTTCAGGGCGTGACTCTGACGGTTCAACACCTGGCAGGTTCTCTGAACGCCAGGGCGGACGAACACAGCCGTCGGTGCTCGGTGGATCACGAATGGCGTCTGAACTCGGACGTGGCGAAAGGCCTCTTTCTGCAATGGGGAGAGCCTTGGTTAGATCTATTCGCCACAGAAGAGAACGCGCAATGTCATCAGTTCTGCGCGTTGGAGTTTCCAAGACGGCACTCGCTCGGCGACGCCTTTCGGCGCGAGTGGAGTTGCGGTCTGTTGTACGCCTTTCCGCCTATACCACTTCTGCCCAGAGTGCTGAAGAAGATCAGGTGCGACCGGGCCCAAGTTATCCTTGTGGCTCCGGACTGGGCTCGAAGGTACTGGTATCCCGAGCTACTCAGCATGTCAGTCGGTCCCTCGATCCGCCTGCCCCTTCAGGAGGACCTTCTGTCGCAGCAGCAGGGGACGGTCCTCCACCCGAACCTGTCCAGTCTCCACCTCCATGCGTGGAGATTGAGCGGCGACAGTTGAGGCCATTTGACTTGCCTCCTGAAGTCTGTGATGTGATTCTGGCAGCCAGGCGTCCCTCCACAAAGTCGGTATACGCCTGCCGGTGGAACAGATTTGTGGCATGGTGCACAGCAAAGGCTGTGGATCCCCTTTCTGCCCCTCTCTCCGAGGTTCTCCTCTTTCTTCTCTCTCTTGCCCAGCAGGGCTCTGCTCTGGGCACTATCAAGGGCTACCTTTCTGCCCTTTCCGCCTTCTTAAGGCTACCTGATCAGCCATCTTTGTTCAAGTCCCCTATTGTAACGAGATTCTTGAAGGGCATCATGCACATGTATCCACCTGTTCCGTTCGTGATGCCTCAGTGGGACTTGAACCTGGTTCTGACTTTCTTGATGTGCGCTCCCTTTGAGCCGCTTCATTCCTGTCCTCTCCGTCTCCTGACTTTAAAGACGGCCTTCCTGGTTGTCATCACCTCTGCCAGGAGAGTGAGTGAGCTCCAGGCTCTTTCTGTCAAACCTCCTTTCATGTCCATTCATCCAGACAAGGTGGTTCTGAGAACTAGACCTTCTTTCCTGCCCAAAGTAGTTTCTGCTTTTCACATCGGGCAGTCCATCACCTTACCCTCCTTCTTCCCGCCTCCGCATCCTTCAAAAGATGAAGAGCGGCTCCATCGTCTGGACCCAAAACGTGCGCTTTCATTTTATATGGATCGCACACGCCAGTTCCGGGTGGATGACCAACTGTTTGTTGGCTACGTGGGTGAGAAGAAGGGAAGGGCGGTACAGAAACGGACCATCTCTCGGTGGGTCGTCCTGTGCATCAAAGCGTGCTACTCTTTGGCTCGGAAGGAGCCTCCTGTTGGGCTGAGAGCCCATTCCACTCGGGCCACGGCGGCTACTACTGCCCTGGGCCGGGGAGTCCCTTTGCAGGACATTTGCCAGGCGGCTACGTGGGCCTCGCTGCACACCTTTGCGAGGCACTACTGCCTGGACAGTCAAGTCCGGAGGGATGGCTTCTTTGGCCGTTCGGTCCTCCAGGACTTTCTGGTGTAGGATTGTATTGGTTCGCAGACCCACCACCGGGGTTGGTATTGCTGGGGTATCTATTCTAAGGTAAGGAATCTAATACTAACCTGTTTCTTTCAGATGAACAAGTTACTTACCTTCGGTAACGATATATCTGTAAGAAACAGTAGTTAGTATTAGATTCCTTACCGCCCCACCCATCCTCCCCGTTCTGCGAACTGATACCTAGGGTTAAGGACATCCCTTTCAGGGCCCTAGTTTCAAATGGCACCAGTGTTGGTTCTCACATGGCTCTGCGTGTTCTGGCGCGGAAAAGCTGTGTGCAAAGAACTGACGTCAGCGCGCGGAGGCGGCGTCTATATACTCCAGCGACGTCATCACGGCGCACGACGCCGACGACGGACGCGGAGCCGCAGGGGACGCCTGCAGACGACGCCTACCGACGCGCAGGGGTACTGCTACGCAAAAGTTTCCGGATCCAGACTGACGCCTGGGGATATTCTAAGGTAAGGAATCTAATACTAACTACTGTTTCTTACAGATATATCGTTACCGAAGGTAAGTAACTTGTTCATTGTGTCTACTTCATCGTATGCCCCTGTCAGCTAGGATATGTGGGCGAAACATCTAGATCCATCCAAGTGAGACTCACTGAGCATCGCTCAGCCATTCGCACCCACAAACTAACAGCGCCTTTAGTAAAACATTTTCATGAGAAGCAACATGCCCCAGATGATTTCAAATGGCGAATCATCGAGACTCCCTGAAAGCAAAGGTGGAGGCAAGATCCGAAAAAAAGGAGGGTTTTTTTGGATCTTTTCACTTGGGACCTTTAGTAAGGGCCTTAACTCAGAAATTCCTTGGGAAAACGCTATCTATTGAAGCTTCAGTATTCCTTTTCCTGTGTTTTTTATCTACATATTATTTATGAAGTTGCTGACAGTGTATCCACACAGACTACTTATGGGTCTCTCCCATAATGATAGTATATTGGTCCATTCCTATTCCCTCTCTGTAGTAACAAACAAGTGAATTCCCCTTTTATATGTTATTTTTGCCACTATTAATAATCCCTCTTTCAATAAATCACGTTAAGCTATATTCTATACAAAACTGAGATTAATAACTTTTTAAAGACTTTTTATCCCTGGATATATTTTAATTATATACTTGGTAGGTAGCAAGCAGATATAAGTATATTTATGACGATGATCTGCAAAATATTATATTTTCAGTCCGACAACAATAGTAACTTCCATCGAGTCAGTCTTTGATAATATTTTTTATTTTTATGTATTTACCTATTTTTATTCCAGCATTAGTGTTCTTCGCTGTTTTCCCTTAAATATTTCACTCCGGATCACTCGGTTCGAATTATTGAATTCTGAATATTGAATTCTATATATTCAGGAATTATCCAGTTTCCGATATACCCCTCCTGGAATTCACTATATATGCCTAGTTATCACTTTATAAACAAAGGTTCACATCCTTGAAACCTTTGAGTCTTTCCTCCCTTTCCTTTCTTGTATTTTATAGTCCTTTACTTATTTCTAGGACCGAATCTAAGTATTTCTGAAAACTCTGCCTTCTTTGTCAAATATTTAAAGGGATTGGTCAACAGACACCAGTTGATCTTTACCTGCACCGACGGCACGCCACATCACAGGAACGCCGTTAGGTCCATTTGGTCTTCAACGTGTCTATATATCAGGTAACTCTCTCTCTTATCTGGCGGATTTCGTTAGTTTGTTCACCTTTTTAACTTCTTTAGTCATGATGTATGGGCCCGGTTTTTTACGTAATTCAACAGAAGGGGTCTGGCTCTAGCTTTCGCTAGTATCTGCTCGTTTCATATCATTATCTTTTTTCCTATATACAAAATATGCCGTGTTAGAATATTTTACGGATTGCACGCTTAGGAACTTGTCTTCGCATTTATTGCGACTGTTCTTTTTAAACTTACAGCCATCATCCTGCAAAATATAGACAAAAAACGACTGGAACCTTATGTGGACCGTCTGTTGAGTGTATCTCTATAAACGATAACATATACTACGTTCATTCCCTCAGGTAATTCATGTATTTACCGTTCTAATTATTAGGCCGTTCCTATAAACGCTAGAAATGTATTTTTATATATATTTTCTTCTTTTTAGAACCAACATTCTAATTAAATCCAACTTTCCAATCAGTATTGTATCTAGTGACACCGAATACCTGGATTTTTTTATCTGAAGGTAAATGCTTTTCAACTCTTTGCCGTATTTCCACTAGATCCAGAGCATCTAGCTTCACATTTCTTCATTCCATAAGTTATATGACAAGGATTACCACTATTATGTTTTTCAGTTAGTGATACTCAGTAATGTGTCCCTTTACAGATATCTGTGAAAATTGAATCAACGGCCATCACAGAACCACTATATCTTTTCAACAGGTACCATGAACCAATTTTGTTGTATCTCTCGTATCTAGGACCTTCATTTAACGTCCAAGTGTGATCGCTATACCTGCAGTCTCCTGCAGGCACCTGGCATATATAGAACTGGTCTTACCATTACTGAGACATATAGTTTTAAAGACAAACCTCTATTTTCCTTTGCATTTGCATGGTGCTATTGTGTTCATTTGATTTATTGTAGTTGTTGCATCAAACCATCTTATTGCTGTATTTTAATATATATGTTGTTTCTATATATATGTTCTTTTAGATACTTATTTGACCATCGCTCCACGTGGTAACACTACAAAATTGAAGGTTGTTTTTGTTACATCTTGTAAGTTTCCATCAATTCATGTTAATATCTACATGCCAGTAGTTATCTTTCAGATCAAGTTAAGAGTCTACATAGGCTATAGAAAGACAGTGTATTTACATTTTGAGTACTATACAATCGTTTTTCTGAAACATGTGTATCATATGAATAACTAGACACACAGTAGAAATATTGGTTCCTCTTTTGTTAGGTTGGCGGCAAAGTCACATGAAATATATGTTTGTCATTTTAATAGTATTATGTGTAAATGTTAGTTATTCTAAAATTTCATTATATGTAATAATAATTTTTCAATATGTAATTGCAGATGATAATTTGTGACTCCTGAAGAAGGCGTTTTCGCCAAAACGCGCGTCGAGTATTTTCTTCTTCATTTGTTCTTGGACACCTCGCAGCAATCCACTGTGGTGTCAGTTTTAATTAATCATGTGATAGTGTATTGTTTGTTATTATGTACAACAAGTGTATATAATACTTTTAATTCTGTATTGTCATATAATTTGTATAATGTTAGTCTCTTCTATATATGAATTTTACTATGTTTATTAAAAATATGTCTAGACTCTATGTATGATTATGTATTTTTTGCACGCCTGTTCCTAGTCATTAGTGGATACCATCACTTGTTGTCTATGATTTAGACTGCCTAGGATTTTTTGCACACATTTGTTCTTCCCTGCCCTAGGAGTTCGTTACATTTACTACCCAGGGGGTCCTTGTTTTTCTCACATTCCTTTTTCTGTAATTGCCAGATCTAGCCAGATCTGTGACTGAGGTCTGCAATACTGAGTTTTGCCAATCTCTAAAGGAGGGAGGTAGAGGGTCTTTCCATTTCCTGCAGATCTCTCTTCTTGCGAGCAGGATGGAGTAAAAAACTAAACATCTGAGTGGATATTGTACACCCTCTAGGACTCCAAATATTATTAGAGACAAATCCATTATGACAGGTCTTCCTAAAGATTCTGTAAGGGAATTGCTGATATCCTGCCAAAATGTGGTTAATACCGGGCATTCAAAAAACATATGTGTGTCCGAAGCAGCAATCAAACCACATTTAGGGGTCGATTATGATGGCGGACAGAAACGGGATCCGTCCGCCACGGACGCGGCCAAGATACTCCCGACCGCTCTGCGGAGAAACCGCCGTTGCGATTAGGATAAAAATGCCATTAAACTCAGTCCGCGGCGGACGGAGTACAGCAAACCCCGTCCGCGGCGGACGGAGTACACCTGAGACCGCCGCAAGCGGACGGAACCTAAGAAACTCCGTCCGCCGCGGACGAACATGACCGCGGGAACAGGCACAGCCACTGCAATACCTGCGGATGCTTCGTTCCCGCGATTAGGATAACGCCGCCAGTCCCACGGAACTCACCCCCATCCATGACCGCTGCGGAAACAATGCTACGAGAAATCCAGCATCCCAGCGGAAGGACTACACGGACACCATCCCTACCGTCAAACCAATTCACAAGTGGCTGACGGAAGTAAATACAACATTTTATCAAGGATAAGGGATGCACACCTAATTTTCAACAATTTTTCTTTTTTCTTCCAACTTCCTTGCCATTAGGTTTGTGATAGCGTGCAGATTGGTATGTGGCATGCCCAAATGCCACCAGGTACGACCTAGACAATTACAAATGAGACACATTCATTCCCCAGCCAAATGCATGGGTTTGCACCCATCCATGAGATGAATGGAGAATCAAGAAGAAAACAAGAAGGAATGAACCTACGTGACTGGTGAAACATCAGGGCTCATCACAAGCATTCGAGAAAGATAGCATCCAGGAACAATGTTTCCAGCGGATTCATAAGTGTATTGGTTGAAGGATAATCAGGAACTCGAAAAGTGACACTGGAAAAGCGTGACACAGAATAACCGGGACATTGCATTGTGGGGAATGTAGTTTATTTTTTATTTTTGGTGTCAAGAAAGGTGGTGGCAGGAAATGGATAGCTTGGAGCCTATCGAGAGTTTAAAAAAAATGGCCAATAGGAAGCAAGGAGGGCGGGTTCGCAGATAGATAAGTATGCAGGTGATGGAGTTTACTAGCTGAGACGTAACCGTTGGTGAAAGGGAGAGGCTTTTTAACCCACACGGCAGGTATGTGAACCCAGAGGACTTTTTGACATAAAAAGCAGTTTATAATGCGGGTGACTCTGAGTTAAGGTTGCGATCGAGTGCACAGAAATACATAGAATAAAAGTAGTTTGAAAGTTAACAGCTAGACAGGGAAGGAAGGTGCGCTATGAGGCTGGCGTTCATTTGTGTAAACATTTCTGTGGAAAATAAGATCGAAGGCTTAAGGGGCCAGACGCAGATGCAGCAATCTAAATGTCAAGACACCACGTGGGTTTGAGAAGTGAGTGGATGTAGAGGGTTGCGGGTAATGGAGAGATACTTATGCAGACAGCCCAGTGCTCAGGTCGGAATACCATAGGGAGGGGTGATTTTTGAATTAATTTGATAATGCTCCAAGAGTTTCAGTTAAGTTTACCATGAGCCACAAGTGCAGAAATAACAGATGACTATTAGATTACATTTCTGTAGAAACCAGTGTGTTGATTTCATTTGATGTAAAATGCACTACCGTGAATGGATGACTAATTGGTAAATGTTTCATCATTTTTCAGTGACCCCCGAAGAAGGGCGCTGTGTCGCCCGAAATGCATTGGGTTTTTATGAAATAAACACTGCCTAAGATGAGCCTGGCATTAATCGTATTTATTGAAGAGGTCCGGATGGGCACTGAATAAATATAAGAAACTTGAAAATAAGCCATAAAATATTCCAGACGTGGATTTCTATAAAATGGAGCATGAAGAATTCAGCAAAAATGGAGAAATAAATAATGGTCGAATATTAAGATTTGGAGTAAATGGTTAAAGTTTTGAATGCCGCAAGGGCGGCGTAATGCTGTGCATTTGGCTGGGGCATGAATGTGTCCCATTTGTAATTGTCTAGGAAGTAAATACAAAACACACTACACAGGACACCCACCCACCTGAAACACCCACACCAATCACAAGCCACAATGACAACCCCCAAGCACCTACTAATCCACTCAAGTCAACACACCCACCTAGCACCTGACTGCCATCAACCATTGGGACACAACCACGACACAGACTATAAAATTACTCCCACCCACTACCACAGTCCTTTGCATCACAGCATAGCTGCTAGCAAGAGGCCCGAGACGACGAACAGCAGAGACAAATTGCACACATGCAACCACCACCCAAACACACCCACTATACAAACACTCACCACACCATTCCTACACACCACACACGTGCACCTCCCAAAACAATCAACCCACACCTTGAGCACCACACACCATGGCACCCAAAAAAAAAAAAAAATCACAGAGACGGAGTTGAAGGTCATGGTGGATGAAATCATCCGTGTTGAACCCCACTTATTCGGGACACTAGTCCAGCAGACCACCGTGGCCCAGAAAAATCCCATGTGGGACAGGATAGTAACTCGGGTGAATGCGTCAGGGACCGTGCCAAGGACAAAGCACGAGATCCAGAGCCGGTGGCATGACCTAAAAACCAGGGTCAAAGGCATCCGTGCCAAAAACCATCTGCGAGCACATCACACTGGCGGCAGCAAACCCCCGGAGCCCATACCCTATACTGATTGGGAGGAAAAGGTGCTGTTCATACTGCACCCAGAGAGCCTGGAAGGAATTGAAGAAGGAGAAGAGGCTGGTAAGTAAAAACCAAGCACCACGAGCACATAGACATGGCCTGCCTCACACAACTGAGAAGAAAAAGCTCCCAGGCCCTAACCTATGCATGTGGGCTACATACTCACCAAAATGTAAACGACTCCCAACAGGCCCCCATGTCCACAGGGAGGGTGGTGGAGGGTGGGGTGTGTGAGAGAGGTCACAAGTGCAACTCCAAACAGGCCCCCATGTCCACAGGGAGGGTGGTGGGGTGTGGGGTGTGTGAGAGACCAGCACTACAACTCCCAACAGGCCCCCATGTCCACAGGGAGGGTGGTGGAGGGTGGGGTGTGTGAGAGAGGTCACAACTGCAACTCCAAACAGGCCCCCATGTCCACAGGGAGGGTGGTGGGATGTAGGGTGTGTGATAGACCAGCACTACAACTCCCAACAGGCCCCCATGTCCACAGGGAGGGTGATGGAGGGTCGGGTGTGTGTGAGAGGTGGGTGGGGTGTGTGTTAGACCAGCACTACAACTCCCAACAGGCCCCCATGTCCACAGGGAGGGTGGTGGAGGGTGGGGTGTGTGAGAGAGGTCACAACTACAACTCCCAACAGGCCCCCATGTCCACAGGGAGGGTGGTGGAGGGTGGGGTGTGTGAGAGAGGTCACAACTGCAACTCCAACCAGGCCCCCATGTCCACAGGGAGGGTGGTGGAGGGTGGGGTGTGTGAGAGAGGTCACAACTGCAACTCCAAACAGGTCCCCATGTCCACAGGGAGGGTGGTGGGGTGTGGGGTGTGTGAGAGACCAGCACTACAACTCCTAACAAGCCCCCATGTCCACAGGGAGGGTGGTGGAGGGTGGGGTGTGTGAGAGAGGTCACAACTGCAACTCCAAACAGGCCCCCATGTCCACAGGGAGGGTGGTGGGGTGTGGGGTGTGTGAGAGACCAGCACTACAACTCCCAACAGGCCCCCATGTCCACAGGGAGGGTGGTGGAGGGTCGGGTGTGTGTAAGAGGTGGGTGGGGTGTGTGTTAGACCAGCACTACAACTCCCAACAGGCCCCCATGTCCACAGGGAGGGTGGTGGAGGGTGGGATGTGTGAGAGAGGTCACAACTACAACTCCCAACAGGCCCCCATGTCCACAGGGAGGGTGGTGGAGGGTGGGGTGTGTGAGAGAGGTCACAACTGCAACTCCAAACAGGCCCTAATGTCCACAGGGAGGGTGGTGGAGGGTGGGGTGTGTGAGAGAGGTCACAACTGCAACTCCAAACAGGCCCCCATGTCCACAGGGAGAGTGGTGGGGTGTGAGGTGTGTGGGAGACCGGCACTACAACTCCCAACAGGCCCCCATGTCCACAGGGAGGGTGGGGTGTGTGAGAGAGGTCCCAACTGCAACTCCAAACAGGCCCCCATGTCCACAGGGAGGGTGGTAGGGTGTGGGGTGTGTGAGAGACCAGCACTACAACTCCCAACAGGCCCCCATGTCCACAGGGAGGGTGGTGGAGGGTCGGGTGTGTGTGAGATGTGGGTGGGGTGTGTGTTAGACCAGCACTACAACTCCCAACAGGCCCCCATGTCCACAGGGAGGGTGGTGGAGGGTGGGGTGTGTGAGAGAGGTCACAACTACAACTCCCAACAGGCCCCCATGTCCACAGGGAGGGTGGTGGGGTGTGGGGTGTGTGAGAGACCAGCACTACAACTCCCAACAGGCCCCCATGTCCACGGGGAGGGTGGTGGAGGGTGGGGTGTGTGAGAGAGGTCACAACTGCAACTCCAAACAGGCCCCCATGTCCACAGGGAGGGTGGTGGGGTGTGGGGTGTGTGAGAGACCAGCACTACAACTCCCAACAGGCCCCCATGTCCACAGGGAGGGTGGTGGAGGGTCGGGTGTGTGTGAGAGGTGGGTGGGGTGTGTGTTAGACCAGCACTACAACTCCCAACAGGCCCCCATGTCCACAGGGAGGGTGGTGGAGGGTGGGGTGTGTGAGAGAGGTCACAACTACAACTCCCAACAGGCCCCCATGTCCACAGGGAGGGTGGTGGATGGTGGGGTGTGTGAGAGAGGTCACAACTGCAACTCCAAACAGGCCCCCATGTCCACAGGGAGGGTGGTGGAGGGTGGGGTGTGCGAGAGAGGTCACAACTGCAACTCCAAACAGGCCCCCATGTCCACAGGGAGGGTGGTGGGGTGTGGGGTGTGTGAGAGACCAGCACTACAACTCCCAACAGGCCCCCATGTCCACAGGGAGGGTGGTGGAGGGTCGGGTGTGTGTGAGAGGTGGGTGGGGTGTGTGTTAGACCAACACTACAACTCCCAACAGGCCCCCATGTCCACAGGGAGGGTGGTGGTGGGGTGTGTGAGAGAGGACACTGAAAAGTAATGTATGCCAATCAAAACATGTCATGTCCAAAGTATTGATCATCACAACTTTTTTCCCACAGGTGATCGCAATTTGACTGGTGGAACCAGCAACCCGCCGCCACATTCTCCTCACTCACATCCAGGACTCTCTGGGGACGATGCCACAGCCAGTTCCGGTGCGGAGGAGGAAGCGGGCCAATGCCCACTGCCAGGGCCATCTGGCACACTGGAAATCCCTGCCTCAACAACCGTGGCCTGTGTCACTCCTGCAACACCTGCCACAGTGAGCTGTAGAACCACCACCACCACCTCCACCACCACCATTACCACCACTCCTGCCTGTGCCACCCTGCCTGACCCACCGCTAGATGCAGGGCCATCAACATCCCAGGCAAGCAGGGAGAGTGGACGGGAAAGGAGAGAGCTGAGGCAACATCCCCCAAGCAGGAGTACCTCACACCGGCGAGCTGGGGAAGGACACCCACCCCATCCTGCCGCTGAGACACTGGAAGCCCTAGGCAGAGTCCAGGCTTCCTATGAGCGTGGGCAGGGACATGCTGATCGTGCACACCAGGACGTGGTTGATAACACCAATGTGTTGCGGGCCATTGACAGCCGCATTAGCCAATTAGTGGACCTCGTGGCCCAGCACACATCACTGTGGAGGGTATGGTTAGAACGCAACACCCCCCCCTCAACCAAGTGTCCAGCCGCCACGGTCAACAACACCACCGCCACCGCCAACTGTGCCCCTGGAGACGGATGTGGCCCCTGAGCAACCTGCCCCACAAGCTGACTCCGCACCGCCTCCAAGACGGAGGGGCCGTCCGAGGCTGGATGGAGGGGAGAGCAGTGGGGATGCTCCATCTACACGCTCAAAGAGGGGCCGACAATGACTCTAACACTGCCTGAGGCTGCCATCCACCCGCAAACTATCCTGTCCCACCACGCCAAGTATTGGCACAGGTCTGCTGGACTAGCCGGACATCACGCAATGTGGTGTCAGCACCGACATTTCATCTACCATGACCTTCAACTCACACTCCCCCCCAACACTTACTTGTATATATCCACCAGCACCAATGCACAACCTGTAAATACATTTCACTTACACACTCAATGATGTGTTGACTCCATGTTTATTCACATGATTGTCTCAGAAACAGACCTGACCAGGTGCAGGGAACCATGCCGTACAGAATCCTGCTGCTGTGGGAGTGACCTAGGGAAAATCAGAGACAGCAAACACACGTCAGGTAAGTGAATCACAACCATCACAACACACAGCAGTGTAAAATTCCACAAATCACACCCATCACAAAATCAGTGGATGAGAGGACACACATCATGGAGACTTGCATGTCCAGAGAAATAAACACACACACATGCAAACATAACATACCAGAACTGGCAGCTGATGAACACCACATCCACACACCACCAGCAAACATACAAAATGCATTGTCAATCGGCACATGAGGTAGTCACTCACATTCAAGGGAAATAGCGATCAATGAGCTGACGCCTCTGTTCCACACCTTCCTCCTCAGCACTATCCTCATCAGTCGACATGGGTGGGATGGGAAGCCGAGGAACTTCTTGGTCTTCAGGGTCCAAGATCAGTTCAAAATTATTGCGCACTGCCAGGTTGTGGAGCATGCAGCAGGCAATCACGATCCTGCATACTTTGCCTGGTGAGTAAGGCAGGGCCCCTCCGGTCTTATCCAGGCACCGAAACCTGGACTTTAGCAGTCCAAAAGTACGTTCCACCACTCTACGTGTCCTTCCATGGGCATCATTGTAGCGCATTTCACCCGCTGTAGTAGGATTACGTATGGGACTCAGGAGCCAGGGCCGGTTTGGGTACGCCGAGTCGCCTATGTAGGGGGATGACAGACACAAATATCACAACCAGAATTGGTGTGTACCCCATGCCACACAGAAATCACAAATAACCCCACAGCATACTCACCAACAAGCCACGGGTGTCCTGGACGCAGATTAGCCATCAGTTGGGGGACAATGCTGCTCCGCATGATGTGGGAGTCATGTGCGGAGCCTGGGAATCTTGCACACACATGAGAGATGATGTTGTCGGCCAGGCACACCACCTGCACGTTGAGCGAATGAAAGTGCTTCCTATTCCTATATACCGGCTCACGTGCCCGAGGTGGAATCGGAGCGATATGTGTGCCATCAATGAAACCCACTACGTGTGGTATCTGGCCCAGTGCATAGAAGTCTGCTTTGACTGCTGCCAACTCTGCCGGCCGTGGGAAATGGATGTAGTCATCCTTATACAGCATCATGGCTTTTAGAACATCCCGAAGTACCATGCTGAACATGGACTGTGACATCCCGCTGGCATGTCCAACTGTGTACTGAAAAGTGCCAGTAGCAAAAAAGTGTAGTGCCGCCAACACCTTAGCTGTGGGTGTAATGGAACCAGGATACGTCCTCCGTGGCTGCAGATGAGGAGACAATTGGTCTACAAGCTCCATCAATCTACGTCGATCTAGCCGGAATTTCCTGATCACCTCCTCGTCAACCATATCCTCCAGCACAGTGTATGGGCGATGGACATTTGGAGCCCTCCTGTGTGGGAGTAGACGTGATATAAGTCAACTTACAAACAACGCATGGCTGTGCAACTCCATCACATGTAAGCCAACACTAGCAAGAAGATAAATGTTGTGGACAATAGTCATATGTGTGACATGTCAGAAAGTTACGACAATACGGAGTGCCCTATGAACAATGTGCTGCCACTAGCAAAATGAAGTGTGTCAACTTGTACAATGCAACTTAGTCTCATGTCAACATTACTGCCAAGAAGACATGTGTTAGGACCCAATTTTGTAGAATCCACATCACAGACACACATGCACGTGCAAACACAACACAATAATGCTACACACATTCCATGTCATCATGCACCAATGACAACACAGACAATGGTGAGCATCCGCTCATTACATGCATGGTCAAACAGGCAACACACATACGCATACACAGAATGCATGTGGACCCCCACCATTGTTATTAGCACACATTAACTACACACTGACAACAGATTCAGAATGTGGCGAGACAGGCCTGATGTACTGTGTAGATGTGAAGTATTTGAAACGTGTGTAGGGAAATACAAGACGTCAACTCGTCGACATGCACATGTGTAGCACATTGTGTGCACATCAAAGGGCATAGTATGAACACACATGACATAGTGCATGACATATGCAGTTTTGCCAGCACGGTCACAACCCTCATAACGCAAGAGCGGACTATACAGCACGGTGCAGCTGTCCAAATAATAACAACATTGGCGCCACCATGGCGGTGCACAGCTTCCGCGATTTCCAAATGGGCATACGCGCACCGCGTTCCCTCTTCCCATTGGCTGCCTGTGCACGGACGGTCACGGTCACACATCGTCAACCGCATGTGCAAGCTTCCGGGACGGATGCTTCTCTTGCAACAATGTTCAATCAGTGGCGCCACCATGGTTGCGCACGCCTTCCGCGGGGGAGGTGCCGGCCAACACATCCTTCTGATGATGTCAATGGAGATGTCAGTTCATGACCCCCCCTTACAGTCACGTTGCATCATCCACCGTACAACGTCCGTGCCCGGCCCGGTCACCCACCGCCGGGCCAGGCCGGTCACCCACCGCCAGGGCAGGCCGCCCCCCCCCCCGCCGGGCCAGCCCGGTCACCCACCGCCGTGCCAGGCCGGTCACCCACCGCCAGGCCGGCCCGGTCACCCACCGCCGGGCCGGCCCGGTCACCCACCGTGGGTGACCGGGCCGGGCCGGCGCGGTTGTGCACCGGGCCTGGCACGGCGGTGGGTGACCGGGTGTAGTTAACTTGTATAGATGAATCACGCAGGTGGAACTTGTACATGTTAGGTTCATTCGCAGCACAGAAATAAACAAGCAGATCACCATATGGCCAGGCACCAACTGCCAGCATAACAATTACTAAGTAGAATCATGACTTTAGGAACACACTAAAGTTCCACATAAGAAACAGAGAAAACAGACGGAATGGATAACGCTATTTACAACACCGGGCCGGCCCGGCGGTGGCTGACCGGGCCGGCCCGGCTGTGGGTGACATGCCTGGCAGGAACGGTGTACGGTGGATGATGCAACGTGACTGTAAGGGGGGTCATGAACTGCCATCTCCATTGACATCATCAGAAGGATGTGTTGGCCTGCACCTCCCCCGCGGAAGGCGTGCACCGCCATGGTGGCGCCACTGATTGAACATTGTTGCAAAAGATGCAACCGTCGCGGAAGTGCGCACTTGCGGTTGCCGATGTGTGTCCGTGACGGCACGTGCACAGGCAGCCAATGGGAAGGGGTCACGCGGGGCGCGTATGCGCCATCGACAATGGCGGAAACAGTGCACCGCCCCACCAGGGCCTGTCATTGGGCCTTTTCGAATGAGGCATCCAGGGGGAACCAATAGCTGGCCACGTGTACCACTGACATGGGCTCTGGTCCCTATATATGTGTGACTTTCAGAAGCACACATTCACTGCTTCGATCCAGTGCTGCCTGTGACCATCACCTCGACCTGCTGCTGCTGAGCTGACCAACGGCTGCTGCCTGTGACCATCACCTCGACCTGCTGCTGCTGAGCTGACCAACGGCTGCTGCCTGTGACCATCACTTCGACCTGCTGCTGCTGAGCTGACCAACGGCTGCTGCCTGTGACCATCACCTCGACCTGCTGCTGCTGAGCTGACCAACGGCTGCTGCCTGTGACCATCACCTCGACCTGCTGCTGCTGAGCTGACCTATGGCTGCTGCTGTTGTGCCACAGTCCAGGACCTTGCCATGGAGGGAGTGCGAGAGAGCCGGTCGCGTCCCTTCACCGCAGCGGAGCTGGATGTCCTTGTGGACGGTGTGCTCAGCCACTACCAACGGCTCTACGGTGCACCCGGACAGGTGGTAAGTACAGTGGTGTGCATGTTGTTGGTCATGAGGTGTTCAGTGGCTCCTGTCTTCTGCAGGCCTGCCGGTGTGCTGTGAAACCTTTACATGTGTAGTGCTGAGCATGGCTGCATGTTGAATCGTGTTTCTGCGATGTTTGTGCATGTCATACTGTCCACTTACGTTACCCTCTTGTCTCCCATCATGGCAGGCAAAGCTGCACGTTCGCAAGGCCGTGTGGAGGACGATAGCACGTGATGTACGGGCAGTGGAGGAGTTCAATAGACGACACACACACTGCCACAAGCGCTGGGACGACATCTCCAGGCTTAGCAAGAATGTGGCGGAGATGACACTGGGGATGATTCCAAGATCTACACGTCTGGCCCGCCGCACCATGACCCCTCTTATGCACCGTATCATTGCTGTGACGCATCCTGACCTGTCCGCCCAGCTGAGTGGGGAACCACAGCAAAGTAGCGGTAAGCAGATTGTATGTGTATGTTACTTGGGCCTGCAATGCGTGTATTGCTGCTCGGACACAGTAGTGGCTTCCGTGGTGCGTATGTTTAGCTGAAATACCATGCTGGTGCCATTAGCTGAGTAGGCGTTGGCATCCATGTCCGCCAGGTGGACAGCCCACTTGCTTGGTAGTTGAGGGTTCCAGGACATGCCGTTGAGGTCTGTGGTCCCATGGCATGACATGTGTGCAGATAGTAGGGGTGGGACGTGTGCAGGATGTGTGCTACATGTACAATGTATGTAATTGAATCCTAGATCTGTTGTCCTTCAGTACGTGTGTGTGGCACTTACTCACACCGCGTTTCTCTCTATTTCAGCTTTGGCAGAGGGCACTGACCCGCAGACGACGGAGATTAGTGGTGGCAATGCTTCCGAATCAGAGGTCGCACACACGCAGACTGACACTGAAGAGGGCAGCCCCGGAGAGGGGGACAGGACCGTCCCTGAGGACTCGCATATGGAAACACCATCGCCCTCATCCTCAGAAAGTGTTGGTGAGTCCCCACTGTTGGCACTGACAGGGAGTGGGCAATCGACACCTTCATTCGGGACACAGCACACAGGACCCACACTGCCACCCACTGCAACATGTACTGCTCGTGCTCGCCAGAGGAGGGGGAGCAGAGTTGCCTTCAGTGCAGGAACCGCCGCCCCTGCCCCAGTGACACAAAGTGTACTTTGTCCAGAGGCTGTTGATCTGCTGCGACAGCTGTGTGTAGGGCAGACCAACATGATCAATGCATTCCAAGACCACGATAGGAAGTTGGGGCAGGTGGTGGCATTCATGGAGGGGATGCATGGCGATGTTGCTGGTCTCCACAGAACAGTTCAGTCATTGGCAAACACTGTGTCCTCAGCCATTGTACAGTCGCATAGACAGGGTGCTACTTCTGTACAACCATCCACACCACTTGATGTTACAGGGGAGAGTGAGTCTTCAGACCAGGCCTCTTATTCTGGTTATTACACTAGGAGCAGCCACAGGCAGCAAGGCAGGGCACGGAGGGCACAGACACCATCCCATAAGCCTGTGATCTCTTTATCCAAAGACGACGTGTCCAACACTGGAGTTGACAGACATGATCATGGAGGGGTGTGTATGGAAATGGATTCACATGCTACACAGCCATCCCCCACCAACGTGACTCCCAAGCCAAGGCCACCTCCAAGAGCAGGGACACTCCCAGGGACATGGACAGTACCAAGGAAAGGCCACCTCCCAAGAGCAGGGACACTCCCAGGGACAAGGACAGTACCAAGGAAAGGCCACCTCCCAAGAGCAGGGACACTCCCAGGGACAAGGACAGTACCAAGGAAAGGCCACCTCCCAAGAGCAGGGACACTCCCAGGGACAAGGACAGTACCAAGGAAAGGCCACCTCCCAAGAGCAGGGACACTCCCAGGGACAAGGACAGTACCAAGGAAAGGCCACCTCCCAAGAGCAGGGACACTCCCAGGGACAAGGACAGTACCAAGGTGAGGGCACCTCCCAAGAGCAGGGTAGCTTCAAAGGAGAGGGACACTACAATGGACATGTCTGCACCCAGGGACAGGGCACCGGAAAGGGATCAGGGCCATTCCAGGGACAGGACACCTCCGACGTCCAAGGCACATCCCATGGCCAAGGGTTCTCCCATGGACACGAGCACCATCAAGGACAGGCATATTTCACCCCTGGCTGCACTGAGGATGATGTTTAAGGAACGTACAACACATGTATCAGCGGTCGAGTCCCCCCATACCTCTACTCCCATCCACGGCCCACTAAAGCAGAGGAAGGAGTACACTGTTGTTGCATCACCCATTACACATGATGCACAGGGCAGAAGGCAGGCCCTCAGCAAACGGCAGGCAGGGTCCAGCACGTCCCCAGAGAGCAGACCACCACAAGCACATGATACACCTTTGATGTCTGGTGATGCCACTCCACTTACCAGTCCAGGCATGTCCGGGGTACCCCTACGTTTCACAAAGAAACGGAGACACACACCAGTGAGACCTGAACACCCCAATGTCGCTCCAGTACAGCTGTCCCCAGCTCCCAGAGCCACCCTGCCTCCTGGCCCATACAGCCCTGTGGCTCACCATTTCAGTGGTCCTAGTGGCTCTGCTGCTGTTCACTCACATGTGTCAGGTGCAGGCATGGTATTTGTTGGTCAGTGTACAGGGACATGTCCGGCAAGTGTGTCTGGGTCTAGGGCTCATGTGTCAGTGAGTAGATCGGTGGCTGTGTCTCACACTCCTGGTGCTGGTGCTGGCGGTGTGTCTGGGTCTATGGCACATGTGTCAGTGAGTAGATCGGTGGCTGTGTCTCACACTCCTGGTGCTGGTGCTGGCGGTGTGTCTGGGTCTATGGCACATGTGTCAGTGAGTAGATCGGTGGCTGTGTCTCACACTCCTGTTTCTGGTGCTGGCGGTGTGTCTGGGTCTATGGAACATGTATCAGTCACCACAGCTGTGGCTGTGTCTCACACTCCTGTTTCTAGTGCTGGCGATGTGTCTGGGTCCATGGCACATGCGTCAGTCAGTAGATCGGTGGCTGTGTCTCACACTCCTGTTGCTGGTGCTGGCGGTGTGTCTGGGTCTATGGCACATGTGTCAGTGAGTAGATCGGTGGCTGTGTCTCACACTCCTGTTTCTGGTGCTGGCGGTGTGTCTGGGTCTATGGCACATGTGTCAGTCAGTAGATCTGTGGCTGTGTCTCACACTCCTGTTGCTGGTGCTGGCGGTGTGTCCGAGGCGAGTTGTTCAAGCAGTCCACCAGATTCTGTGGTGTGAGGTCTAGTTGCCATCAGTCACATGTCATTTAAGTTTGTGTGTAGATTGACGAATGTAACCACCTATGTTTTGTTAATCTCCTTGTGACAGGTCGCTTGACACACGTTCTTGGCTAGCCAATGATGTACCTGCTCTGTTGTCCACAATGCCCTGTTGCTGTTCTGATACTGCATTCTGCCCTCTCACGTGCTGCCTCTGATGGTCCTGTCCAGTGCAATGGACTGTTGATGCACTTAGCCCCTCTCACGTACTGCCTCTGATGGACCTGTCCAGTGCAATGGACTGTTGATGCACTTAGCCCCTCTCACGTGCTGCCTCTGATGGACCTGTCCAGTGCAATGGACTGTTGATGCACTTAGCCCCTCTCACGTGCTGCCTCTGATGGACCTGTCCAGTGCAATGGACTGTTGATGCACTTAGCCCCTCTCACGTGCTGCCTCTGATGGACCTGTCCAGTGCAATGGACTGTTGATGCACTTAGCCCCTCTCACGTGCTGCCTCTGATGGACCTGTCCAGTGCAATGGACTGTTGATGCACTTAGCCCCTCTCACGTGCTGCCTCTGATGGACCTGTCCAGTGCAATGGACTGTTGATGCACCTAGCCCCTCTCACGTGCTGCCTCTGATGGACCTGCTCTGTTGTCCACAATGCCCTGTTGCTGTTCTGATACTGCATTCTGCCCTCTCATTTACTGCCTCTGATGTACCTGCTCTGTTGGGCACAATGCCCTGTTGCTGTTCTGATACTGCATTGTGCCCTCTCGTTTACTGCCAATGATGTACCTGCTCTGTTGGGCACAATGCCCTGTTGCTGTTCTGATACTGCATTCTGCCCTCTCACGTGCTGCCTCTGATGGACCTGTCCAGTGCAATGGACTGTTGATGCACTTTGCCCCTCTCACGTGCTGCCTCTGATGGACCTGTCCAGTGCAATGGACTGTTGATGCACTTAGCCCCTCTCACGTGCTGCCTCTGATGTACCTGCTCTGTTGTCCACAATGCCCTGTTGCTGTTCTGATACTGCATTCTGCCCTCTCACATGCTGCCAATGATGTACCTGCTCTGTTGTCCACAATGCCCTGTTGCTGTTCTGATACTGCATTCTGCCCTCTCGTTTACTGCCTCTGATGTACCTGCTCTGTTGGGCACAATGCCCTGTTGCTGTTCTGATACTGCATTGTGCCCTCTCGTTTACTGCCAATGATGTACCTGCTCTGTTGGGCACAATGCCCTGTTGCTGTTCTGATACTGCATTCTGCCCTCTCACGTGCTGCCAATGATGTACCTGCTCTGTTGTCCACAATGCACTGTTGCTGTTCTGATACTGCATTCTGGCCTCTCACATGCTGCCAATGATGTACCTGCTCTGTTGGGCACAATGCCCTGTTGCTGTTCTGATACTGCATTCTGCCCTCTCACGTGCTGCCAATGATGTACCTGCTCTGTTGGGCACAATGCCCTGTTGCTGTTCTGATACTGCATTCTGCCCTCTCACGTGCTGCCAATGATGTACCTGCTCTGTTGTCCACAATGCCCTGTTGCTATTCTGATACTGCATTCTGGCCTCTTACATGCTGCCAATGATGTACCTGCTCTGATGTCCACAATTCCCTGTTGCTGTTCTGATACTGCATTCTGCCCTCTCACGTGCTGCCAATGATGTACCTGCTCTGTTGTCCACAATGCCCTGTTGCTGTTCTGATACTGCATTCTGCCCTCTCACGTGCTGCCAATGATGTACCTGCTCTGTTGTCCACAATGCCCTGTTGTTGTTCTGATACTGCATTCTGGCCTCTCACATGCTGCCAATGATGTACCTGCTCTTTTGTCCACAATGCCCTGTTGCTGTTCTGATACTGCATTCTGCCCTCTCGTTTACTGCCTCTGATGTACCTGCTCTGTTGGGCACAAAGCCCTGTTGCTGTTCTGATACTGCATTCTGCCCTCTCACGTGCTGCCAATGATGTACCTGCTCTGTTGGGCACAATGCCCTGTTGCTGTTCTGATACTGCATTCTGCCCTCTCACGTGCTGCCAATGATGTTCCTGCTCTGTTGGGCACAATGCCCATGCTCTTGGATTTTCTGATATTATGCACCTATTATGTTGAATAAAGCTAATAAATCATGTTTTGTGGTTTGTCGCTGTCATTCCTGGTTGTGTACTTCAATTGTGTATATTTTGGTGCGTTCGTCAATGTATTTCCTGTGACATGACACTCCCCCTCCCAATGTCACAGCCCTGCCAGGTTCTCCCCTTCCGGAAGTAAATGGTGTGTAGCGTACCTGCGTCGTCGTCGATGATGGTCCATGACTTGCTCGTGGAGGATCGCGAAGAGTATCGGAAAAGCGTGTAGCGCTGGGTCCATGTGGGCGAGCTGCTTGTGGTGGGTATCTCTGCAATGTGTTGTATCTTCGCTGTGGGGAATCCGCCGTGTTCAGGCAGGTTGTTTTTCCGCAGCGGTTTTATGTGTGTTTTCCGCCATCGTGATTTGGGGCACGGTCGGAGACGTCATTCCGTACGGCGGTGTCTCTGGATTGGTTACGTCCGCCGCGGGGTCGGGTGTAGTTCCGCGGCGGTGCGTTCTCTTCCGCCGCGTACGGAGTTTTCACAGTTTTTCCCATCCTAATATGGTGGTCGGACTGTCCGCGGCAGGCGGACGGAAAAGGGCTTTTTCCGCCTACTCCAGGACGGCGGACGTCCTTCCATCCGCCATCCTAATGAGCCCCTTAGTACAAGACACTGACTGGCCTCCTGTGAATTTAGAAAGTCTTAAAGGGGAATAGTACGCCCTATGCAGGGTAAAAATATGATTTCTGTGAAGCCAGGACAGCTTGACAATGCTCCACAGAGGCTCGAAGGAAGACTTCCAAAGATTTTGTAAATTCAGATCCATCAGAACAGAACCCCATAATGAGTCTGGCAAAACAAAGTCTCCATCTGACTCCTCCAGAATAAAGTTATACCATTAAGATATTTCTTTCTTTACTGGACCTCTGTTTAGTAAGTCAGTAATAAATGGGCTGTGCCCTCCTAGTTTAAACTTATTCTTATTGGCAGGAGATGCTTTATAAGCTACAGTCCAACTGTGAATCTGCATATATTTAAAACGGGAGAAATTAGGGCCAACCTTGGCTTGCAGATGTTCCCACGAAAATAGATCTCCCTCATAAAAGAGGTCACCCCATACTTCCAAGCCTGCCTCTCTCAGAGGGATTGCTAAGGTGTCATCAAGCCAGGCAGGATTTTCGGGCAAGTCCCACAGTGGAGTTTTCTCACAAAAGTAATTTACTTTTATGGATTTCATAATTTCAGCCCATGTTCTGGCAAAACCGTGTAGAGTCTTCAGTTTAATTTTTTTTTTAAACTTAGGATTTCCAAACTTAAAAAGAAAACTAAAATGGTTAATTTTTTCCCCCTCCAACATAGCTGCATACATAAGACCCACCCCCGAGGCTACGGGACCCTTCAATAGCATTCATGAGTGGGATAATTGAAAGGCCCAAGCATAAATTTTCAGATCCGGGGCTGCCAAACCACCCTTATCACGTCGCCGTCTTAGTTTTTTCCAGGCGATCTGTGGAAGATTATTGTTCCAGATGAAAGATGAGATATTTGATTGAAATTTGGCTCGGATATTTGGATCGAAATATAAAGGAATGGTACTAAATAAAAACAAAATTTTTGGAAGAATAGACATTTTGATAAGATTGACCCTACCTATTAATGACAGAGCGAGGTGTGACCAAGATTGGAGAAGCTTGCGGCAATCTTTAAATACTGTGGACAAATTAACTTGGACTATTTTATTAATATCTTTTACTATTGTCAAACCTAGATATCGCATTGAAATGCCTGGATGGAGTTCTGTTGGAGGGTTCTCATCATTCCAAACTAGCATTTCAGTTTTGGCTGTGTTAATTTCAAAACCAGACACTTGTCCAAAAGCATGGGCCAGTTTCACAATAGCCGGAAGAGCCATAGCGGCTTCTGATGTTAAGATAAGCACGTCGTCGGCATATAATGCCACCTTCCTCTTCCAGCCTTGATAATAGAAAGGTTTGATGGAAACCTCCTCCCTTAGATATTGCGCAAAAGGCTCAATGTAAAAATCGAAAAGCAAGGGGGAGAGCGGGCACCCCTGTTGGGTTCCCCTAGTGATAGAAAAAGGGCTCGATAGATCACCGTTAACGAGAAGAGATGCAGAGGGATTACTGTACAACAGGCTGATCGCCCTATGGAAACTCTCCCCAACGCCAAACTTGGCCAAGGCCTCCGACAGGTATATCCAATTAACCCTGTCGAAAGCCTTGGTTGCGTCTAGCGCAAGGGCCGCCAATGGAAGATTATTGGATGTTGCGATATCTATGGCACCAATTAAATCATAAGTCAATTCATATAATTGTCTGCCCTTCAAGAACCCCTTTTGATCCGAATGAAGGACAGAAGGTGCGATATCGGCCAGTCTTGAAGATAGAACTGTGGTAAAGATTTTGTAATCCACATTCAGAATGGAGATTGGCCTATACGACCCACATTCTTCCTTAGAGTTACCCGGTTTTAAAATGAGGGTAATAGAGGCGTTATCCCAAGATGATGGAGGGGACATTCCTTCTAAAAGTATTTGGTTAAACAGCTTAGTAAGGAAAGGAGCGGTCTCTGAGTCCAAGATCTTGTATAACTCAGCTGGAGGCCATCAGGTCCCGACGCCTTCCCCTTCTTAGATCTCTTAATAGCAGATATCACCTCACTCTCTGTAATGGGTTTATCCAAATATTGGGATTGTTCAAGAGAAAAGGAGGGTAGAGTAATTTTATTCAACCAACTTTTAGCAGACTCAGCCGATATTACTTTGTCCTCTTGATATATTTCCTGGAAGAATTCCCTAAATGCCTTCCTAATTTCATCATCTGAAGAGAGGTTGATGTTTCCTACTTTAATAGATGCAATGTTGTTCCGGACCTGATCTACTTTGGTCTTCCAAGCCAGTAATTTGCCAGCGCCTTCACTATATTCGAAGTGAGCCAACTTACTGGCTTCCCATCTCTGTTGGACCCTCAAACTTAGAATCGAAGCCAAACTTCCCTTCAGAGCCACCAGTTGATTGTGAATAGGATCTAAAATAGACCTCGAAGCTATACTGTTAAGGTCGATCTCATGTTGAACACGAGCCATATCTGATTCTAAAGAGGAAATCGTTTAGTTATAACTCTTCCTCCGAAAGGCAACTTTAGAAACAATCAACCCTCTCAACGTTGCCTTAAACAAGTCCCAAATAGTTCTATTAGAGGCAGTACCATTATTAGACAAAAAGAAGTTGTGAGTCTCTGACTTTAGATACAAGATATCCTCCTCATTAGTGAGGAGAGAGCGATCAAAGGACCACGTAGTCGGGGTTTTTTTACTACAGAAACCTAACACCAATTTAACCGCAGAATGGTCTGAGAGATGCGAAGGAAGATATTCTATTGTTTTGACAGAATCAACCGGTCTTTGAGTAATCAAAATATAGTCAATCCTTGACTTATGGTGATATTTAAAATTCCTATAGGAAACCCCCTGTTGATTTCCCGACCTTTGTCGCCAGACATCCACAAACCCGTGCTGTCTCATAGCATCTAGTAAAAAGGATCTAGTTTTAGACAAAACCATAGATCGATTATTCGGGGACTTGTCCAAGATGGGGTCCAACACAATATTAAAGTCGCCGGCTAAAATTATAGGTCCAGAAATGGAGAGTAACTGCAAGAAAATTGTTTCCAATGAAGAGGGGTCATCCTGATTCGGACCATTATAGCCGACTATTGTAACTGAAAAGCCAGCCATAAGAAACGAAGCTATGGCCCATCTGCCAGAAGAATCTACAGCCTGTGAGATTAACTTAGCTTTAACTCCCCTTTTAAAAATAATCACAACACCTCTTGTATGAGAAGTTTGGGTGGTAGAGACCGAAAAATCAATCCATCTATTCTTCTTAATGAGTGCCGACAGTTCAGAATGTGTAAGGTGAGTTTCCTGCAACACCATGACCTGCGCATCCGAGTCCTTCAGATATTGCAGAATTTTACTGGCTCGGGGCTTGGTGCGGAGGCCATTGACGTTCCAGGAAAGGAAACCTATATTACTCATCTCCTCACCAATAAAACACAATGATTAGTACTATTCCAGAAAAGATATTTATAGTAATGTTAAATAATTTCGTACAGCAATTATGTGTGAAATATGAATTACCATTCCAAAAGCTTCCATTTAGGTTATTGAGGACTTTTTTACTTTTTTGCCACCCTTTCGCACTCACCCCCTCAGGGTGAGAGCCCCTCCCCCCGTGAAGAACCCTTGTATTATCTAACCGGAACAATGTCCAGTAGATAGTGCCCCACCGGTTGACCCCCTGCAAGAAAGTCTAACCGCTAACTATTCAAGTGACTAATAACGAGTGAATAAAAGATATGAAACAAAGAGAAAAATTTATTGAAACTATGAAGTTTTTAACTAGTGTAGTTCATATTTAATGCGTATATATATAGGTGCATCTGGCTCATGATTTTCATATTGAGAACATAAAGGATTAGATCGCAGGACCTATTAAGCAGTTAGGATTTTGAAAAGAGGGCGTCTAATATTAAACCTTGCAAGCACCTTTGCCCAGATCCATTAATAGCTCATCAACTGCTTGCACAGACCTAATGTTATACATCTTAATGTTGTGCATCACTTTAAGGGCTGCCGGAAACATGAGCTGGGCTGTTGCGCCCAATTTTCTGAAGGCATCCAAGCGCCTCCCAAATTCCCATTGCTTTTCAAGTGTTATTCGGGAAAGGTCCGATCTTATCAAGAAAGTAAAGCCTTTTCCAGACAAAGACTTTTGTTTTAAAGCCATATTTAAGATACGTTCCTTTAGGACATAAGTGTGAAAATTGACAAAAATTTTGCGTGGTTTAGATCTCTGTGGATTCAGTTTAAAGGGATCTCTATGTACCCTCTGAATATCGACCGACAGTTCTGCGGGCGTGTATTCTAGAGACAGTGCTTCCTTCAGTAATGAGACAATGTATTCTTTAATATCTGACCCTTCAGATCCTTCCGGAACATTCAAAATACGGATGTTCCCCCTTCTCGCGTTGTTCTCAAGGGACTCCATCCTCTCGCTGAGAGCCAGATCTTCCTTTGTAAGTTTCTTAATATCCTCCTTCGCCTGATCCAAGTAAACTGAATGAATGCCAACCGTCTCTTCTAACACTCCAGTTCTTATAGTGAGACCTTCGATTTTATTGTCAAGTGTTTCACAATAGTTTTTGAACTCTAGTTGATTAGCGGATGACTCCGCAAATCCTTTCCTTATCTCCAGAGTAAGAGCTGAAAACATCTCCAGAACAGAGGCTGCCGTCATCGGGGCTTGAGAGGAAGAGGAAGGGGCCGATGATCCGTTAATGTCAAGTTGGACAGGGTTGACAGAGTTATCTTCGTCTGGACCCCCAGATGCACCTCCCAACTCAGTAGAGTCTAATTCTTCAGCCTCTTCAGAATAAACTGTAGTAATATCTTGAGGTAAACTCAACTCCTGCAGGGATGAAGACTGGAGCTGAGATTGTCCTGGCAGGAGGAGCTAAGTGGACCACGCCAGCTGTCGCTCTAATTCTGGGTCTAGTGATCCTTGTGCGCTTGCTGCTAAATCAGTAATTAGAGCTGTTTCTATTACTTGACCAGGGCACTTTTCAGTTTGGTCTGTCACCCCGGATAATGATGTATCCGCTAATATGGCAGATTGGCAAGAAGATAAGGAATTGCTCTCAGAGGTAGATGCCATATCTTGATCGTCTAAGCCTTCAGGAAGATGTAAAATCTGTGGAATGGCTTTAAAATAAGAACGAAGTGAAGGAGTAATTTTTGAGCCTGCTAGATGTAGTGTTTTAGAGTCCTTGGACTTCCCCTTAGTTTTACTCTTCACAATCGGGGTTTTAGACTTAAATTCAGTGTTCAAAAAAGAGGATGATTTCGTTTTAGATGATATATTGACTTCTTTCACAACTTCTATTCCCCCTTCTGGAACACCGCCTTTATTTAGTCCTATTTTCTTTTTACGTCCGCGACCTCGACCTCGTTTAGGCTCGCCTTTGGGAGTATTAAGCAAGCTGCCAGTAGTATTAAATGCGCCAGAGATACTTGGAATATTCTTATTTGAAAAAGTATGTATATGTTCCTCAATATCAACAGTATCAATAGCAAAATCAGGTAGAGTAGGAGTGGTTTCTACCAATGACAGGTCTGTAGGACTTCTACTGGCCAATTCATGCCCAAAAGACCCCTCCACTGCAGCAAAGGGAGCGGAGTCTTGTAAATATTGGGACTGACCTTGTAGTCCTTCTTTAGGGATTAAGATTGTACTAGCGTTAGTGTGATTCTCCAACTCTGTAGCACTTCGAGGAGAAAACAGATTTCTCAATCTCTTACCCTTCCTTAGCTCCAGCGCGGCTACACAAATCCTCGGGCTGGATATCGGAATAGCTGGTAATTCTGGGCGTTTTTTCAGGGGGGGAGAGAAGGGGGCTAAACAGCTGCTCACTAGAAGGGCTGTGGAACTGATGTCAGTTTTATTTTTACTCTCCAACCTCCCCGCTACACCAACACTCCGAATCAGGCAGATCCCGGAGCTTAGCCCGTCAAAACCCGACTTGCCTGCGTCGGATGAATCCACTTGACACCCCCCACAACATCCGCTACCTCCGTAGCTGTAGCCGTCTCCGTCTCCAACACCGCACTCACTTCGGCCGAGGCCGGGACACCATGGAGACAGAAAGAGGACTCCCGCGCTCCGCCGGCTGATCTGCAAAGAGCCCACCATCCGTACGGTAGTAAAAATCCGGCGATATATTTTTACTGCAGCCAGGAGTTCAGCCAAAGAACGCTCTCACATGCCCACGAGACGTTCACTCATTTCCCCGTGTTCAAACACTTTTCCCCACAAAGCGGGAGACGATCCTGCAGGGAGATCAACACGGAGCACCGCGGCGAGTTAGTTTGCCGCCGCCATGTTCTTCCAATCAATTCCCTGATATGTGTTTCAGTGATCATTTCTAATCTAGAAGGAATAGCGTTGCCATGTTTGGTAAGTTTGAAATAGTGGTGATAAATCCTGCTTATTGGTAAATGCAGAGTTTTTATTTCTATTTTAGAAATGCCACTTTTAGAAGTGTGCATTTCAATGTGTTCGGGCTCTGATGAGTGGTGAAGAATGCTCCTAGAGCAGAGTCAAAGGCTTTTCAATGGTTGCCCCATTTTCAGGGTGTTTACAACTACGGTCAAAGGAAGGGATTTATTACTGAATTACAGCCTTTTCTCTGCAAGGCGCCCCTTAATTTCCTTCTTGTTGAGCTTAGGATCGGTATCGACGGACTGTCCCGGAACAAGGCTCCTGGTCCCGATGAGATTCCTCTGGACCTGTACCGGAATAATACTGACGTGTGGGCTTCAGTCCTGACCAGCGTATTAAATGCCACAGTAGCATCTGCTATGCCACCTTCATGGTCCACCACCAATATTATCCCAATCTTTAAGAAGGGAGACAGGGATAACCCTCATTGTTATCGCCCCATATCCCTCACTGACTCCACGGTTAAGGTTCTGGGTAGTGTTTTATTAAATAGACTGTCCGAGTAGGTGTATGAAAATCAAATCATCCCAGAGGTTCAATATGATTTCCGTATAGGCAAATCTACAATAGATCAGTGTCTGAATCTTTGCCTTTTAATTGCTAAATACACAATCGCCAAATCTGGAGCACTTGTCCTGGGTTTTATGGTCCTTCCTGCAGCATTTGATCGAGTGAATCGTAACAAATTGTGGTTGTTACGTGGTGATTTAGGAGTGGAACCAGCAATCATAAACCTTTTTATGGCTCTTTACGCCCACACCACAGCTGCAGTTAGGTTCACCCAAGAAGGGGACCTCACGGATAATTTTATTTGTTCTAGAGTGGTGCGCCAAGGGTGTGGTCTTGCTCTGTTTTTATTTACTTTATACATTAATGGATTAGAATCCACCCTTAAATCTTTACAGGCTGATACATCCAGAATAGTGAGGAGACCAGTGCATGTCCAGTTGTAAGCGGACGGTGCGGTACTAATGGTGGGTATACCCATGGCACTGCAGGCCCTAATAGATGGCCTTATTTCCTTTATGAGTCGGTTGGACCTGTCCTCTAAATTTATTAAATCATATGTGATGGAGTTAGGTAGTTGTGGGACTAGACCAAAAACTTACAAGGCAGGTACTCATAACTTAGCTAAGATTCCGGCTTTTCATACCTTGGCATCATATTTGATGCCAAACTAAACTGGAAAAACATGCAGGAGGGGAAGCTATTGGATATGAAAAAATCAATGGGCGCTATTGCAAATTATGAACATAGAATAGGCACATGGACTCCGGATATGAATTTAAAATTATATCAGTCTTTTTGTATCTCTAAGTTTTTGTATGGCAGCGAGGTGTGGGGTACAAATCACAGATGGTATAAAACAAATATCTGACACGGATTTTGAAAGTCCCCCTGGGTACCCCTAAGTATTCTGTACATGAAGAACTAGGCACTAACTACATAACTGACCTAGTTGCTGTCAAGCCCTTGCTATATTGGGAGAATGTCTGGTCTAACGAAGAGGCGTCCTTCAACCGAGCAGGAATTTTGGAATGCCTCTCACTCGACCGAGCTTTTAAAATCCCATGGCTGAGGTATGTCAATGAGACTCCTATGGCCTTGGGAAGAGCAGACATTTTTATGAGATATGACATTGTGAAGAAACAGGACAAGAAACTGGTCAACGAGTTGTTCTTTAAAAAAGTCATGGCCGATCATGAGGGTAAGGAGCTTAGTAAAACCATGGAAAGAGGACTCGTCTGAGTCAATTCAGTACAGGGCATAGAGACTTATCTCTCTATTTTGAATAGCTCTCATGATAGATTCTTAATTACTCATTTTAGAATAAATATGTTCCATCACTTAGTGGCATCCCCGGCAGGCTGTTTTACATATAGAAGATAGAGTACCCTGTGGCTGCAACAACAGGTCTCCACAGATACCTTACATTTTGTATTTTTATGTAAATATTTTACTTATCCTAGGCAATTGTATCTTAAACCTTTTTTTAAAAGAATTGGGATTCAGGCACACTTGTGTAGCCCTTTAGTGTTCACAATTATTGCCCAATGATCGCACGCTATTTGTTGTTATAAAAAAATTTAAGAGCAGTACAAACATGAAGAAATTCGAGACATGATTGATGTATCTAGGAAATTTCGCAATTTTGTACAGGTGATGATATATTGGTTTGATATGAATTTGTTATTGTATTTTTATCTTTGTGTCTTTTCTGGCTGTGATTACCGCCAAATAAAGATTATTATTATTATTATGTATCACAGCAGTTTTGCGATATTTCGAAAAATTCCGCAATAGTGCCTCGGTCACAGATATTACTTAGTTTATATGCCTCGTAGCTTATAAAATACCTACTCTAATTACCAGAAACACCAAAAAAGAAAAGGATCCTCTGTGAAGCATAATGTAAACTACATTCAGTTGTTTTTGCTCTACTTTGAGAGAAAAGTCTACGGAAAATGCATTGGTGGAAAAATGTGTTTTGGGACCAGCCTTTTATCTTTGCACCCTCGTAACAATTCACCACAAAAATTTCCATCTATACAAAATGTAGAAAATGCAATTGGTCTGGAAAGTTTTGGCATGCTCCTAATTGGCATAGTTAACTTGCCTATAAATCCTAGTGTGTGGTGCAAAATGTGCCCAGAACCTGGAAGTTGAAAACCACTAGTGGGCTGCTGCACCTATAGTGCCATCCACTACAGCGGAAGCGCAAACCAAGTTACCTGGCTTCAGACCTATCACTGAAGTCTGACTGTAGCTGAGTAAATACTGCATTCAACATGTCGAAACAAACCCTTTTGACAGGCCAACCCTTCTCACAAGGCAGGATACATGGAATTTAAAAATAGGACTTGTAGAAATGTCATTTTAATAGTTTCTTGCACTGACTAGCACCTACAAGCTATTTTCACTGTAGGAAGACTAACTAGCAAATTGAGAAACACTGGGCAATAATAAATATTAATTTCATATACCAGGGTAGGGACTAGGTAGAGTGAGGAATAAAACCCTATGTTTGATATGTATTAGAAGCTCAACTTAATGGTGAGGTTGCATGTATAATATATATTAAGGAAAGGTAATTTTTTTAAAGTTATCTTTTTCCCTGCTTAAAGCCTTTAGACTCTAACGGTTAGAGGGTAATATGCAATAGCCTTCAGCTGCAGCCCTCTCAGTGCTCAGGCTCTGATTAGGGGTGAACAATGCTCCTAGAGCAGAGGCAAAGGGCTCGGTAAAGGAAGGTGCTTTTGTTCCTTCTGGCAGGGTGGCCAGTAAGGGTGGATATAAGAACTTAATTTACTTCAAATAGGTCTTCTCTGTCACAGCTCCCTTCCTTGGTTAGCTTAGTCAGGCCGGCACCAAACCCAGTGGGAGGAGAGCTGTCCCCAGAACTGGTATGGAGCAACTACAGAGGAGAAGCTCTCTATTTTCCAGGCTAAACATGTGGATGAGCGCACAGGCTCTACACAAGGAGAGATAGGTTTCTCCATCTTAGATTTAGGTAGTGAGGGGCACTATGGGATTGTTTGCAGTACGGCAGATAGAAACTGCTGCAAAAGTGGGTAGCGTTACCTCTAGGAGCTTGCACTCCATCGGTTAGGGAGCTGCCAGGAGTCACCCCATCTACTAGCTGATGCCAGTCATTAATGTGGCATCCATAGTACCCTCCTTTGAACACTACCTGACCTGAGGAAGAAGTGAAGGGGGTTGTGCTATCTGCATGTGACCTGGTAGGAGCCCTGAAGGATTAGACCTGCTCCCTTTTGTATCCAAAGTAAAGAAGTGGACTTCAAAGGTCAGAAGATCGACCTCCTGTTAAAGCTACAGAGACACAACAAGACACTAGAGGCATTTTCCTGCAAATACCCAGCTGAGTATTTCCCACAAGCCTGCCCTGGACCCTGCCGCAGTCTCTGCTGCATTGAGTCCTGACCCCCCAAGTGCTTTCCCTCGATCCCTTGTCTGTGTCACGCTAGCCTTTTACTGCAAACATGAAAACCCAGGTTTTAGAAACTTTCACATTTCAGGACCTCAGTGTAATGTTCTGCTCAGGGCCTGTAAACATTAAATGGAGACCACACATAGACTGCAGTAGTGGTCAGTGCAATGCCTGCCACGCCCAGGGCCCCGGGCTTTTTATTAACTTAGCAACGTGCCCTCCGTGCTAACGTCGGGCCAAACTAACTGTTCCACGCTCGTGGGGGGTGGAGCCCCAAAGTTATGCTGGCTGGGTCACAGTGGTTGCGCCTGAACATCGCAACACTACACTCAGGAGGACCAGGAGGACAAACCTGCTAAGCTGATCTGCTCAAGATGCATTACCACTGAAATAAAGATTCAGGTTTCTTAGTAGTTGGAGCTTCTCTGCAGGCAGCAGGTTCAGCGGGACCTTGTGAAGAAGATATCTAGCCTTGTGGAACTCTCTTCTGCTACATCCTACATTCTTACTATGCTAAATGTTTACAAGCTCCATCTGACCTCATGGAGCCCACCTGGGCTACAGCCTCCTGCCATGCCCCACTGCCCCACCCAAGGTATAACCTATGACAGGTCAAACCTTGTTTCTGTATCTGAATTGCGCTCCATTGCGGTCAGCCTCACATCGTGCCTGGGTCCGGTCTACTGTGCCCAGTGGACCGCTGCTGTCGGTAAATACTTTTTTGAAGCTATTTTTATTTAAACTTATAAAAATTCATATCACACTCTTCCCTTATGGGATTTTTAATATTTTCGTGTCCTTTCATTTATTGAAATTTACTCTATGTTTTTTCATTCTGTTTGGGATTTTTATTGAGTTGGGTTCAGACATTAGTACTGGTTGATACTGTATAAGGGTCAGATGTACGATCCACCAGTTTGCGACTCATAAATTGCGTTGCATTTTCGAATCGCAATTTGCGACTGTTAAATTGAGATGTATAACAGTGTCTCAGACACTGTTTGCGATTCCTAATGGGGTGGCAAATTGCATGTCTCATGAATATTAATGAGGCAGGCGCAATTTGTAACCCCTGTAGAAATGGCTAGCACTCCCAGGGATGGTGACCTGCTGGGGTCTGCAGACCACCATGTCTGGGACTGCTTTCAAATAAAGCAGCCTTCTTTAAAAAAAAATGCAGCATGTTTTGCTTAAAGGGACACAGGATGCATTTCAAAAGAAAAATGAAACTTTTCTGTTTAATTTTTTAAGGTCAGGCATTGGTCCCTGGGACTACTGCCAGCTCTTAAAAATATTTCCTCACATACAAAGGGGAAGGGGTAGGTAGTAAATCTGCGAGTGTTCTGTGGTCGCAAAAAAGTTGTATATGGCATGGTGACTCGCTATTAGGAAAGGATGCCCCTTCTTAAAAGCGCGAGTCGCAAATGCTATTTTGCGAGTCAGGGATTCGCAAAATACCATTGGTACATGCCAATACCCTTTTGTGCGGTCGGAAACGGGAGGATCGCCTGTTTGCGGCCGCAAAAAAGAGTCGTACATCTGGCCCTAAAGGCTTTACACAATGTCCTAAATTAACCCTTTCTCTTCTATACAATAGCTACCAGGGAGTTGAGCTCAGCTTAATTTAGTGACTTTGTGCATTCACCTTGACAAGAGTTGTGATTATTATTTGAGAAGGGTAGTCACCATCCCCAACTAATACCCCAATTTCTTACAGCTACATATGATAAACAACGACTAGTTGTATAAAAGCCATTCCTATGGTTTGCTCATCTGCAGTTCCTAGATAGATCTAAAGAACATAGTTGTTGTATGTTACCCATTAATGTGCCACTAATGTGTGGACTCCTGAAAATATAGTTGTTGGACTTGGCCCTTTTGGCAGGTTCACCCCTAAACTTTTTGCTTTTAAATATGACCTGGTGTTAGTTGTTTTTGGCTTCTGCGCACTTGAACACTGTGTTCCAGTGTAAAGTGCGTGCGCAATCTGAGTGCGTGTGGTGAGATTGGCCTGCCCTCCCATAGGAATGCATGGGGGATATGAGTGTCCATGGTAGTTACTGATGTGAGAGGAGTGCAGGGGCGAGTTTGGTATGTGCGAACTCGTGAGATTAAATGCTGCGCGACGGTGTGCGCAGATTTAATGTGTCTAGTGGAGAAGTGCTCCTTCTAGAAGTTGGTATGTCTGCGTGCAGTGAATGTGAATTGACTGTCTGGCTTGTGATTGACAGGAGCTGGCTGGTGGGCCTGGCTCCAGGAGTCAGGATGGGTCTGCCCCTGTGGTGAATGGGGAGATCTGCATGTAGATGGGAGGGAGGAGTTGCACCTGGGACCTGAATAGGGCTGTGCCTTCCCTCCACAATGCTGGCTCCGCCCCCTGTGGTGCGTCTGATGTCCCCAGCCTGTCCTGTGAATAGGGAGAGGGGCTGAGCACAACAATGTGCTCCAGAACCAGTTGCATCTGGTTTTCCCCTTGCCCTGCACCCTTGAGACAGAGATAATTTGTGTATAAGAAGGGGCTGTGACCCCTAGTAAAATGTTTTTCTCTGGCTCCTAACTTGAGGGGGGCCTGTGTTGTTGCTGGGCACCAGGAGGAACCACCACTGGGGACTGCCTCCCTGCTGGAGGGCCCTGTGAGCTGGCCCCTGGGCCCAGCCTTTGCCAACCTGCACTCTGAAACACTTCCTTGGGACTTCGTGCTTTATGGCCGGAAAGCGCTCCTCTTTTTGTCCTGTTGAGCGCTTTGCTGTTCCCTGAGGAGCAGCGCATCTACATTCCACGGCAGCACGGCGTTGGAATCCCTTTTCAAAAGGGAATCCCCAGCGTGGAGATTCCCCGCATATTTGCCTTTTTTTATATCCCAATCTGGTGCCCACCCCGCCAGGGACTTTGTGCCAATTTTTTAACTCCTAGCGGGTGCCCACCCTACTTTACATTACAATTCAAGAACGAGCTTACCCCTCATCTGCCCCGCATCACCGCCACGGCCCGGGATAGAAGAGAAACGCCGCTGCAACCCGGGAAACCCCGGAAGTCAGGCAACCCTCGCTGTGAATTGGGCGGGGCCCGACCCGGAAGAGCTTGAGGGAAAACAGGAAGCAAACGGTAGCCCACCCCTCGCTCCTGTAAACAGAAGAAAGCCGGCGTCTCTCCACGGGGCTTCCGAGAGCAAGAGAGAACCCCGTGTGCTGCTACCGCCGCCAAGCTGGTTCCCGTGAACAGAGGAGCGGAAGGGAGTGGGGTGAAGAGAGATCCAAGGCACGTTGTCCCACGGGGACCCAGAGAAATCTCCCGGTGCAGCCCCAGTGAGTGAGGGGGGGCTGACTGCACCGCAGTGTTGGTGCCGCTCGGGGCACATTGTCGGTCGCATATTTGTTTTTAGAGCCTGTCGGGCTCCAACGTTGGGGGCATTTGATTCCTAGAGTCCCCCGAGCGGGGCTCGCCAGTCCAGTCGTGCCCACTCTTCCTTTGGGCTCACAGCAGCACCGCAGTTGTGGACCGCTGCAACACGGGGCACATTTGTTTATTCATAGAGCCTGGCGTGGCTCTATTGAGGGCATTTTGTTTGGAGAAGGGGGGTGAGTTACACTCCCCCAAGCCCCAGAGCATTAACAAGCAGTAGAGTGCTGCCAAGGCAGTCGGAGGGCCAGCTGAGCAGCCCTAGGTTTTACAGTCCCTGAGAGGACCCCTGACGGCCCGTGGAGGGCCAGTGCCATTTTTTTCCACCAGCTGCCCCACCTGGCAGAGGGCAGCTGGTACATTGCTACACCACTGTGCCCTCTGAGTCCCAGAGAGGGGCTCAGAGGGCACAGTGGTACAAGGGCTCAATTTACAGCTGCCTAGCAATTAGTGGGCAGCTGCCACGTTTAGGACCCAAACTCTTGCGCACCTTTTGCTTTCGCTGCCTAGCCAGCGCGCCCTGACTGTTGGACAAAGGGCACTTGACCCCCATGAAAGGCCAGTTGGCCTGGGGTCAGTAACTTCTGTGATTCTTGCGCAAGATGATGGTATACTGTGTTTGTGATGGTGATTACCTAATGCCTAATGTGATTTGTGCGTAATGCCTTTATGCCTGTGATACCTCTAACTGTGGTTTTATGATTACGAGGTTGTTTTGCTTAGTATAGTTTATGCTAGTGAGTTTATGTTTTCCTATGTGATCTATGCCTATGGTGATTAGTATTGCGTAGTGTGCACCTACCTTTTACCAGTGGTTATTGGTTGTGTTCTACAATTGTTATTTTGTGCTACAGTTATTCTATGTGCTACATCTACTATTTCTACTAAGTGCTGATTCTGACAGTGGCCCACGTTGTCCTGTCATGTATAAATAATCCCCTGTAAATACTGCCCAGTGCCAGTTGGCACAGTGTATCTGTGTGATTATGATCTAATGTGTTTATGGTAATACAAAGGCTATTTTTATATATAACCTTGTGTGGAGTTCCTTTTTGTGGTGTGCCTAGTGTGTCGCTGCTGTGTGTGTGTGTTGCGCAAAAGCTTTACACATTGCCTCCGGGATAAGCCTTACTGCTCGTGCCACGCTACCAAGCGGGTGAGTGGGGTTATCTTGGCGTGTAGCTCCCTTGCCCTGACTAGAGTGGTGGTCTCTGCCTGGCTTTGGCGCAAGCCTTAGCCAACTAGAGATCCCATTTCTAACAATAGTCAAAGAAAGCATACACCTACCAAGGGTAGTACATTTTACCTTGGGGCTCGTTCTGTGTTTCATACTCAAAGTAGTTAAACTGTATCATGCAGACCTCTCTAAAGATGGTAGCTATTTGTGCCCATGAAACAGCCTTTTCTATTCTCACATCTCTTCATGACAAATGCGAATGGGGAGTCGTATGCTTGAAGCACCCCCATTTGACCAGCCTCTGCCTTATCACATGACACCAACATCACCCCTTAAAGGTCACAGTGCACGTACGCATGCACACACACACACACACACGCACACACACACACACACACGCGCACGCGCACACACACACACACACACACACTCTTTCTCTCTCTCTCTCTCTTGTATGTTTATGTACTATGCACCTAATTTTAGTTGTGGGTGTAGTTGGTAAAGTCCTCTGTGCATGTCACTGCATGCTGTTTTAAACGTGACATGGTAAGCGCCTGTGGTGGTGCTGCATTGCATACAAAACCTCAACAGTGCTTAAAAGTCTCCTGGTTTACATGCCTGAATCCTGCTGTTCCCCAGACTGTTTGTCTATTCACCACTAACCCATGTTTCTCAAGTGAACCATACAGATTTGCTCATTACATTTCCCTCCTATTTTCCTTTGGGCGAGTTGTGTAAATTAGCAGCTGCGGTTTCGGGACTTTTCAGCTTTATTTGCTCACAGCAGTTTTATTGCTGGAAGTGCTGACGCCCAGGGTATTGTCAACCGTGGATGTCAAGACACGTATATCTTTATTCAGCACATTTCTGTAGCATAAAAGCATAAAAAAACATAATGCAAACAAGCAAGATGAATAACAATCCATCCATGATTAATAATACAGCTGTACATAATACATAAAAACATCACATTCTTGCACATTTCCTTAATTTTACTGCCATATAAAAGAGGCAACCGAGCATCATATAAAAGGGCTATGTACCTGTTGTTTCAACAACAGGGCAGGTCTGCATGGACTCCATTTAAAATATTTAAAAAGTGGCAATAAGAACTTTCTTCTCGGCATATGATAAAAGAAGCAAAAAAACACAATGTGTAGGGTTGATTGAACAAACTTGTACTTGGGTTCAAATCCGATAAAGTGCAACTATTAGCAGGAAACCCCATCAAAAAGGGTAAAAGATGAAAGCAAAAATTCATAAGAACCAATTGCTGCTGTTTATTATGACTAAAAAAGAGAATCCATTGAAGGCCCTCTAGAATGTGCTCCAGATTATATGTGTGCACTGTCGGTTTAAGATTGCTATAGTATGCTCTCTTTAACGAGGACCTTTCGTTGAAAAATTGCTATATACTACACTTTTCGAGAAGGTGGCAGGACTCTAAAGTGGTAAATAGGCCCGATTGCCCAATCATTTCAAATGCCAACTTCATATATGCAAGGCATGGTGAAGTTGAAGACAATCCTTTATAATATGTTTATTGAGGGTGGTCTCTTCCCTTACCCAAATAGAGCACCATAATAAAAGGGGAGATAATTTAAGTCTGTCCTTGGTGTAAGGGATACCCAATTCAGAATGCCAGATAGCACTGGCATAATTTCGAGGAACTGCCAAACGTTTTTTCAAAAAAATATTTCCTACTTGTTGGATCCTCTTTGCATCTATCATGCCCCAGATACCTGCCCCATAAGTAGCAATGGCCACACTTTTGCTTAAATACACATAGATATCTCTTTCACTAGCTTAGAGTCCAGCTTTTTACAGAATCCATGCAAACCAATGATCAATTTTTCAAAGAGGGCTGTCCTATTTAATAACATAGGTTTCCACTTACATATGTCATCAAATAGGATATCTAGATAAGAAACAAGGCAACCTCAGAAATCTTGGTGTTATTGATAACATGGAAAGGTCTTTCGGCCTGTTCTGTCCACTAAGACCGTATTATCTGCATCCAGAAGAATGGGGAAAAGGCGTGACCCAATATAGGGTACGTCCTTTGCTCTCAACTGTAAAAATGTATCAACTCTATTAATGTATAAAGAGGATAAAATTGAGGAAGGACGCATCCTTGTCGTACTCTCCTTTTAATATTAAAATTGTCAGTGCCTTTACCATCCTTACCTAAGCAGACACAAGCAGTTGCGACCTTGTAGAATTGTCTAATAAATGATTGATCATGATCATTCATGATGGACCATAATTTGGAATGCGGAACGCAATCAAAGGCTGCTATGAGGTCCACCAAGGACAGAAAAAAAGAACTCTTTTTAGCAGTGTGTACCTGCCTATACCTAAACTCCGATTGAGGCATTGATCTGCAGGGCCCAAGCATTTCTGAAAGCCATATTGTGTATCAGTTAAAATGTTCTCAACCGCCCAGTTCTCCAGCCTATGTAACAGAATACTGCCCATGACTTTGACAATGGAATCTAATAATGATGTAGGCCTGTAATTCTTAGGCTTGGACTTATCCCCTTGTTTGTAAATAGGTATTATTACTGAACTGTTCCATGTCAGAAGAGGGCCTACCAATGCAACTGCACTGAATACATTGATGAGCTGAGTGGCCCAAAGATCCTGTATATCTGTAAATACATCTAAAGGCACCTTATCTCGACCTGGTGCCGTGCCATTCTTGCATCCGTCCAAATCCCTCCAGACCTCGGCATACTCAAAAACCAAGGGAGTGCCAAGTGGTCTCTGTGAAATCCCTTTGTCTTTCATCGTCTTAGTCCGCCAAGGAATTCTGAGTGGTATAAATTTTAGAAAACTAATCTACCCATGTTTGTTACTGAATATGGACTTCAGTTGAGGGACCTTATGAATCACTATAAGGAGCATTAACCACATGCCAGAAGGCAGCTCTATCTTTTTGAAGACAAGCCAGATGAAGAGCGTGGCAGGCATCCTTCTTTATCTGTTTTTTCCTGGCAGGCAAAGGTACTTATGAAGTGCCTTGATTAACTCCCCAGCGTGGGGTTTAACATGAAGTGCACTGTGGAGGGCTATGTGGGCTGTGGTACAGGCACTGTCAAACCAATCATATGCCTTTCGTAGACGGGGTCTGCTGACACATGTTAGAGACTGCCTAAAGTTTACCGTGATATCTATAAAGGTTGACCTGACCTCATTGGCCTCAACTTGGGTATCAATGCAGGTAGCAACCTGTCAGTGCTTATGATGGATAATGGATGAAAGGAAGTTAGGGCCTTATGTATCAAGGCGAATTGCGATCGCAAACGCTGAAATTCGCAGAATTTCAGCGTTTGCGATCACAATTTGGCCTAGTGCTATGTCTGAAAGCACAACTGTCTAGCAAATTAAGGAATCGCAAAATTTGTGATTCCTTATTTTGCAAATGCATTTAAGGAATCGCAAATTGCGATTCCATAAATGGAATGTATGAAGCACCCAAGTTGTGCGAATATGGCATAAGGATTCGCAAATTACCACCAACTACAGGTTGTTGGTAATTTGCGATTTCTTTTAAAAAATGCTAATTTTTGCACTTTTCAAAGTGGCATGTGGTGCACACACTTGCCCTTAGGGCATGTATGTGTGCCACATGTGCACCCATGCTCATTTAAGGGATGCAACAGGGTGTCCTTTTGACACACTGGCACACTTGAAATTGCATTCTCAATTTGCGATTCTCTAATTGGGAATCGCAAATTGAGAATGTCTTCCCATTCATTCTTATGGGCCTCTAGGCCCATAGGAATTAATGGGGAGGTATTCCTTAATTGCGAATCTCAATTTGCGATTCGCAATTAAGGAATATGTAGGATTCGCAAAATTTATTGCAAATCCTACATACATAGCGTTTTGCGATTCGCAAAAATTCGCTATTTGAGAATCGCAAAACCTAACATTGATACATACGGCCCTTAGTATTATCTACTTTAGCCCACTTAATTGTAAAACCATGTTTTGGGGCCAGGACATGTTTATAACTAACTTAGGACCGGAATTTGGTCAGACTCTCGATCCCCACCCACAGACTTAAGGCAGCATGATCACTGTAACAAGTGAATTTGGACTCAAAATCGCTAACACAATTGCTCAAAGTTTTGGAGACCAATACAAAATCAAAATTGAGATGCACAAATTACTCATAAAAGTAGGGGTAAGGTTTTTGAAAGCTCAGCCTAGATCATTTGTCATAATCAAATTATACTTAACCAATAGGTTGTGCAAAACACTCCAATATGAGTCTTGTTAGAAATTAGTTAAGGGCTCCTCATTGGAGTCCACAAAACTACACATTAGCTTAGCTGGCAGTTTGCAATAATGGGCATTGAAGTTTCCTATGCAGAACACTTGCAGGGGCTTAGGGTGATCATTAAACATCGCCTGGATAGAATCATCCAGGTCAGCCACCACCTCAACTCTCTTGGCATCAAAGCAACTATTATACAAATTAACTAGGATCATGTCCCACTTTTTCTGCAAGTCAAACACAAACAAGTGGAAAAAAGCAGAGTCTTAACCAGCCTACCAGGGAAGGTATTTAGGGGCTTATTTATGAGCCCCTGCGTCACTTTTGCTCCGCCATTGAGGCACTTTCTGTGATGCAGCAGCTGCGTAAAATATGCGCCATGTTGCGCCCTATTTACAAAGTGACACATTTAGGCAGATGCATCACTTTGTAAACCCCTGAGCCACATTATACCTGCGCCAGGTATAATGTACTCAGGGTGGTCTGGTTGATGGAGGAGTGCCCTATTCTGTAAAAAGTATGGTTCCCTGGCGAGTCCGATTTGGTACTGCCATTAGTAAAATCTTTTCTGTTCCAAAATGTACTTCTTCCCTGCTGGCGCTATTCGGGTCAAGAAGAACCGCCAATGTGAGTGTCGATTCACCAGTTATTCTCATGATAATTCCTCCAAGATGGTGGGAAGCAATTCTCCACTAGTTACAATACTGGAAGATATTTCATTTTTCCACTCCAGATTGCGCTGAGCTTTCTGTTTGGACAATCCATTTATATGTCCATACTCGTTTTAATTCAAGGGTCTCTAGTCCACATATGAACTTTTAGTCCTGAAGATGGTCTTCTAGATGCTACACAAGATAAGACCGAAACATCAACATTTGCAACCCATTTCACCTTTATTGTTATACAGGAGTCAATCGTATTTTAATGATGATTTCCATGAATTAAGTAATAAAAGAAATGGGCTTTCTCAAAAGTGATCAATAGACAAGATTATTGTAAATACAACTGATCTTTTAAATTCTTGTTGATGTGAACTACTTACAGAGTGATGCATCTAGGCAGATGAGTCACTTTGTAAACCCCTGCGCCATCTTATACCTGCGCCAGGTGTAATGTATGCAGGGAGGATGTTTCCCCACAAAAAGTCTTGTAGAAGTGGCGCATTGAAATCTATGATATTTCAGTGCGCCACTTCTAGGATGCCATTGCGTCAATATCTTACGCCTGCTTCCCAGCAGGCATAAGACTGACGCAGTGCTATAATCATTGCCCTCCCCCTAAATTGTTGGAGTTGTGTCACGCTTCTGACACAACTCCAGCAATGCGTCAGTTTTGCGCCGACAGATACGTCAGAAACTCCGACGTATTTGTCATTCCTGCGACATGATGCATCATACAGTAAATATGACGCATCAATCATGTCACAAGGAGGGAGCAGTTAAAACTGTTGCATCACTGTTTTCACGCAGCGATGCAAAAGTTTTTATAAATAAGCCTATTATAACATACGTAGCTAAATCACCCTTAGCTCTCCCTGAACGTGAAGACCGGGCTGGTGTAATATACACCACGGACCATCAATGATTCTTTCCTGAAGCTGCCACATTCCTTGAAAACATAAAATATGGTATTTAGATATATATTCCCTCCCTATCAACCATAACCAGCTTTTTCTTTAGCATAGCTATATTCCATGATAAAAGCCCAACTTTAGTGGAGTCATTCGTGATGCTATAGCTAACTGCAGGGTTGGTTATCCTAGAGGATTGAGGGGAAAGAGCATTATAGCTCCCAATGGGGATTTACAGTGAATGTGAAAAGGACAGATCAGACTTTATAGGATCCATGCAAGGATGTTCATATTTACGCTGCATTCTATATAAAGGGAATCAATCCTGATCATTCAGATCACTCAAACACCCAAAACAATTTCCCCTCCTCCAATCATTATCCTTTTGTAGACAAGAGCTATTGTTAGACTAGAAGGAGTGTTGATTCTCAATTTGTGGACAGGTTCCTTTCTTAACCTGGGAGGGGCGTTGATTCTCTAAGAGGGCGACTATCCTAGGTACCCTAATGGGGCAACCATGATCGACTTAGATACAATGTTGTTACTAGAGCATGTATGGAGGATCTTCTTGACCGGGCTGACAAAAGTTGATAACAATACAATCCCCCTCATGTCTTTACTCCTCTGCCCGCCCAATTAGCCTGCCAAATCATGATCACATTTTGAAACATAACATTATTTAGACCAACCCTACAGCCCAACCATTGTATACATTTGTTTTTAGGCTCACTCCATGATTCATATATGTTTTCTGGAAGAGGGGACAACCCTTAGCATCACCAGTACATAGGGAGATGACTCAGGTGGTAAGTAAATATTGATCAAAGAAGGTTTAGAGGATATATCTGAAAAGGTCTAGGGGGTAATAACCCGATATTTCGTATTGCCTGGTCCACTGCCAACCGTGTACCATTCTGGGCACTATAATGAGGAGTTTAATAATCATTGCTACACGCCACAGTCCACTTTCTCTGTTTGAACCGTGGTTGAGGCTAAGAGTTTAGAGGTTTTGGAAGGCTGAGCCTTAACTAGAAGTTCTAAAAAAGAGAGGGGTCCAACACTCCAAAGGGACAGGACACCACAAAGACGGTTAAGTCTAGAAATAACTGCCTTTGGGGTATTATATTAGCATACCAACACTACATTCACCACACACATACTATTCAGACACACTCGGGTCAGTATATCAGTAGCCAGTAAGTCAAATCCAAATTCCATTTATGAAACAATATATATATTAAAACACCTATTCACAATAGGAATAATACATCATAATGCACATTAAAAACACAGCAAATTAAAAAAATTGAATAAAATTGCATTTACAACAATATCGGAAATTCCAAATTCATTGACGCATAAACACAGTAGTATATAACAATGGATTCAATATTGCATTAATAAATTCTGTCAAATAACACAAAGAAAACGTATATTTGTAGGCCAAGAAAAAGCGACGCGTTTCGGAGGCTTTACATGGATCCAACCTCCTTCTTCAGGCTTCTCATTACTTGGTTATGACAGCAGTATCTAGAAGAGAACCTAAGATGGCCGCTGGTCAGGAGCCCTAGTGAGGAGCTCTGGGGTTAGGGATATCCAATACTGGAATAAATCCCTGAATAACCCTCAGCGCGACCCAGGAGCGACCCCAGAAGCGATCGGAGGACCTACTGAAGGGAAGGAAGAGAGCAGAGAGCAACGGGAAGAACGATGGCATTCAACACACCAAACGGAGTAAACTGACCTGGTCACCGAACGGCAGGAGCACCTTCAGGCCGGCGAACCCTTGGATGGAGGATGATGATCGACGAATAGAAATACAGAGGCGGAAAGGGAGGCGTCTGATGCTGTCCGGTGTCGCTCTGGGCTGCGCTGGACTTCGCCAGGCTGAGGACATCGTCGGGATCCCCGGTGCCGAGGATCGGGACCCGGTAGCTGGGGTGAAAGGGAAAGCGCTGAAAGGGAGAGCGCTCTCGGCGAGAGTCAAGAAGGTACTTGCCCTGCGCGACCCTATCTCCACTGCCCCCCTTCCAGAAGTACACGCGAGGGAAATTAAACGAGGAGGAAGGAACCGGGAACGACCAAAGCGGCGCGCCTGACCCTAAAATGGCGGCCGCTTAAGACAGTCGCCCTTCGTTAATGTCCACAAACACTGAGGACCATCCTGGAAGGTAGACCCAAAGTGTATAAAAATTCGGGCATAAAGAGAAGCACACCCTGTTACTGATTGGTGAAGGGATATTGAAATATCCTATAATGCATCAATAACCACCATAGTGCCGGATAAGGAACAACTAACAGAGAAATAGGACTAGTCGACCAGGGAAGTGGAACACAAAGCACTGGAAAGAGAGAAAGTCCCTCTGCCCTCATAAGGATAACAATAAAGGCGGCCATCTTACAACGTCCTAGTTCTTGATAACACTCAACCCAATACATAACAAGGAGCAGTGAGCGAGTTAGTGTTTACCATCTTTGTGAAACCCTACGATGAAGAGATAACAGAGGAATAACTGGTTGATATTGAGGCAATATCTACTACTCAACAAACCCTTATCTAGACACTCCTAGTTCTGGAAAGGAAAACCAGAACTAGCAATAAACAACACCGGCAGTGATCCTACCCTGAATCAAAGAGAAACCATGCAACACGGAAATAGAATGAATGAAAGACACCTAGAGACTGTTGGCTTAAATGCCCAGAATATAAAATATCCGCCTGATCTCACCAAAAATGCAGCTAAGAAGTTCAAACACGACACACTGAGGAAAAACCCGGACACACTTTTCTCAGATCTATATTTCAATGTAGTTAAAGGTACGACAATGAACGACCTCATATTCTACACAAATAAAACAGCGAAATGGCGCAATGCCTTCACAAAGCTGCTGGCCATTAAAGCTACGAAAAACATCCCACATGGCACAAAGATGATGACTTCACCATCAACAAGATGCAGAGCCGAACTAAGCATCTCCATATACAAATCCGGAATTGTGCTGGTACAAGCAGCAAATCGAGAACTAGAGAAATTTGACAGGATATTCCAAACGATAAAAGATTCACTAGAAGACCCAAGATACCAATTCCACCTGACCCCACCACTGAACACTCATGACATCCACAATAACAGTACCAGAGGCACCTGTAGAACTAAGGGCCACCAACACGCTCAAAGCCCTAACCCGGAAGATATACCTGAAATAGTAATGTCAGTACCAGAGAACACGACAAATAGGACAGAGAGATCTACCTATCAAGCAAATAATGAACAAGAACAGCTTCAAAGTGAAGAGCCGCCCTTGTCTCCAAACGTTGAGACTTCCAACGTAGTGCTTACACCGGCCACGAATATAATACCCTATGATAACCAGGAATTGGATGAGGCAGAAGATACCAATCGTCCTATACCTCTCTCTAGTACAATACTAGCGTTGAACGGATCCTCTTCCACAAACGCGCTCTCAACAACACGTAACATAGCCAGCACAGATGACATCTCCAATAGAATGAGAACCGTCAATCAAACAAAGGATTCAAAGAAAAGGGCTGCGGAACTTAGAACAGATCCAAAACGAAGACGAACAAGATACAAAGGCAGGATAAACAGATCAGACATACCTAAGAAATCTATCCAGAACAAGAGAGATATTAAGGAACTTCAGAAACAAATGAGCAAGCTGACACAAGTCACTATTAATACCTTACAGGTGATTGAAAAAATAGGGACAATGACGGAGAGCATTCACTCAAAGGTCGAGCATATTCAGAACCTCGGACTCTCCTCACAAAGAATCAGTAATGAGACTAACATGCTTGCAAAAAATAGAGACAACCGTCCAGACAGGACAAAATCTTTATCAAAGGAGGAAACTCTGGCATTAATCCGAACATATGAACCACTGAACCACATGGAAGAGGAAAGAATTGAAACAGTTCCACTCGACAACAACAGAACATCGAGAAAGAAGGATAGAGCATCTAACCCTCACAATTTACAACACATACAGCTAACAACAACTGAATCCGAAAATATGAACCTTAGTAACAAAGAAAATCCAATGACATGTCTTCTACTCAATTGTCGGTCGGCAACGAAACATGCATCGGACTTAGCGGACCTCATCATTAACAAGGACATTGCTCTGGCAGTCCTCACAGAAACATGGCTTACGGAATCTTCATCCCCAACCTTGGACCTCTTAGTACCACCTCAATATAACATCTTGAGACTGGATAGACCTAAAAAGGTAGGGGGAGGTATAGCTTGCATTTACCGATCTGATATTGAGGTCAAACAAATTCAAGCAGACCCTCTAGAAGCAAGCGAATACCTGGGTCTTAATATAAAATATACTAATAATCAAAGATGCAACATGCATACGTTTTACCACCCACCAGGGGACAATGCAAAGTTCACAGAGGAGTTAATGGAGATCATAACGGCCAACTCTAACAGCGAAACCAAAAACATATTCCTAGGCGATTTCAACTTACACTGGGAGGACGATAATGATAAACTGGTCAACACGCTTAAAGATTTCCTCGTCGAGCTAAACCTCTCCCAAATGTGCACACAACCCACACACTCGAAAGGAGCGACATTAGACTGGATTATCTCTAGGAACAAAGATACAACTATCCTCTCCATAACCCCATGCGACTGGTCTGACCATCATGCTATAATATTCGGAATACCCATAGTGGAAAAAGGCAGGACCAGACAACCCTTCCAGTCCAAAAAATGGATGCGGGACACAAAAAAGCAAATATGGAGCTATTGGTTGAAAGCTGTGATAGAGACCTAAAGCCACCGAACAACATGAAAAATGTCAATGAGCTGACCGATCATTACATAACTGCGGTGGAAAATATCGTCAATCACACCATGCCATTAAAACTGAAAAGAGTCACGGAGAAGACAAAAAATCCATGGTTTAATGAGTCACTAAATGAAGAAAGGCGCAAATTGAGGATGGCCGAAAGAAAATGGAGACAACACCCTTCATCCCCTGAGCTGAAAGCCCTCAGAATTATCAGAAGCCAATATAACAAAAAGATCATCAACTCAAAAAAGGAGTTCATAAGATCTGAACTAGACAATGCCAAAAACAGACCTCGAAAACTCTTTGAAATACTAAAGCAACAATCGAACAAATTAGCCAAAACCGGTCAAGAAAACATAAAAACATCCCTAAACTGCGATGACTTTTCTACATTTTTCACAGAGAAGGCCAAATCGCTAGAAGCAGAGCTCAAAAACGCCGTGGCGAACCTTCCCATCGAACGACTGCATGCGAGCGATACCGTCTGTTCAACGGAGTGTACTAATGCAAAAAACAAGGCAAGCTGGGATACATTCGAACTGTACGACCAGCACATGATCGCCAAGACGCTTTCAGAAATCAAACCAAACAATCACTATCAAGACCCACTTCCGGCAAAGTGCTTAAGAGAAATCAACCACGTTTTAGTTCCAATATGGACCGAAATAATAAATGCCTCTCTATCACAAGGGATCCTCCCTGACTGCCTAAAAACAGGTCAAGTCGCACCCATAATCAAAAAACCCTCAGCGGACACCTCAGATCCAAACAACTTTCGCCCAGTGACCAATATCCCTGTACTAGCCAAGTTAATTGAGAAATGCGTCCAGAACCAACTCAGCCAACACATTACCAAGTTCTCCTTGCTTGACGAATGCCAGTCAGGATTCAGAACAGGACATAGCACGGAAACAGCGATTCTCCATATTGTCGATGATGCGATACAGGCACTTGACCAAAATCAAGCATGCCTACTGATTCTCCTTGACCTGTCGTCGGCGTTTGACACGGTAAACCACGAAGCACTACTGACCAGGCTGCAGGACAGGATGGGATTGTCGGGAATTGTACTGAACTGGTTCAACTCCTTCTTACAAATCAGAACACAGCGATTCCGGGTCAACGAATCTATCTCATCTCCATGCCCTATCTCAATAGGAGTCCCTCAAGGATCGACATTATCCCCAGATCTGTTTAACCTATATGTCGAACCACTTACAGAAATTCTCCAAAAATCACAGATATCATATCACATGTATGCGGATGACACGCAGATATACATAAAGATCGCATCCCTAAAAGACATTGAACTAATGAACGAGACATTAAAAAGGACACTACAATGGCTAACTAATAATCATCTGAAACTAAATGCTCACAAAACAGAGTTCCTACTAATCTCACCACCAAGGAGCCAGGCGGAAATAAAGGAATGGACGAAACTCGTGACTGCGCTCAACTGCACCCCAACCCTAGTCAATTCAGCTAAATCGCTTGGAATCACTCTAGACGAGAATCTGGACATGAAAGCCCACATTAACTCAATGGCTAAAAATGCTCGCTTCCACCTGAACTACCTAAGAAAACTGAAACCATTCATCTCAGAGCCAGATCTCAAACTGGCAATCCAATCCTTGGTTATCTCTAGGATTGAATATGGCTGCACCACCTTAGCTGGCCTACCAAAAACATCCACAGCCCCACTAAAAGCCTGCCTCAACGCCGCGGCAAGACTTATCACCGGATCTAGGAAATATGATCATATATCCCCTCACTTGAAAGCTTTAAACTGGCTACCTTACGAAGCCAGAATCCAAATGAAGATAGCTTGTATCACACATAAAGCGCTCCACTACAACACCCCTGGATACCTAGCCAAGAAAATTCAGCTGTCTGGAGGTAACCGACCAACTAGAAGCGCTGAGGAGTTGCTATTACGACCAGCCATTTTCAGAAAGAAAAAAACCTATGACAGAGCATTCTCAGGAGCTGCCCCCAGAATCTGGAACTCACTCCCTCCAACCATTCGGAAGATCAAAAATGTGGCAACATTCAAGCGGGAAGTGAAGAACCTTCTGATGAACAAATACAATAAATAGAGAAGAACATTGATCACTGCCCTGATCTCTCGCTGCTTTACTTCAGAACATTTATGACATCAGGAAGGCGAAGAACAATCAATACTATAAAGATTTGTTAATTCTAGGTTATGAAACGGTCCAAAACTTACCTCCAAACGTTATCTTTAAATGACCTTATAACCGCATCCCTCAGGGACTTATAACTATCTACCTCACCTATGTGTATATACTTTACTTTTGATACAATTGGAGCTGCAACTCATTTTTATCAACACTAGCACATGTGTCAAGAATGATTGCATTTCATCTACCTCATATCTGTGATTCTTTTTACTGTCAATATATATGTTATGTTTTTCACCTACTCTATGTTAAGCGCTCTGATACCCACGGGTCTTGTTCGCGCTATACAAAACTCTATAATAAATAAATAAATAAATCTATGTACAAAGAAACATTTTTTTAAGAATACTGCAAAATTATAACATAAAATCCATAATAAAACATGAACCAACCCTCTAGCATCATCCTGCATAGTTTAGTAATTTTCCCATAATATTATAACAATTCTAAACAGGTTAAAAAAAAAGACCCTTCAAACATCCATCTGATGGAATCCATGCGACCTGAGACTATCTGGCTCACTCTACAATAGTCTTATCACTCACTCTGTAAAAACAAACCACATTGTGAAAGATGGGCTAATTATACTCCATCCTGACTACCTATAAACCAAGTATGTGGGACATATACACCCCTGCACCTATTTGTGTAGAGTGCACTGGTTTTTATGGGTAGAATCTATACATTTCAGCTAAGGATGCTACCTTGGCATTCCTTGTTGGGGGTTCAAAAAAAGACCCGTTTATGGTTACATGTTCTAGTTATAGTAAATGGGGTCTATTAGGCTAGGGATCCTCCTGCCTTATTGTTATATCGTGGGAAAACAAGTCTCTCCAATCTAAGATCTTCTTCCTCATTCAAAATATTCCAATTCATAGTCACTACTAGGGTCTTTAAGCATGTTCAGTGCCAGTAACTCAAGGATAGATGTCTATTCATGAGTTGTTTTTTTAAAACTGTTTAGGATTGTTATAATATTTTGGAAAAATAGTAAAATATGCAGGATGATGCTAGAGGGTTGGTTCATATTTTATTATGGATTTTATGTTATAATTTTGCAGTATTAGTAAAAAAATGTTTCTTTGTACATAGATACTGCTGTCATAACCAAGTAATGAGAAGTCTGAAGAATGAGATTGGATCCATGTAAACCCTCCGAAACGCGTCGCTTTTTCTTGGCCTATGAATATACGTTTTATTTGTGTTATTTGACAGAATTTATGAATGCAGTATTGAATCCATTTTCTATATACTACTGTGGTTAAGCGTCAATGAATTTGGAATTTCCGATATTGTTGTAAATGCAATTTTATTATATTTTTTGAATTTGCTGTGTTTTTAATGTGCATTATGATGTATTATTCCTAATGTGAACAGGTGTTTTAATATATACAACTTTTTGAACCAACTGAATAAAATTAAAAACGTTTATATATATGTTTTCATAAATGGGATTTGGATTTGACTTACTGGCTACTGATATACTGACCCGAGTGTGACTGAATAGTATGTGTGTGGTGAATGTAGTGTTGGTATGCTAATATAATACCCCATAGGGAGTTATTTCTAGACTTAACCTTAACCAGAAGTCCCAAGGATCCAAAACAGGACTCTACAAGTGTCATGACTGATGTCAGTCTTGTGGAGATAGTGGTTAGCTGAGCAACAATGCGCTGCTTCATTGCGCTGCTTCATTGCGGAAATCAGGGCCTTACAGTGTTTAACCATCGTATCCTTGAGGACTGTAGATTAGGCTTAGCTAAAGACTCTGAACTGGAATTACCAGAGAAGGTGGGTTGTTTTTTAGATTGAGCTCGTACCGTCCGTGGTTTAAGTCTCTTCTTGGAGAAGGCCTTGAACCTGTGGGGGAGAAATGGAGATTACTGGTTCTGTGCAGACTACTGCACAGCCATTCGCATTTACATGGACCCTTCTAGACTCAATCAAAAGTTCTGTGATGTTTCCTCATATGGGTGAAGGGTCGAGTTGCTCACTTTGAAAGTCAACTAATAAAGAAACTGATTTAATAGTGGCCTAAGTTTTGGTCTCTGCATTACAGATCTCCTTGTTAAATGCTCACATAGCACATGATAAGGATTTTTCCAGAGTCCCAGCACACCCCATGGAAGTAGTGTCATGCATCTTTTTACCCATACTGTGTAAGTAAAAAACACACTACAGAAGCAATATCCGCTATTCAGAGCTAAAAGCTGAGTTCAAAGACTGCTTCGTAGCCCAAAGACCCACCAAGGAGAAGTTAATACATGCACTTTCTACTCACAGTTCTCAATCATTGGCAGTATCCAATCAGTTCATCAATCAAAGATTTAGCGCCAAAAAAAGATCCTGAGATAAAGTGACTGGGGAGATCACTGATGCACAATTTTGAGCTACAAAAAAAGCACTCTACTCCTCAATTTCAATATGATCATATGGCGTAGCTCCGCGGCGGGACATGCAGAAGCTACATGTGGGATAACATTCCCAATTCAGCATAGAGAAGAACTGAGTGAAAGAGCTTTCATTTTTACTTTACTAATAGCTTCTTCTTTTGTGTACGTGTCTGATACAAAGGTAACAAAAGAATGGAATATTAATGTATTGGATTCTATAAGTACTGGGTATTAGACTTGTACAGTTTATACTGTGTCTGCCCTTATGCGTCCTTTTTAATTGCTATTGCAATACTTCATGGAAATTAAAACCGAATAATGGAGGATCCTGCATGTGTTTTTAACAGGACATCTGCATATTTATTGGACCTTGAAGTTTGGCGCATAAATCCAAGACTGTTACGTGTTACCTGATCAGGAACGGTTTTTTCAAGCAAGCATCAAGGTTACAGCTGCACAAAATAGGTTATGTCACTTTCTACGTGGCACAGTGGCATACCACTTAAAGGATAAATCTCTTCAGAAAATTCCCATATGTGACATTTTCCCTGACAGCATGACTGAAATGTGTGCTCCTGATGATATTTAGGTTTTCCACAGACCTGTGCTCATTTATAAATGTATATCTACTGTTTCACCGCAGGATTCGGTGCTTTTCAAAAAATATTTCACGGATCTGCTGAGCTGCGGTGTTAAAATATAGCAAGATAGGCTGGAGTATCACATTTTAGTTTAAAGAGGATTTTATTGAAATCACAATATGAATTACACATAGATTAAATTCAAAAGTGAGTAAGCAATACAATTCATATAAATGTGTTGGGAAAAGAGAACAAGGAAAGGGAAGGAAAAAAGGAAAGAATGGGGGAAGGGAGAAGAAGAGCAAAATATTTAAATACGATAGTGTTGACATTCAGATCCTAACAATTAGGAACATAACAATACAGTCAGTAGCACCATATGAGAAAAATTAGCAGAAAAATGTATACATGAATAAAAACAATGAGGAATGAATTCAGGGAGGTTTGGGTACTACTTCAATACGTGGAGTATGTGCAGGATGGGACTTAGCTGATGCATCTAAATAATTTGTAAGGGGTAGCCACAACAAATCACGTTTGATGGAAAGTGTAATAGGATGTACGTAAGCTCTGTCCAATCTGTGATTATAACAAACACTATACCACCAGGCCTGAAACGAGACACTGGAAGAATCTTTCCAAGATTTAGTGATTTGTTGAAAAGCCACAGCAATAAGTAAATCAATAATGGAAGTATTAGCATCTGAAGAGGACCAAACTTCAGAAAGACTGCCAAGGAAAATGTGAGTAAGGGAAAAGGGGAACTGAGTGAAGAATATTTTGTTAATCTGTTGCCAGACCCTGGACCAAAATGAGGAAATCAATGGACAGGTGAAAAGCATATGTTTAAGATCTGCTATAGGGGCAGAGCAAGACCAGCAAGTCTGCAGCCTTTGATACGGTGTCCCATGCTATCCTTTTAGATTGGTTAGCAACAGCCGGTATGCAGGAACCGTATTGGAGTGGTTTAAGAATTTCCTGACGCTTAGATGTCAAGTAACCATCTTGGGGCATTTTTGCTCCGGGGAAAAGGCACTAACGACAGGGGTACCACAGGGCTCAAGACTGAGCCCAACGCTTTTCAATCTTTACATGGTCCCCCTGATAAATCTCATCTCGTCCTTCAACATCAGCACTATTGCATATGCTGATACACAGCTGATCCTTGTCCTTGACAAGGACATGACAAATGCAGAACAAAATCTTAAAAACTGTCTATCAGCAACGTTTAGGTGGATGAGAGATAATCATCTGAAGTGCAATTCCGGCAAAACGGAAATTTTACCATTCGGGTATTATAACCCTTTCTCGCCCAAGAAAGGTTGGCCAGAGGATGCGGAAGCCCCGCCAAACACAATCAGTGCGGCACAGAATTTAGGAATTAAGTTTGATAATAACCTATCATTCAAACAACAAGCGGTGGCAGTAGCAGGCACCTGTTTTAACATCATAAAGAGCCTGAGGAAATTTTTCAATCTGCTCCCCCTGGCAGCCAGGCGGACGGGGGTGGTTGCACTAATTACATCAAGGCTGGACTACTGCAATAGCTTGTATGCAGGAGCAAATAAAGCGGCCCTCCACAGGCTACAGATGGTCCAGCACGCTCCGCCCATCTGGTGCTCAGATGGCCCAGAAAGTCCTCTGCCTCAGCTGCCTTAGATGTTCTCCTCTGGCTTCCCATCCACAAACGTATTTTGTTCAAGGTCCTAGTTATTACTTTTAGGGCCTTTCACCTGCAGGGTCCGACATACCTCTGGAGAAGGTTTACACGGTACCACCCTGCACAAAATCTTAGGTCCACCACAGCTAACCTGCTTAGGGTCCCTAGATTTAGGCTTGCGACGAAGGGAGGCAAATCCCTGGCAGTGATTGGCTCCAAGGCATGGAACAAACTTCCCCTCTACCTTCGTCTGATCCCATCTGAACAATGTTTCAGGAAGTCTCTTAAGACCTGGATATATAAGCTTCCTGACACTACATGCAAAGCATTAGTATGAATCGCAGCGCCCAGGGACAGCATAGTTGCGGATCACCTTTATTTTTCATCATGATCCAAGCGCCAAGATGCTCCTTGGAGTGTAAGTGCGCTATAGAAATGCGGTATCACATCACACATCACATCACAGAGATAGAGGAATTTATCTTATGTCATTTGGCAGGAGTGAGCAGGTGTCTGTTATAAACAAAAAATAAAGTTTGCGTGGTATTAGCTGCTCTAGAGGACTTCCTTATTTTAGACCATATCTTGTGCCAAGTCAAAGTAGAGAAGGAAACTTGTAGATCTAGTTCCCAGTCCAGCTCCACCTTAGATTTATCCCTAGTAGAAGAAATGTCACGCAATTTCTTATAGACTTGGGAAGCAGAAGAAGAGGAAATTAAAGGGGAGAGGAGTTGGCCTAACGGCTAGGGCGCTCGACCTCGGACCTCGGGATCTGGGTTCGAGTCTCGGTAACGACGCCAAAACCTCCTGTGATTCTGGGCAAATCACTTAATCTCCCCGTGCCTAAAATGAAAGTAACTGGAAACGTAAAAAAATGTAACGTAACTGGAAAATATGTAAAGCGCTCTGATACCTGATTCGGTTCGGGTCTAGTTCGCGCTATATAAAACTCTGCAAAAAATAAAAAAATAAAGAAGGAAGACTGAGAGGTGAGGTTTTATACTGAGAAGAAGAAGAAGACGAAGAAAGAAATGAGTCATAAGAAGTCTGAGCTGCTGCACTAAGCAACTTATACCTGGGGTAAAAGGATAACGGAAGAGAGAAGGAAGATTGAAGAGAAGAGAAAGGAAAGGAACACAGACACCATCTTTAAAAAGTTGATGAGTCCAAGTGATACCAAGATCTTTCCAATCTTTCCAGAAAATAGTTCTATTTTTAACTTTGATAAGAGGGTTATACCAGATAGGAGAATGTAAGAAGCGCGCCCGATCATCTAAACCATCAAGGAACAAGGTAAGAAAAGTTTTCCTAGAATTTTTAAGAATGGGGAGAGACATTTTCTGAGGAACACGCTATAGAGAAACTAATTCTTCAAAAGAAAAAGGATGGAAAAAAGAGGACTCAAGTTCCACCCATAACGGGACAGACACAGAATCAGACAAACGATCAGTTAACAAAGAAACAGGGTGGGCAAGGAAAAAAGAAACATGGTATGAGTGAAAATCGGGAAAGTTGACGCCACCCAGATGTTTAGGGCACTTGAGTTTAGAGAAAGACATCCTGGCCTTCTTATTTTGCCATACAAAATCGAGAGGTAATGGAGTAAATACTTTTAAGACAAGAATTTGGGATATTAACAGGAAGATTGAAAGATAGAATAAAATAATTGGAACTAACATCATTTAATGGAATCTAATCAACCCCACCAAGATAAAAATAAAGGATTCCATCTGGCAGTGGAATCTCTGAGAGAAGAGAGTAAATTATTTAGATTAAGAGCTACAGTATCCTTAATCGAGGGGGTAAACCATAAACCTAAATATTTGATTTTGGTAGGGCTCCAATGGAAAGAGGAGACCGTAAAATCTGCATGAAAACAATATTTGTTGAGAGGAAGAATTTCACACTGACACTGTAGAAAAGTCAGTGACTTCAGATAAGAAGGCCGGGAGAGATGACTGAGGATTAGAAATAAATAAAAGAATGTCATCCGCATAAGCAGAAATTATGAGTTGAGTAGAACCATAAGGGAAACCAGTAATGCTATTATTCATTCGAATTTTCGTTAGAAATGGCTCTAGGGCAAGAATAAACAGAAGAGGAGAAAGAGGGCATCCCTGGCGTACACTGCGAAACAACGGAAAAGAAGAGGAGATAAGACCATTGGCGAAAATAAAGGATTTTGGAAAGGAATATAATAATGAAACATAAGAAAGAAAAATAGGACCAAAAGCAAACCAGCGAAGAGTAGAGAACATGAACTCCCAATTAACTCTATTGAAAGCTTTTTCAGCATCCAAAGCGACAGCTGCCAATGATTTGTGATAAGTTTGTGATTTGCTGAGTACATTAAAGAAAAGACGTGTATTGTCTGAAAGGTGACGACCCTTGATAAAACCACATTGTTCATTAAAAGGGGTAGAATTCTATCCAATCGAAGAGCAAGAATTTTCGCAAAAATGTTATAATCCACATTGATCAAGGAAATAGGTCTATAATTTTTGCATAAGGTATGGTCTTTATTTTCTTTAGGTAACAAACAAATCAAAGCCTCTTGAAAAGATCCCTCTGATTTTCCAGAAGCTATAAAAAATGAAAATAATTGATGAAGTTTAGGAACCAAAAAATTGGAGAAATGAGAATAAAATTCTATGGTAAATCCATCTGGACCAGGAGCTTTACCTTGTTTAAGAACGGGAATGGCATCTAAGATATCCTTGGGAAGAATGTATTTTTCTAACGAGGGAAAGTCCACATCAGGTAATAAGGGAGAAGGAATGGAAGCTAAATAATGTTCAATTTGGGCTGCTGAGGGCGAAGACTCCGGAGTATATAATTGTTGATAAAAAGTAGATAATTCAGATAGAATATCTTCATCTTTATGAGTAATAGTATTAAGAGAGGTGACAATAGAGTCAATTTTGGTACGCTCTTGTTTAACTTTAAGATAATTTGCAAGGAGGTTACCTGCTTTATTCTGAGCAGAATAAAATTTGGCACTATATTTTAGCAAAAATAAATTAGGAGAGTCGGTAGAGAGATTATTGAAGGAGATTTTTGCTTTAAGGAGGTCATTCAAAACCGATGAACTGTTGGATGAAAGATAAGAAAGCTCCAATTGTTTAATTTGTGAAGTAAGTTTCGAGATCGATTGAGCAGCTGAGCGTCTTTTTTTGGTAACAAAGGCAATAATGAAATCCCTAGAGGCAGCTTTAAACGTGTCCCATACCAACTGTGGAGAGATTTGAGGGGACTCGTTTTCTGCATAAAATAAAGTGGCAAAAACAAGGAAAGCTAGTGTAAAATTCTTATCCATAAAAAGAGAGTTATTAAATCTCCATCTTCTAGAACCTTTAATGGGGGGAAGCAAATCAATAAGCAGAGAAACTGGAGCATGGTCAGAGATTAAAATAGTGCCTATGTCAGAATGACGAATATGTTGTGTCAATGCTTTGGAGGTAAACAAATAATAAATCCGAGATTGGGAAGAGTGCACAAGTGTATTCTTGTAGTGAAGGATGACAAAGTCTCCAAGCATCAACAAGGGACCTTTGAGCTATAGTAGAAGTAAATTGAGTATGAGCTGGTGAGGGAGAAAAACGGGCATTAGATTTCCTATCTAAATAGGGGTCAATAATCATATTGCAATCTCACCTAAAATAAAATAATCATCATTAAATTGCATTGAAGAAGAAAGAACTTGAGGCCAAAACATCTTATCATGAACAGTAGGGGCATATACATTGAAAATAGTTAAGGGAATCTTGTTAACCAGCAAAGAAGCAACAACCCACCTGCCCTCAGAATCATTTTCCTGATTAACAAGCTGTATGGTTAAACGTTTGTGACAGAGAATTGCAATCCCATTACGTTTCCCCGAGTCCGGAGAAGCACTTGTAATAAAACTATATCTCCTTTTAAGTGAGCTAAATGAGATAAAACATGTTGTCTCTTAATTGGAGAACCCAAACCTTTAACATTCCAAGAAATTATATTAAGTGACATCTAAAATTGTAAACTGTAAGAAACAACTGTAATAATGCAAGATAATACAAAATAAGTAAACATAGGTGCAACAAGAACAAAGTGAGCATATGGATCAAAAGAGAGAAAGAATGGAAACAGAAAACAGCAAGGAATCCAGACGGAGATAATAGAAAAGACAAGGTGTAGCAATATAAAACCCAAATTTGGGGAGAAAAGTAAGCAGAAAAAAGATAGAGTAGAGGAAAAGGTAAAGGTAAAAGGAAAGGGAGGAGGTAGGAGGGTAAGGAAAGGCAGAGATAAACAGAGTAGAGAAAAAGAACTACAGTAAAGGAAATAAGTAATCAAGAAATATTGTAACAGGGGGGCGTGGCCAGCAACATGGCCGACTAGACGTGCCTGAGCAGAGCTCCGGCCGAGCCTGCTTATAATCCGGCTTTCACTGTTCCCCAAGACCCAGAACCGGCACCAGAAGTGTGGTCCTGGTGCCTGGACACCTACTGAGGGCGGCTGCAGTTCCGAAACGGACCCAACCCTGCCCGGCCGCTGTGCGTGACGGTGCCTCCTCACTGCCCCGGAGATCGGTCTGGCGGCCTGGGAGACGGGAGGAAGAGGACCGCGCCGAGCGCCGGAATTCCCGCGAAGAGCAGCTGCGGGTGATCGAGGCTCGATCGGGTGCTCGGCCGCCGGCGGGAGATCACACTCCGCCGCAGCCGGACAGCGGGAGAGGGACGGAGGAGATCGCCGACCACCTACTCAAGATGGCGACCGACGCGGCGAGGGAGAGTTAGAGACGGCGGAATCCCCCCTCTGGTTCCGAGGTGGTGCAGAGTCGGTGCCTGGGAGCAGGGACGGAGGGCCAGTGAGCTTTGCGCCGAGGTGAGGAGGACCGCGTCTGTTCTGGGCCTAGCGTTGGGGCTGGTCTCGGTGGCGGCGCCCGCCTTTACCAAGATGGCGGCCGCGCACTGACGACCCACAGTGAGACGGACATCGGACTGTGGAGCCCGGCTCCTCCTGCCCTGGAACTTCGGCCTTCTTGAACTGTGCTGACCCCTTTCTGTTGGCCACTGGAACTTCTGTGGCACCACCCTGCCTGTGTCCACAACTGGTGATCCGACCCTACGACAGGGAGACCCCTGGGGGGGACGTGCACGTGGCGCAGGCTGTGGAGCACCCCCCTGGTCCCCGCGGAGCGGACAGGGGTGGAGACGGGGCCCCCGCCAGTAGTGCAGCCGGGGTGAACCGGCGACCAGAGCCCGGCCCCGGCGCTCCACATCGGGACGGGGGGTGTATGCGGACCCCAGCCCAGAGGTTCTCAGGATCATATTCGAGGGCCGCCCGGGGGCGCTGCGTGGTCGAGGCGCTGCTTCACTCTGCCTCTGTCCCCGGTGCAGGACCGAGCCCAGCGATACCTCGGAGGGAGGCCACTTCAGCCCAGGAGCCCCTGGCCTCTAGCCAACGCCGCTATGGGTAAAAATGCAACGGCACCCAAGACTAAGGGGCAAGGCCCGATGGACAATTTCGCTGCGCCGCGCACTGCGGTGGAACAACGGCCTGCGCAGTCAGGGGCACGCAATGACACAGACATGCTGCTGGAGGCCATTCAGGCGTCTAGAACGGACATCCAAGCTTCACGTGCGGCCTTGGAAACCAAAATCGGAGAGGTAGGGTCTGAGGTTACGCTGCTACGCCAGGACTTTCGTAACTTAACCGACAGGGTCACGGAGACTGAGACAAGGTTGACAGACAATGAGAAGTCGGTGGCTGAGCTAAGGAAGGACATGGCAGAGCTCCAGGCCTCCCACCGCCAACTTTTGTGGAAGGTGGACGATGCCGAGAACAGGTCCAGGCGGAACAACCTGCGCTTCGTGGGCTTTAGAGAAGGGATCGAAGAAAGGAATATGGCTGCCTTCCTCCTTGACTGGCTCAAACAGACCTTCCCGGCGGCGCGGTTCTCCCCGTGTTTCATCATAGAGAGGGCGCACAGGGCGCTCTTGGCCAAACCACCGGAGGGTGCGAGACCGAGACCGGTCATAGCCCGGTTTCTGAACTTCGCCGATCGAGACCTGATATTGCGAGAGGCCAGGACACTGGGGGAGATCCGCTTTGAAAACGCCACCATAATGATTTTCCCGGACTACAGTCAGGAAGTCTCCAAACAACGCCGCTCCTTTGACGCCGTGAAAGCGAAGCTGAGGTCCCTTAACATCCAATATATGCTCCTCTTCCCGGCCAAGCTCAAGGTCATTTATCAGGACAAATCCATCTTTTTTGCACACCCGGACGATGCTTGGCAATGGTTGGAGGAGCGGCCTATCCTAAATAGTAGGGAGGCGGCGGGCCGGGCAGAGGTGGACCGGTCACTACGGGAACGTCCGACGTGGGAGCGGCCGAAGCCGCCAAGGAGGAGATTGAAGAGGACACAGCGCAAGACGCCGCAAACTCCATACAGGACCACCGACCAGCAGGAGAGGAGGAGAGGCAGGTCGGCGTCACCGGGCTCCGGCTCCGTGGCAGGCTCGAGGTTTGGTTGCCTGAGGAACGGAATCCGCTCGGAGGAGGAAGAACCGGAGGAATCGGAGGGCCGCGCATCCGGAGGAGAGGAGGAGAATGCTGGGAGTGACTCGTTGCACCCTCTGGCCAAAGAGATCCGGCAGTTAGAGCAAGACTCTACAGGTCGTGAGGAACAGATGGACACACAAGACTCCCACTCGTGAACACTGATGCACTGGGTCTGGGAAGGGATGACGGCTCGGCGATGCAGAGCACGCAAGTTGGCACTCCCCCTAGTACTGTTTTTTTGTGTTTATTAGCACTGGTTGGGGTTTCTTGAGGGTGGGATGTGTGGGAGGGCGACAGGCCTACTCCCGTGGATAGTTGAGACCCGCATGGGGATGCAACTGGAAGGGGAGGGAGGTGGGGTGGGGGGAGCGGGATGGGGCTTTGTTATCATGCTACCCCACGTTGGGATTGTTGAGAGAGCTGGGGAGGGCGGGGGGAGGTTCGTTAAAACACAGCAGCAGCAGCATGTTCGGGAAAGACTACCCTTGCCACCGTCCCGGCCCTGGGGCCAAGTGCTGGATAATCCTCAAGTGAAACAATGGCGAGTACACTAGCTACACCCCACGGTGAAGGCACCGGGGTTAAGGCGCTGACCTGGAACGTAAATGGACTGGGTTCCAAAATTAAGAGGGGCCTGGTCACTGCATATATTAAACGGGTGGCACCTGACATCGTCTTCCTCCAGGAAACACATTTGAGGGGGAACCGATGTGCCTTTTTGGCGCGCGGGCAGTACACAGTTCTGGCACACGCGGGTTACACCATGGATTCACGGGGCACGGCAATACTAGTTAGGAAAACCGCACCTTTCACAGTTACACGTACATGGTTGGACCCACAGGGCTCGTTTGCCGGGGTACAGGGGACATGGAGACGGCGCAGGTACACTCTACTGTCGGTATATGCTCCACCCAAATTGCAAACACGAACAATGCAGGAGGTCTCGGCCATTCTGCTAGACACGGCGGACACAATACAGATTGTGGGAGGGGACTTCAATGACGTGATGGACGTGACACGCGATAGATCTGGGAACCTCCACACAGTGGCTGCAGAGACGGCATTGGCGCGCAGAATGGACACGATCGGGCTTACTGACGTTTGGCGGTGGCTCCATCCTGCCCATGTGGCTTACTCATTCTACTCTGGGGCCCACAAGGTCTTCTCTAGGCTAGATTACATTTTTACATCTAGGCAGGAGCTTTCAGCGGGAGACGAGGCGGACTATAGGGCGAGGGGTATCTCGGACCATTCTCCGCTGTTCGCACACATAGGTCGGGGAAGGGGGAGGGGCCAGGCACAGTGGCATATGTCGCCTTGGGATTTACAGACTCCTGAGATTCTAAGGGGCATAAGAGCGGATATCAAAGTTTTTATGGCCGAAAATGAGGGATCGGTACAGTCCGGAGTGACACTGTGGGAAGCCATGAAAACAGTGTTGAGGGACCGCTTCCAATCCAGGGTAGGGGAGGCCAAAAGGAAACGCACGGAAGCCATAGCGAGGGAGGAGGCAAACATCTTGACCCGGGAGGCAGAATATCACAGGACGAAGGAGGAGGTTGATCTTAGACTACTGCTAGATACACAAAGGCTGTATAGAGAACTGAGCACGGACGAGGCGCGTACACAGGCGCTGGCCACCCTACATCGCTTATACGATGTTGGCGACAAATCTGGTAAACTCATGGCGTGGTTGAGCAGGCGCGAGAGAGCTGCCAGATGGGTGGATTGGGTTGAGCTCCCTGGTAAGGCGCGGGCGTCCTCAGACGGCGCCATTGCAGAGGCCTTTGCGACCTACTACGAAGCCTTCTACAGGGCAAGAGACCTAGGGGACAGCGAGGTGGCGAGATCGTTCCTGGGCGACGTGGCCGTTCCGCAGTTGACCCCTGAAGATAGTGAGGCTTTGGAAGCCGCCCTGTCTCTGGATGAAATCACAGAGGCGATGGCTGCCCTGAAACCGGGGAAGGCGCCGGGACCGAATGGTTTCCCGGCGGAGTTCTTCAAACGAACGGGGGACCTCCTTTCGCGTCACATGAAGTCGCTGTATGAGGGTGCGTTTGCATCCGGCGACCTCCCGCCGGACCTGGCCCTAGCGACCATAATCCCGATCCACAAGGAAGGCAAGCCCCTTGGTGACTGTTCCTCCTACCGCCCAATCTCGCTACTAAATATTGAGACCAAAATCCTGGCCACTATTCTTGCAAGGCGCTTGCGTCAGGTAATTACGGGCCTGATCCACCCGGACCAGTCCGGGTTCCTCCCGGACAGGGCCACTAAACTCAACCTGCGGCGCGCCCACAACTGGCTCCAAGAGGTCTGCGACAGGAGGGAGCCACATTGGTTCCTCTCCTTGGACGCGGAAAAAGCGTTCGATGCGGTCCACTGGCCTTTCCTAATGGGGACCCTTGAGAGGTTTGGGTTTGGGCCGAAGTTCCAGCGCTGGGTGACACTTCTATACTCGAGACCTAGGGCTAGAGTGCGCGTAAACGGACGACTGTCGAGAGAGTTCGCGATAGAGAGGGGGACGCGACAGGGATGTCCGCTATCCCCACTCCTTTTTACCCTCACGATCGAGATCCTTGCGATCCGCATCCGGCTCAACCGAGCTGTGACTGGCTTCCACTGGGGGGAATCGGCCGCCGACCAGGAGAAGATCTCCCTTTACGCCGATGATGTGCTACTATATGTGACTGATCCGGCCACGACGATACCGGCCTTATTCAGGGAACTGGATGACTTTGGGGCGGTAGCCGGCCATGCTATAAACTGGCATAAGTCGGTCCTATACGACCCACAAGGTGCCCCGCGAGGGGAGGAGCTGCCTGAGCTGCTCATTCACACCACGACAGGCTTCCGGTATCTGGGGGTCTTTATCACCCGAGATGTGCAGCGCTCCTATACGGACAATGTCGATAGAATTTTGGTGGCGGCAAAAACGGAGATGGATAGGTGGCGGTCGCTCCCGCTCACCATTTTGGGCAGGGCTGCCCTGTATAAGATGATCCTACTCCCAAAGTTTTTATACGCCCTGCAAAATGAGTATTATCCCCTCCCGGCTCAGACTCTGCGGAAAGTCCATGCCGATCTCCGCTCCTTCTTGTGGCTGGGGAAGCAGGCCCGGGTGGCACTCACGACTATGCAGCGCCATCAGTATAGTGGGGGTCTCTCACTGCCTAATTTGGAGGCCTATTACTGGGCGGAACACCTCACCCCGATCAACGATTGGATACACGCCCCAGCGAACCACCCCACCTATGCACTAGAGAGGTCTCGGTGGGGCACTAAGACGGTGCTCCACTTTTTATATGGGGGGAGGGGAGGCCGCCAGCTTCTTCCAGCGACTAGGATCACCTTGATGGCGTGGCGCAGAGCGTCGGTTAGAATGGGTTGGCATGAAAGGCTCACCCGCCAAACCCCCCTATGGGCATGTAGGTGGCTGACTGAACTGAACAAGTTGCGCGGGTTTCAAAGGTGGGATGACATTGGCATCTCCACAGTTGGGGATGTCATAGCAAAGGGGGAGCTTAAAACATTCCAAGCACTGCAACAGGAGTTTGGACTCCAGAGATCCCAATACTACAAATACATACAGTTGCGACACGCATGGGGAGCCCAACACATATCTCTCACTGACATTCCCCAGTTTGCACCACTTGAGGGCCGCCTGCTGCAAGAGCAGATGCAGAGAGGGGCAGTATCCATGACCTACAAAACATTGACAAATAACATGTTGGGAGATCTACAGGTCCTCAGGGAGAGGTGGGAGGCGGATGTGGGCACGCTAGAGGACCTAGACTGGGATCTCATACTCATGCACCCCCGAGAAGTGGCCATAAAATCGAGGCTTCGTCTCATTCAGTTTAAGGTCCTTCATCGGGCGTACTTTGACAGGGTGAGGCTTTTCCGGATGGGGAGGGCTGCTAACACCGCATGTCTACGATGCCAGCACCCAACGGGTGACTTCTTTCACATCATATGGGGATGCACTGTGATACAGGAATATTGGGGCGAGATTTTTAACGAATTGAGTGAGATACTGGAGGTGGAGATACCCAGGGACCCCAAGTTGGCGCTCTTGGGAATGTCCACGGAGGTGGATATCACGCGATATTTGCTCATCTTTTTGCTGTTGGCCCTGGTGGTCGCCAAAAGGGACATTGCAAGACTGTGGGGGGCGCCTGGGAAACCAAATCTCGAGGAATGGAGAAGAGGCCTGGATATGTATATGGCAGCTGAACGTGTTACGTATAAAGCTAGGGGGTGCCCTCGAAAATTTAGAAAAATATGGGCCAAGTGGAGGCACTACCATGGACTGGAGTAGGAGGGTGGGACCGGGAGGGGGTAGTGGGCGGGTGGTAGGATGAAGCACAGTCATGGTGTGTAGGTCGCTGATCCCGGTAAATGTGCACTGGAAGGCTAGGGCCATGGGGAGTGCTTATACTCATTGCCACACAATTTCGAGGACCGAGAGAGCCATGAGGGGCGGGGGGGGGGGAGAGAGTGGGTGGAAGGTTTCATGCTGCTGGGGGGGGGGGGGGAAGTTGGGTGGGGGGGGGCTTCGAGGTGAGGTCCCTCAGTTACTACCTTTCTTTATAGTTGATGGGGGGGGGGGGGGAGTTCGGGGTGGAACTGAAGAAGGATAAGTTCGTCAGGATGAATGCAATGTAACTGTCTATTTCAAAAGTTGCGTAACGGCGGGTAGAGCGGAATGTTGACGCCCCCCCGCGATGTATTGTTCATGGTACTAATGATTCACCTGATGCAACAATAAAAAGAATTTCAAAAAAAAAAAAAAAAAAAGAAATATTGTAACAAAAGACATACCACAAGAAGAAAAGATGAAAAGGGATGGTGGAACCACATAAGGGAGATGGGACGCAAAGCAGAAGACTCCAAAACGAAACGGCAAGGGAGGAGACGACTTCCAGGAAGGCTGAGGGAATAAACGGTGAGGGGGTCAGAAAACCGGCAACCTGAAGAATGTAGAAGAAAAAGACATTAAGCACCAATTATAAACAAGGGGCATGACAATGGATTTCTTTGTGAAAAACGATACTAAACAATACAAAAACCAGTACGAAAGAAGAGCTAATACAGTATATGAAATGAGAAGTGAAAAAGAAACAACAAGATCAAAAGAAATAAAACGAAATAAAAAAGATAAATAATAACAAAAACAGAAAGCTGGAGGAGAGACAACTAAGATCGAGGAATTTTCATGGAGTTCACTCGGCAGCTGTGCAGGAATTGTTGTAACAGTTCAGGATCTTCAAAGGTGGTCGTTTTATTATTATAAGTCACTTTAACCAAGCATGGATGGAAAAGTCCATAACCAGCATTTATGCTACGCAGTGCAGGTCTCATGTCCAAGAATCTTTTCAGACGATCAGCAGTAACTTTAGCGTATTCTTGCACAAAAAAGAGAGTAGAACCATCCCAAATGATCTTCCCACGTTTTCTGGCAGCCTGAAGTACCTGGAGTAGAGCAGTATATTCAAGAAAGTATAGTATAACGCCCCTAGGTTTTGCCGAAGAGGAGGAGGAGCGAGAAGGTGGGCCGAGTCTATGAGCACGTTGGATATTCAATGTTGGAGTATCCGGAAGACCCAGAAGTGTTGGTAAAAAGGATTGAAAAAAGGAAACCGGATTTGGACCCTCAGGACCCTCAACCAAACCATAAATGCGGAGATTATTGCGCCTGTTGCGATTTTCCAAATTTTTAATCTGTTGCTTGAGCTGAACTATCTCCTTGGACATACGAGGGACTTGTTTAGTAACGCCTTGGACCAAATCAACACGATTTCCAACTCTCCAACTCTTTGCTCAGTAAACGGCCAATTAGATTCTAGATTAAGCAAACGAGTATTAGTCTCTTCCATATGAGGCTTTAGAGCACGTATTTCATCAAGAATAAGTTCCATAGAAATCAAAGAAGGTGAACTTGTGGGAGAAGGAGGATTTACCTTCACACGTTTGCCAATGGTAGAAGTTGAGGTAAAAGAAGCTTTAGTATTCTGCTTGTTACCAACACGAGAGACAATAGGAGCAGACCCCTTAGAAGCAGTCACAGCATCATTTATAAGGTCCTCCGTTGGGTCTCGTAGGACATTGAATGGGTTAAAGTCTTCTAGAATAGCCTCTTTGGGTGAAACAGGTCCATTACGGTTGTTGCGTGACATCGCCATTTGGGATAATTAAAGCGAAACCACTTTGCAATATGCACTGAGAAGCGGTCTATGGAGTCCCAAAATAGTCACTGAGAGATAGAAAATTGCAGAACAAAAAGCAGATTATTGTGCTCAAAAAGTAGAAAAAACAATGCCACAAGGAAACATAAATGAAAAATGAGAGGAAAAAGCGTCTCACAGCGTGTAAACAGAAAAATACAGAGTTGCTGAAAAACAAAATGATGGCAGAAATACCATAAGTTAAAGCAGCAACAAACCATCCAGTTATACAAATTGGTATGTCGTTAGAAAAATTGTGACTACAAAAAGCAGCCCATATGAAGCGTTTCCTGTGAGGAAATAACCATTTCACAACCTTTATGAGGGAAAAGGTGAGACTTCCAAGCAACAAAATGGTGGCTGAGACATGAGAAGCTGGAGTGGCGATAAACAGATACAGAAAATATGCTGACAGAGTGGTTGAAGCTTCATAAGGTCAAACAATACCAAAAAGTCAGTGAAGAGTTAATGATAGAGCATCTTCTGTGAAGAAAAATCCTCTTCGTGACAGAACTAAGAAGAAAAAACGGGACCTCTGCAAAAACAAAATGGCGGCCGCAATCTCTACACTGTATTGCAGTAACTAAATTGCGGAAATATGAGCACCGGCCTCACCGTGTGCGGTCCCCAGAGCTGCATTCAAAGCAGCAAGTGTTCCGACGTCCGTTGCTGTGAAAACCGGAGACCGGGATGCGGAAATGCCTCCTGGAGCCGGCCCGACACCTCACGTCGCAGCGGAGCTTCCACAGGATGCGGCCATCTCCGACGGCTCCAAAGCCACGCCCCCCGGAATATCACATTTTAGTCTATCACATACAGGTATATTGTCCGCCTCTGACGATTTATTAACACCAACAAAGGTTCTAGATTACATGCTAGCTTTTTCCATGTCACAGGACAACACTTTACATCCTTTGCCCACTCAAACACTCTGACACTCATTTAAACCTTGATCCACTAACTTACACTTACTCAGACATTTACTCGAATACACACTCCCTCAGTTATTCTCTTATACAATGATTGACCTATGGACTTGCATACGTAGTTACATATTCACTCACTCTGGCACTCAGTAATACAGTCTCCAGAAAACTTATGTGCTCGCTCAATCTCAGACACCCACTCTTTCTCTCAGACCTCATACAATCACATACTGGCTCACCCCCAATTTTTAATAGTGCAAGAACTATACTGTTGATAAGGAAGTTAATGAATAAACAGAGCTTTAGATTGTTGTAACTGTGTTTTGGTATGGGCGAAAAAAACATTACAAGATAGCCAACAACTCAGATTGTTTTATTTAAAACCTTATGGACAAGAGTTCCTATATAGTCTCCTGTATATGTGCAAGCATGAAAGAAATTAGGTAAAATAGAAAACATTGGCAAAACCACTAAGCCAGAGTCCTGGTGTGACTGGCAAGACCTATTGGCTTTGACAATGCGTTCTAAAGTTGCAGTTATAAAGCAGCATTATATTAATGTAGCAGCTTGCTATTTGAGCTTGGTTAGGCGGAGATGTGGTCCCCTGTCCTTCGTAAATAATTTTATCATGCATGGCACAACTGATATGCTTGTTGTTAAAAAAAAAGTCACAACACTGAATGCTTCTCTACGTTAAAATTCGTACTGTAAGCATGTGGCAGTCACTTTTAGGTACTGCTGTTTTTTTGGTATATACTTAAAAAAAAAATAGCCATGGCACCAGCTTGCCAAGGCCAGACCTGTTTGATTGTTTAATTGTGGTGCATCACTTTTTGCTTTCAACCCCCACCCTTTTTTTTACTGTCCCTGTGCTCATCCACTGCTTTCCACGTCATTATATTATCATGCACAGAATTTTCATAAATGATGTCATTTCAAATGTCATCAGTGATGTTATCAATGATGTCATAGAACATGCTGTGAGTGATGTATTACGTAGGTCACAAGCAGGGCATGACAATGGCGTGACTTGTAATTACTTCAGTTAACTCTAACTCGTGAATTTCAGTGTTTTTTTGAGTTTATAATGTTTTTACTGACATTTTCACCTAACTATAAGGTCACTTTAACCTTTTGTTTCAGTGAATTTCTAGGTCTTTTTAAGAACAAAAATTTATATTATATTACCATCCCTAACTATGCCAACTACCCTGCCGCCAGGCCTTGTGTTCAATACCCGTGGGCAGCCAACCGTGTGCTGCACACGGCCGGTGAGATGCCATTGCTTGTTTAGTTGTGGTTTAGCTCTTTATGGGAGTGCATCACTTATTGCTTCCAAACCAGCCCCCCTTTTTTTCTTAGCTGTACCTGTGCTCATCCACTACTTCCTATGTCATTCTTTTATAATGCAGAGAGATGTCATCACTGATGCCATTTCCAATGTCATGAGTGATGTTATCAATGATGTTATAGAACATGTCATGAGTGATGTAATGCATAAGATCATAAGTAGTGCTTAGCGTAGGCGTGAGTTATAGTTACTTCAGTTAACAATAACTGGTGAATTTCAGTGGTTCTTATACTATATATAACTATAAGGTCATATCCCTTTTTGTCAGTGAATTTCTAAATTTTCTTTTTTCAAAAAGTAATATTTTATCACCATACCTAACTAGGCTACCCCCCCCCCCCCTGCAATCAGGTGCTGCATCAAACCCCCCCCCCCCAGCGGGCAGCCAAGCCTGTGCTGCCAAGACCTGGCCATCACAATATAAGTGGTGCCATTTTAGATAAGACAGACGTTCTAGCTGTTGTCAAAGGTTCATAAGGATAAGTTACTTACCTGTAATCCTAGTTCTCTTACAGGGGTATCCTAATCAAAGTCATAAGGACATGAATATTTCCGCCCATGCGCTGAACCCCGGAAGCACATCACATATATGTGAAAACCATATATGTAGCTATATATATATGTAGCTATATATATTACCTACTGGCGGTCGCCAGTAGGTAGTTATAGTTAGGACCTAGTTTCCGTAGGAAATCCGCAACATTCTATTGGGAATAACTTTGGCGCCGGTTGATGAATCTTTGTGAATTTCTCAAAGAAGATGGCGCGCTATGCTCTGCTCCTTCCCTGAAAGTTTTGGGGGTATTCGTGAAGTGGGGGCTGAGAAAAAAGGGGGGTCCCAAAACGTGTTTTCCCCATGTTATTTTCCATAGGACAATTAGACACGGCTACAGCCCGAACGGCTGAACGGAATTACAAGAAATTTGGCAAAATGGTAGAGTCTGATTCGCAGATCACCCTTTTGTTTAAATGGTGTAAATCCCTCCAGTAGTTGTTGAGAAAATCGAATTTGAAAAAATGTATATATCTATAGGCGCGCACCGTGCGCGTGCGGAATTCTGATTTGCTGTTAGACGTCTGTGAACATTCGATTCGGTGGTAACCAGGAAGTATTGTCCGCCATTTTGTCAGTGTGAGGCTGAAAAGAGGGCAAAATAAAAGTGAAGAACATGAAAAGGGGGCAGGGTAGAGAGTAAGTGCACAGGTCATGTCCACCCGTGCCGGCGCTTGGTGATTGCCTTTTTATCAGCCAGCAAGGATTTCATTTTTGCTGCGATGTTTGCTGCTTTGCCAAAGGTTACTCTGTCTTCCCCGTTTTCCCATGCTGTTTGTAGTTCCAGCTCGGCCAGAGATGTTCTCAGAAAGCTTCCCCAGGAGTTCAGTATTTTGAAATTCATCTGGTGACTAATTTCGTCCCAGCATAATCTGTTCAAGGTGTCCAGGTTTGAAGAGCGGACTTTATGGTAAAGTTTAACAAAGCCGCTCATTCCCCGGAATTTCTGGTGCTGAAGGCCGAATTCCAATCTGAACTGGGAAGGGGAGGCAGATTTTGGCAGGTCAAAAACGGCCTTACAGATCTTTGTCTGAAGCTCGTTCAGTAAGTGCGCTTCCTTGCCGCACCAGATAGGGACTCATACTTAGTGTGTTATAAAATCACTATTACAAGTATACAGTTATCCTTACAGTCACTCATACAATCACTGAGTCTTATGTATACTTATTTATATGCAACAACTGTCACATACACTGCCTTTTATATTTCTACTTTGTTGGACATGTATCATTGAGAAATATATTTACTCATCACTACACCCATAAAGACATTCTCTTACACAAACAACTGTTTACACATGCAGTCTTAACCTCATATACCTACTAAATCAACTATTTACACATCTTTGGGCAGTCACCCAACCACACACACATTCACTCTCCCATACTAATACTCATTAAACTAATCAATAACTAATATAGACTTTCATAATATACACAACAAGAGACAAAGTGATACAGATATTCACACGGTTTAATCACAATCCCATATATTTAGTGAGACACATTAAATTAGTCACTTAAACAGTCAATCACATTGCTAGTAAATCCTCCATCCAGACACTTATACTTCCACTCATTCTTCAATGCAGATTGATATATATATATATATATATATATATATATATATATATATATATATATATATATATATATATATAACAACAAACAACAAAAAACCTCCAGGACGTCCTATAATCAGTGCTAGGAACAGTATCCTAGAAAAAACTTCAGTATATGTAGATTTTTTCCTCCAGGATTACGTAAAATCATTACCATCCTACGTCAGGGATACAAGTGACTTCTTAAACAAAATAAAGAACTTTGAATGGAACTCTGAATATACTATGATGGCAATAGATGTATCTTCGTTATACACTAGTATAGTACATGAGGACGGAATTCAAGCAGTGGAATACTTTTTAAAGAACAGAGAGCCAATGTATAAACAACATAATGTGATGCTTTTGACAATGATAAAGTTTTGTTTATATAACAACATATTCATGTTCAATCACCTCCTATATTGTCAAACGCAGGGAGTAGCCATGGGGGCCAGCTTCTCCCCGAGCTATGCTTGCCTGCATATGGGCAAATGGGAGAAGCTGGTCCTCGGCTGAATACATGAGGACATAATGTCAACCAATGTCAAGTTGTGGCTGAGGTTTATAGCTGACCTATTTGTAATTTGGCATGGAACTAGAGTGGAAGCTGAAATGTTTTTGGTCAAACTTAATAACAATGATCTCAATTTAAGATTCACGGCAGAGATTAGCAACTCTAGGGTCAGTTTCCTGGATACTGAAGTGTACATTGTCAATAATACCTTACAAACGACCTTATACCGTAAACAAACTGCAGGAAACTCGGTATTACATGCCTCTAGCTCACATCCTTGCCATTTAGTTAGTAGCATTCCCTATGGAGAAATGCTGAGGATAAAAAGGGTATGCAGTACTCAGGAAGAATTACACAAGGCCCAAACATTGAGTAAACAACGTTTTCTAGCAAGAGGCTACTCCAGACGAACGACTGACAATGCCATTGCCAAAACAACATCAATAGACAGAGATACTTTATTGGTTAGCAAGAAAGACAGGGAGCAACATAAATCTCAAATAAATGAAGAGGAAAAAAATGTTCGCCTCATATTAGGATACAGCAAACAACATAAAACAATCCATAAAATCATTCAGGATGAATGGCCCATACTACTTAGTGACCCTGTATTAGGACCCCTGCTACTGCAGAGGGTGTCCATTACATACAGTAGGGCTCCCTCAATGAGGGATTGTTTAGTTGTATCTGACCCTGAAATCATAAACAAACCAGTTTGGTACCAAAATCTGAAAGGTTTTAAAAAATGTACATCATGTAAAGCCTGTACCCACAGGACTAATACTAAAACATATCTTAGTCCATTCAAGACAAGGCCTTATACAATAAATACAATGTTAAACTGTAAAACTGAATATTCTGTATATGTGCTAACCTGCCCATGTGGATTAATCTACGTAGGCTCAACTAAACTACAAGCACATGTCAGAATACTCCAGCATATCCGAGCAATAACGAACACAGACAACACATACCCGGTGGCCCGACATTTCATGGCGGGCCAAGGATCGAACAATAAAGGGTTGTCATATTATCTCATTGATGCAATCCCTCCAAATAGACGAGGTGGAGATAGGGAGAATAAATTATGAAAGCTGGAGACCAGATACATTTTATTGTTAGATTCGAAGCATCCGAATGGATTGAACCTAACGGAAGACTTATATACTTGTCTAGAATAGGGACTACAGAGGAAATTGGTCCTTTTTGATTAACTAAGATAACCAGTTTAAAAACCAATATGTATGCATTATTTGGAACCCTTTACAAAACACAAAAGAAACATATACTATTTCTGAAAAAGTGTTGGTGTTGATAATATTTTATACATCCACATGAAAAATCTTTTATACTAACGATTTTAAATATTGTAAATATTTTAGGATTTTTTTTAAGAATTCTTTTAAGTATTACATTACTATTTATAGATCACATCAAGTATAATGTTTTGTAGGAAAGGGAGAGAATAACACTGGTATATATATATATGTTTATAAACATGCATCTATGTTGTTGAAAAATGTAGTCACTGTTGTGATACAATTTAATGGTTAAGTCTATGAGATCGATGTTTAATGCTGCTATTAGAGATTTAAGAAATGAAATAATTAAGAACAAACAACAGTAATGAACAGTCAGAATATGAGAAGGTTTTGTACTTATAAAAGAGATAACAGTGGCGAATGTAGATCAAACTGGTTTTGGAAAATAAAACTCACTGTAATGATTTTAAAAAACACTGGCACATTTAAGCACTTTTAACTTGTTTTCACTAGAAAAAAGACAGAACGTCTATAGCATTGTATTATCTATATGTAGCTGTTTTTGGGCTAATGTATTTCACACGGAATTTTTCAGCAAATAATAATTATGTATTTTGCCACAAAAATGGTTGATTTCAATACGAAAATTTATTTTACTAGTAATTGTATATCAACTGATAGCCCAATATGCACAGAACCCAAACCTAGCCCTGAACCCTAAAAATACCCTTGTACCCCAAAACCCATACCTATCCCTAAACCCTAAAACTACCCCTGTACCCCATAACCAAAAACGATATCTGAACCCTTAAAATACCCAAACACCCCAAAACATATACCTCAGTACCCCAAAACATATACCCCTATACCCATACTTACCTTATCCAAACATTAAAAAAAAAAACATGCTTTTACCATTCATGCATTTACAACGAATTTCGTTGTAAATGTATGCGCGGTAAAAGCATATAAAATTTAATGCCATGCGTTATAATGGCATTGCGGAGTCATGGTACTTTCGTAATGAAAGTATGCGGAGTGATGGTAAGCAGAAAGAAAGTTGCGGAATAATGGGTGTTTACCCTCCCCCGGTAAGTACATTGGTGGCACAGCGGCCCACGTCTCCAGCAACATACTCATATTTTTTCACCACCCATTTGAAAAATGCACTGGTCTCTCTCATTGATGTCCAGCACCGACATACACTTTTAGACACACCTCCCGCCACAAGTTCTAGAATTGCGAACTTTAGAGCTGGACAGCTACGTTCGAATCTCGGCATCAGGTCAACATCCTGTGATTCCAGGCAAATCGCTTTGTCTCCCCGTGCCTACCACAAATGAATGTGTTCTTCTGTAATGTAAATTGTGCTCATGCCATGTTGTCGAGTTCGCGCTATATAATATTGCAAGGAAAAATAAAGTAGGGAAACTCGAGTTCACACACTACTGAATGCGCACTCTTAAGTGCATCAGCAGTGCACTGTGAATCGGAGCGTTTCACAGGCCTGTAACAGATAAGAAATGCTATCAAAAGGAAATCCTACAAAACAATATACTACTGGCCGGCAGCAATTCATACCCGGACAACGTCGGGACGGGCTGCTAGTATATATATATATATATATATATATATATATATATATATATATATATATATATATATATATGAAGAAACACTCCTGTTCCGTCAGTGATCGGCGGAACCAAACAGGTATGGACCTCCAGCTATCCTTTTCCAATGTAGCGAGTAGTAATTACAAACAAAAGAATCACTCCTCAAGTGAGTTGCAGGATGACGTGTTTATTCAATGAAAAGACTATATATATATATATATATATATATATATATATATATATATATATATATATAATATATATTTAAATATCGAACAAAACCACATTCACTGGATGATATCATCAGTGATGTCATCAGTGATTTCACTGACCATGTCATGAATGATGTAATATGTGGCATCATCAGCAGTGGATTACGGGTGCGCGAGTTACAGTTAGTACAACTAACTATAACGGAGGAATTTCAATAGTTTTGTACGAGTGAAATGTCCAGCTAACTATCCGGAAGACCCAGAAGTGTTGGTAAAAAGGATTGAAAAAAGGAAACCGGATTTGGACCCTCAGGACCCTCAACCAAACCATAAATGCGGAGATTATTGCGCCTGTTGCGATTTTCCAAATTTTTAATCTGTTGCTTGAGCTGAACTATCTCCTTGGACATAAGAGGGACTTGTTTAGTAACGCCTTGGACCAAATCAACACGATTTCCAACTCTCCAACTCTTTGCTCAGTAAACGGCCAATTAGATTCTAGATTAAGCAAACGAGTATTAGTCTCTTCCATATGAGGCTTTAGAGCACGTATTTCATCAAGAATAAGTTCCATAGAAATCAAAGAAGGTGAACTTGTGGGAGAAGGAGGATTTACCTTCACACGTTTGCCAATGGTAGAAGTTGAGGTAAAAGAAGCTTTATTATTCTGCTTGTTACCAACACGAGAGACAATAGGAGCAGACCCCTTAGAAGCAGTCACAGCATCATTTATAAGGTCCTCCGTTGGGTCTCGTAGGACATTGAATGGGTTAAAGTCTTCTAGAATAGCCTCTTTGGGTGAAACAGGTCCATTACGGTTGTTGCGTGACATCGCCATTTGGGATAATTAAAGCGAAACCACTTTGCAATATGCACTGAGAAGCGGTCTATGCAGTCCCAAAATAGTCACTGAGAGATAGAAAATTGCAGAACAAAAAGCAGATTATTGTGCTCAAAAAGTAGAAAAAACAATGCCACAAGGAAACATAAATGAAAAATGAGAGGAAAAAGCGTCTCACAGCGTGTAAAAAGAAAAATACAGAGTTGCTGAAAAACAAAATGATGGCAGAAATACCATAAGTTAAAGCAGCAACAAACCATCCAGTTATACAAATTGGTATGTCGTTAGAAAAATTGTGACTACAAAAAGCAGCCCATATGAAGCGTTTCCTGTGAGGAAATAACCATTTCACAACCTTTATGAGGGAAAAGGTGAGACTTCCAAGCAACAAAATGGTGGCTGAGACATGAGAAGCTGGAGTGGCGATAAACAGATACAGAAAATATGCTGACAGAGTGGTTGAAGCTTCATAAGGTCAAACAATACCAAAAAGTCAGTGAAGAGTTAATGATAGAGCATCTTCTGTGAAGAAAAATCCTCTTCGTGACAGAACGAAGAAGAAAAAACGGGACCTCTGCAAAAACAAAATGGCGGCCGCAATCTCTACACTGTATTGCAGTAACTAAATTGCGGAAATATGAGCACCGGCCTCACCGTGTGCGGTCCCCAGAGCTGCATTCAAAGCAGCAAGTGTTCCGACGTCCGTTGCTGTGAAAACCGGAGACCGGGATGCAGAAATGCCTCCCGGAGCCGGCCCGACACCTCACGTCGCAGCGGAGCTTCCACAGGATGCGGCCATCTCCGACGGCTCCGAAGCCACGCCCCCCGAAATATCACATTTTAGTCTATCACATACAGGTATATTGTCCGCCTCTGACGATTTATTAACACCAACAAAGGTTCTAGATTACATGCTAGCTTTTTCCATGTCACAGGACAACACTTTACATCCTTTGCCCACTCAAACACTCTGACACTCATTTAAACCTTGATCCACTAACTTACACTTACTCAGACATTTACTCGAATACACACTCCCTCAGTTATTCTCTTATACAATGATTGACCTATGGACTTGCATACGTAGTTACATATTCTATTCACTCTGGCACTCAGTAATACAGTCTCCAGAAAACTTATGTGCTCGCTCAATCTCAGACACCCACTCTTTCTCTCAGACCTCATACAATCACATACTGGCTCACCCCCAATTTTTAATAGTGCAAGAACTATACTGTTGATAAGGAAGTTAATGAATAAACAGAGCTTTAGATTGTTGTAACTGTGTTTTGGTATGGGCGAAAAAAACATTACAAGATAGCCAACAACTCAGATTGTTTTATTTAAAACCTTATGGACAAGAGTTCCTATATAGTCTCCTGTATATGTGCAAGCATGAAAGAAATTAGGTAAAATAGAAAACATTGGCAAAATCACTAAGCCAGAGTCCTGGTGTGACTGGCAAGACCTATTGGCTTTGACAATGCGTTCTAAAGTTGCAGTTATAAAGCAGCATTATATTAATGTAGCAGCTTGCTATTTGAGCTTGGTTAGGCGGAGATGTGGTCCCCTGTCCTTCGTAAATAATTTTATCATGCATGGCACAACTGATATGCTTGTTGTTAAAAAAAAAAGTCACAACACTGAATGCTTCTCTACGTTAAAATTGGTACTGTAAGCATGTGGCAGTCACTTTTAGGTACTGCTGTTTTTTTGGTATATACTTAAAAAAAAAATAGCCATGGCACCAGCTTGCCAAGGCCAGACCTGTTTGATTGTTTAATTGTGGTGCATCACTTTTTGCTTTCAACCCCCACCCTTTTTTTTACTGTCCCTGTGCTCATCCACTGCTTTCCACGTCATTATATTATCATGCACAGAATTTTCATAAATGATGTCATTTCAAATGTCATCAGTGATGTTATCAATGATGTCATAGAACATGCTGTGAGTGATGTATTACGTAGGTCACAAGCAGGGCATGACAATGGCGTGACTTGTAATTACTTCAGTTAACTCTAACTCGTGAATTTCAGTGTTTTTTTGAGTTTATAATGTTTTTACTGACATTTTCACCTAACTATAAGGTCACTTTAACCTTTTGTTTCAGTGAATTTCTAGGTCTTTTTAAGAACAAAAATTTATATTATATTACCATCCCTAACTATGCCAACTACCCTGCCGCCAGGCCTTGTGTTCAATACCCGTGGGCAGCCAACCGTGTGCTGCACACGGCCGGTGAGATGCCATTGCTTGTTTAGTTGTGGTTTAGCTCTTTATGGGAGTGCATCACTTATTGCTTCCAAACCAGCCCCCCTTTTTTTCTTAGCTGTACCTGTGCTCATCCACTACTTCCTATGTCATTCTTTTATAATGCAGAGAGATGTCATCACTGATGCCATTTCCAATGTCATGAGTGATGTTATCAATGATGTTATAGAACATGTCATGAGTGATGTAATGCATAAGATCATAAGTAGTGCTTAGCGTAGGCGTGAGTTATAGTTACTTCAGTTAACAATAACTGGTGAATTTCAGTGGTTCTTATACTATATATAACTATAAGGTCATATCCCTTTTTGTCAGTGAATTTCTAAATTTTCTTTTTTCAAAAAGTAATATTTTATCACCATACCTAACTAGGCTACCCCCCCCCCTGCAATCAGGTGCTGCATCAAACCCCCCCCCCCAGCGGGCAGCCAAGCCTGTGCTGCCAAGACCTGGCCATCACAATATAAGTGGTGCCATTTTAGATAAGATAGACGTTCTAGCTGTTGTCAAAGGTTCATAAGGATAAGTTACTTACCTGTAATCCTAGTTCTCTTACAGGGGTATCCTAATCAAAGTCATAAGGACATGAATATTTCCGCCCATGCGCTGAACCCCGGAAGCACATCACATATATGTGAAAACCATATATGTAGCTATATATATATGTAGCTATATATATATTACCTACTGGCGGTCGCCAGTAGGTAGTTATAGTTAGGACCTAGTTTCCGTAGGAAATCCGCAACATTCTATTGGGAATAACTTTGGCGCCGGTTGATGAATCTTTGTGAATTTCTCAAAGAAGATGGCGCGCTATGCTCTGCTCCTTCCCTGAAAGTTTTGGGGGTATTCGTGAAGTGGGGGCTGAGAAAAAAGGGGGGTCCCAAAACGTGTTTTCCCCATGTTATTTTCCATAGGACAATTAGACACGGCTACAGCCCGAACGGCTGAACGGAATTACAAGAAATTTGGCAAAATGGTAGAGTCTGATTCGCAGATCACCCTTTTGTTTAAATGGTGTAAATCCCTCCAGTAGTTGTTGAGAAAATCGAATTTGAAAAAATGTATATATCTATAGGCGCGCACCGTGCGCGTGCGGAATTCTGATTTGCTGTTAGACGTCTGTGAACATTCGATTCGGTGGTAACCAGGAAGTATTGTCCGCCATTTTGTCAGTGTGAGGCTGAAAAGAGGGCAAAATAAAAGTGAAGAACATGAAAAGGGGGCAGGGTAGAGAGTAACTGACCCTCTAGGCTTTCTCAGGGGGTCCCTGAAGGACCCCGCAGGCCAAAAGAATGTTATTTTTATTTTTAAACCACGGGGTGCGCGCACCCTCGAGGCACAAGAGAGTGAAAAGGAAAAGTGGAAAAAGTGAAAAGGGGGCAGAGTAGAGTCTCCCTGACCCCGTAGGCCTTCTCAGGGGGTCGCTGAAGGACCCAGAAGGGCAAAAAAACGTATTTTTATTAAAAAAAATCGCGAGGTGCGCGCATGTTGTGCGCACCCTTCAGCTGCCATTTTGTGTAGTTTCAGAAGAGAGTGAAAAACGAAAGTGGAGAACGTGAAAAGGGGGCAGGGTAGAGTCTCCCTGACCCCCTGGGCCTTCTCAGGGGGTCCCTGAAGGACCCCGAAGGCCAAAAAAAACATTTTGTTTTTTTGAAAAAAATCACGAGATGCGCGCACTGTGGAAAAAACCCAACAAAAAAAAGACAGTTAAATAACAAGATTGAGTGTTTAGATGTTGGTTGGCTCTAAAAAGAGCCGTTGTGTTCATTGAGTGTTTTTTGTACCTACAAGTAAGTACCGATGCAGAGTCTAAAGTTTAAAAGGAAGACTCTGTTCCCCTCATCTGTGAAATGTACACCATCTCTCCTATAGATGGCTTGCATGTTGTAAAGTTGTTGTGGTATATAGAACCCATACCAATCTGTGGACAATATTGGTTGGACCAGTTCCATTTTTGCCTTCGGCATATATTAGAATATACAAAGGCAGTTTGTGGAAAAAGTGACATCAATTGCCCAAAGGTGTCCTTTAAAAGCATTTCCAGACCTACCCCAGTCAAAGTGCACAGGTCATGTCCACCCGTGCCGGCGCTTGGTGATTGCCTTTTTATCAGCCAGCAAGGATTTCATTTTTGCTGCGATGTTTGCTGCTTTGCCAAAGGTTACTCTGTCTTCCCCGTTTTCCCATGCTGTTTGTAGTTCCAGCTCGGCCAGAGATGTTCTCAGAAAGCTTCCCCAGGAGTTCAGTATTTTGAAATTCATCTGGTGACTAATTTCGTCCCAGCATAATCTGTTCAAGGTGTCCAGGTTTGAAGAGCGGACTTTATGGTAAAGTTTACCAAAGCCGCTCATTCCCCGGAATTTCTGGTGCTGAAGGCCGAATTCCAATCTGACCTGGGAAGGGGAGGCAGATTTTGGCAGGTCAAAAACGGCCTTACAGATCTTTGTCTGAAGCTCGTTCAGTAAGTGCGCTTCCATGCCGCACCAGATAGGGACTCATACTTAGTGTGTTATAAAATCACTATTACAAGTATACAGTTATCCTTACAGTCACTCATACAATCACTGAGTCTTATGTATACTTATTTATATGCAACAACTGTCACATACACTGCCTTTTATATTTCTACTTTGTTGGACATGTATCATTGAGAAATATATTTACTCATCACTACACCCATAAAGACATTCTCTTACACAAACAACTGTTTACACATGCAGTCTTAACCTCATATACCTACTAAATCAACTATTTACACATCTTTGGGCAGTCACCCAACCACACACACATTCACTCTCCCATACTAATACTCATTAAACTAATCAATAACTAATATAGACTTTCATAATATACACAACAAGAGACAAAGTGATACAGATATTCACACGGTTTAATCACAATCCCATATATTTAGTGAGACACATTAAATTAGCCACTTAAACAGTCAATCACATTGCTAGTAAATCCTCCATCCAGACACTTATACTTCCACTCATTCTTCAATGCAGATTGATATATATATATATATATATATATATATAACAACAAACAACAAAAAACCTCCAGGACGTCCTATAATCAGTGCTAGGAACAGTATCCTAGAAAAAACTTCAGTATATGTAGATTTTTTCCTCCAGGATTACGTAAAATCATTACCATCCTACGTCAGGGATACAAGTGACTTCTTAAACAAAATAAAGAACTTTGAATGGAACTCTGAATATACTATGATGGCAATAGATGTATCTTCGTTATACACTAGTATAGTACATGAGGACGGAATTCAAGCAGTGGAATACTTTTTAAAGAACAGAGAGCCAATGTATAAACAACATAATGTGAAGCTTTTGACAATGATAAAGTTTTGTTTATATAACAACATATTCATGTTCAATCACCTCCTATATTGTCAAACGCAGGGAGTAGCCATGGGGGCCAGCTTCTCCCCGAGCTATGCTTGCCTGCATATGGGCAAATGGGAGAAGCTGGTCCTCGGCGGAATACATGAGGACATAATGTCAACCAATGTCAAGTTGTGGCTGAGGTTTATAGCTGACCTATTTGTAATTTGGCATGGAACTAGAGTGGAAGCTGAAATGTTTTTGGTCAAACTTAATAACAATGATCTCAATTTAAGATTCACGGCAGAGATTAGCAACTCTAGGGTCAGTTTCCTGGATACTGAAGTGTACATTGTCAATAATACCTTACAAACGACCTTATACCGTAAAAAAACTGCAGGAAACTCGGTATTACATGCCTCTAGCTCACATCCTTGCCATTTAGTTAGTAGCATTCCCTATGGAGAAATGCTGAGGATAAAAAGGGTATGCAGTACTCAGGAAGAATTACACAAGGCCCAAACATTGAGTAAACAACGTTTTCTAGCAAGAGGCTACTCCAGACGAACGACTGACAATGCCATTGCCAAAACAACATCAATAGACAGAGATACTTTATTGGTTAGCAAGAAAGACAGGGAGCAACATAAATCTCAAATAAATGAAGAGGAAAAAAATGTTCGCCTCATATTAGGATACAGCAAACAACATAAAACAATCCATAAAATCATTCAGGATGAATGGCCCATACTACTTAGTGACCCTGTATTAGGACCCCTGCTACCGCAGAGGGTGTCCATTACATACAGTAGGGCTCCCTCAATGAGGGATTGTTTAGTTGTATCTGACCCTGAAATCATAAACAAACCAGTTTGGTACCAAAATCTGAAAGGTTTTAAAAAATGTACATCATGTAAAGCCTGTACACACGGGACTAATACTAAAACATATCTTAGTCCATTCAAGACAAGGCCTTATACAATAAATACAATGTTAAACTGTAAAACTGAATATTCTGTATATGTGCTAACCTGCCCATGTGGATTAATCTACGTAGGCTCAACTAAACTACAAGCACATGTCAGAATACTCCAGCATATCCGAGCAATAACGAACACAGACAACACATACCCGGTGGCCCGACATTTCATGGCGGGCCACGGATCGAACAATAAAGGGTTGTCATATTATCTCATTGATGCAATCCCTCCAAATAGACGAGGTGGAGATAGGGAGAATAAATTATGAAAGCTGGAGACCAGATACATTTTATTGTTAGATTCGAAGCATCCGAATGGATTGAACCTAACGGAAGACTTATATACTTGTCTAGAATAGGGACTACAGAGGAAATTGGTCCTTTTTGATTAACTAAGATAACCAGTTTAAAAACCAATATGTATGCATTATTTGGAACCCTTTACAAAACACAAAAGAAACATATACTATTTCTGAAAAAGTGTTGGTGTTGATAATATTTTATACATCCACATGAAAAATCTTTTATACTAACGATTTTAAATATTGTAAATATTTTAGGATTTTTTTAAAGAATTCTTTTAAGTATTACATTACTATTTATAGATCAGATCAAGTATAATGTTTTGTAGGAAAGGGAGAGAATAACACTGGTATATATATATATGTTTATAAACATGCATCTATGTTGTTGAAAAATGTAGTCACTGTTGTGATACAATTTAATGGTTAAGTCTATGAGATCGATGTTTAATGCTGCTATTAGAGATTTAAGAAATGAAATAATTAAGAACAAACAACAGTAATGAACAGTCAGAATATGAGAAGGTTTTGTACTTATAAAAGAGATAACAGTGGCGAATGTAGATCAAACTGGTTTTGGAAAATAAAACTCACTGTAATGATTTTAAAAAACACTGGCACATTTAAGCACTTTTAACTTGTTTTCACTAGAAAAAAGACAGAACGTCTATAGCATTGTATTATCTATATGTAGCTATTTTTGGGATAATGTATTTCACACGGAATTTTTCAGCAAATAATAATTATGTATTTTGCCACAAAAATGGTTGATTTCAATACGAAAATTTATTTTACTAGTAATTGTATATCAACTGATAGCCCAATATGCACAGAACCCAAACCTAGCCCTGAACCCTAAAAATACCCTTGTACCCCAAAACCCATACCTATCCCTAAACCCTAAAACTACCCCTGTACCCCATAACCAAAAACGATATCTGAACCCTTAAAATACCCAAACACCCCAAAACATATACCTCAGTACCCCAAAACATATACCCCTATACCCATACTTACCTTATCCAAACATTAAAAAAAAAACATGCTTTTACCATTCATGCATTTACAACGAATTTCGTTGTAAATGTATGCGCGGTAAAAGCATATAAAATTTAATGCCATGCGTTATAATGGCATTGCGGAGTCATGGTACTTTCGTAATGAAAGTATGCGGAGTGATGGTAAGCAGAAAGAAAGTTGCGGAATAATGGGTGTTTACCCTCCCCCGGTAAGTACATTGGTGGCACAGCGGCCCACGTCTCCAGCAACATACTCATATTTTTTCACCACCCATTTGAAAAATGCACTGGTCTCTCTCATTGATGTCCAGCACCGACATACACTTTTAGACACACCTCCCGCCACAAGTTCTAGAATTGCGAACTTTAGAGCTGGACAGCTACGTTCGAATCTCGGCATCAGGTCAACATCCTGTGATTCCAGGCAAATCGCTTTGTCTCCCCGTGCCTACCACAAATGAATGTGTTCTTCTGTAATGTAAATTGTGCTCATGCCATGTTGTCGAGTTCGCGCTATATAATATTGCAAGGAAAAATAAAGTAGGGAAACTCGAGTTCACACACTACTGAATGCGCACTCTTAAGTGCATCAGCAGTGCACTGTGAATCGGAGCGTTTCACAGGCCTGTAACAGATAAGAAATGCTATCAAAAGGAAATCCTACAAAACAATATACTACTGGCCGGCAGCAATTCATACCCGGACAACGTCAGGACGGGCTGCTAGTATATATATATATATATATATATATATATATATATATATATATATATATATATATGAAGAAACACTCATGTTCCGTCAGTGATCGGCGGAACCAAACAGGTATGGACCTCCAGCTATCCTTTTCCAATGTAGCGAGTAGTAATTACAAACAAAAGAATCACTCCTCAAGTGAGTTGCAGGATGACGTGTTTATTCAATGAAAAGACTATATATATATATAACACGTCTGAACCCTAAGGTTTTTTTCAGTGAATTTCAAAGGTTTTGTAAATGACAATTTTTTAAATGTATTAATTGTTATATATTTTTTTAAACTGATTTACTTCATTTGTTAAACTATTTATTTTTAGATATTTTATTTTTCAAATGACATTATAATTACATTATACATTACATTACAAAATATACTTTCTCAGAATGAATTACTTTAGTTTAAATACTTCGCAAATAGGCAATAGACTATTAAGTACAGTAGTTACAGTTATTGCAATGGGCAACACAATTTCAAACACAATGCAACATTGAGCTCAATGGGAATTTCTAGTTAAATGCAACTAGTTACTTTATGGATTACTTTTCTAACCACAGGACTGGATCCAAGATTCAGTCCTGGGACATTTCCTGTAAACAGTTGAGTAAAAGCGTTTTGGTTACAGTAGTGATTTTTAAGGAATGTTATTGTATTTTAAAAGTTGACACTTAGAAACTTGTTCACAAAGAATCACCAATGGTATCCTATAGGAGGAAATTCACTTAGCAGGTAAGTAGTGTTATTGTTACTTTTTCTTACTCAGTGATGGATCCTGGATCCAGCACTGGTGCATCTCCTGTAAACAGTTGAAAGAATGTGTTTAAGTCATACAGGGATTTTTAAGGAATATTTGTAGTTTGTGAAAATCGACACAGAAACTTTTCTGGTGAAAACCAGACAATGGATTCCTATGGAAGGAAATACAAGTTACTTGTACGTACGGTTAGAATTACTTTTCAGGATCAGTACTGGACTCAAAGATGCAGCACTGAGGTCTCACCTGATAACAGGTGAGTAAATCGGAATTCGTAGTTCAACTGATTTTAGAGGAATATTTGTAAGTTTTAAAAATCGACACTTAGAAACTTTTTCAGCAAAAAGCAGGCAATGATATCCTATGGAAGGAAATTCAAGTTACTGCTAAGTACAGTTAGAATTACTTTTCAGGATCAGTACTGGACTCAAAGATGCAGCACTGATGGCTCCTGATAACAGGTGAGTAAATCAGAATTTGTAGTTGGGCTGATTTTACTTCAGTCCAGTATATGTAGAGCCACTTTCCTACTCCATCCCCTCCCTTCACCACTGTGCAAACACGCCCTGTGGCATGTTTTCAGTTGGGAAAATTATTCCCCTTCAACCCTGAGGGTCCCTAGATTCCAACTAGCCCACTAGGTACATTCAGTAAGCACCACAGAGCTGCGTAGCAGAGAGATGTAAAAAGGGGCACAGGCTGCACCACCTCTCTGCAACGCAGCGCAGTGGCGCTTCCTGGAAGCACCTAGTGGTCTACTTGGCCCCCATGGTCCCTCAGGATTGAAGAGGAATTTTTTCCTCAACTTAAAACGCGCCACAGGACGTGTTTGCACACATCACCTCAGGCCCATCCCTTCTCCTCACCGCTGTGTAAACGCGCCCTGTGGCTGTTCTAAGTTGAGAGATTAAGTCCCCTTGAATCCTAATTGTCCCTAGGGTCAAACTAGCCCACTAGGTACCTCCAATAAGCGCCACAGAGCTGCGTTGCAGAGAGGTGTAAAAAGGGGCATGGCCTCTGAACACCTGTCTGCAACTCAGCTCCCTGGCGCATACTGGAGATACCTGCTGGGCTATTTGGCCCTCAGGGACCCTCAGTATAGAAAGATAATTCATTACCCAACTTAAAACATGCCAAAGGGTGTGTTTGCACAGTGGTGAAGGAAGGGTCGTGGCTTGAGGTGACATGTCTGCAAACACGCCCTGTGGCGCGTTTTAAGTTAGAGAATTAATTCCTCCTCAATCCTGTGACTCCTTGGGGGCCAACTAGTCCACCAGGTACCTCCAGTATGCGCCAGGAGGCTGCGTTGCAGAGAGGTGTTCAGAGGCCACGCCCCGTTTTACAACACTCTGCAACGCAGCTCCGTGGCGCTTACTGGAGGTACCTGGTGGGCTATTTGGCCCCAGGGACCCTCAGGATTGACAAGGAATTAATTCCCAACTCCGCGCCACAGGATGTGTTTGCACACATGTGAACTCAGGCCCCGCCTCCTCCTTTCACCACTTGGCAAACACGCCCGGTGGCGCGTTTTAAGTTGGGGGATTAACTCCCCTTGAATACTGAGGGTCCCTGGGGTGCAACTAGCCCACCAGCTACCTCCAGTAAGCGTCACAGAGGTGCGTTGCAGAGAGGTGTAAAAAGGGGCGTGGCCTCAGAACACCTCTCTGCAACGCAGCCCCCTGGCGCATACTGGAGGTTTCTGGTGAGCTAGTTGGCCCCCAACGACCCCCAGTATTCAAGGGGAATTCGTTCCCCTCTGCAAACGCGCCAGGGGGCGCGTTTGCAGAGTGCTACAAGAAGGGGGCGTGGCCTCCGGTGGGATGCCAGTCTTTCTTTTTTTTTGGTTTAAGAAGGGGGGCTGTGTGGCTCCCCTTCTTTTCCCAATATTTTGGCCCTGGGGACCCCATTCCCCAGGGCCTGCCCCCTAATTTATTTTTTTTAATTAAAAATTCAGGAAGGGGGCCACGTGGCCCCCCTCCCGAGGCCATAATCGGCCCCGAGGACCCATCCCTCGGGGCATGGCCCTTTTAAAAAATATTTTACATATAGGAGGGGGGCTGCCTTGCCCCCCTCTTTAGGCCATTTATTGCCCCGGGGACCCCATCCCCCGGGACCAGCCATTTTTGTATTTTAAATTTACATTTTGGGGAGGAGGGTGTGTGGCCCCCCTCCCAGGCTATTTGTAGCCAAGGGGACCCCATCCCCCGGGGCTGGCCCTCTCCATTAGGGACCGTGGAGGGTCCCCAATTCCCCCACGGTCCCGCCGGTCCCCGCCTCCTGCGGGAGCCAGCATTGCTTTTCCACACTGGGACCTGCTAAGATGCAGCCCCCGTGTGGGAAAGCAATTTGCTTTGCTATTTGGAAGAGAGAGCAGGTTTCCTGCTCTCTCTTCCAAATAGCAAAGCAGGTTGCTATGACAGGGCGGAAGCCGCGAGGCTCCCGCCCTGCCATAGCAAACTACAGTGCCCCAGGGGTGGGCACACCGGGACACTGCATGAGCTGGCCCTGGGGGGTGGCAGTCCCCAGGGCCACAACAAGGCTCCAGGAGGGGGGCCGAGTGGCCCCCCTCCCGTATTTTACAAAGCCCCGGGGGTAGTGGTCCCTGGGGATAGAGGGTCCGTCACGGACCCCCAATTTGAATCTTTAGTGCCCCGGGGAGATGGCGGTCCCTGGGGCACGTGGGGGGGTTTGAGCCCCCCAACACAGGGTATTTATTTATAATAAAAAAAGCCCCAGGGGTGGCGGTCCCCGGGGCTGTGGGGGGGTTGTGTGCTCCCCGCGATGTTAATTAAGTCGCGCACTGGGGGTGGCGTTCCACAGGGCTGCGGATGGGGGATTGGGCCCCCCACACTTTATTTTTAACATGCCCCCGGGATTTAGCCCGCGCGAGGGCTAATTAGCATTGAAGCGTGGGAGGCTGCGCTTTGTTCTGTTTTTTTGATCGGCAGGATCCGCGCACCCAGCGTGGGTTTTGCCGATTTTTTCAACAACAAAAAATTGGGTGGGGTGGGCCTTGGGGGTCCTTGTAGGACCCACTGAGCAGGCCTAGGGGGTCAGGGTGTTTCTACCCTGCCCCCTTTTCGCGTTTTGCACGTTTTTTGTATTAGGTTTTTTGTGCCTCGGTTCTACCGAGGCACAAGATGGCTGCCAACACTTCCTGATTTGGAGTGTTGACAGCCAATTAGAATACAGCTCGTGCACGGCAGGGTACGCTTAGGGTGCGCGGATCCAGCGCAGCCATAGATATATATGTGATTTTGATTTTCTCAGGAATTACTGAATGAATTTACACCATTTAAGCAAAAGGCACGAGTCTGAACCAAGGTCTACCTTTCTGCTAAATTTGGGGTAATTCTGTTCAGCAGTTCGGGCTGTAGCCGCGATGAACGGTTCCTATGGAAAATTGCATGGGGAAAACATTTTGGGACCCCCTTTTTTCTCGGCCCCCGCTTCACAAATCACCCAGAGACTTTCAGGATAGGAGCGGGCCGGAGCGCCCCACCAGTTTTGAAAATTTCGCAAAGATTCGTCAACCGGCGCCAAAGTTATTTCAAATAGAATGTTGCAGGTTTCCTATGGATAATAGGTCCAAACTATAACTACCTACTGGCGACTGTCAACAGCAGATGCGCTTAAGGACCGAGAAGCAGCAGCAGACGCCATATTTTCAAATATTCCAGAAGTGGCGGTAAGGAGTGAGCGTCAACCCAACAGTGCAAATACTAACAATGATGTAAAAATATTTTTTTAAACTGGAGAAACTCCACCAGACAGAGATGACGAAATGGTGGGAGAAAAAATCGTTCGAAAAATATAAAGAGGTGGGGAGATTTCCACGTGGTCTGAGGGTGATGATTGCGCCCTCCTTTGAAAATCCGAATCCGATGATGTTGAAGGAATTGGCAACCAACAATTTAGAAGCCTCAATGAATATGGTTTCTATATTAATGAAATATGCAGAAATTGACCGAGTTGGAATCTTAAAAGAAATTGAAGAGATAAATGCATTACTGGAAACTGATGAGCACAAAGAACAAATCCAAAAGGACGAGAAGAGATACTAGCTAAACTTAAGAAACGCGAGGAAACCATCAAAGAGAGAAAAATCTACAAATTCGCGAGAGATAAGCGCGATTATGAAACAGGATGTGTTTTCACTTTTTCAAAGAAATATGACAACATTAAACGTCGTGCGTTAACCAATGAAGGCAGTAAAAATAGTGCAATCACACAGGGCGCACAACTGGATGGTGATTGTTCCTCGGTAGAAATAAGTAGTGTTGACAGTAGCATTGAATCAGATAACAGCACGGCTAATAAGGCACCCCAGATACCGACTAATTTCGCTCCAGTAGAAGAACTTTCTTTTTTAGTGGAGGACCGTAGGCAAACTCTCAGACCGCGCAATCAAGGGCAGAAACAAATACCAGAAGGAACCAACGGAGGAAACAGAGGCAGAAACTCAAACTACAGAGGAAGAAACACAAAGAATATCAAGAAATGAATAAGGTACCAAATAACATTGTTGATAACACTGTAATTAATTTATCTGACATTACGCTGTCAATAGCGGAAAAATAATTGTTGGCTCTGGGCCTTTCTTTTTGGCCTACGAACTGTTTCAAATACACACAAACAAGAGTTGATGTTTTTAAATTTATTCGCAAAATGAAATTGAGAAAACATTTCCAAATAAAAAAAGCTGCGAATATCGCATCACAAGGGAATGAGATACAAGGATTGAGTTCTAATCTCCAAGCAGCAGATGTGGAAACATTATTAGCAGCACAGTCTTTGGTTGATTCAAATGATTTATCGGGTATGTCAACACAGAAGAACCTTTATGAAGCGGGCGTGGTGAGCAACATGCCAAGTAGCAGCCCATTTAAACCCCCATCCACATTCATCCCATTGATGCCAAGAGATGCAATTGATGTATTTAGCGACTGTATGGTGGAAGATTTAAAGAAACTGAATTGTACTGTCATGAAACAAAATAGACAACGCAAATATTCAGAAATCCAGTATACTAAACTCATCTGCAAATTACAAGGACATACAGAAATAATCATCAATAAGGCTGACAAGGGTGGGAACATTGCTCTGTGGCCAAGAACGATGTATATGGAAGAGGCAAGGGTGCATATGAATGACACTAAATGCTATAGGAAAGCTAGCTTCCAAGAGTTAAGACAGCACAAAGAGTTTGTCTTTAATGAATTGGCACAATGGAAACAGATGGGTCTACTTTCTAAAAATGAACACAATTTTTTGAAAAATGACCATCCTTTGATCCCATTCCTGTACTTTATCCCTAAAGTGCACAAAAATATAGCACCAGTCCCTGGTAGGCCTATTATTTCGGCACAGAAAAGTTTATTAGAGGCAATGTCGAAGTATGTTTTTTTTTAAATATTTCTTTTTATTTGAAAAAATTAACAAGAAAGGCATGAATACAAAATACAGAGTGCATAGTTTGTACCGAGGTGGAAAATCTATTTAGCATACAAAAGTACAAATAATATCGTCATGAGGGAGGGGGGAGAAAAAGGAAAGAAGCAGAGTCAATATAGGGTCAGGGGGAAAGCGGGACATCCATAATGGTAGTTGCTGGTGGTACACATATGTCACCCCGAAATCGGTTCCAGGGACCCCAAATTTTATGCCATTTCCGAGGGCGACCCCGGGCCAAATATACCGTTTTCTCCCTAAACATGCACCAGTCCATGTTTTCCATCCATACATCAAGAGTAGGAGGCCTCTGGGACCCCCATAGCTGCGCAATATTACGTTTGGCGATCATGGCCCTCAAGGTCACCCACTGAGTCTGAGCAGCATTATGATCAGTCGGCTCCCAAACATTTAGTAAGCAGCGCCTAGCCTCGGGCAGAAGAGAAACACCTGTAACCTCCTCCATAACGTCGTGGACTTGTTTCCAATAATCAGCAACTTCCCGGCATTCCCAAATGATATGAAGAAATGTACCCAACAATCCACAACCCCGCTTACACAAACCCTCCTCGGAAAAACCCATCTGAACCAGACGGGGACCCGTGACATATACCCTGTGCAAGATTTTCAGTTAAACCAATCTGAGTCTCGCTGGAATCGCTACCTCCTTAGGAGAGTAGATGGCAGACTGCCAGTCCTCATCGTCCAGTTCAAGGCCGTCACGGGTCCAGAGATCACGCAAATGGAGCAGAAGGTTTGCCCTATCATTGATCAATTTATTGTAAATCAGGGAGATGGTACTATCGGGCATATGGCCATCTAACACCCGATCCTCCAGCGGGGTAGACATCGGTATTACTTCCCCTTCCTGAAAGACCGACATCAGGGCATGTCGGACCTGGGCATAACGGAAGTACTCTGTTTCTCCCAATTCAAACTCCTCTTGCAAGGCTGAAAACTGCTTCACTTGCCCCTTGGCCCATAGGTCTCCCACCTTTGTAATGCCAATGAGATCCCATTTATTGAATCCTTTAGTATTCCACAATTTACCTTGTCTATCAGAGCCAAAAAGCGGGGTTGCTAAGGTCAAACGATCCTCCCACCCCAACGAACTAGTAGTGTCCCTCCAAATACGTACGGCCGTCTTCGTAGGCCCCGTCAAGGAGCTGATCACCAATTTGGTGTACAGTGCCCTGTAATAGTCACTACCCGGCAGCAACCACCGGTCCATAGCAAAACTAGGGTTCAACTCCGGGCCATACATACCATGATTAATGGCCCCTAATTGAGACGCCCAATAGTACCGCCTAATGTCAGGGAGCGCTATACCTCCGTCATACCATGGAAGCGTGAGTTTGGCAAGCGCTATGCGAGGCCTGCCGTCCCATATCAATTTCCTTTGGAGACTCTCTACCTTCCGGAAATAACTAGCCAGGACAACTTCAGGCGTATTCTGAAGGGCGTACAAAAAACGGGGCAGGGACATCATCTTAAAGAGCGCCGCACGTCCCAGCGGCGACAGCGGAAGCCTACGCCAACCTGCAATGTCCTGTTTCAAGCGATCTAAAGGAGGGACAAGATTTTTTTGATACCGAATTAAGGGGTCCATAGATACATATATACCCAGATATTTAAACCCCTCCTGTGTAACTTGGATGGGACAATTACGTGGAAGGAGAGGGGCGTCACCACAAAGCAGATAGAGATATGACTTCGTCCAGTTGAGTACCAGGCCAGAGTTTCTGCCAAAAGAGGTCAACACGTCGCGCAACACTATCAACGATTTTCTGGGTGAAGTCAGATACAATAAAATATCGTCCGCATACAATGAGATACGATCTTCGTACACCGGGGACCACTGAATAGCCCTCATAGAGGGTTCCCAACGGATCCACGCAGCCAGAGGCTCGAGGGCCAACGTGAACAGGAGAGGTGATAAAGGACAGCCCTGACGGGTACCCCGCCCAAGGCCAAACGGAGCAGAAACACGACCATTGACAACTATCTGTGCGAGGGGCTTCTCGTAGAGAAGCCGCACCCATCCAATGAATTCGGGCCCGAAACCAAATTTAGCTAACGCCGCCCACAAATACGGCCACTTCACAGTGTCGAAAGCCATAGTGGCGTCCAGAGACGCCAAAATGGCCGGCTCACGCAACGTCGCTACCCTTGCGAGAGCACCATGTAGACGCCTAAGATTCAATGCCGTGTTGCGATGCGGAATAAAACCAGACTGATCTGGATGGATTAAGTCACTTATGACCTTAACCAATCTATTGGCCAGTAACTCAGCAAGAATCTTAGGTTCTGCGTTCAAAAGCGAGATCGGCCAATACGATCCACATCTGTTCCTCGGTTTCCCTTCCTTATGTATCACAACGATTGTCGCAAGCCGCTGCTCGCGGGGGAGAAGTCCCCGCTCCCGAGACTCTCGAAACATATCCCGTAAATAAGGAGCGATCTTATCAGGCTGGAGCTTATATAGCTCTATCGGCAAACCATTTGGACCCATAGCCTTACCCGAACGTAAGGAACGCATTGCCAAGGCCACCTCGTCAGCAGTTATTTTGCTATCGATGAACTCCCTGTCTGCGTCAGAGAGACACGGCAGGGCAATATCTCTCAGCAATAAGTGAGAGTCTTCCTCCGGTCTATCCGACACCGGAGAGTAGACCGTCTCAAAGTGTGCAGCGAAGCATGCCACTACCTCCGCCGGGTCGGTAATCCGAGTCCCATCCTCAATCTCAAGCTCAGGCACCACGTGACTCGCTCTATCCCTTTTATCTAGCCATGCTATCAGCTTACCCGCTTTGTCTCCGACATCGTAAAGACGCCCCTGCTGTTCCCGACCAAGAGCCTTCGCAGTGTCAGTAACTAACGTCTTATATTCCAACTGTTTCAACCGCAAAACATGCATCTTGGCGCGGGTTACTTCTTGTTCAAGATCTAACTCCAAGCCTGCTATCTCTTTTCTACCCGCACCACTTCCTCATCTCTCTGTTTCTTGATTCCAGCAATCAGAGACAGGGCTTGTCCCCTCACCACAGTTTTGAAGGCTTCCCACAATGACACCGCGGAAGAGACCAAACCCTCGTTCTCCTGAAAATACAAGTCGAAGGACTTCACCAATTCACTACGGGTCTTAGAGTTCCGGAGATACCAAGGGTTAATCGGGGCCACCCGTCCCCCGGCTCCCGATATCAAGTCGATCCGGAGCCATAAAGGGGAGTGATCTGAAATACCTCGAGCCATATGTTTGACCTCCACAACAGAGGAAGCCTGCGCCGCTGGTACCAACACGTAATCTACCTTAGAGAGGCTGCCATGTGCACCAGAGTGGAACGTGTATTGCTGCTGGGTAGGATGTAGTAATCTCCAACAATCCACCAGGCCTAGAGTGTCAATGAAATCCGGCAGCCAGCTCTGCCCCCCTCTAAGGTCTCTAGACGGGTGTCTATCAATCATACCAGATATCACAGCATTGAAATCCCCACCCAGGATCAATGACCCCCCAGGGAGCTCGAGTAAAACCCGCCCTAGATCAGCAAAAGTTGTAGACTGCATGCCTGGAGGAACATAGACAGAGACCAGGGAAAGTGTCCGACCCTCCCAACGCCCAGATACTGCAACATATCGCCCCCTGTCATCAAGGACTGTAGCATCAACCTCAAGCGGGAGAGAGGTCCTGACAAGGATTCCCACTCCCCGGGACCCAGAGGAGAACCCTGCATGGTCAACAAGACGATAGCCCTTCCTATTCATAGCATGGCATGTATTCCCAATCAAATGAGTCTCCTGGAGCAAAACAACATCAGGGGAATGACGTTTTAACAATTGCAATACAACCCCACGCTTGATCCTGTCCCCCAACCCATTCACATTCCAACTCATCAATCTCAACCCTCTACCCTCCATCTCGAAAAAGGAAAAAGATCCAACCCCGGTCAAAGTCCAGCACTTCAATGAAAGAGTCTTGCAATACGGTGCCTGGCAAAAAAGAAAACTGAAACCCCAACAAACCCCCCCCCCCCCCTGAAACAATACCACAGGACACCCCCCACCCTGCACCCCTGCGTAAGACTAATAAGCCACCCCAACTTGCAGTGTGCCTGTCGCCCCCACATCTAAACTAAACTACAAAACGTTAAGCTGAGGAGGAAAGAGACCCACAAGAAACCCCATATCCTTCCCTGCTATCTACAAGTTGTTACGCAGCAACATTGAAACCCCATAGTGTTAGTCCCTGAATCGTCCCCAGAAACCAGATAGATGATGTTCATTTCTGCTCCATCGAACCTCCCTCTGGTCCACCGGACCGCCGCTCCGGATCTTGTCGGGCTGGCAGAGTGTCCAGCCAATCAGCCACCATCTCAGGTTTATCAAAGAAATAGGCCCGCTCATCATGTTCAATCCGTAACTTTGCGGGGAATAGCATGGCATATTTCAGGTCCATATCACGGAGTCTCCTTTTTACCCCAAGAAAACTTAGTCTTTGCTTCTGGACTGATTGGGTGAAGTCAGGATAGAAGCTGATGGTGGAGTTCTCAAAGTTCAAGGGTCCACCGCCTGCGAAGCCTGAAGGATAGCGTCTCTATCCCGGAAATTGAAAATGTGTGCGATCATAGGCCGCGGCGGGGCACCCACCCTTGCCTTACCACCTGGGACTCTATGAGCTCGTTCAACAGTGAAAAATAAGATTTTCCACAAAAAGGTCAGGTGCCGGATCCTCCGCTTTTTCCGGAACTCCGACGATACGGACGTTATTTCGTCGAGCCCTTCCTTCAAAATCTTCCAGGCGACGTGAGACGACATCATTAGAGGCCCGTAAGTTGCGAACTTCAGTCTGCAGGTCTACCACATCGTTCATCAAACTTGATGTTTTTATATCCAAGGACTTAACCTTTTCGTTGGTTTTAGTCAAGTCTGTACGAATCAGATTAACATCGATAGCCACAGTGTCCAGCTTATGAGCGAGCGTCTCCATTTGTCGCCCAAGGGACGATTTGATGCCATCGATGGCGGCCATGATGTCCTGCAGAGTTGGGTCAGTTGTCGGAGGCATCGAGTCTCTCACCTCTTCTGGTGGCCTACCCGGTCCATTGGGCGACCCCTTGACCTGGGCATATCGACCCATCACATTGGTTTGGGTATAGCCACCTCGCCTGGTAGTTTTAGCCTTCTGTTTGTCTCCCTTCTGTTTCCCCGTCATTACGGGAAATATCCCGATAGAGTCAAAGGCAGGAGCGAAGGAGGGGAAAAACCAACCAAGAGGAAAGCCAAAGAACAACAGTCAACACCAGACCGCCAGGAATGGTGCCCAATACGGCGAAACGGCCGTGAAGCAGAAAATCAGGAGGCCCGAAAAAATGGCGACTGGGTGGTCCGCCAGAGTCAGCCAAGAGAAATGGTCAGCCTTCCGTCTGAAGATCAGCACTTCCAACAATTTATGCCTCACTCGAATATCTGATCGGGGATGTGTCTTTGATGAAAGAGGGGGGACGTTCCCGGCCCGGGGTCTAGTCCAGGTGGTAAAATCGAAAGTGAAATCAAGACCCGCTCCGGATGCTAGCCACCGCCTCAGGCCGATGTTGTTCAATTACACTCCGGGCACACTGCCAACTCCAGCGCCGGGCATTCCCAAGTCCAAGGCCCCAAACTGTCCAACACCACAGCTCCGGACTCCGGGGTCCGATTGGGACGCACGTTGCAGTTTTAGTTTCTCCTGTGGGTCATCTGCACGCAGACGTCAATAAAAATCAGGATAAATGACAAGATATATACGGGAGGCTACGAGGGTCTCGAGAGCCCTGTGCTCACGCGGCCATCTTGGTTGCGCGTGAAGCTCCTCCATGTCGAAGTATGTTAATCATTTCTTGCATGAGCATGTAGAAAACCTACCATCTTACATTAGGGATACTGGGCATTTTTTGACTAAATTGAGAAAAGTTAAATGGGAGGAAGACTGTCTGTTAATTGTAATGGACATCAGTTCATTATATACTAGTATACACCACAGTGATGGCCTTAATGCAATCCGCTACTACTTGGAGAAACGCAATATTCATATGTATGATGCTGGTTCAAATGATACAGATGTGTTTAACTCATAATTATTTCCTCTTCAACAAGGAGGTATTCAAACAGTTACGTGGAGTGGCCATGGGGGCATGCTTCTCCTCCAGCTACGCGTGTTAACACGTGGGTTGGTGGGAGGAGCATGTCCTCAGGAACACCCACAAAGAGATGGTGGACCAGCATGTCCTCCATTGGTGGAGATTTATAGACGATATCTGCCTGATTTGGAAGGGTTCCCTTGAAACAGCTAAAACGTTTATAGAGAATCTCAATGTTAATGAGTTAAATCTCAAGTTTACATCTGATATTAGTCAAGAGCAAGTACAATTCTTAGATGTGGAAATCTAATAATAGAAAACAAGATCCACACTAGATTACATCATAAAGCAACAGCTGGAAATTCTGTTCTCTCTGCTAATAGTTCACATCCTCAGCACCTGATAAAAAGCATCCCGTATGGAGAATTTTTGAGAATCAAACGCATTTGTAGCCATGACGTTGATTTGAAAAAATGCCAGACTGAAGCCCTTGAAAGATTCTTGAACAGGGGGTATAAAGCCACAGATCTAATAACAGCTCGTGACAAAGCAAACAGTACTAATGAAGATAGTAATTCTGGTAGAATTTCAGAGACCTTGACAACATCAGGACAGACTAGCAGCATGACTGATACTACTTGTGTTGAATCAGCTGACAACATAAGACTGATAACCGGATTTTGTAGGCAGGAAAGACAAATTCGTAAAATTCTTTACAAAAATTGTCCAGTCATACGGTCAGACATCACAATGGCTTGAATTTTACCCAAACTTCCTAGCCTCACGTTCAGAAGGGCACCCTCTATGAGGGATGATCTTGTAAGAAACAGTCCTGAAGTAACTACTGTGAACACTTGGCTTTCAGCAAGATCAGGGTTCTTTAAATGTAGTTCATGCCTTGCATGTAAATTTGGAAAAAATATCTCAGAATCTGTCACTGCTTTTAGTTCAGAACCTGTTAAAATACAAGGTCACTATACTTGTAGAACAGATCATGCTGTATATGTTCTTGAATGTACGTGCCACCTTTTATATGTAGGTAGCACTAAACTGCAAGTCTATAACAGAATATTGCAACATCTTCGAGGAGTGGTTAACTCTGACCCAAATTATCCTGTGGCACAGCACTTTAAACATGTACACAAAAACAATCTGAACTATCTCAGGTACTATGTTGTCAGCTCAGTGCCCAAAAATATCAGAGGGGGAAACAGAGTGGGAAGACTTAGACAAGGAGAATCAGAATTTATCATGTTACTAGATACTAAAATGCCAAATGGCCTCAACAATAGTGATGATTTGCACAACTTTTTATAAACATTGTTGAGGTATTTATGGATATTTTTCTTTTCTTTTGCTGGGTTATCAGTCTGTCTTAATTGACAAGATTTTTAACCTGGTTTTAGAGAGGGATATTGCCGGTTTTTAAGTGTTGGGATTTTATCTTGAATATTTATTAAACTGTTTGCACTTTAAATATTGTTATCAGCTGCTATGTATACTAACTTTGAAAAAGATACAGATATGTGTATGTTTATTTTAATAAACATTGTGATTGTTTTTTTATATATTATTTATATTTTCCATATTATAGTTGTAAGTTTTAAGAGGATTGGTATTGTGATGGTTTTAGTCGGTAATATCCAGTTTTAGCTGGGTTTTATCTGAGATTCTCTCGGTATTTGTGTGGCTTTTGTGGAATTTTTTGCCGGTTTTAAACATTACAATATTGGGCTAATTTTGGACAAAGGACACTGGTCCACTCCCGGAAGCAGTCCTCTTTAAGGTATTGCTATATTACATTCATATAACAATTGGAATTTAATGCACAATGAGAATATGCCTTATATACTTGTATCTTTTAAATATATACATATGTAATTTTTTCATTCCACTAGATGCAATGTAGTAAGAAAGACTCTTTCGAAATTGGAACATGATGTATCAATGTATTTGAAACAAACATGGACATTTTCAAGAAAAGACACCTGGGACGTCTGTCTATAAATGCTGCATTTATTTGTAAATATTTATGTTTTCAGTAATCGCACTGTCACTTTAGCACTTTCTTGCATATTTTGCACATGGTCATGAATATTTTCTAGTAAAGAAATAGACGTATGTTATGACAGCATGGATTTTGTTTCAAATCTGTTTTTATTTTCAGAAATAAGAAAGAGGTTCGCACACCAAAGGACCAGAAGTACACAGCGTTAAGCCTACAACCCTATCCAGGGCCGGCCGCGTATTTTAATACTACATGCAATTTGCTAATACTCTATATAGAAGGCGAGATGTTACATAGTGTTACGCCTACAACCCACAAGGGGCCGGCCGCGTTATGTGATACATATGATGTCATAGTCTGGTCCCGCACGGACGGGCAACGCGCCCAGAGTCAACATTCAGCCCAACAGGGCACAGAACCCGCAGAGCAGCGAAGAAGATAGAAGAGAAGGATAGACGATAGAAGATGAAAGGAGGAGAAGAGGAGAGACAGTACTTAGAGAGTGAAAGCAGTGTGCGCTGGGGGTGAGAGAGCAGGGTATGAGGGCCTGAGGGCCATTCCCATAATGACCATGGTGGGATTGCAGCGCAGGAGAGCGGCTAGGGCATCAGTCTGCTTGGGTCCGAGGGAATAACGGCATCTGCGAAAAGGCGCAGCGTTCTCAGTTTGGTGGGCATATGACGAGCATGTTCTACCCTGCATAGGTATTTAATTAAAGGTTGCCAAACAGCCTTATAGCGTGTATCACGTGCCTGCAGTCGCGCTGTGTAGAGCTCCATTGTGGCAACATGCCATAAGCACACAAACCAGGCAGCGATTGGAGGAGTCTCGGGTTTTTTCCAATACAGAGCAATGAGCTGTTTGGCTGCTCCTAACATATGAAGCGCCAAAATCCAATCACTCCTGGTAAGCGCCTTCAGGCCAGCAGGTTTGATGCCCAGCAGGACCGCACCAGGATCATCAGGCAAAGGGAACCCCAGCACCCCCCTGATGTGGCTGAGGACCTCCTTCCAGAGTATAGTCAACAACGGGCAGGCCCACCAGATGTGAATGAAGTCCCCAGTCGCAGATCGGCATCTCCAGCACAAGGAAGAGGACGAAGGGAACATCCTGTGAAGGCTTTGGGGCGTGTAGTACCACTGAGTCATGAGTTTATAAGCATTTACCCGCTGCGGAATGCTACAGTACACCTTGGGGATATCCCGCCACAGCCTGCTCCACTGCGCAGGCGAAATATTCGCGTCTAAAATTTCCTGCCATCGAAGTTGATCGGGTGAGAGGGCAGTAACTGTGTATGTTGCAGGATCTGATAGATTCTGGATATAAGCCGCTTTGACTCGATGGGATGCCGGGCCAAGCGCTCGAAGGGAGTGAAGTCCCACGTAGCTGCCTGATACATGCCCTCCGTAGACATCCAGTGCTTCAGCTGGGCATATTGTAGCCCTGCCGTCGCCGGGACTCGGAACTCTTCCCTGCATTGAGCAAAGGATTTAAGCACTCCCCCCTCAAACAGGTCCGTTATAACCCGGCAGTCCCCTTGCGACCATTTAACAAAGGCCCGTGTGTGATATGCCAGTGGGAAGGACGGATTCCCCTCTATCGTAGTGTGTGGCGAGGGGAAGGTCGTGAGGCCTCTGCGAACGGCTACTTTATCCCAAATGTCCAGGACCGTTTTAGTGGGTATCGCAAGATAGGCGCTCTTAGAGCGTGCCACCCGGTGGTGCCAAATAGTTCGCCCCGTCACAGCTCGGTCCATGTGTAGCCATCCCTTCTCACTCTCTGGGACCACCCACTCCACCACGCACCTAAGATGCGCTGCCCAATAATAGTCTACTAGATTGGGACACGCCAGTCCCCCCCAATCCCTGGGCGCCATCAAGATCTTCTGCGAGAACCGGGGTCTCTTACCACCCCAGATATAGTTTGTAAGGTCGCGCTGGAGGCTGCGTATGCAATGTAATGGAATGGGGGTGGGGAGGCATTGGAAAAGATATAACATTTGGGAAGGACCGACATTTTGATGGCGTTGAGTCGGCCCAGCCACGACAGCGGCAGTGGCCGCCACTGCCTCAAATCTTCAAGCACTGACCTGCGGCAGTCTCGCCAATTAGATTGCATCCATGTGTCAAGAGAGGGAATCCCTTGGAGGCAAAGGTAGCGAATGGAGTGGGCAGCCCATTGTATTGGACTAGGCTCTCCAGGAGGGAGATCTCTTCCTGTGGGATGTTCAAGTTAAGGGCCCAAGACTTACTATGATTAATTTTGAAGCCAGAGGCACGTTCAAAAAGGCACAGTGCAGTATGGAGGGCCGGGAGGGACTCCCGGAGGCGTGTTAAGGAGAGTATAAGATCATCTGCAAACAACGCCACCTTATGCTCACGTCCCCCCAGTTGGATGCCATGTATATCGGGCGCCTGGCGGATCATCTCTGCCAGTGGTTCCACCACGAGGGCAAATAACAGAGGTGAAAGGGGGCACCCCTGTCTGGTACCCCTATAAATGGTGAACGGCTTTGTGAGCCGGCCATTGATCCAAATCTGAGCCTGAGGAGCAAGATATGGCGCCATAATCCAAGAAATCATGTTCTGGCCCAATCCAACTTTACTTAAAACCGCCCGCAGGAAGGTCCAATCCACGCTATCGAATGCCTTCTCCACATCCAACGAAAGAAGGCAAGCCGGAATCTCCCAGTCGCGCCTTACCCACTAAGTGCGCTATTTTGCGCACGTTATCCGCCCCCTGCCGGTTGCAGATGAAGCCAACCTGATCTGGATCCACCAGGCCCGGCATATAGGGGTCCAGACGCTTCGCCAAGAGTTTAGTGTAAATTTTGAGGTCGGCATTTAGCAAAGCAATGGGGCGATACGACGCGCACTGCGTGGGGTCCTTCCCTGGCTTCAAAATCAATGCTATCTCCGCCATACCCATATCTTGGGACGGCCCCTCGGTATCTGTAAAGGAGTTATACAGCCTCAGAAGATGCGTCCAAAGCTGGGACTCGAACATGCAATAGAAAGATAGGGGCAGACCATCTGGTCCCGAAGTCTTCCCAAGGGGAAGGTCCCCCATGGCTGCTAGCACCTATTCTTGAGTGATAGGGCCTTTCAAGGTTGCAGCATAGTGCGGGTGTAGCGTCGCCCCGTGTAATTATTTAGAATGTCCTCTACCACCTCAGGAGCCGGCGGCTCCCTCTGGTATAGCGCCGAATAGCATGTCTGGAACGCCTCGCACTTATCCCCCTCTAAAGAGACCTTCGTCCCGTCAGGGCGCTGGACCGTTGTTATATGATCCTTAGCTGCACGCCCCCTTAATCTTCCCGCCAGCAACTTGCCCACCTTGTCCCCCCTCGTAGTACTTCTGCTTTAGGGACAGTAGCGAGTTTTCCGCTTTATTAGTGCAAAAAAGTCGTAGTTGCCCTCTAAGGTTGGCAAGGCGCCTTCTAGATGTCAGCGAGGGGCCACCCTGATCTCTTCGCTCCTCCGATTTTATGTCTTTTGCCAGTCTATCCTCTAAGGCCCGAGCCTCACGCGCCCTGGCAATCGAAAGAGTGGTTATATGGCCTCTCATGGTTGCCTTAAAGGCGTCCCACACCACAGGAAAGGGTGTCTGCGGGAGATCGTTGGCAGATAAGTAGGTCTCGAAGGATACCCGGTGGTAAGCGCCACTTCGATTCGCGAGTAGGGGAAGCGGCCGGGTCCTGAAAAAGCAACTCGACATGCGCATAGTCTGAGAGCGAAATATCAGACATGGAGGCTCCCAGCATATCGCCCAGCAGGGCATGAGAAACAAATAAGTAATCAATCCGGGAGTATGAGCGATGGGAGTGGGAATATAACGAGTAATCCCTCAAGCCCGGGGAGTGATAGTGCCACGCGTCGAAGAGTCCCACCTCCGTTATTTGAGTACGCAATGCGGAAGACATGGCCCCGGCGCCACTGAACGCCGCATCACTACGGTCCACTGTCGGGTCCCAAACTAGATTAAAATCCCCTCCTAGGATCAGAAAGGGGTCTCCCCGCGGGATATGATCTGTCAGGAGCGACTGGAGATACCGATCCTGCATCTGGTTGGGTGCATACACATTACATAGAGTGAAGGTGCGGCATCCAATCGCTACACTCACCCTAAGAAAGCGCCCATCCCCACTCCTGAAGGGGCCAACCCCCCCCCCGCCTGAAGCCAGCCCTGCACAGTATTGCTACACCTGCTGTCTTAGTGTCTGCTGCCGCCCAAAACTGAAGGGGATATGTGGCGTGAGCCATGCGTCCAGTATCAGCCTGCAAGAGGTGGGTTTCCTGCAAAAATATGATGTCTGGGTTCTGTTGCAGGAGGTGCAGCTTATTAAGAGAGTTCAGGCCATTGACGTTTAGCGTTAATACCTTTAAGGGACTGGGTATGTTAGCTGTCATATTATAAGCCAGTCAAAACCCACCCACGCCTTTCCCTCCCGCCCATACACAGCGCAGCCCCGCAGGATACGTCCCCGCCCCACTCCACCACGAATGTCGCTGTAGCATCTTCCCCAACCCGACGCACACTAAGGAAAGGAAAGCGAAAAAGGGCAAAAGCAATGGAAAGCAAAGTGCGGAGAGGCAGAGAAGAGAGAAGAGAGGAAGAAGCAAAAGAAGGAAGAAAGCCAGCACGATACAAGAAGGGAGAGAAAAGAGCAAAGAGCAAGAGTGGGAAAAGCGGCCGAGTCGGCCTCAAAACATAGTATAACCATAACGCCAACAGGGTCTCACTTCTCTGGCCCATGTACAGGGCATCCTACACCCGAGGGTTTGGATGCTCTCCGGGATGTCACTCCCTTAGGGACAGTCCGGGGTGGATCCGCAGTTGCCTCGCAGCTCTACCAGTAGGGAACTCCCGTCACCCCCACCCCCACCCTCCCAATCAGGAGCCAGGGCATACGGTGAGACAAGCTGCAGAGTACCCCCCGCCAAGGTGAGAGGAACACGCTGAGGAGGCGGGCAATCGATTGTTCAGGTGAGGGCCATTCTTCTGATCATGGCGTCAAAGGGCGTGAGAGAGATTCCTCCCTGTCTCCTTCCAGGGATTTAATGTGTGCAATGATGTCCTGCTTGGCCTGGGAGGATGACCGCTCATCTAGCGGGGGGTGCGACGCTGACGCTGGACAGTAGTCCAAGTCGGTTTGGCTGGTATCCGCTCCTGTCTTCGTGGGCGGGATGGGCTTGCCAGTGACGATGTTGGTACATGAAGGATCTGCGCTGCCTCTGTGAAGGTCCGAATTACTCTTCGCCTGCTCTCCCACTGGTAAATGAGGGCAAAAGGGTGGCCCCATTGGTAAGAAATGCCCAGGGTTCGTAGTTTCTCTATCACTGCCTTGAAGGCTCGTCGTCGCTTCAGCGTATTTGGGGCCAGGTCCCGAAATATCTGTATCATGTGCCCCTGGTATCGGAGATCTGGGTTGACGCGAGCCGCCCTCCAGATGGTCTCCTTCTCAGTAAAGAAATGGACCCGCGTCAGAATGTCCGGAAGGAGGCCCGATCGTCCAGAGAACCCAGAGACTCGATGCGCCCGGTCCAGAGTCGGCGGAGAGGCATTCTCATCACCCCATACCTCATGGAGGAGCTGCACCACATACGTTAGAATGTCCTCCCCTTCTTCTCCGATGGGAACACCCCGGATGCGGAGATTGTTCCGGCGGCTTCTGTTCTCCAAGTCCTCTTGTTTGACTTGCAGCTCTATATTCTGCTCCTCCAAAACCGCCAGGCATTGCCACAGCTGCTCCTGGTCGTCCGTGCAGTCATCCATCGTTTTCTCCAGCCCATCCACCCGGTCTCCCAAGTCCGGGACTTCCTTCCGGAGCTCCTTCACGCAGGTGGGCACCTCGGACCTGAGGGAGCCAATCTCCATCTTGAGCTCTGTCATAAAAGAGGTCATAAACGCCTGAGTGACTGGCATAGAGTCCCCCGCCGCCTGGGAGGAGCCTTCAGGGGTCATCAACGCCCCCGCCTTACCCCACATCGCCACGACTGAGTTTTCCCTGGGGGCCGCGGCCGGTTCCACCTTACCCCCTCTGGAGCACATCATCGCCAGCCCTGGAGCGGCCCGAAGGCAGTTAGAGAATGCAGCCACCACTCGCCTAGCACCAGGCAGTTAGGGGGGCTCCTCAACGGGACACCGTTTGTTAGGTGTGGTCCAAAATCTCAGTCCCAGAACAGTATGCAAGGTAGCGGCGCTCAAGATCTCTCTTTGCCCCACCCCTCCCCCTGTTGGGCTTGAGCAGGGGTGACTCAGCTGCCAACAGTGGCGAATCTACCTCCCAAGGGCACTAACCGCAAACGGTCCACGGAGGAGGACCCAAGACTGCAAGGCGGGGCGCAGACGGCCTACACAACACCCCTCAACAAATAGACACGGGGATCAGGAGGCCATATGGGTCCGGACGGCCCGATCAGTACAGCAGGCCTCTCAGCTACGTCTCCCCAGTTCGGATCCCGCTGTACCCTATTTAGCAACGCCAAGACAAAGAAAATGCCCCCCTGTACGCAGAATACACAAAATACTTGTCGCAGGGTAGTCAGTCTCTACAGTGCAGGAGAGTCCATGCAGGGGGTCCCAATGCAAGATGAGGGGTGCACCAGCCTCCTAGCCTCCCTTCCTATAGCCCTCCTGAGCAGTAGCATCTCTCCAGCACCTCTCGAGACCCACGAGGTGCAGCTTTAGAGTCCACTCCCCCCTTGAGTAGCTAGGCCTCACTGAGCTGCAGTCCTCTGCGCCAGTCCTCTGCTCCGTCTTGTGGCGCACCCCACTAGCAGATTTCCACACCCCCAGGCCACCCAACAGTATGCTACAAAATGGCCGGCGCGATGCGCGGCCGGCCCCACTGCTCACCTGGGGTCTTCTCAGGGCGCCACCACGAGGGCCAACGAGTGTGGAGGAAAGGGCCCGCAATCCCCGTGACTGGGGGGCCCGCCGCCGATGTCCCTCTGTGCAAGGCCCAGCAATGCGCCTCCAGTAGCCCCAGCGCAGGTCCCAAGCCGCCAACCACAGCCTCCTCCAGACACCGCCGAGCAGGGGCTGCGCCGCCACCCCCCACGCCACTCACCGCATCTCAGGGCCAGCTCCAGGGAGTCGTCTCCACAAGCCGCAATCAGGCCACCACCATGCAGCCGCTCCGCTCTACAGGTCTCAGGAAGGACGGCGTAGGCTCCGCTGCCGTCAGGATCCTCCGGGCGTCACCAGCCCGACTATCGCTGCTGCCGCCTTATCACTGCTGGACACAACCCTGATCCGTAATTGCGAGCCGCAGGGCGCCCCAGGGTCCAGCAAGTCCCCACACGGGTAGCCAAGGCAGAAACTCCAAAATGGCGGCCCACGCCTCAGGGGCCTCCAACCGCTCTCTCTGTCCCCCACTCAGGCAAGCACCACCGGGTAGAGGTCTGTCACTCAGATGTCCCCGGCCTCCACAGACAGCATCCACTCGTGGGGTATCTCGAAGAGCACCCCAGCTCCGCTATAATAGCCGCTAACAGTGGCTTGGGACCGGAGCTCCCCAGAGAGACGTCCTATCTCATCGCTCTCCAGACCACGCCCCCAACAGCATGGATTTTATAGAGACCGGAAATGGATATTTACACTTGAGGTTTTGAAATTTGGATGTAGAGCAAAACTGAACAACAATATACAGCACTATGCTGAGATTTAACAGGTTCTCATCAACAGGAATTTTTTGATGTACAAACCATATAAATATTTTTTGGGTTGATAATATTTATCAATATGCACTGTGCTCAAATGTAGATTCAATGTCTTTTTCAAAATGGTTGTGACACTGCATATAACAGGCCTCTTTCTGTCTTTAATGTGTCTATTAATTAACTGGATAAAATGCATCATGTGCTTTTTAACATCACTATACATGTACACCAATTGGTCCAGCGCGTCATGTGATCAAGACTGCTGTTCGGCAGTCGAAACGCGTCATGCTGGGCACTAGCCTCTTGACTAAATCTGCACTTGCACTTTAATGATCTGCACGAAAATAAAATAGAAGATTTTTCCCCGCATTTGTGGTCCGTACATGCTTTTTGAAGAGAGACTGTTGCAGGATTGTGGCTGTCGTCTCATATATATATATATATATATATATATATATATATATATATATATAGATATATATTAATCCACAAATCTCCAAAGAATGTTGAAGACAACAGGACACCCAGAGCTCAAGTTCAAAAATTTTATTCGGCAGATGAAAAATCCACGACGCGTTTCGCCAATACGGCTTGGTCACGCTCGTCTCGTGGTAATGTCGGCCATTTTTAAACACACCACCACCCTTAGTGCATAGTATAACACCACGGAGAAGCGAGAGACATCTTTGAATGGGTTTTCCATTAAGACTGAAAATTAATTCTAAGCATATAAATACTGTTGTTATTGTCCTAAATTTCATAAAAGACAAATAAACGCATTTACAAAATAATCGTGATGTAAAACATCGTATTGTGATTTAACAATTATCATTCATAAATAATTTTCTAAAATGTATACATTTGTAGAAAACCCAAAACATGAATTTGATTGCACCTCCTTGTTACGAGTATCATAATACATCAAAATTTAATATTTATCGAACATTCTGCAAGTCGATACCGGACATATGTGTAAACTGCATTTTCATTGGCTGATAAACATAATCACGCGCCATTGGTTGAAAATTGTCAAGGCAACTGTTGTAATGAGACATACTCTCGTAGTTCAAACATCATCATCGTACCTTTCAGCCAATGAGCGACTTATCTTGAATTTCCACATTATATAATGATAGATAGCCGATTTCCCAAAAAATATATAGGCATAATGAATATTACAGTCATGCAGTTCATGTAGACGAATCAATCGGTCTACCTAATCAATATTGAAAGGTAAGCATCTCGCCCCAGTGGGCCAATTATCATAGCGCCAGATGTAATAGGAATTTGTCCACAAGAAGCCTATAATGAGGAAGAAAAGATCATGTGTCAAAGATTCCTTAGCAGGGGTTACAGTCGAAATATGATCAACACAGCTAAACCAAGAGTTGATCTGAAGAATAGAGAGGAACTACTGAATCCCAGAACTGAGACTAAGGATACGAATCTGGTTAGATTCATAACCACTTTCTCTGGGCAAGCTCATGATGTGCGGAAAATCAACAGTTGCCTTGACAATTTTCAACCAACAGTATTTATATGCTTAGAATTAATTGTCAGTCTTAATGGAAAACCCATTCAAAGATGTCTCTCGCTTCTCCGTGGTGTTATACTATGCACTAAGGGTGGTGGTGTGTTTAAAAATGGCCGACATTACCACGAGACGAGCGTGACCAAGCCGTATTGGCGAAACGCGTCGTGGATTTTTCATCTGCCGAATAAAATTCTTGAACTTGAGCTCTGGGTGTCCTGTTGTCTTCAACATTCTTTGGAGATTTGTGGATTAATTACGAGCCTGCTGGTAGCTGTAACAGGACCGCCCGTGACAGCCTGACCCCTTCACCAGCACTAGTGGAGCGTGTAGTTTGAAAAGGAGTTGGCTGACCCCCTGAATTTCTTGAACGCCGGAATAGGTGACTGATTACAACATGCACCGAGAGGTATTTTATGATTACTATACCTCGGATTTGAACGAGGTTAACTTCTGGGCGTATCATCAATTGACGTTTTGCTGACTGGCCTCTGAGCCAGGCATACCGGGAAAAGGAGTGAACGAGCGCCGCATCAGCTTGGTGGGGCTGCTTGGAATTCCGGATTACCGGTGTCTAACCTGACGGAGGACTAGCGGCATACGAATAAATTCAGGGGCAGGGAGCACAGTACTGACATACTGCCAAATAAGTCGGAACGTGCACAGAGCTCATTTAAGATATTATATTTCACCATGGTAGGTGAGTTAGATGCTCGTCGTAAGAAGACTGCAGACAAACTTTTCTTCACTAATCCTAGCAACAATGTTGATGAAACACCAACAGTTTCCAATATAGGAACAGAGCTGAGTTTGCAATCCAAGTTGAATAAATTGGAAAAGCTATACAAGAAAGAACTATCTAAATGGTGGGAGGCTGAGTCCCTACAAAGATACATCGAGGTAAAGAGGGTACCGAGGGGACTACGAGTCTTCACCATTCCGACTTATGAAGATCCCGATGCCGAAATGCTGCAGGAATGGACGGACAATTCAGCAGCCTGCTCAATGACAATGATGCGCATTTTGGTAAAATACGCCCTGAAGGACAGAGCTAAACTCCTTTTGGAGATTGAACAATTAACATCGGAAATTAGCCAATTGATGTCCAAGGATGCATTAGAAGACCATCTTAAGAAACTAATGACTAGGATGGAGAAACTAGAGAATGAGATCACTGCAAAGAAACAACGCAAATTCATAAGGGATTACAAAGATTATCAAGCCGGACGTACCCTTACCTTTCAGAAAAAATACGATCATTTATTCGATAAGAGCACTGGATTAGCTATGGTTAAACCTACATCTACGAGTGGACAGGATGTAACAGAAAGTGATATATCGGATGGTAATATCTCTGATGCCTCTAACCCAGGAACCAATCAGGATGTAATGGTTGATACTACAAAGAATCAGAATTTTTTGTTACAGTTCCAAATGATCAGCAAAAATCGGACAGAAATGTTCCAGGATGGGGGCTCACAAAGAGGTCGAGGACGGGAAATAGAGGCGGAATTACCGCAACAAACAAGCCAAAAAGAGGAGGTGCAGGCGGAAACAGTGCTCCAATGGGAATGGCAACACGGAGTCGCAAACAGAATTGAATATGACGGTTGTCAATTTATCAAAAAGAATACTTACCCAGGATGAAGAAGACACTTTGGCTTTAGGTCTGTCATTCTGTCCTTCTATGAACATGAATTATGCGGAGACTCGCATCGATTTATTTTTGTTTTCAAGAAAGCTAAAACTGAAGAAATGGTTTGCAACGAAACCCAAGACTGGTGAAACTGTAAGTATGTCTACGACCATCAGCAATCTTGACACATATGATGTGGAACTGTTACATGTTATCAACTCTGATCCGGACAATGTTAACAATACACCTGAATGGGACACATGGGGGACTGATGTGGGGATCAACCCTGGAACTAAGTTCAAACCCAAGTCGGTTTTTCTTCCACTAGTCCAGTGTGATGCGATAGATGTATTTGAAAGGGGGGTTCTAAAAGATCTCACCAAATTGCGTTACCATAAGGTGCCATGTATTAAGAAGAATTTAACTAATGATCAAATGATAGCTATTGAGAATTTGCAAAGTGATACCAACACTGTCATCAGACAATGTTGTGAAGAAGTGTGGCTCAGTGGTTAGAGGCGGCAGACCCGGAAGCTGAGATCAGCCGTGGACCAGGGTTCGATTCCCCGCCTCGGCGGGTCTCGGGCTCAAAAATTCCACGGACTCGACAATTCTCGCTCCGGTGCCTACTCGACTCACGGGGTCACACTCTGCGACTCTGGGCAATAGCTTGCTTAATCTCCACTACGGCCCCTCGCGGCGGGATGCCTGTCTTTCACCTTGTGAATACCCTGCCGGGGTATCTCTCACAGGGGAATACCAGGACGGGTTCCCTAAGCAAGCGCCTTGAGACCCCTAGGTGAAACGTGCGCTATATAAATCGAAATACATTTACATTTACATTTACAAAGCGACAAGGGTGGGAATGTAGTGGTGTTAGATAAGACTCAATACTTGAATGAAGGTTTACGACAACTGAACGATGTGAATTGCTATTGTAAAACTAACTATGAGGAGCTATTGAAATCGAATATAGCATTCAGGGATCTGTTGTTGGAGTGGAGTGATAAGGGATTACTTGAACCTGAGGAATTCCAATACTTATATTGTGCACATCCCAGAGTCCCGATTTTATATCTACTCCCCAAATTGCACAAAGATCCCCTAGAACCACCAGGGCGTCCAATCGTATCTTCGATTGGATCTCTATTGGAGCATACTTCCAAGTACATTGACCACTATTTAAGATCTTTTGTGGTCGCTCTTCCATCATACATCAAAGACACCACACACTTTCTTACTGTTGTAAATGGAATACATTGGGAGGATCAGTACATCTTGGTTACACTAGATGTAACCAGCCTCTATACCAGCATTCAACATGAGCAAGGCCAGGAGGCAGTAAAACATTTTCTCAAGACACGCTCTGTCTCTTATCTACAGCATTCTGAAATGATCTTATCTATGATCAGCTTTTGTCTCAAAAACAACTTTTTTTTTCTTTGACGACATCTTGTATCGACAGTCACAGGGCACAGCCATGGGGACCTGCTTCGCCCCCAGCTATGCGAATTTATTCATGGGCTGGTGGGAGGAGCAGGTCGTCAGAGAAATGGCAGAGTTTGACAACGTTGCCCTGTGTCTTAGATACATAAATGATATTTATTTCATTTGGAGTGGGGCTGAAGTGTCTGTGAGACTATTTATTGATAAACTCAACATCAATCATCTAAATCTAAAATTTACAGAGCATATCAGCAATCAAATGATTGAGTTTCTGGATGTAATTGTGGAAGTTGATAATAATCAGCTTAACACCAAACTATTCCGGAAAAAGACTGCGGGAAACAGCATTCTTAACGCTACTAGCTGTCACCCCCGCAACTTGGTGTATAGCATACCCTACGGCGAATTACTTCGCGCTAAGCGTAATTGCAGTACCCAAGAAGCCTATAATGAGGAAGAAAAGATCATGTGTCAAAGATTCCTTAGCAGGGGTTACAGTCGAAATATGATCAACACAGCTAAATCAAGAGTTGATCTGAAGAATAGAGAGGAACTACTGAATCCCAGAACTGAGACTAAGGATACGAATCTGGTTAGATTCATAACCACTTTCTCTGGGCAAGCTCATGATGTGCGGAAAATCTTTAAAAAACATTGGCATTTCCTACAGACTGATACCCATCTCAAAAAATATCTTAGTGATAATCCACAAATCACATTTCGTAAAGGAAGATCACTCAGAGATGAGTTAAGCCATAACTATGTCACCTCAACACCAATCATGAGAGGTCAGGGAATTGGTTTCAAATGCTGCCGTAGATGCAAAGCGTGCAAACATAGCCAAGATTGCAAGACGCTCATTGTTCCTACCACTAATAGGGAATTTACGATACGTAAACATCTGACGTGTAATACACCCTACAGTGTGTATGTGTTCATTTGTCCTTGCAATAAATGGTACGTGGGGAGCACAAAACATGAAGCTAAAAAAAGAGTGCTGGAACACTTACGTGCCATACATAACAACAACAAACAATATCCCATAGCAAGGCATTTTTTTGCAAAACACATGCAAGATGAGAAATTGGTTCGGTTGGTCGTGATTGACTGTGTTGATCTGGGGATCAGAGGGGGCAATCGTGAATTGTCCCTCAGGAAACTAGAATCCAAGTACATTGTAGATTTTGAATGTTTAACTCCTAATGGATTTAATGTTAGTGAAGAACTATCAACACATTTACATGAATGAATTGGATCATCAGAATGTATATTGTACAGCATGTCTGCAGTTTTCTTGCTTTTAAACGTTTATTTTATTATTTTTAGATTTCACACAACACGGGGTAGCGGAAGAATGTGGATCAGATCACAGAACTTTTTGCACTACTTGTTATTGACTTTTCATGATCTATTCGCCCACTTGGGCAGGATGTGGACAAATTCCTATTACATCTGGTGCTATGATAATTGGCCCACTGGGGCAAGATGCTTACCTTTCAATATTGATTAGGTAGACCGATTGATTCGTCTACATGAACTGCATGACTGTAATATTCATTATGCCTATATATTTTTGGGGAAATCGGCTATCTATCATTATATAATGTGGAAATTCAAGATAAGTCGCTCATTGGCTGAAAGGTACGATGATGATGTTTGAACTACGAGAGTATGTCTCATTACAACAGTTGCCTTGACAATTTTCAACCAATGGCGCGTGATTATGTTTATCAGCCAATGAAAATGCAGTTTACACATATGTCCGGTATCGACTTGCAGAATGTTCGATAAATATTACATTTTGATGTATTATGATACTCGTAACAAGGAGGTGCAATCGAATTCATGTTTTGGGTTTTCTACAAATGTATACATTTTAGAAAATTATTTATGAATGATAATTGTTAAATCACAATACGATGTTTTACATCACGATTATTTTGTAAATGCGTTTATTTGTCTTTTATGAAATTTAGGACAATAACAACAGTATTTATATGCTTAGAATTAATTGTCAGTCTTAATGGAAAACCCGTTCAAAGCTGTCTCTCGCTTCTCCGTGGTGTTATACTATGCACTAAGGGTGGTGGTGTGTTTAAAAATGGCCGACATTACCACGAGACGAGCATGACCAAGCCGTATTGGCGAAACGCGTCGTGGATTTTTCATCTGCCGAATAAAATTCTTGAACTTGAGCTCTGGGTGTCCTGTTGTCTTCAACATTCTTTGGAGATTTGTGGATTAATTACGAGCCTGCTGGTAGCTGCAACAGGACCGCCCGTGACAGCCTGACCCCTTCACCAGCACTAGTGGAGCGTATATATATATATATATATATATATATATATATATATATATATATATATATATATACACACAATACAGGCTTCCATAGCAATGCTGAGCAATGTTGTTAGAAATTCTCTTGTACATAGATACATTCCAATAGAGCAGGGAGAAAGAAAGCATTTGAAAACTGCTTTAATATACAGAAGAAAACACATTATTGCAAGGAAGAATGAAAACACATGGTCAGCAGATAGGCTGCATTGCAGAAACATTAGTGTAGAACACTGAAAAGCTAACCCACAGCAACACTCAGAATAAACTGGCACTGTGCCTCTAAGGCAGCCATGACCCCTAGCTTCCCATCATGCCTCAGGGGTGACAGTTAGGTAAGTTGTTCTTTGCGGAGACCCGCAAACCATTTTACAAAGAGATGATATGTATCATGTTCACTTGCCCGGGGAGGCAGTGGGTTGCTTATGACTTTGATGAGGATTCCCCTGGAAGAGAACTAGGATTACAGGTAAGTAATTTATCCTTCTCTTCCAGGGGATCCTCATCAATAGTCATAAGCACGTGAATAGTATAGCAAGCCCAACCCCTCATTCTGCGGGCAAGTAAACAGAGTACAATCAAGATACATAGTAGCCATAAGGCATATATAGTCTCCAATAGGTTAGCATTGGAACAAATTCCTCAAGGAGGCCTTGCCCACTTGGGTATCGGCCCTGGAGTCAGAATCCAGACAATAATGTCTGGTAAATGTATGGACCGATTTCCAAATTGCAGCCTTCCAAATCTCGGCCATCTGTACATTGTGTAAGAATGCAATCGTAGCAGCCTTGCCGCTAGTAGAGTGAGCTTTAGCTGGAGGCAAACAGAGGCTTGTTCGCTACTTGGTAGGCCAACTAAATACAAGATACTATCCATCTTGAGATGGATGTTTTAGAAGCTGGGAAGCCTGGTCTCACAGAGCCATAGTTTACAAACAATTGATCAGTCTTTCTAATGGATTTTGTTGCCTCCAAATAGAATTTGAGAACCCTCTTGAGGTCTAGCGAATGAAGAGACCTTTCCTCTGGTGTAGCAGGATTGGGAAAGAAAGAGGGTAGAGAAATTGTCTGATTAACACTGGAAATCAGACACAACCTTGGGTAGGACTGAAGGGTGAGTTCGCATAACCACCCCATTGGTTTGGAAATCTGTATACGGTTCCTTAGAACAGAGTGCTTGTATTTCACTCACTCTGCGTGCTGATGTAATCGCCACTAGAAAGGCTACTTTTCACGTAAGGTGTCGTAATGTGGCCTTATGAATGGGTTCAAATGGAGGACCCATCAATTTGGACAAGACTAGATTCAACTCCCAAGGACAAGAAGGAGGTTGAACAGGAGGATAAACCTTCTTCAACCCCTGTAGGAAGTCCTTAACCACCTGAAGCTGAAAGAAAGAAGGTTGGTTAGGTGATTTACGATATGCTGTGATGGCCGCCAAATGCACTTTTATGGATGAATACTTCAAACCAGATTTGGCCAAGTAGAGTAGATACGGCAAGATTACCTCTTCTTGCCCGTTAACTGGACTCCAACCATTACAGATACACCATAAGTAAAACCTTTTCCATTCAAGAGAGTATGAGATTCTTGTGGATGGTCTCTTTGACTCCCTCAAAATGTCCATGCAGTCCTGAGGGAGGTTCAAATGTCCATACTGCAGGACTTCAGGCGCCATGATGCTAAGCTGAGACAGGGAAGGCTGGGGTGCAGAATCTTCCCTCCCATTTTGGTGAGAAGGTCCAGCCTGCACAGAAGTCTCCGAAGCGGGCAAACCGAGAGCTGCAACAGGTCCAGATACCACCATTGGTGAGGCTAGTACGGTGCAATGAGTATTATCGTCATTCTGGATCTGATCAGTTTGGCCACAACCTTCCGAATGAGAGGGAGGGGTGGAAAGGCGTATTCAAACGTCCCTGACCAGTGTATAAAAGAGCATTCCCCCTCGTTCCTGGTAAGTAAAACCTGGATGCGAAGGCGTGGCATTTTCTGTTTTGATCGTCTGCAAAGAGGTTGATGAAAGGAAAACCCCATTGATGAAAAATGTCCGCCACCACTTCATCGTTGAGCACCCAGTCTTCTTTCTCCTTGAAGTGATGACTGAGGGCGTCTGCTCGCACGTTCTGGTCTCCTGGCAGATGCACTGCCATGATCAATAGGTTCCTGGCTAGCAGCCAGTTCCAGATCGCCTGGGATTCAAGAGACAGAGGCCGAGAACGTGTTCCACCTTGTTTGTTCAGGTAATACATGGTGGTTGTACTGTCCATTTGTATAAGGATGGATTCGGATTGAATTGACGGCTGAAAAGCCTTGAGGGCTAAATGAACCGCCCACAGTTCCAGCATTGTGATATGATATGTCTGCTCTCTGCTGTCCACCTGGCCTGAGTTTGCAGATGACCCAGATGTGCTCCCCAACCCTGAAGTGACGCATCCGTGATCAGGGATTGTTGTGGCAGAGGTTGATGGAATGGGACTCCCACCGGAAGGCTCTGTGGTTGCAGCCACCAGAGAATGGACTTCTTTGCTGTGGGAGAGAGGAGAATCCAGTCGTTCCACTGACCCGAAGATTGGTCCCATTTGTCTTAGAGATCTTGCTGCAACGGTCTCATCCGCAATCTGGCATTGGGTATGAGAAAAATGCATCGACCCCAGCAGAGAAGCCACCTGTCTTACTGATTGTTGATGCGCTTGGAGGATGATGTTGCTTTTGTCTCTCATTGATGACAATCTCTCCTCCGAAGGAAACACTTTTCCGAGGTCTGAATTTAGGTTGGCGCCCAGATAGTGGCATGATTGGGTCGGTTGAAGAACCGATTTGTCCAGGTTGACATGCAGGCCTAAGCGCTGAAGGAGATCCAGGCAGATGTGAAGGTGTTCCTGCACCATGTGAGGAGATGATCCTTTTAATAGCCAGTCATCCAGGTATGGATACACAAACAGACCTTGGCGATGTAATGCTGCCGCTACTACTGCCATGCATTTTGTGAATACCCTCGGAGCAGATTTTAGGCTGAAGGGTAAGAACTTGAACTGGTAATGTCTTGTGCCCACCATGAACCGCAGGAACTTGCGATGTCGTGGCGTGATTGGAATGTGAAAGTACGCATCTTGGAGATCCACCGAACACATCCAAATGCCTTTCCTCAGATGTGGAAATATTTGATGGAGCACCAACATTCGAAACTTCTCCTTTTTGAAGAACTTGTTCAGAGAACGTAGATCTAGAATTGGTCTGAACTTGTTCGGTTGGTCTTTTTTCTGAACAAGGAAGTATCTTGAGTAAACTACCTTTCCTCGCTGTGCAGGAGGGACATCTTCTATTGCTAGCTTTTTGAGAAGGGTCAACACTTCCTGACACAGGAGCTCTAGATGTAGAAGACGAGATTTCACCGTAGGAATGTCTCTTGGGGACGTGCAAAAGCGTAGTGCGTACCCATTTTTTAGTGTATTCAGCACCCACTAATGTTTGGTTATGTTGCACCACTCTTGAATGCAATTTGAGATACTTCCTCCCACTGGAGTGTGCAACGGTGCTAGAGGAAGCAGAAACTCATTGCTTCCCTGGAGTTTTTGTTGCGGAGGGCTGCTGTTGATGTCCTCCTCTTCCTCTCGAGGAACGATGGCCTTGGTACTGAGACTTGTTCTGCTTGTTTTGTGACCATTGAGGGGTTTGAACCCTCTGTTGGAAATTTTTCAGATTGTCGGGCCTGTATCGTCGCTTAAACTCCTTTTTCTTCTCCAGGCCCACAGCCTTTGAGGTGTCCAACTCGGCTTTTATTCTGGCCATTTCTTCGTCTGTGTGTGTACCGAACAGTGAGGTGCCAGAAAACGAAAGATTCAGGATGCGCTGTTGTGCCTCAAGTTTTAACGCTGTGAGGCGCAACCAGGAAGTTCTTCGCGCAGATATGTCATGTGCATAGGAGTGAGCTGCCAGAGATACACCATCTGCTACAGTGCTGATTACCTGGTTGGCCACCAGCACACCTTCTTGGAAGATCTCAGAGAGGTCCTGTTGATCTTCCTTTGGCAGTTTGTCCTTGAAACGCTCCAGTGAATCCCATAAGGACCTGTCATAACGGCCCAGCAGAGCTGCAGCGTTAGACACTTGAAGAAAAGACGCTGCAGAGACACAAGCCTTCCGTCCCCAAGAATCCTGTTCTCTATTCTCTTTATCCAGAGGAGCGGAGGAGGAAGATGCAACTTGGTGCGTCTTCTTGGCTGCTGCAATAATGAGTCCGGGCGGTGGATCCGATTTGAGGAAAAGAGGATCTGAAGCAGCTGGTTCATATTTCTTCAGGATCTGAGCTGGAGCTGCTCTAGCCGATGATGGAGCGAGGAAGATATCCATTACCGGCTCGATGATACCAGGGACCAAAGGAAGCAATGGCCTAGTCGCAGATCTTTGATGGAGGGTCTCGAAAATGATTGACATGGTGGTCTGAGGAGCTGACATGGTGATGCCCAGCTTTTGAGCTCTTCTGGTGAGAACATCATGAAAGGTGTTCACATCATCAATAGGTGACACTCTAGAAGGAGGACTATCCGTCAGGGTAGGTGAGTAATCCCTTTTGGATGAGTGCGAAGAGGAAGACCAAGATGGTGTACGCCGCCTCATGCGATGTCCCGGAGTCAAACTGCATTCAGGGGATCTGCCTCGGTGTTCTCTGGTCCGAGTGGTGGGTGACCTGTCCACTTCCTGCACGAGACGTTGCAACGGTGACCTGTGCAGCGTACTGGAATAGCCCGTAGGCCGCTGAGCGTGACCTGCAGGCACTGTCTGCTAATGATGGAGAGGTTGGAGCCATCTGGGAGAGAGATGGATGGAAGGAGATCACTGTCTTCTTGGAGAGCCTCTTGGTGGTGATCTTAGAGTCTCAGGGGAATGAGCAGAAGCATAGCGTAAGGACGCAATCATCTGGGGTGCACTCGGAATAGAGTGAGAGGACTCTCTGCGGCTTCTGGAGCGTGATCGGCGTCTTGATGAGCGATGTGACGTCCATGGGGAGTATCTCGACGTCGACCGGCTGTGTCACCGTCACTGGTGAGTCCCTAGAACCTGATCGTCTCCTCGACGTCGATTCCTCAGTGTGCTTCGACGCTGTATGGTGTGATGTCAAATGTCTGGAGCCCATAGACCTCGCCTTCGACGCTGAGCATGCAGGAGACCTCAACGATGAACGATTAGACGGAGAAATCCTACTCATCGTCGATCTATCTCTCGATGCTGACCGTCTCCTGGAAGTCAGTGGAATCGAGATTGGGGCACTTCTCGTCACCGACGGAGACGGCTGCCTCGACCTCAAATGACATTTGGTATATTTTACTCTTGGGCTCGACGTCGAGTCCCTCGCCGTCGGAGAGGATCGAGCCTTCGACGCCGAACGTCGCTTGGATGACGACAAAGGTGATGAGTGCCTGGCCTCAAGTGATGAGGCGTGTCTCGGTGTTGACCGCCGCCTGGTTGGCGTCAACGGAGACACCTGCTTCGACGCCGAATGCCGGTGTCCTTGCAACAGTGGAGCATGTCTCAACGCCGAACGCTGACTTGACGGCGACAATAGAGATCTGTTTCTCGACGTTGGGCGAGCCCGCACCAATGGAGAGCGACTCCTCGATGCCGATCATTGCCGGGTTGACGACAGCGGAGGATCCGACGCACCTGTGATCTTCGTCGATGACCGGTGTTCTCTCGACAGCGAGCTCGCCGTTGATGGTCTTCTCGTCGACTTTTTCTTTGCTGATGAAGGAATTTGAGGCGCCAAGCCCGACGCCGATGGAGAGTATACTGGAACCTTACTTCTAGATTGAGTGATGGCTCTCTCTTTCCTCTTCTTCATCAGAGACCTGCTTCTTGAAGGAGATTTCCTCTTCTCAGCCAGCCCATAGAGGCAAATCCTCTCCCTGTCCTTCAGAGTTCTTTTGCACAACAGCTGGCAATGCTGGCAGGTCTTTGGATTAGTGTAGGGGATTGTGCTGGGGTAGATTTAGGATTCAGAAAAGGGGGTGGTGATGAACAGAGTGTCTGAATTAAGCAGACCACTCTTACCCAGTCCAAAGATCAGGGCTTGATCCATCACCGTTATTTAGCTCACTGCCCCATCCCAGCTCAGAACCTGGCTATATGCAAATTAGTCTGTCCCTGGCCCAGTGCATCATGGGAACAGGGCAGACCAAACTACCAAGCCAATTCTTCACCAGAAAGGAGACAAGCTTCCAGGGACCGGTTTCTGCCATTTCAGGCGTCGTCGGCCCGGCTTGCTTGAATCCTGATGAAGCAGTGAGCAAGGGATTAGGGTTTACGGTAGTGCAGTGGTGTTTGTGTAGTGTAGTGGGTCATGCTAGGGGTAGTGTTTTAGGGTAGCACAGTGGTGTTTGAGTAGTGTAGGGGGTCGTGTGGCAGTAGTGCTTTAGGGTAGCGCAGTGGTGTTTGGGAGTGCAGGGGATTGTGCTGGGGTACATTTAGGTTAGTGCAGTGGTCTTTGGGTAGTGTAGGGGGTCGTGCTGGGGGTAGTGTTTTCGAGTTTAGAGTAGTGCAGTGGTGTTTGGGTAGTGTATGGGGTCGTGCTGGGGTAGCGGTTTAGGGTAGTGCAGTGGTGTTTGGGTAGTGTAGGTGGTCGTGCTGGGGGTAGTGTAGGCGGTCATGCTGGGGTAGTGTTTTAGGGTTTAGGGTAGTGCAGTGGTGTTTGTGTAGTGTAGGGGTTCGTGCTGTGGGTAGTGTTTTGGTGTTTAGGGAAGTGCAGTGGTGTTTGTGGAGTGTAGGGGGTCGTGCTGGGGGTAGTGTTTTAGAGTTTAGGATAGTTCCCTGGTGTTTAGGGTAGTGCAGTGGTGTTTGTGTAGTATAGGGGATCGTGCTGTCATTAGTGTTTTAGGGTTTAGGGTAGCGCAGTGGTGTTTGGGTAGTATAGGGGTCGTGCTTGGGGTAGTATTTTACGGTTTAGGGTAGTGCAGTGCTGTTTGTGTAGTGTAGGGGGTCCTGCTGGCAGTAGCGTTTTAGGGTTAAGGGTAGCGCAATAGTGTTTGGGTAGTGTAGGGAGTCGTGCTGGGGTTAGTGTTTTTCGGTTTACTGTAGTGCAGTGGTGTTTGTGTAGTGTAGGGGGTCGTGCTAGGGGTAGTGTTTAAAGGTTTAGGGCAGCACAGTGGTGTTTGGGTAGTGTAGCGAGTCGTGCTGGGGTTAGTGTTTTCCGGTTTACTGTAGTGCAGTGGTGTTTGTGTAGTGTAGGGGGTCGTGCTGGCGGTAGTGTTTTAGGGTTTAGGGTAGCGCAGTGGTGTTTGGGTAGTGTAGGGGATTGTGCTAGGTTAGATTTAGGGTTTAGGGTAGTGCAGTGGTGTTTGTGTAGTGTAGAGGGTCGTGCTAGGGGTAGTGTTTAAAGGTTTAGGGTAGCACAATGGTGTTTGGGTAGTGTAGGGGGTTGTGCTGGCGGTAGTGTTTTAGGGTTTAGGGTAGCGCAGTGGTATTTGGGTGTTGTAGGGGTTCATGCGGGGGCAGTGTTTTAGGGTAGCACAGTGGTGTTTGGGTAGTGTAGGGGGTGTGCTGGGGGTAGTGTTTTAGGGTTTACAGTAGTGCAGTGGTGTTTGTGTACTGTAGGGAGTCGTGCTGGGGTTACTATTTTACGGTTTACGGTAGTGCAGTGGTGTTTGAGTAGTATAGGGGGTCATGCTGACGGGCTGACTCGCAGAGCTGCGAGCCGATGGGCTGGCTTCTAAAGGCATAGCCACGACCTGGTGATGTGGGGAGAGGCAGCCTGAAAGGGACATCTCGCATAGACAGCGCTGCGGTATATTTTCAATTTTGCCTCGCAGAGGTATAACTACGGACCCGATGGCTTGTAGAGGGAGAGATGCGAGCTAACGGACTGAATCACAAAATGGCTGCCAACACTTCCTAGTTTCAACCGTTCACAACCAATGAGCCGCAGGCTTGTGCTTGTAACTCCTCAGCCAATTAGATGTCAGAATTCTCAAAAATGTATATCTGTAAAATTTGATATTTCTCAAAAACTACTGAACGGATTTACCCCATTTAAACAAAAGCGTGCTTTCAGAACCAAGACCTTTCTCCTTGCCAATTTGGCGTAATTCCGTTCAGCAGTTTGACCTGTAGCCTTGTCTAAAGTTTCCTATGGAAATTGCATGGAGAAAACACGTTTTGGGACCGCTCTTTTTTCTCAGCCACCCCCCTTGACCAATCACCCCCAAACTTTCAAGATAGGAGCTGATCTAAAAAAAGAAACTCTTTGGAAAATGTTGTAAAGATTCGTCATACGACGCCAAAATTATAAGCACATGAAAAAATGCTTTACCTATGGAAACTTGGTCCTAACTAGAACTACCTACTGGCAACCGCCAGAAGGTAATATATATATATATATATATTAACATTTTTAATAATTTCGGAAATCCTTCTTGTACAGACTTTGCTCCGTCTCATATTAGGATGATTACAATGATGGATTCACAATGTACTAAAACGCTGGTCCGTTGTTTTATCCTCCTGGCCATTTTTCTTGAGTATGTTTTCTATGTTCACTCTTTTTTCTAGTCACGTGCACTTGTGTAGCCTTTTAAACTGGTCTTTTGCATTTCTGGCGTTGTCATGTGATCAAGCCACTGTGGGTGGCGAAACGCGTAATGGCCGACGAATAAAGAGCTGAATAGCACTTTGAAGAACGGGTCCGTATCTGCTTGCCTAATTACTTTGCTGCAGCGGCTGTGAAGCAGTTCTTTGGATATACGCTATTCTTGGATCACTGACAGAATATCGACAGTCAAAATATCGACTTACCAAAATATTGAGGTAAAAATATAGAATAGAGAATATCGACTTCCTATCTACAAACAGGTAAGTACAAAAATATTGACTCCAAAATATCGATAGGAAAAAATATAGACAGTCAAAATATTGATTTTTTTAAATATCTTAAAAGTAATTTTAAAGTACTATAATAATAAATATAATTAATTTAAACATATTTAAAATACTTAAATAAACTTAAAATTAATAAATAATTATTGTAACTTAAAAAAATTTATTTTTATTTTAAAACATATATATATATATATATATATATATATATATATATATATATATATATAATATATATATTCACTGAAAAAACCATAGGTTTCACAGCAGTTATAGTTAGGAATTAGCATTTAAAAAACCTATTAAATTCACTGAAAAAACCATAGGTTTCACACCAGTTATAGTTAGTTGGAAACTTTACTCGCATAAAACCATTGAAATTCCCACGTTATAGTTAGTTGGACTCACTATAACTTGCGCGTGCAATGCACTGCTGATGACGTCACATTTTACATCACTTATGACATGGTCAGTGACATCACTCATGACATCACTGATGACACCATCCAGTGAATGTGTGTCTTTCTGAAAAATAAATATGTGTTATATATGTATATGTAAAAGTTGATGGAAGAATAAATGTTTAAATAAGTGTTTACATGAATGTTTTTTTTTTTTAAATTGATTGGTTAACTGGCTTATTAAGTGTATCTTAGTGAATACATATATTAGCAAGTAATGTTTAAATATGTAAATATATGTATTAGTGTTTCACTTTGTGTATAAGTGTTTTCATGGGTTGGTGAGTAGCTACATGTGTATGTATATGGGTTATTAGATGTTTTTTTTAATATCAGTATGAGTGTCTATATGGTTTGGTGGGGGTATTACTTAGCACATAGATGCATAAGTGATTGACTCTGTGTTTGTATGTGTTTTAAGACAGCATATGTGCAGGACTGTATGGGTGGATGAGTGTGTATATGTGTATGTTAGTGAGTGAATGACTGCCTCACTAGTGTCTTTATCAGTAACTACATATGTTTTATTCTAGTATATGTGAATATTGATGTATATAAGTGAGTATATGTGAGAGTAAGAGATTGTAAGAGTTCCTGTTTAAATAAGTATGTGTTTCTATAAGTGATTGTTTAAGAGAATAAATATGTGTAAGTTTCCTTAGAAGTAAGGTGGTAGTGTGTGTATAGCTCTATATGCAAATAAATGGATGTTCAATAGTTTATTTGCATGTGTGAGTATGTGTGTGAGTAACTTTTGGATGACTGTCAGTGTGTAACAGGATGTATAGGTGTATCACTACATATGATGAGTGAGTATATGTATGAGTGACTATATAGAACTGTTTGTGAATGAGTGGATGTGTATATAGATGATGGAATTACTGAATTGGTTGTTGTAACTGATATGGGTATCTCCATTTTTTTGAACATTTTAGTTTCTATTTTTGAATATGTGTTTCAAGGGTTACATTACAGTGAAAGGAGGTCTGTCACTCTGTCACAAGGATGGTGTCATCAGTGATGTCATCAGTGATGTCCCTGACCATGTCATAAGTGATGTAATATGTGACGTCATCAGCAGTGCATTGCACGCGCAAGTTATAGTGAGTCCAACTAACTATAACGTGGGAATTTCAATGGTTTTATGCAAGTAAAGTTTCCAACTAACTATAACTGGTGTGAAACCTATGGTTTTTTCAGTGAATTTAATAGGTTTTTTAAATGCTAATTCCTAACTATAACTGGTGTGAAACCTATGGTTTTTTCAGTGAATTTCATTGGTTTTTAAAAAGCAAATATCTATAGCTGTAAAATATATTCTTTTTTATAATGATTACTTTTTTTCTATGTATGTAATACAATTTTTGAAAAGTTTAATATGTTTTTTAAAAAAATTTTTTGCCCAGGTGCGCTTCCGTTGCGCGCACCGGGCAGTGCACCGGTAAGCGTTGCTTCGTGCAGAGCCCCGGTGCGCGTAACGGAGAGCGTCCGTTAGCGCATTTCCGCGATCGAAAACAACATCGTGACGCGTCGCGTAAGCGTGACGTATCGCGTAGCCGCGTAACTGTGACGTATTGCGTTGCCGCGCAATACGTCTTATTTCGCGCTTTGTAAACGCACCCGGAAGCGCTCTACGCCGCGCCCTAGAGCGCGTAACGTAAGCGCGCGGGAGAGCGTAACGTAAGCGCAACTGGTCATGTGACTTGGAAATAACACTTTTCATTGGTTCAAAACTTTTTTTTTTCAAATGATGAAAGCCCCCACCTTTTTCCTCACTCTGACTTTCTACTTTGAGAGAGGAAGACCTGTATCTGATTCTGACAATGGCATCATTAGTAGCTGCAGCTGGTGGACCCCCTCCACCACCACAACCACCTAGAAAGCAAGGACCACCATCCCAGTTCCTTGTCCCTGAACAAGAAGAGGATGAGGAGGAAGAACAGGAGGAGGAGGAACAACCCAGGCAATTTTTGCCTGAAGAGCCAAGACAGAGTCACATAAAAGTGCATTTTATTTGGGACTTCTTCTCCCACCCTCCTGGGCAGAAGAAAGTGAATGCCCCTAAGGTTAAGTGCCTTATTTGCGGAGATATTCTTTCCAGGGGCAATTCCAAGAAGAAATATTCATTCGGCAATTATACTATGATGCGCCACATGCAAAGGTTGCATCCTAATAATCTTGCTCAAGCAGAGGTTCGTGCCATGGTGCAAAATCAGAAGAATCCACAGCCCAGCACCTCCTCTGCCGAAGTATCACATGCAGCACCTGAAGGACGGCAAATGGTGCCCAATGTTCAAAAAAATGTTGGCAGTATCAAAATTGTATGTGTCTTCTGTGGCAAGACACTGTGCTATGGGGAACTAAGCGTGATCTTAATAAGCAATGTGGTGGAAAACCATCAATGTAACCAAAAGAAGAAGCAATAAATCTTTTTTTTTTGCTCCTGTTGAGCCATTTGTAATTCCTTTTTTTGTTGTTCCCCCCAAAAAACACCCAAAAAATTATAAAAGTGTTCAAAAAATCCCCAAAAAAATTTTCAGAAAAATAATAAAAAAAATATAAAACAACAAAAACATTAAAAAAAAATTATTTTCAGAACTACCTCCCATTTTTAAAAAATTACTAAAATTTTTAGCACTCTTGACTTCATTTTTCTCATGGGTGCGCTTCCCGGTGCGCGCACCGGTGAGCGCCCCGTTAGCGCAATAAAAAATAAAAAGAAAAAAAACAAGAGAAGGAGAGCATAAGAGAAAGAGAAAGAGAGAGTAATGTTAAGAGACAGACAGCAAGAGGGAGCAACACAGAGGTACTGTGTAATAAATAGTAAAACAGTGTAAAAGATATAAGAAAGTGTAAGAGAGAAAATGAATAAAATATAAGGCTGTGAAACAAAGAAAGAGAGAAGAAGAATACTAAAGCAGAGGCACATGAAGAATGTGAGTGGCTGTAAAGAGTAAAAGGAAAGAGAAAAAATGATGTACAAATAAAAGGTAATAACGGAACCAGATTTAAATAACACTGGTGAGGGAGAGAGAGAAAAAAGTAGTGTGCATAACTAAAGAGGGATGAAATAAGATGGATAAAATCGACTAAAGTTAAAACATGTGGATTGACAGAGAGAAAAAACTGAAAGAAGAAAAGAAGAAGTAACAGAAAAGGAATAATTGAAGCAGCAAAGAAATGTAAATAACGTAGTGTGCTTGAACTTCAGGGAGAAAGCATAATGAACAAGTAGTGAAAGAGTGAAGAGACAGAGACAATTACAGTAAGAGAGACGGACTGAGTGAACGGGAGTGAGGAACTGTGAGAACAGAGGGACTGAGAAAAGGAGTGGAAGGAGTGCAGTAAGTAAATCACCCACACAACACAACAGCTACCCTACCTCAAAGCACTCTAAAATATTATTTTACTGTTTCTCTTGGTTTTCCCCTTGTTACGCTCTCCGGTGCGCTACCCATAGTATAAGTAAAGAGGGGTGAAAGAGGGAGAAATATTGAATTAGGATAACACATGGGGAGTGACAAAGAGAGAGGACAAAGAGAGTAAAGGAAACAGTACCTGAATGGGCTTGAGTAAAACAGCAAAAAAAGATAAGTAATGCAGTGTGTGTGACTTACAGGGAGTCAGTGGGTGTAGGTAGGAGTGTGGGTGTGTAAGGTGTGTCTGTGGGTGTGGTTGTGTGGAGTGTTTTGGTGTGGGTAGAGATGAGGGTGTGTGAAATATGTGTGAGAAGTGTATGAGTGTGGGGTGTATATGTGTTCGATGTATGTGTGTGTATGGAATGTATGTGTGTTTTTGAGGAGTGTGTGTGGGAGGTTTTTTTTGTGTGTATGAGGTGTGTGTGTGGTGTGTGTGTGGGGTGTATGTTACAGGTATGTGCATGTGTTGGGAGGGGGATGAGGTATATGTGTAGGAGTAAGGTAAATAATTAAGAAAAAGAGAATGAGTGAAGAAGCAAAGGAAGGGAACAGAGGGTAAGTGAAGTAAAGAATAGGGATCAAAAGAAGTTGAATATGAGAGGGTAAATAGGGAAAGGGGAGTAAACATGGAGAATAAGAATAAGTGAGAGAAGCAGAGTAAAAACACAGGAGTGGGGTAGATTGAGAAAATGTTAGTGACCTTAAAGCAAAGGGTGATAACAAACTACATTTTTTTAGTCATACTTACCATATAATAAATGTAACTTTAATTTTTTTTACTACAGTTGGCATCTGTGAAAGAGAGAAGAAAAAATAAGTTATAATTAGTAAAATATGTATTTTAAATTAAAAGATACAAATGAAGAGATTAAAAATCATAACACTCTATTTAGAAATAAAGTTAAAGTGAAGGACACAGAAAGCAAAATAAAGTAAAGTAGAAGGACAAAAAGAGAGAAAAAGAAATAGAAGGAGAGCAAATTACAAAGAGTAAGGCATATAGATTCACTGGGTTATGGAGGTACACGTAAATGCTGTCCTCTCGGAACATCTTCGCCATGCAGATATCCTCGACGCGACGCAGAATGGGTTTAGGGCTGGTCATAGCACGGAGACGGCTCTGCTTTATATGGTGGAGCACCTTCGCTCCGTGCTCGACGCGGGTCAAATGGCAGCGCTTGTGCTATTAGACCTGAGCGCTGCCTTTGACACCGTCTCGCACCCAATCCTTCTGCTGCGCCTAGAGGAGGCTGGTGTGACCGGCATCGCTCTCCAGTGGTTCCGGTCGTTTTTAGCCAACCGGGCCTTTAGCGTGACCGTCCCGCCTTATCAGTCCAAACTCCATCCGTTGAACCTGGGGGTTCCCCAAGGCTCCTCGCTGAGTCCTACGTTGTTCAATCTGTACGTAAGGCCGCTAGCTGAGGTTGTCAGGCAATGGGGTATGACGATGGTGTCATATGCCGATGACACCCAGCTAGCGGTTACGATCAGCGGGGATGCCGAAGTTGATGCCCCCAGGTTTCAACAAGGACTGCGGGCGGTCGCCAGCTGGATGACGTCCAACTGTCTCCAGCTGAACGCTAGTAAGACCGAGGTCATGGTTTTTGGCAGACAGCCGGATCTGTGGGGAGAGAGATGGTGGCCGGGGGAATTGGGCCCTGCTCCTACCCCAGTCGCCGAGCTTAAGAACCTCGGGGTCTGGTTGGACCCTTCCCTTACGTTTGTGTGTCACACCAAACGCACGGCGGCCTGCTGCTTTGGCATCCTGCGCGGGCTCCGTCCAGTGCTTAAATTCTTCGATGCTCCCACCAGGCAACTCATGATCCAAGCCACAGTCATCTCAAGGCTGGATTATGCGAGCTCCTTACTGGTGGGTCTGAATCAGGCGGAGATCGGGCGCCTACAACGGATTCAGAACGCCGCTGCAAGAGCGGTGGTAGGCCTCCCAAGATTCTGTCCTACCTCTAATACCCTGCGGTCATTGCATTGGCTGCCGGTGGCCCAGCGGATCCAGTTTAAGGTCCTCTGTGTCGCCTATAAAATTCTGAAGGGGTCCCCAGCAACGATCCTTATGGCCCTTCTCGCCCACTATATCCCAGCTCGACTCTTAAGATCTGCAGACCTAGAACTAGCTGTCGTGCCGCGCTTCATGTGGAGCATACTCTCTTCTTAACCTATTGTATTCTTTTACACAATCTAGATCTGCACAAATCTTTGTTTCATCACACTCAATCAAATACAATCCTGATAAAGTTCTGACTCGTGATAATGCCACATATGCCATACCCTCTTCAAACACAGAACTTCCAATGTTCACCAAAGCGCTATCTACACTTAAACCTTGAGACTTATGAATTGTCACCGCATATGCCAAACAAATAGGAAACTGTTTTCGGCGAACATATAAGTCTTTCACGAGCACAAATCTAGCTGAACAACGACAAATTTGTTCTATTTCATCAATGCCATCAAATTTAATTTTTAAAATTTCAATCCCATCTCTATTTTTGTAGTTCACAAAACCAACAACATAACCAATTGCTCCATTTACCAGACATCTTTCAACATTTGAATTCCTTCTTAAAATGACACGACAATTCAAACACACATTCAGAGTCTTTTCAAAACCAGCAGTTTTAGATATAGTCTTCTCTAATTAATCCAATTTTGATTTCAAATTTTCAGACAAAATAATTGTTGCTCCCATATGCTCTATTTTATCAGTAGCTTCCAGTTTCACTATCTCTTCATTTTCTAACTGTAACATTTTGTTGTTGAACATGGAACATTCTTTCAGAGTTGGCAACAAACATATGCCAGATTTCTTCTCGTTAATTTTCTTAAAAATGTTCTCTGGAAGAATGTTTTCATTTGGGTACAAATTTGAAATTAATCGTGCATGTAAAGCTTCTTTCCCTTGCTGACTTACTTTTCCGATCCTTACATCTTGTAGAATATTTTTATAATCTTCATCCTTTGCCTGCCGCATATTTTGAAGCAGTTCTGCATATTTAAAGTTTAACCATATATTAATGTTTCCAATGCTCCCTAAGCCCTTCCTGGTATCTTCATGCGTGAGCATTTTGAACACAGGTTGTCCTTTCACTGGAGTCAACTGCAGAAGATCTCCAAAAACAATAATATGTTTTCCTCCAAATAAGACATCATAGTCTGTTCTAAGAATTTCTTGCATTCTCAAATGCACGAAAGCAAGCATTATATTTGACACCATGCTTACTTCATCAATGATAAGAAGTTTCATTTTCTTCAGGACTCTCGAAACTTCGGAACACGCATCTCCAGATAGCTTGTGATACTCCAATTTGTTATCATGCTCCACTGGCAGCATCAGTAAACGATGTAAAGTAATCCCTTTAATGTTATGTGCTGCCAGCCCAGTTGGAGCGGTAACAACACAAGACAGCGGTGATTCAGTCCTTTTCTGCAGATAAGTTGCAATTGCTTTAATCAGAAAACTTTTTCCAGTTCCCGCTTCTCCACTCACGTACAGTTGGACAGGCTTGAATGATGTACATGAGCACTCTTTTTTCTCATGACTGAATCCATGTTCAATCTGTTCTGTGACTTCGTCATATATCTGTTTCTGCTCAAGGTTTAGTTGTTTCACCAAATCTTCTAAGTTAACTTCATCATCTTGAGCTTGTTCCATAGCTCTTTCCACCTCATCCATGGCAGTGGCAGCTTCATTTTGGATAATTGGTCCTCCAAGTGTATCCTGACTCAATGAAGCAGAACTCTGACTGTCTTGAGAACTGTCTCTAGCAATCTCTGCAGCAATTGTGGCTTCTTGCTCTATTTCTTCATTCAACATTTGCAGATAATTTGGAAAAACAGGACATTCTATGGTATCCTTGGTTGCATTAAAAGAATCTTCATAACATAGAAAATCTCCAAGTAGTTCCTCTTCTGTACGCCATGGCTTAAAGAGTTGCAAAAGAGCTAAATAGTAAAATTCCCTTTTCTCTGGATTTTCGCAACTCAATTTTCGATGATTAATCAAATGGCCTTTTTTCTGTCTCACTAGACATCCTTCACACCCAATGAAAGCATATATTCCATTGTTAATATCTTCTCTGATGGTTCTCTTATAAATATAGTTTTGCAGAACTTCATACAAACAAACGTTCTCAAGATGACTACTTCTATTTGGATAGTATGTATCCAACATGTTGGTCTTCAAAATATCTGTACTTTCTGGTTCTTTCTCCGCCAAATACTCTATTTCTTGTACAGATTTCAAAACTCGGTTTCGGGATGTATGACGTTAAAACGCATACTTTTACAACGCATACCGTTACAACGGGACTTTTACAACGCAAATACTATTACAACGCATGTATTTACAACGCATTTTTTTACAACGCAGGTACCTTTACAACGCATACTATTACAACGTAAGTATTGGTAAGTATATATAATTTTTTTAATTGTATATTATTTAAAATTAATATAATTTAATGTAATTGTATTTAATTTAATTTAATTTAATTTCATTTAATTAATTTAATTTAAATTTAATTTTATTTTATTTTTACCCTGTACCCCTGTACCCCAAAAACCCAAAACTGACCCTGAACCCAAAAAATACCCCTTTACCCAAAAACTGAAAACTGACCCTAAACCCTAAAAATACCCCTTTACCCAAAAACTAAAAACTGACCCTGAACCCTAAAAATACCCCTTTACCCAAAAACCCAAAACTGACCCTGAACCCTAAAAATACCCCTTTACCCAAACACTGAAAACTGACCCTGAACCCTAAAAATACCCCTTTACCCAAAAACCCAAAACTGACCCTGAACCCAAAAAATACCCCTTTACCCAAAAACTGAAAACTGACCCTAAACCCTAAAAATACCCCTTTACCCAAAAACCCAAAACTGATCCTGAACCCTAAAAATACCCCTTTACCCAAAAACCCAAAACTGACCCTGAACCCTAAAAATACCCCTTTACCCAAAAACCCAAAACTGACCCTGAACCCTAAAAATACCCCTTTACCCAAAAACCCAAAACTGACCCTGAACCCTAAAAATACCCCTTTACCCAAAAACCCAAAACTGACCCTGAACCCTAAAAATACCCTTTTACCCAAAAACCCAAAACTGACCCTGAACCCTAAAAATACCCCTTTACCCAAAAACCCAAAACTGACCCTGAACCCTAAAAATACCCCTCTACCCAAAAACCCAAAACTGACCCTGAACCCTAAAAATACCCCTTTACCCAAAAACCCAAAACTGACCCTGAACCCTAAAAATACCCCTTTAAAAAAAACCTAACATATAACATTTTAAATATAATTATATACTTACCAATACTTACGTTGTAATGGTATGCGTTGTAAAAGTACCTGCGTTGTAAAAACATGCGTTGTAAATAAATGCGTTGTAATAGTATTTGCGTTGTAAAAGTTCCATTGTAATGGTAGTGCGTTGTAAAAAATGCGTTGTAATGGGTGTATACCTCGGTTTCGTGTTGCAGCAAGACCTAGACTCACCCAAATGATGGTTCTAGATTTGGCATATAGACTTGCTGATGACAATCGATCAGAACATTCATATGCTCCAATTTCTCGATGCGACAACATCTTCAGACTGTAACTGTATAATTTCTTGCTTAGACTCGTTTCATGTGAAATGTCCTCCCACATTTCCTTCAGTTCTGTCTTTTCTTTTTTTGTGATGTAAGACGTCACATATCGAGCCACAGCAATAGAGTTGTCAGCAACGAACTGAATATCCATGTTAGCATTCCACATGGACAAAATCACTGGGTTGTAGTCGTTGATGTACTTGGACTCTTTGTTTCTTTTTAAATTGTATGTATTTTTTGGTGATTTCCTCGTCACAGTATGTCGCAGAGAAGACATCAAATTATTTACTCTTCCTTTAGAAATCACTGGTCGTGGAAACCCGAAACGACATTTTGTGTAGAACTTGTCCTTGTTTCTGAATTTTCGACGACAGTACTTTCCACAACGATGGGATTGAAAGCGTAAAACTTGTTGCCTTAAACTGTTTTCTTCGGTAGTTTTCGGAACAGCACATGTTGAATACTCTTCAATGAAGCTCATCACTGTCTCATCCAAATCTGTTCCAAATTTGGGTGCATCTTTAATCCACAACAACATGTGTATGTGAGGAGCACCTCTCGCTTAATACTCCTTTCTCCAAAAGAAATCCAAAACCTCTCCAAGGGGAGGATTTTTTTTGTTGGTAATAAAAGACATCATAGCTTCAAATCTATGATTGAAATATCTGCATACATTCACTGGATCCAAAGAACACAGTTCTCCAGGTGTTTTGAATTCTATATTTTGTATATTTGCATTTGCCTCTCGTAGAAATTGAAGTAAGTCATCCCATGCATACTCGGCACAGCTAAGAGTGAGGAACCATTTAGGAGTTCCTAAGTTTCTTAGCATACATTTCAATTCCCCATGACGACGGTACCAATACTCGTTTGTACCACGCTGACAGGCCATGAGATTGATTAGATGAGATTCCAAAATATTATCTTGAAGATTCACTTTCTCCATAAAGTCCCTCGCCGAAACATTTTGCAGATGTGCTCCACTTTTCAGTATATGGTTTACTGCATAAGAAAGCCCAGACAAGTCACTTTCATACAGTAGATGAAACAAATAGGGAATGCATTGACGAAACCTTGGATCTTCAGCATATAATCTTACAGTTCGATATTCAGATGCAGGAATTTGAAGTGGTCGATCGTCATATCGTCCACCTCGACCTGTTGGAAATAGCTGTGGAAAACAACGAGCTTCCAAACTTTCTTCCCATACACTAACGGGACTTCCTTTTGCTGCTTTCATTTGAAACAATTCAATTGCATTCCCCATTACTTCTTTGGAATGCAAAGGATGAACAGTATAATGTTCATATATTTCTTCACTTCTAGAGACATCAACTTTTTCAATTTGACCGACTGAACAATCACTGTCTTCATCTGCAGCTGTTTTCTCTGCTGCAACACATACATGTTTATAATACTCATTGTTTTTGACTAAATACAACGTTGCCTTTTTGACTTTCCTAACATCCACTAAATCTTGCCAGATTTTTTTACTCTTTGTTGGAACCCCATTAACTAGAATAACTAAAGGTTCCTCTTCTACTTTTTCTATACCAATTGTATCAATATTTTTTGGGAAATCTAGAGGCAAATAAACAACTCTTCCCTTTAATCCTCTCTGCAAATCTGTAGGAGGCAATTTCCCTATCTTAGGCTCCATGCGAACAATTGCCTGAAAAGGGTGGACACATTGAATCAAAATAGACTCATATGTATTTAAATCCATCAATTCAGGGGGAATGTCTACCAACTCCAGATTATTTTGAACAGCTCTAGCAGGCATTCTGTTTTGATTTAATTTATCATAACAATATTTACAAATACGCTGATCAGAACTCAAATCAAAACAATTCTCCACCCACAAATAAGTTGCAAAATCTTTCCACTCATAATTATTCACCTTTTCACTTTTTATGTATAAATCAACTAATCTAGTTTGATGCTTATAATGACTTCGTCGACAACACACACAAGTAAAATTCGGCCTTTCACTTGATTTCACCTTAAACCTGGTAATTTCCTGCTCAAACTTTTCTATATTTGAAATCTGTACATTGTCTTCCACATTACCTTGAATTGCTGTGTCAATTTCTACACTGTCCTCTTTTTCACCAAAATAACAAATCTCAATTTCTTCACAAATCTTCTTCACATCTAATTCAGTTCCATGCAAAAGAGCACTGTTTAATTGTTTAAGCTTAAGTGCTGGACTTTTTGCATAATACAACATTCTCACTAATTTCCTCATTTTGGTATGATGCACTGCTAACATCCTAAAATGATGAAAACACTCTGACAGGCTTTTCTAGAAAGACAAGCCAGTGAATGGCCTGGCAAACCTGTCTTTTCTCTCACTCTGCAAGGATCTAAGTCTTGCAACAACTTCACTTTCTGCTTTAGACTTTTCTTACTATATGTATGTAAGAAATTACAAAACAAATCAATTGAGTCCTGTCGCACACTACAAATACGACTACACTTCCAAGTGTACACTGGACCCTTATTACGTCTCCTTAAAACTCCATCAGATAACACCTCTTCTGGTTCTCTAGGCACAAGTTTCTCTTTTTCAATCGAACAACCGTCTTTCACTTCATACGCTCGACCACTGGTGTCAACTGCATGCACTAAATCATTCTCCTGGAAGTAACTCTCCTCATTAAAAAATGGCTCACAACTTGAACTGTGCATCCATTCTCCTGAAAATACTTTACAAAAATGAGTCCGATTAATTACTCTTTTCCATCTACTGTTTGATTTGAAAACATCAATTGTCTTGTTAAGTGTCCTAATTCTATTGATTATTAAAATAAATAACTTTTTCTTAACTTCAAAACCCTGATCAACAATCTTCCCTACACTTTTCTTTTTCTTATAAAAAGCAACTCTCTGTTTTCCTTTCCTAAATGTTTTTTAACAAATTTAAAACCACCCTATTGCGAAACATTCGTTTACGAATGTCTCTAAACTGATTCTGCCTTCTATTCCTATACATATTATTCTCTCCTGCTCCAGTTTTAGGATTCTTTGAAGTTCTCTCCTTCCTTTTCAATTTTACTCTCTCATTTTCATTTTCTACATGCTGTCCATCATTTCTTTTAAAAGTACATATGTTCCGTAAGAAACACTTAGTTCTCTTACCAGGAGCTTGGTTCCTGTTTTTTGAAGTATTTGTTGTGGAAGAGTGCTGTAATTCCGTTGCTGTTTTTGATTTTTCCCGGTTACGTTGTTTTCTTGTCCTTTCCCTCGTGGGCATCTTTGCTTATTCTTGAAATAACGATTTCAATCTGTGGTAAAGAAAAAAGTAGCACATTATAGACCACTATTACCAAACAACAAAGCAATGACAAAACGCAAACGATCTATTCAAGGTTACAGATCAGGTGAGGATTCTCCAGGGGTGCACAAAAGGTGAGGCCTGTATTGAAGAGTATAGTGGAAGACAGCTCTGTCCACAAGTACAAAGAAGATGAGACCTGTGTATAAGTCCACTGCACTCTTATACACAAGCTTCACCACCTATGCTTCCCGAGAAAGGCCTCTCTCCCAATACAGTCTTGATCATAAACCTCACCTTCTCTATCCCTCTGGACATGTCTCACCTCATCTGCACAATCTACTTCCTAATCTCAGGTAACACAGATGACATAATTGATCCTCATTTATAAAGCCATGCGTCAGTTTTGCGCTACTGAAGCGTCACTTTTTGTGACGCATTGGCGTCATAAAACATATGCCTTGTTGCACCATATTTAAAAAGTGACGCATGTAGGTAGATGCGTCATTTTTTAAACCTTTTGCACCACATTATACCTCTTTCAAGTGTAATGTACAGAGAGGGGTCATTTCTCCACAAAAAGCCTCGTAATAATGACGCAGTAAAATCTATGAGATTTCACTGCGTCACTTTTAGGACACTGTTACATCAAAATCTTGCACCTGCCTCACAACAGGGATAAGACTGAGGCAAACGCTTTCACATGGAGCTTCACAATTTTATAAAATACAATTCCTCTATGCAAACAAACTCAATATGCTTCCTACACTGAGTTAACACAGGTAACATCATTGTAAAGAATCAAATTCACACCTGTGTCTAAGAGTGCAGACGGGAATAGGCTTCATGGAGCCTAGTCCACTGCACTCTTAGATACAAGCCTCACATCCTACGCTCCCCAGGAAAGCCCAAACATGTGCCTTGTTGCATCATATTTAAAAAGTGACGCATGTAGTTAGATGCGTCAATTTTTAAACCTCTGCGCCACAATATACTCAAAGATGTAAAAAACATTCATTTCCCCAAAATCGTTTTTGACATCACATTTAGGAAACACAGCACAGATCCTATGTACAAGCATCTGCTTCACAGCAGGGATAAGACTGAGGCAAAAGCTTTCACATGGAGCTTCACAATTTTACAAAATACAATTCCTCTATGCAAACAAACTCAATATGCTTCCTACACTGAGTTAACACAGGTAACATCATTGTAAAGAGTCAAATTGACACCTGTGTCTAAGAGTGCAGTCGGGGATAGGCTTCATGAAGCCTAATCCACTGCACTCTTAGACACAAGCCTCACCACCTACGCTCCCCAGGAAAGCCCAAACATGTACCTTATTGCACCATATTTAAAAAGTGACGCATGTGGTTAGATGCGTCACTTTTTAAACCTCTGCGCCACATTATAATCAAAAATGTAAAAACCATTCATTTTCCCCAAAATAGCACAGATCCTATGTACAAACATCTGCCTCACAGCAGGGATAAGACTGAGGCAAAAGCTTTCACATGAAGCTTCACAATTTTACAAAATACAATTCCTCTATGGAAACAAACTCAATATGCATCCTACACTGAGTTAACACAGGTAACATCATTGTAAAGAGTCAAATTGACACCTGTGTCTAAGAGTGCAGTCGGGGATAGGCTTCATGAAGCCTAATCCACTGCACTCTTAGACACAAGCCTCACCACCTACGCTCCCCAGGAAAGCCCAAACATGTACCTTTTTGCACCATATTTAAAAAGTGACGCATGTGGTTAGATGCGTCACTTTTTAAACCTCTGCGCCACATTATACTCAAAAATGTAAAAACCAGGGATACGACTGAGGCAAAAGCTTTCACATGGAGCTTCACAATTTTACAAAATACAATTCCTCTATGCAAACAAACTCAATATGCTTCCTACACTGAGTTAACACAGGTAACATCATTGTAAAGAGTCAAATGTATTTCTTTAAACATGCACACATTCTTTATTCCTTTTAAAAAATGTAAAAGCCATTCATTTTTCCCAAAATCGTTTTTGACATCACATTTAAAAAACATAACACAGGTCCTATGTAGAAGCATTCCATGTCACTACTAAAACTTCACAATTTTACAAAATACAATTACTCTATGCAGTAAAAACTTTTTACCAAGCATTATCAAAAAGCATGACACAAAGCAACATTAAAAAACCACAATTTCCTTTCAAATCTTCTCCATAGAGTATACAAGTCTCTATGTATATTAAATGAATCATAACTCACCTTTACAAATGCTTTAGGAGATTCAGAACAGTGTCAGATACACACACAAATATTTCTTTAGCAGAGCAAAAGGTATGTTCTCCAGGCACTGCAAACCATAAAGGCACAGAAAACCTCTAATTCTACACACATATTGCTCATGGTAACCAATCAAAACTCTTCCCTCTGTATTTTCAAACCAACACCCTTCCCCCCTCAGCCCTTTCTACCTGTTACCATAGCAACTCCCTCCTCACTGAGCTGCCAGGGTTAAAAGTTTATTCTACGGGGAGGAGCTTCGCGCGGATCCAAGATGGACGCGTGAGCACAGGGCTCCCGAGACCCCTTCCACCTCCTACGGCTATCCTGTTCAATATCCTGATTTAGACGACGGGTTCGACTGACGGAAGCCCTGCTGATACGAAATTGTCTTTCGGAATTCGATTTGGCCACCGGACACCGGACTTGCTGCATCTCGAACTTTATGGCCTACACCGGCAGATGCCCACGGTCTCGAGTTGCCGAACTACCCGAGTGGTAATTGAATAACAACGGTCACTGAGGCTTGATCGCAACCCTCGTGGTACTTTCGGTTTCGTTTTTGGTCGCTGTCGTCCGCGGCTTCCTGTCTGCCAGTACTGCTGGCCCACACCTTGCAGCCCGCCCCCAGCGCATCTCCTGTCTCTCGTATTTCTCGACTGTACACGGCGGATCTCTAGAGAGTTGCCTTCGCCGTACCCTCCCAGAGGTCTGCCAGGACTCCTTGGCCGCCATGTCGGGTAGACCTGAAACCGAGAAGCGGGCCACCAGGATCACGAACCGAGGGGGTTCTACTCAGTCTAATACCATTGATCCCTTCGCCCGCCCGAAAGGCACCCCTGGGGGTCTGGGTAGAACCCCGGGTGAATCTGGAGAGGACCTTCCTGCGACAGACGACCTGACGCTGCGAGACGTCATGGGCGCCATTGCCAGTGTAAAGACTTCCATGGGCCAGCAGTACGAGACACTGGCCTCGAAGATAGACACTGTAGCTGTCGAGGTTAACCTCATCAGAACGGATCTTGCAAAGACTAATGAGCGGGTAAAATCGCTGGACATTAAAACAGCAAGTCTCACTACTGATGTTTCGGACCTTCAGACTGAGGTCCACAATCTCCGGAAATTTAATGACTTGTTTGCTCGTCGGCTGGATGATTACGGGAGCCGGGCCAGGCGAAACAACGTCCGCATCATTGGTGTTCCGGAGAGTTCCGAAGCAGTGTCTACGGATCTTTTGGTTGAGGACCTCGTGCTGAACCACTGGGCACCTAAGGGCCTCAGTAACTTCTTCACTGTGGAGCGTGCCCACAGAGTCCCAGGTGGTAAGCCTAAATTGGGAGCGAAGCCGCGGCCCATTATAGCCAGGATCTTCAACTTTCGAGACAGAGACGCTATTCTCCAGGCATCACGCACTGGTGGGCCCACAAAATTTGACAATGCATCTATCAGTTTTTACCCGGACTTCACACAGTCAGTCCAAAAACAGCGCATGAACTTCACAGGCGTGAAACGACGCCTTCGCGATATGGGCCTAAAGTACGCTATGCTGTTCCCGGCCCGCTTGAAGGTCGAATTTGAGGAGCGCACTTTCTTTTTTGATCGCCCGGAGGTTGCTAGTGACTGGCTTGATACTCTGCCGACACAGCGCGACCGATCTGAACACTCCGGCGGTGCTGAAGGTGGCTTGGAGGAACGGGTGGAGTGAGTCCCCACCGGAGGGCCGGCTATATAGACTTATGGCAGCGGTTTGACTATTATTGAGTGCATGTATATTGTCTACCCGGGGGAGGGAGGGTTCGGGTTTCTTCCTCCTCTAAGGGGTTCTTCTCTCTTCTCGTAGATTAGTTTAATGGGGTGACAGGCACACTGCAAGTTGGGGTGGTTCTTTGGATCGATGCAGGGGTGCAGGGTGGGGGGGTGTGTGTTGAGTACTCTTTTGGGGGCGGGGGGGTCTTCTGTTTCTTTGTTTACTCCGAGGTTTCATTTCCATGCACGATTCGCTAGATGTGACTGTCCTTATGCGGGGGGGATGCTGGGTGCATTTCTGCAATGGGGGTAGGGGGCTGAGGGTGTTGAGTTGGAATGTGAACGGGCTGGGTGATAGGATCAGGCGGGGGATAGTTTTGCAATATTTGAAACGTCTTTCACCCGATGTTGTGTTGCTTCAAGAAACTCATTTGATAGGGAACACTTGCCATGCGCTGAATAGGAGGGGGTATCGTCTGGTGGCGCACTCAGGTTTGACCACGGGTTCGAGGGGGTCGGGCGTCTTGGTTCGTAACTCCCTCCCCTTGGAGATAGATGACGTTGTGCTTGACGATCGTGGCCGATACGCGGCCATTACGGGGCGATGGGAGGGGAAGACGATTTCCATACTCTCTGTCTATGTCCCACCAGGTCTACAGTCCACTACGTTCTCTGATTTAGGTGGGGTTGTCTTGAGCTTCCCCGAAGGCATGTTGATATTGGGTGGCAACTTCAATTCGGTGGTTAGTGGTGATGCTGATCGTAACCCCCCCAAAACTCTCTTGAGATCGCAGTCATGGTTGGGTGATTTTCTGGACGCGATGGGTTTAGTGGATAGCTGGAGGCACTTGCACCCTGGACAGTCACAGTACACCTTTCACTCGGGAGCGCATGGTAGTCTTTCAAGGCTTGACTATATCCTGGTGCCAGCGGTGCAGATGGTCTCCGTAACGGAAGTGCGTCACTAGGCTAGGGGGATCTCGGATCACTCTCCACTTTGGCTTGGGATTGATTTGTCCTTGGGAGCGGAGGGCCGTGTTGCCCCGATCAACCCCTGGCACCTGCGCAGCCCCAAAACTAGGGCTACAGTGGTTCAATGCATGGAACACTACTTTAATGAGAACGTGGGATCGGTGTCCTCTTCCGTTTCCCTCTGGGAGGCCTATAAGACTGTGATTCGGGGTCAGGCCCTATCCTTGATTGCTAGCGCGAAGAAAAGTAAGAATGAGGAGGTTGTTTGCCTTGAAAATGATATCACAGCTTTGGAGGAAGATTTGGGATCTGGGGTTACACCTGAGAAGTTGCATGTTTTGGCCCTTAAACAGGCTGACTACAGGGCTCTGGTGACGGATGCAGCCAGGATGATGTATCGTGTGCAACAGGGGCGGATGTATGATGTTGGTGATAAGGCCGGGAAGTTGATTGCTTGGTTGGATAAGAGAGAGTGTTTGAATAGGGTTGTGCATGTTGTGGAAGGGGTGGATGGTTCTCGGGTTGTGGACCCTGTTGCGATAGTCGCGGCTTTTGCTCAGCACTTCCAGAAGGTTTACGCGCCGGTCTCGGACAGGCCGGGGGAGGACTCACATTTGCTACTGAGGGATATCGCGCTGCCTAGCCTCTCGGAGTCCGACCGTGAGCTTATGGAGGCGGACTTTTCCGCTGATGAAATAGCGCTTGCTATCCGTTCCCTTCGTTCAGGCAAGGCCACTGGCCCGAATGGTATTCCGGTAGAGCTGTATAAGCTGTGCCCGGATAAGATGGCGCCGCATATACGTTGCATGTTCTTGGAATCGCGAGATCTCGGACTCCTTCCCCGGGATCAGAGATTGGCGTCCATTGTGGTAATTCATAAAGATGGGAAACCCCGTGAGCAGTGTTCGTCGTATAGACCAATCTCGCTCCTGAATGTTGAACCTAAGGTTCTGGCGAAAGTACTGGCGAATCGTCTAGTTACAGTGATTGGTGATTTAGTACATCCAGACCAGTCAGGATCTATCCCCCACCGTAATACTGCGCTTAACCTTCGCCGTCTTAATGGCGTTCTAGCGCGGGCGGGGTCACTTCGTGAGCCGGCCATCTTGGTTTCTTTGGACGCCTCGATGGCCTTTGACACAATAGAGTGGTCGTATTTATGGGCGGCTCTATCGAAGTTCGGTTTCGGCCCGCGTTTCATCGGGTGGGTTCAGCTCCTCTACGCACAACCATTGGCTCAAGTGGTGGTGAATGGCAGGGCCTCGGAGTCCTTTGTTCTTGGCAGAGGCACACGACAGGGCTGCCCGTTGTCACCGTTGCTCTTCGCACTTGCTCTTGAACCCCTCGCCGCGTGGCTCCGATGGGAGCCGTCGCTTAAGGGCATTAGTTGGTCCCCGGGATATGAAGATCGTGTTTCAATGTATGCGGATATCTTGTTGTACCTGACCTCACCTCGTAAATCCCTGGGAGTGTTGTTTGACGTGTTGCGCTCCTTCGGGAGAAACTCTGGCTTGTCCATCAATTGGACCAAGTCCTGTATTTATCCGCTCACTGGAGAAATGCCCTTGCTGCCCCGTGTCTGCCCGATACCTGTAGTACGTGACGGCTTTAAGTATTTGGGGATTTATATCTCCTTGGACTCTGCGGTGCGGTATGAAAGGAATTTACTGCCGCCACTTCGTCGGCTGCGATCGGACGTCGCGGGTTGGTGTGGCTTGCCGCTGTCCCCGTTGGGGAGAGCCGCCCTGTTTAAGATGATGTCTCTCCCCCGGTTCCTTTATGCCCTTCAAACCACACTCTATCTGGTCCCAGCTAGGTATTTCCGTGAGGTTGAGGGCCTCCAACGGCAACTGGTATGGGGCGGGCGGCCTCGTATTGCGTTCTCGAAACTGACTCTGCCGTGGTATGATGGCGGTATAGCGCTGCCCGACATCAAGCGCTATTACTGGGCGTCTCAGTTGAGTGCTATCAACCATGCCATGTATGGTCCTACCCCTAACCCTGCGTTCAAGATGGACAAATGGCAGCTACCGGGTGGCGACTACAATAGGGCGCTTTACTCTAAAGCTGCTAGGAAGACGCTTACTGGTCCTACTGGGGTCGCGGTGCGAGTTTGGACTAGTGCGACGGCTGCCACGGGATGGACAGATAAGCTGACTAGAGCAACGCCGCTTTATGCGGCTGAACGGCTGGGGAATCTCTGGGCGACGAAGGGGTTCGACAAGTGGGATCTTATAGGTATTAGTCGAGTGGGGGACCTCCTGATCAAGGACAGGATCAAGACTTTTGCCGAACTCCAGCGGGAATACAGCCTGAGTGATAGGGAATACTACTGCTATCTTCAAATTCGCCATGCATTTGCTTCGGTGTTTCCGGCTGGTGTCGCTGTCCCGGAATCATCCCCCCTGGAAGATAGGGTGCTCGATGGACATGTCCCTGATAGTACCATCTCTCTTATATATAAGAAGCTTATTAACGACCGCTCTGACCTCCTTGTCCAGCTCCGTAATGCCTGGACCGCGGATGGGCTTGAGTTGGATGACGAAGACTGGCAGGCCGCGGTGTCGTCTTCAAAGGAAGTGGCGATTCCGGCGCGTCTACGGCTAGTGCAATTAAAGATTTTGCACTGCGTCTATGTCACGGGTCCACGCCTGATGAGGATGGGTTATTCATTGGATGGGTTGTGCAGGCGTGGCTGTGGTTTGTTTGCTACTTTTCTCCATATCATATGGGAGTGTCCGGATGTGGTGTCTTATTGGAGAAGCGTGCATGACATTATGGAAGAGGTGACGAGTGTGTCTTTAATGCCGGAGGCTAGGAGGTGCCTTCTGAACGTCTGGGAGCCCAATGATTATAACGTGGCGCAGACTCGGTGGGCCACCCTCGGCAACATGATCGCCAAAAGGGACATAGCCCAATTGTGGGGGTCCCAGAGGGCACCCTCGGCGTCGGCATGGATGGAATGCATGGATTGGTGTATGTTTAGGGAAAAAACGGTGTATACTGCCCGTGGTAGGCCTAGGAAATGGGGAAAAGTGTGGGGTCAGTGGAATGCGTATCGAGGAGAGATTTGTACCCCCCCATCCGTAGATTCCGTTACTATCCCTCTGTCTCCGTGACCTCGCATTCCATACATCCTTCTGCTATGACACACAGTCTGCTTGTCCACTCTTGGCCCTTCTTACCTCCCCCTTGGGATTTATCCTTCTTTAGACCAGCCTCATTGGCTGGCTTTCCCCCCCTGCTGGTGGAGATGGTCACTTCGATAACAGTCTTACCTCGGACTTTGTTTCTGTGTTGTTTTGCTTGTTTAAAATATAAAATGTGAAACCTTTTTATTATCCTCTTACAGCCGCCGGCCCTGTTTATTGACGTGTACACATTGCGATTGATTTCAGGGGTTGTTGGGCCTTGTACTGTTTTCGATTGTGCTGCGGATTATTACTGACCGGCCCTGTGGGGTTGTAGGTCTGTATTTGTATGACTTTTCCGATAATAAAGGTTTTTATAAAAAAAAAAAAAAGTTTATTCTACAATGTTGCAAATCACCTCTGCAAGGATGTTTGACCTGTAAATACACCAGCTTATCTGGTGTAAGGTTTCTTTAAATGACTTTTTTTTAACCATTCAAATTACTTCTTACACAGAACACAACCATGCACCCTAACTTTCAGTTTTCACCTATCTCATTCTACCAATCATTGCTTGTGATTCAAGAGCACTGCCAAAGACAGAAATGGAAGTGGTCCAATCAATTTTGTCCACAATTTGAGAAAGCACGGAAACATGTGAATAAATCTGTTTCTGCTTACATGAGAGACTATGGAATGGATTCAATATACAATAATAACTTACGTTACAACATGGAAGATATCTACAGGGGAGATGGTGTGCACTTTTCAGATGAGGGGAATAGAATATTCCTCCTGAATTTAAGACTGTGCATTGGTACCTACTTGTAGGTACCTAAATCAGCCACAGAACCCAAAAGCCCTTTTCAGGGCTACCCTATCTCTGATCACTCCAAATGATTATCTTTTTCTAACTTTTTTCACTATTTTTCACCATAGTACGCTCCCCGGTACGCTCCCCGGTGCGCGTACCGGGCGCTCCCCCGCGAAAAATTAAATTTTTTCTTGGTTTTTTTGGCCTATTTGGGCTTCCTAAGACCCCCTCACAAAACATAGAGGGTCAATGAGTGCCTACGATGCCCCCTTATACCCATTCCCAACGTTGTTTGTCCTCCATTTTCTGTCTTAAATCTACCGAAAACAAAATGGAGGACTGCCGTAGCGCACCATGTCATGAATGATGTAATATGTGACATGATCAGCAGTGGATTGCGGGTGCGCGATATATAGTTAGTACTACTAACTATATATGGAATTTCAATGGTTTTGTGTGAGTAAAAAAGGTTTTTTAAATGCTAATTCCTAACTATATATGGTCTATAACCTATGGTTTTTTCAGTGAATTTTCAAGGTTTTGTAAATGCTAATTCCTAACTATATATGGTCTATAACCTATGGTTTTTTCAGTGAATTTCATTGGTTTTTTAAAAGCTAATATCTGTAGCTGTAAAATGTATTCTTCTTTAAATCAAAAAATATATTTTATATGTTTATTAATAATTTTTTTTTAAATATTTTTTTTTGTTCGCTCCCGGTTCGCGAACCGGGAAGCTTCCCGTTAGCTCAATTTGATGCCGCGACCCGGTCCGCGAACCAGTAAACGTTCCGTTTGCGCAACTGCCGCGTTAGAAATCAACATCGTGACGCGTCGCGGAAGCGCGATGTATCACGTTGTCGCGTAATTCGTCTTATGATGCGCCGCGTTAGCGCACCCGGAAGTGCTCCGGTACGCGAACTGAGACGCGAAGCGCAGCTCCCCGGAAGCGATCCGGGGCGCGTCGCGAAAGCGCGACGTATCGCGTTGCCGCGTAATGCGTCTTATGACGCGCCGCGTTAGCGCACCCGGAAGTGCTCCGGAGCGCGAACCGGAAGCGATCCGGGGCGCGTTCCGCAGCACGTAACATAAGCGTAACAGGTCATGTGACTTGTTAATAAAACTTTTCATTGGTTCATTTCACTTTTGGTTTCCTAATGATGTAAGGCTAGGTCAGGTGACCTAAAAATAACACTTTTCATTGGTTTAGAACTATTTTTTTTCCCCAAATGATGAAAGCCCCCACCTTTTTTCTCACTCTGACTTTCAACTTTGTGAAAGGAAGACCTATTTTGCTCAGTGGAAAATGGCTTCACTAGTAGCTGCAGCTGGTGGACCCCCACCACCACCACCACCTCCTCATAGGAAGAGAGGACCACCTCCACAGTTCCTTGCCAACACAGAGGAGGAAGAGGATCAAGAAGAGGAAGAGGAAATACAGGCACCACAGTTTTTACAAGAGGAGCCCCGGGTATCTCATCATAAAAATAGTTTCATTTGGCAGTTTTTTTCTTTTCCTGAAGGACAGAAAAAAGTTAATGCTCGGTATGTGACGTGCCTCATATGCAAAGAGGACTTATCTAGAGGCACAGATAAGAAGTATAGTTACGGCAACTATACTATGCACCGTCACATGCAGAGGTGGCATCCTCTAAATTACAGCCGGGCAGAGATGCGTGACCTGCAGGACAACCCACCAACTCCTGTGGCCAGGACATCAACACAGATATCTCTGTCGGGGCCAGAGGCACGGGAAACAGTGCCAAACATACAGGAAAACTTTGTCCTCATGAAGATTGTCTGTATATATTGCGGTACCTTACTCTCATGTGCCAATATGAGCATTAACTTAGTAAACAGAGCATTTGAAAATCACAAGTGCTCTAAACGCCCCAAAAAATAATTTTTTTTTTTGCTCCTGTTGAGCCCTTTCCAATGCCTGTTTTTTGTTGTTTCCCCTAAAAAAAAACCCAAAAAAAACATAAAATTGTTCAAAAAATACAAAAAATGTTCAGAAAATAAAAAATAAAATATAAAACAACAAAAACATTTAAAAAAAAGTTCTTTTCAGAACTACCTCCCCTTTATTAAAAAATTGCTAGAATGTTTAGCACTCTGGCAAGCTCTATTTCTTTTGGTTCGCTTCCCGGTTCGCTCGCCGGTACGCAAACCGGGAGCGAACCAAAAAAAATTAAAAAGAAGAGTAAGTATAAGGGAAGTAAACAGAGAGTAATGTTAAAAGAAAGACAGCTATAGGGACTAAACCAGAGATGCTGTTTAATAGATTTATTTACCGAAGAAAAGATGGAAGAGGATATAATTGTGAAAAACAAAATAGATAAGGAAGTGAAAGAAAAAAAGGAGAGTAGAAGAATAACAAAGAAGAGTTTCTTAGAGAATGTGAGTGAATGTTCAAAATAAGATTAAAACATGTGGAATAACAGAGAGAAAAAACAGAAAGCAGAAAAGAAGAAGTAACAGAAAAAGAATAATTGAAACAGCAAAGAAATGTAAATAACATAGGGCCATATTATCAACATAGGCAATAAAAGTTTTGCAGCTTTTATCGGCAGAAATGTGTCGCTAAAACCGCTTTTGCGGCAGAAAACTGCAGCTAAAACCACTTTTGCAGCAGTTTTCTGCCGATAAAAACAGCAATAATTTTATTGGCTGTGTTCATAATATGCCCCTTAGTGTGCTTCAACTACACAGAGAAAGCATAATGAATAAGTAGTGAAAGAGTGATCAGTCAAAGACACTAAGAGTAATAGAGACGGAGTGAGTGAACAAGAGTGAGGAACTATGAGAAGAGAGGGACTGAGAAAAGGAGTGGAAGGAGTAGAGTAAGTAGGTAATAGAGAAAGGAATGAGGGAAGTAGCAAAGGCAGGAAACTGAGGGTTAAAGAAATGAAATGAAGCTGTGGAACTAATAGTAGGTGAATGTGATAGAAATGTAACGAAAAGAGTACAAAACATTTACCTTATAATTGTCGTTAACTTACTCACTTGTTATTTTTATACTTTCAATCTGTGAAAGAGATAACAAACATTTGAAAAATATGAAAACATGTATTTAAAAATTAGAAAAGACAAGGGAAAAGATTGAAGGACAAACAGTTTTTCAACAACTTTGACACTTACAGAAGCTTCTGCTTCTCCAGGCCCCCTACACAGTCCTAAAGATATACATTTTAAACTAACAGTATCTTGATGCAGATGAAGTGAGGCCTATCTTGGAACATGGTGCATCTTTTGCACTGCTGTTGTCTCACAAAAGTGACGCAATGGCAGCGCAAAAGAGGTGCACAATCATCATAAAACTGTTCCTAACATTTTAAATGATTGTTTCAGGATGGCAATAAGGTGTGTCCTATCCAGACGTTTGTTTCAGGTGAGGCCTACTCAGGGTTGCAGATCAAATTTAGGCTTGTTCAAGAGTACAGAGGAGATAATACATGTGCAGGCCAACCAATAAAGTTCAGACTTCCTCTGTTTCCCTGGAAAGGCCTAAACTTCATCTGCACAATGTGATTCGTAATGTTAGGAAACACAGGTAATGTATTTGAAAAACGTGCAATTTCTTTTGCTCATTTCACAATCACATCACTTGTGTTTCCTTTGGTTAGGTATCTCATTGTGCAGATGTAGTCCAGCATATGAAAGAGTACGCACTGCATGCAACAACTTTGACACTTACTGAAGCCTCAGCTTCTCCATACCCCCTACACAGTCCTAATTATATACATTTTAAACTGACGGTATCTTGCTGGAAATGAACTGAGGCCTATCTTGCAACATGGTGCATCTTTTACACAAAAGTGACGGAACAGCGGCGTAAAAGAGGCACACAGCCTTCATAAAACTGCCCTTAACATTTTAAATAATTGTTTCTAGATGCTGATAAGGTGTAACCTATCCACAGATTTGTTTCAGGTAAGTCCTACTCATGGTTGCAGATGAAATTTAGGCTTGTTGAAGAGTATAGAGGAGATAATACATGTGCAGGCCTACTAACGAAGTGAGTCATGTCCACTGCACTCTTGAACAAATGTCAGACCTCCTTTGTCTCCTGGAACAGGCCTAAACCTCATCTACACAATGTGATGTGTAATGTTAGGAAACACAGGTAATATAATTGAAAAACATGCAATTTTTTTTGCTCATTCCACAATCACATCACCTGTGTTTCCTTTGCTTAGGTATCTCATTGTGGAAATGTAGTCTATCATATGAAAGACTACGTAGAATGTGAGCACTGTATGCAACAACTTTGACACTTACAGAAGCCTCACCTTCTCCATGCCTCCTACACAGTTCTACATGTACATCATAAATACAAACAGTACAGAATTAATTATACATGTTAAATGGTTTATTTTTGCTGTTCTCAGAATGTATCAAATTTCACTAAAAACAGTGACTTGAAGGTATTCATCATATAACAGCGGGGAAAAAAACCACAATCAAAATGATTGTGTTTAAAAAACCCATATAACATAACCAATCAGAAATCAGAACTCCTCAAAAGTAACTTACTTTCCATGACGTCGAAGGATGTCCTATGAACAGCTTACACTCGGTTGTGCTGTTTTTATTTTCAGCCCGCCACTTTCTGAAAGAAAACCTCCATCGTTTTGAAAAATATGTTACATACAATAAATGACTTCTCGCTCTCTACCACACGTTTCCACAAGGCCAAATCATGTAAGAGCCATTTATAACTCTTGGAATTCTTGTAAGCAAATCCCGTCATTTTCTATTTCCGCAACTTTCAGAAAGAAAACGTTCAAGATCACTTTCACAATCCTGGACTAGTAATATCTTACCCTTCTTGCTCACTCATGTTCTACATTTCCTATGACACTGATACTGCTTACTATGAAGCAGACTTACACTACCTCTATGACTACTACAATTATTTAATTCTCTACATCACTTTTAATCACAAAGCAATATAAAACAGTAGACAGCATTGCAGACTTACATTCCCTCTACTCCATGTTTTGATTGGCTGCTTGAATTAGCTTATAAAAAGAAACAGTTTTTCTGAACTCATTCAAAGTGCAGTTATTTTTCCATGACGTCAAGTGTTATGCTAAGAACTTATGTCTCTGTACTACACTTATCCTCAAGGCCAAATCGTGTAGGAGCCATTAGAACCTCTTGAAATTCCTCAGAGCACATTCCGAGATTCTTTCCCTAAAATTTTGGTTTTAAAAACACCAGGTAAGAATTTTTAAGGTCATACGGCAATTTTTTGGGGAAAATTAAAACAGAATCGTTGAAGAATGACCAGCCATTTCTAGACTTTAAATAAGCTGTGTAATGTCCTGATGTTATTGAAGGACCGTCATGATATATAATTGCTGCAGTTACAAAAGTCCTTCCTGATATTGACAACTGCGAAGCCACAAAAATTTTTATTAAAGTTGTCAATTTTGTTCCATCAGGCCTACATCGTTGGAACATTAAAATGACATACTGGCCATATGTTCGTATAAATAATGTTGACATCATTTCAGATTTACATTGGCTACACTCCATGTTGTGATCAGCTGCTTTTACTAGCTTATTAAAGGAGACTGATTTACTGTCTGGCAAAGTTAAATATATAAATCTTTCTGAGTCGACACTAGTAGTACTTGATACCCTACAGTTCTCGCAGTCATGCTGCCATTGATAAGAAAGCCCAAACAGGTGATCTACATCTACACCTTCAGCATGCAATACATCAAGCATATACATTAAAAACTCCTGACAATCTTGCTGAATATTTTGAGAGAATTGTGTTTGACCTGAACATCTGTCTAACAGATTTCGAATTTCAGACACACTTTCTATTTTTGTTCTATCAGTGCTACATTTCTCTAACACAGAATTTAACAAACTGCAAAATCTTTGATCAGAATTGACCACAATCTCTTCTTTTACATTTTCTAGAGAAAACAAAACATTAACCACTACATTAGCATAGCAGTTGACACCAGAACTGTTTTCAAATTGAAAACCAACAACATCTTCAACAGAATCCTTTTTGTTTCTGCTTATAATTTCAGGTTCATCGACTTTTCGTCTTTTTGCTACAACCTCCCTAGTATTGGTCACATTTCTTCGTTTCCGGCCTACCACACGTTTCTCAAACAAAGGATATTGAGGCAAATGTGGCGCATACTCTCTTCTTAACCTATTGTATTCCTTAACACAATCTAGATCCGCACAAATGTTTGTGACATCACACTCAATCAAGTACAATCCCGATAAAGTTCTAACTCGTGACAATGCCACATATGCCATACCCTCCTTGAACACAGAACTGCCAATATTCACCAATGCACTGCCTACACTTAAACCTTGCGATTTATGGATTGTCACCGCATATGCCAAGCAAACAGGAAACTGCTTACGGCGAACATATAAGTCTTTTACAAGCAAAAATCTAGCAGAACAACGACCAATTAGCTGTACTTCCTCAATGCCATCAAATTTAATTTTTAAAAATTCAATTCCATCTCTATTTCTGTATTTCACAAAATCAACAACATTACCCATTGATCCATTTACCAGACCTCTTTCAACATGTAAATTCCTTCTTAAAATTATACGGCAGTTTAAGCACACATTCAGAGTCTTTTCAAAACCTGCAGTTTTAGATATAGTCTTCTCTAATGAATCCAATTTTGTTTTCAAATTCTCAGACAAAATAATTGTTGATCCCATATGCTCTACTCTGTCAATAGCTTCCAGTTTCACAATCTCTTGGTTTTCTAAATGCAACATTTTGTTGTTGAAGATGGCACATTCTGCAAGAGTTGGCATCAAACATATTCCAGATTTCTTCTCAGTAATTTTCTGAAAAATATTCTCAGGCACAACATCTTGTTCTGGATATAAATTTGACAGTAATCGTGCATGTAAAGCTTCTTTCCCATGCTCGGTCACTTTTCCAATTCTAACATCTTGTAGAATATTCTTGTAATCTTCATCCTTCGCCTGACGCATATTTTCATGCAGTTCAGCATAATTGAAGTTTAACCATATATTGACGTTGCCAATGCTCCCTAGGCACTTCCTGGTATCTTCATGCGTGAGCATTTTGAACACAGGTTGTCCTTTCACTGGTGTCAGCTGCAAAAGATCTCCGAAAACAATGATGTGTTTGCCACCAAATAACACATCATACTCTGTTTTGAGAACTTCTTGCATTCTCAAAGGCACAAAGGCAAGCATGACATTGGAAACCATGCTTACTTCGTCAATGATAAGAAGTTTCATTTTCCTCAAGACTCTTGAAACTTCACAACAAGCATCTCCAGATAACTTGTGGTATTGTAATTTGTTGTCATGCTCCACTGGCAGCATCAGTAGACGATGCAAAGTAATACCTTTAATGTTATGTGCTGCCAGTCCAGTTGGAGCGGTGACAACACAAGACAGCGATGACTCAGTCCTTTCCTGCAAATAACATGAAATTGCTTTAATGAGGAAACTTTTTCCAGTTCCCGCTTCTCCACTCACGTACAGTCGAACAGGCTTCAACGACGTACATGAGCACTCTTTCTTCTCATGACTTAAACCATGATCAATTTGCTTGGTAACTTCGTCATATATTTTCCTCTGCTCAACGTTGAGTTGTCTTTCCAAGTCTTCTAAGTTAACCGCATCCTCCTGAGCATGTGCCATGGCTCTTTCCACTTCATTCATGGCAGTGGCAGCTTCATTTTCGATAACAGGTCCTCCTAGTGGATCCTGACTCAATGAAACAGAACTCTGACTGTCCTGAGAACTGTCTCTGGCAATCTCGGCTGCAATCGTTGCTTCCTGCTCGATTTCCGCATTCAACATTTCTAGATATTTGGGAAAAGCAGGACATTCTATGGTCTCCTTGGCGGCAGTGAAAGAGTCTTCGTAACAGCGGAAATCTCCAAGCAGTTCCTCTTCTGCACGCCAAGGCTTGAAAAGTTGCAAAAGTGCTAAATAGAAAAACTCCTTTTTTTCAGGAGATTCGCCACTCAATTTTCGATGGTTTACCAAGTGGCATTTTCTTTGCTTGACCAGACATCCCTCACTTCCAATTACAGCATACACTCCTTTCTCAATATCTTCTTTGATGTTCCTCTTGAATATGTAATTTTGTAGAACCTCATACAGACAAACATTCTCGAGGTGACTGCTTCGATTTGGATAATATGTATCCAACATGTTGGTCTTTAAAATATCAGTACTGTTTGGCTCCTTTTCCGCCAAATACTCAATTTCCCGCACAGGTTTCAGAACTCGATTACGCGTTGCAGCAAGACCAAGACTCGCCCAAACGATACTCCTGGATTTGGCATAGAGACTTGCTGAAGACAACCGGTCAGAACATTCGTAAGCTCCGATTTCTCGATGTGACAACATCTTCAGACTGAAACTGTACAACTTCTTACTGAGGCTCTTTTCATGGGAAATGTCCTCCCACATATCCTTCAATTCTGTCTTTTCTTTTTTGGTGATGTAAGATGTCACATACCGAGCCACAGCCATACAGTTATCAGCCACAAACTGTATATCCATGTTAGCATTCCACATGGACAACATCACTGGGTTGTAGTCATTGATGTACTTGGACTCTTCATTCCTCTTCAAATTGTATGTGTTTTTAGGTGATTTCTTCATCACATTATGTCGCAGCGAAGACATCAAACTGTTTACTCTTCCTTTAGAAATCACCGGTCGTGGAAAGCCGAAACGACATTTGGTGTAGAACTTGTCCTTGTTTCTGAATTTACGACGACAGTACTTTCCACAACGATGGCTTTGGAAACGTAGAACTTTTTCTCTTAGGCTTTTCTTCTCCTTTGCGTTTGGAACAGCACACGTAGAATACTGTTGTATGAAACTCATCACTAAGTCTTCTGGATCCGTTCCAAATTTAGGTGCATCCTTGATCCACAGCAGCATATGTATATGAGGAGCACCTCTTGCTTAGTACTCCTTTCTCCAGAAGAAATCCAACACCTCTCCAAGAGGTGGATTTCTCTTGTTCATGATGAAAGACATCATAGCTTCAAATCTATGATTGAAGTACCTGCATACATTGACTGGATCCAAAGAGCACAGTTCTCCGGGTGTCTTGAATTCGATGTTTTCAATGTTTCCATTTGCCTCTCGTAGAAATTCAAGTAAGTCTTCCCAGCCATACTCGGCACAGCTCAGAGTGAGGAACCATGTGGGAGTTCCTAAGTTCCTCGGCATACATTTTAAATCACCATGACGACGGTACCAGTACTCATTAGTACCACGCTGACACGCCATGAGATTAATCAGGTGACAATCCAAAATACTGTCTTGGACATTGACTTTATCCATAAAGTCACTTGCCGAGATGTTTTGCATGTGTATACCACTTTTCAAGATGTGGTTCACTGCATATGACAGTCCAGACAGATCGCTTTCAAACAGGAGATGAAACAAATAGGGAATGCATTGTCGAAACCTAGCATCTCCTGCATACAATCGTAAAGTCCGGTATTCAGAAGCAGGAATTTGATGAGGTCGCTCATCATATCTTCCTCCCTGACCTGTTGGAAATAGCTGTGGGAAACACCGAGCTTCCAAACTTTCCTCCCAAACACTAATGGGACTCCCTTTGGCTTGTTTCATTTGAAACAACTCAATAGCATTCCCCATGACTTCCTTGGAATGCAAAGGATGAACACTATAATGTTCATATATTTCTTCACTTTTAGAGGGTTCTACTTTCTCAATTTGACCAGCACACAAATCGCTATCCTCTTCCTCACTTACTTCCTCTTCTGCAACATATACATTCTTATAGTACTTATTATTTTTTTTCAAATACAATGTTGCCTTTTTGACTTTCCTAACATCCACTAAATCTTGCCATATTTTCTTATTCTTTGTCGGAACCCCATTAACTAAGATAACCAGAGGTTCCTCTTCCACTTTTTCTACTCCAATTGTATTAATGTTTTTCTTCAAATCTAGAGGCAAATAAACAACTCTTCCCTTTAATCCTCTCTGTAAATCTGATGGAGGCGATTTCCCTGTCTTTGGCTCCATTCTTACAATAGCCTGAAAGGGATGGATACTTTGAATCAAAATAGATTCATAAGTATGTAAATCCTTCACTTCAGAAGGAATCTCAACCAATTCCAGATTATTATGAACCGCTCTAGCAGGCATCTGGTTTTGATTTAAATTGTTACAACAATAAGTACACACACGTTGATCCGATCCCAAATCAAAACAATTTTCTACCATCAGGTATGTTGCGAAATCCTTCCATTCACTATTATTTTCCCTTTCACTTTTTGCATATAAATCCACTAACTTAGTCTGATTCTTATAATAAGTGCGTCGACAACACACACAAGTGAAATTAGGCCTCTCACTTGATTTAACCTGAAACGTGGCAATTTCCTTCTGAAAATTATCTGTACTGGAAACCTGTACACTGTCCTCCACATTACCCTGTTCTTCTGGGTCAATTTCAACATTCTCCTCTTTACTTCCAAAGTAACAAAACTCAATTTCTTCACAAATATTCTTCACATCTATTTCAGAACCATGCAAAAGAGCAGCGCATAATTGTTTAAGCATAATTGCTGGACTCTTAGCATAATACAACATTCTAACTAATTTCCTCACTTTATTATGATGCACTGCTAGCATCCTGAAATGATGAAAAACACTCTGGCATACTCTCCTGGAAAGACAAGCCAGTGAATGACCATGCAAACCTGTCACTTCTCTCACTCTGCAAGGATCTAATTCTTGCAACAACATCATTTTCTGCTTCAAACTTTTCTTATTAAATGTCCGTACAAAATCACAAAGCAAATTGATGGAATCCTGTCGTACACTGCAAATACTACTACACTTCCAGGTGTACACAGGACCCTTAGGACGTCTTCCTAAAACCTCATTACCTAACACCTCTTCTGTCTCTGTTGTCACAAGTTTTTATTTTTCAACTGGACAACCATCTTTTACCTCATACACTCGACCACTGGTGTCAACTGCATGCACCAAATCATTATCCTGGAAATAACTCTCCTCATTGAAAAATGCCTCACAACTTGAACTATGCATCCATTCTCCGGAAAAAACTTCACAAAAATTACTACGATTAACTATTCTCTTCCATCTACTATTTCTTTTGAAATCATAAATTGCCTTGTTTAGCTTCCTAATTCTATTGATTATCAAAATAAATAACTTTCGCTTTATTTCAAATGCCTGATCAATAACTTTCTCAACTTTTTTTTCCTCTTATAAAAAACCACTTTCTGTTGACCTTTCTTAATATTTTTTAACAAATTGCCAATTATCCTGTTGCGGAACATTCGTCTACGAATGTCCCTAAACTGTTGTTTCCTTCTACTATCATGCACAGAGTTATCTCTTGCTCTAGCAGTAACATTTTTGATTGGCCTTTCCTTTCCGTTTAAATTGCTTCTCTTTTTCTGGACTAAAACATTTTCTGTACTACTACTTTTTTTTCTACAAATGTTTCTTATGAATGTTTTCGTGCTCTTACCCGGTGCTTTCTTGGTGACTTGACAAGTTTTTTTTGTAGAGGACTGCTGCATTATTTCATGGACCTGCTGTCTTTGACGTTTTGCAGCCTTTCTAATTCTATCCTTGGTTGGCATTCTCAAATTTTGAAATGATCTGCAGTTGAATCTGTGGTAAAATATAATAAAAAATGTTATTAACCACTATTACCAAACAGTAAATCAATAACAGTCATCAAAAACTTAACACACTACTTGACATTTTTACATAGAATATTTTTTACTGCTTTGGCAAATTTAGAATACACAAATAGCAGAAAAGAAATGGAATTCTTCTTCATTTTACCTGTGCTGTTTTATATGTGAATCTGATCTAATTTTATGAGCATATTTTAATATTTTATTGAAGACACTACACATAACCTGTTTTTGAAGGTGTGTTTAATTTTAAATGAAACGGTTTACATTTTTACTTTTCATTTATTATAAATTTTAAAAATAAATGTTTATAGTTCCATAGGCTCAAGCACGTCAGCTTCCCACCCTATGTCATACAATTCTGACAAATCGGCATCCTCATCATGTTCTTCATCATCCTCAGGATTTAAATCATCCAAGGGATCTACTTCCACTGACGTTTCAATTACAAGTTCAATGATAAGGTCAAAATCAACTGATTGCTGATTGTCACTCATGGTTGATGTTGTCGTTATCTTTAAAGAAAGAGAACAACAATGAGATGTTGCAGAGTAAGAGACAAATCTCAGAGATTATAATAGTAAAATTGTTTAACAAGAGTAACATTTTGCAGCTATTATTTAGCCATGTCCAGCGATGCTGAGGAGGTGAGGCCTATGTCCAAGTTTTCAGTGAACAGGACTCATCTCTTCTTAACCTTGGATAAGCCTCACCGACTCTGTGTCCCCTGCTCATACTTAAATGTACAGGGGCAGATTTATGCTAAGTGGCGCATCCCCACGGATGCACCAGTTAATGTGCACCGCTGCTCTGCCACCCATAGTGTGCCGCATTTACAATGTGGAGCACCATTGAGCAAAAACAGCACAGATGCGTCAGGCATCAGTGTCGCAAAAGCAGCACATTGCAGGAATCACGTCATAAGCGCGACATGTCTACTGCAATGCACAGGAGGAACCCTCACATTGCATGGTGCATCACTTCTTATGCCTGTTTCAAACAGGCGTAAGGATTTGATTCAGCAATGCTATAAAGCTGACTCAGTGAAATCTTCTAAATTTCACTGTGTTAGGTTTACAGGGCTTTCATGCAAATTAATGCATACCTTGCAACAAAACACCTATATGAAAACTGACGCAGGTTTCATGTGGCACAGGACTTTACAGCATGACACATCTGCCTAGATGCATCAAGTTGTAAATATGTCGCCACATAGCAAATCTTTTCCACCGCCGCTGCGTCACAAAAGTGACGCACAGTGACGCAAAAGAGACATACACCTATCATAAATCTGACCCTAACATTTTAAATGATTGATTCAAGATTACGATAAAGTGTCCCCTATCCAGAGGTTTGTTTGAGGTGAGGCCTACTCAGGGTTGCAGATGAAATTTACGCTTGTTAAAGAGTACAGAGGAGATAATACATGTGAAGGCCTACCAATGAAGTAAGTCATATCCACTTCACTCTTGAACAAAGGCCAGACCTCTTCTGTGTCCGTGGACAGACCTAAACCTCATCTGCACAGTGTCATTCGTAAACTTAGGAAACACAGGTGATGTAATTGAAAAATGTGGAGTTTCTTTTCCTCATTTCACAATCACATCACCTGTGTTTCCTTTGCTTAGGTATCTCATAGTGCAGATGGACTCTAGCATATCAAAGAGTACACAGAAGTTGAGCACTGTATACAACAATTTTGACATTTACAGAAGATTCAGCTTCTTATCTTGTTGGAGATGAAATAAGGCCTATCTTGCAACATGGTGCATGTTTTGCATCACTGCTGCATCGGTTTCATGTGGCACGGGACTTTACAGCATGACACATCTGCCTAGATGCATCATTTTTTAAATATGTCGCCACATAGCAAATCTTTTGCACCACCGCTGCGTCACAAAAGTGACGCACAGCGGCGCAAAAGAGGCACACACCTATCATAAATCTGTCCCTAACATGTTAAATGATTGATTCAGGATGACGATAAGGTGTGGCCTATCCAGAGGTTTGTTTAAGGTGAGGCTTACTCAGGGTTGCAGATTAAATTTACGCTTGTTGAAGAGTATAGAGGAGATAATACATGTGAAGACCTACCAATGAAGTAAGTCATGTCCACTTCACTCTTGAACAAAGGCCAGTCCTCTTCTGTGTCCGTGGACAGACCTAAACCTCATCTGCACAATGTCATTCGTAAACTTAGGAAACACAGGTGATGTAATTGAAAAATGTGGAGTTTCTTTTCCTCATTTCACAATTACATCACCTGTGTTTCCTTTGCTTAGGTATCTCATAGTGCAGATGGACTCTAGCATATGAAAGAGTACACATAAGTTGAGCAGTGTATACAACAATTTTGACATTTACAGAAGATTCAGCTTCTTATCTTGTTGGAGATGAAATGAGGCCTGTCTTGCAACATGGTGCATCTTTTCCATCACTGCTGCATCGGTTTCATGTAGCACGGGACTTTACAGCATGACACATCTGCCTAGATGCATCAATTTTTAAATATGTCGCCACATAGCAAATCTTTTGCACCGCCGCTGCGTCACAAAAGTGACGCACAGCGGCGCAAAAGAGGCACACACCTATCATAAATCTGTCCCTAACATGTTAAATGATTGATTCAGGATGACGATAAGGTGTGGCCTATCCAGAGGTTTGTTTAAGGTGAGGCCTACTCAGGGTTGCAGATTAAATTTACGCTTGTTGAAGAGTATAGAGGAGATAATACATGTGAAGACCTACCAATGAAGTAAGTCATGTCCACTTCACTCTTGAACAAAGGCCAGACCTCTTCTGTGTCCGTGGACAGACCTAAACCTCATCTGCACAATGTCATTCGTAAACTTAGGAAACACAGGTGATGTAATTGAAAAATGTGGAGTTTCTTTTCCTCATTTCACAATCACATCACCTGTGTTTCCTTTGCTTAGGTATCTCATAGTGCAGATGGACTCTAGCATATCAAAGAGTACACAGAAGTTGAGCAGTGTATACAACAATTTTGACATTTACAGAAGATTCAGCTTCTTATCTTGTTGGAGATGAAATGAGGCCTGTCTTGCAACATGGTGCATGTTTTGCATCACTGCTGCATCGGTTTCATGTGGCACGGGACTTTACAGCATGACACATCTGCCTATATGCATCAAGTTGTAAATATGTCGCCACATAGCAAATCTTTTGCACCGCCGCTGCGTCACAAAAGTGACGCACAGTGATGCAAAAGAGGCATACATGGCTATGTAAGTTAAATAATCAAAATCTAAATTTGCCAAGCACACATGGGTGTGTATTTACAAGGACCTTCCACCACGAGGAAATGTCTTTAATTAAAATGGGAGAAATAACATCAAAGGGACTCAAATGCCTTTTAAATGTACCCCAAGCAACCTATGAAACTCTAGCAGTACATATCAAGAAACCTAATTGATTTCAGAAATCGTTTTTAAACACATCATCTAAATCAATGATATACCTACATTCAAGGGGAAATGACTTAAAATGGCCTAAGACACATGAAAGCGTTTTTTTAAGGCCCTTGCACCATTTCTGGGTCACTTTTAACATGGCTATGTTAGTCAAAGAATTAAAATCTAAATTTGCCAAGCACAGATGGGGGCGTATTTACAAGGACCTTGCACCACGGGGAAAGGTCTTTAATTAAAATGAGAAAAATAACATCAGAGAGACTCAAATGCCTTTTAAATATACCCCAAGCAACCTATGAAACTCTAGCACTACATATCAAGTAAACTAATTGATTTCAAAAATCGTTTTTAAACACATCATCTAAATCAATGATATACCTACATTCAAGGGGAAATGACTTAAAATGGCCTAAGACACATGAAAGCATTTTTTAAGGCCCTTGCACCATTTCTGGGTCACTTTTAACATGGCTATGTTAGTCAAAGAATTAAAATCTAAATTTGCCAAGCACAGATGGGGGCGTATTTACAAGGACCTTGCACCACGGGGAAAGGTCTTTAATTAAAATGAGAAAAATAACATCAGAGAGACTCAAATGCCTTTTAAATATACCCCAAGCACCCTATGAAACTCTAGCACTACATATCAAGTAAACTAATTGATTTCAAAAATCGTTTTTAAACACATCATCTAAATCAATGATATACCTACATCCAAGGGGAAATGACTTAAAATGGCCTAAGACACATGAAAGCGTTTTTTTTAAGGCCCTTGCACCATTTGTGGGTCACTTTTAACATGGCTATGTTAGTCAAAGAATTAAAATCTAAATTTGCCAATCACAGATGGGGGCGTATTTACAAGGACCTTGCTCCACGGGGAAAGATCTTAAATTAAAATGGGAAAAATAACATCAGAGAGACTCAAATGCCTTATAAATATGCCCCAAGCAACCTATGAAGCTCTAGCAGTACATATCAAGAAACCTAATATTTTTCAAAAAACGATTTTAAACACATCATATAAATCAATTATATACCTACATTCATCGGGAAATGACTTAAAATGGCCTAACACACATGAAAGCGTTTTTTAAGGCCCTTGCACCATTTCTGGGTCACTTTTAACATGGCTATGTTAGTCAAAGAATTAAACTCTAAATTTGCCAAGCACAGATGGGGGCATATTTACAAGGACCTTGCTCCACGGGGAAAGGTCTTAAATTAAAATGGGAAAAATAACATCAGAGAGACTCAAATGCCTTATAAATATGCCCCAAGCAACCTATGAAGCTCTAGCAGTACATATCAAGAAACCTAATATTTTTCAAAAAACTATTTTAAACACATCATATAAATCAATTATATACCTACATTCAAGGGGAAATGACTTAAAATGGCCTAAGACACATGAAAGCGTTTTTTTAAGGCCCTTGCACCATTTCTGGGTCACTTTTAACATGGCTATGTTAGTCAAAGAATAAAAATCTAAATTTGCCAAGCACAGATGGGGGCATATTTACAAGGACCTTGCTCCACGGGGAAAGGTCTTAAATTAAAATGGGAAAAATAACATCAGAGAGACTCAAATGCCTTATAAATATGCCCCAAGCAACCTATGAAGCTCTAGCAGTACATATCAAGAAACCTAATATTTTTCAAAAAACGATTTTAAACACATCATATAAATCAATTATATACCTACATTCATCGGGAAATGACTTACAATGCCCTAAGACACATGAAAGCGTTTTTTTAAGGGTCACTTTTAACATGGCTATGTAACTCAAAGAAACAAAATCTATTTGTAAAACACTTGACACAAAGCAACATTTTAAATACAGAACTTTCTTCATAATTTTCTCCCTAAAGCACACTATTGTCTATCTAAATTAAATGAATCTTTTCTCACCTTAGCAAATACTTTGAGTTTCAAAACAGTCTCAGAGACACACCAATTTGTCTTTAGCAGAGCAAAAGTATGCACTCCAGAGTCTGCAGCTATCAAAAGCACAGAAATGCTGTAACTCATCACACATATCTCTCATGTCACCCAATCAAAACTCTTCCCTCACTTTTTTCAAATCAACACCCTTCCCCCCTCTGCCCTCTCTGCCTTTTTTGCATAGCAACCACCTCCTGAAAGACCTCTGATGTTTGCAAGTTCACACAACAATGTTTCAATTGAACTCTGAACTCTCAGTGCACCTGCATATCCAGTGCAATCTTTCATTAAATGATTTTTTCTGACCATTCAAATTACATCTTTCAAAGAACTCATCCATGCACCCTAACTTTCTGTTTTCAGCAATCAAAATCCACCAATCACTGCTACTGCTTCCTTAACACAGAAACTCCACAGTTTTTTTCATTTTAAACTCTTATTTTTCCAACTGCCATTTCATTGCCACACTTCATCTGACTGCAGCAGAACCTTCTCTCACCATGTTTTCTGTCTGGATTGTTGGACATAGTTACATCTACTGGGCTCAGAGGTATGCTGAGAACAGAAATTTACCTAACCTCAATTTACAAGATGTGGAAATTAAGTGGTTTGGCCACAGAGGATTAAAATGTCACCAATTGATACCATTGGTGAAAACCTTTATGCATTTGCCTAAACCTGACCTGTTAATTTTGCACTGTGGAGGTAATGACTTGGGCACTTTGACTGGTGTAGGTCTGGAAATGCTTTTAAAGGACACCTTTGAGCAATTGATGGCACTTTTTCCTCAAACTGCCTTGGTATATTCAAATATATGCCAAAGACAGAAATGGAGGTGGTCGAACCAATTTTGTCCACAAATTGAGAAATCGAGGAAGCATGTAAACAAATCTGTTTCAGCTTACATGAGAGACCATGGAATGGGCTCCATGTACAACAATAACTTGCGTTACTACATGCAAGATATCTACAGAGGAGATGGAGTTCACTTCTCAGATGAAGGGAACAGAGTTTTCATTCTGAATTTAAGACTGTGCATTGGTACCTACTTATAAGTACCTAAATGTACCATAAACCCAAAAGCTCTTCTCAGAGCTACCCTACATCTGATCACTCACAATTATTATTTTACTCTAACTTTTTTCACTAATTTTCAACAAAGTACGCTCCCCGGAGCGCTACCCGGTACGCGAACCGGAAGCTAACCGCGCGAATTTTTTTTTAAAAATGTTTTTTTTTCGCACATATGGGCCTCCTCAGCCATCCTCAGAAAACCTAGGGGGTCAAAATACGTCTACCGTGTCCCCTTCTACCCATTCTGAACATTATTTGCCCTCCATCTTGTATCTTAATTCGACCGAAACACAAAATGGTGGACTCCCGTAACGCTGCAGGTTCGCGTACCGGGGCGCTCACCGGGAAGCGCTCCATTAAAAAAGGTGGGAAAGTAATTTACAGAAGAAACCCTGGAGACACTTTCACCAAATATAGATTTGCTCATACTACATACCAATCCCTACCATTTTCACAAATTTGGTTGGAATTCCATTTAGCCATTTAGCCTGTAGACCTCTCTAAATACCCTGAGGTAAATTACTTCACAAAACACATCTGAAGTGTTGGAATTGACAACCAATGAAAATGTTACTTTCTTTTCCATTTTTTTTTTCCTGACATTTGATTGGTTATGTACCTAAATATAAAGGAAGAGAAGGAAACACAGCCATTTTGACTACTACTTCCTGGTGTACATTTCAATAGGATTTTCACTAATAACTTCAACTTCTTTTTAAAGGTAAGTTGTTATTTTAAAAACTGAAGTATATTGTGCACTTTAAGTTAATATGGTAAACTTTTTCTGATAGTTATATACTATCCCTCTGTAGTAGTTATAGATTTAGATAGACTTCTCTGTTATAGTTATGGATGGAGTTAGGCTTGTCTTTTATAATTATGAATTTACTTACGTTAAATCACATACACTTTTTTATATTCCTACTTCCACTCCGATACTATACACTGCCCAAAGATAAATTCACTGTTAAAAACTGCCTATCTAAAATTAATCCCAACAGTGCCCTATCTCTACTAATATATATTCTTTTAATGCAAATTTCAGGCAAAATGGAAGGCGAACAGAAAGTATCATTTGAAATTGTCCTTGCAGAGACCAACGAAGAAATCATTGATCCAAATGATATTGAATTTATGGATGAAACTTGGGACCAAGAACTACTGCAATGTGTGCAATCAGTAGATGTCCTCCTTGAAAATGAGGACATTTTACACACTCAAACATTACAAGCTATGTTCAATGAAAATAATGACATTTCAGACAGTGAAATGGTAGACATTTTATTAAATTTTGAAACACAATGACAATAATAAATAATTGTTTAAAAAATAAATAAATAAATAAAAAATCAACAAAACAAACAATCAATTAACATACAATATTTAAAAAGTCTATCATTCTTTTTTCCTAATAGTACGCTCCCCGGGCCGCTTCCCGGTTCGCGAACCGGGCGCTCCCCACGCAAAAAAAACAAAAAAAAATATTATTTTTTTTTGCCCCGCGGGGCCCTTTTAAAGCCTCCACATCAAACCTAGGGGGTCAGGGAGGATCTACTATGCCCCCTTATGGTCATTTCCCCCTTTGTTTTGGCCTCCTCTTGTCTCTCGATCCTACCGAGAGACAAGATGGCGGCCGCTCCGGACTGTTTAGAATGTTGACAGACACCGGAGAGCCAATCAGCTTCGCTTCGCGAAGTTCCGTTACGCGTCAAGTACGCGAACCGGAGCGCTACCCGGATCGCGCTTACAGATATATATCTTTTTTTGAACGTTAATTTCTCAAAATCCACTGGAGCACATATATTGAGACCTAGCAAAGGCACATCGGGCTAACTGTCCCTACAATTTTGCTAAGTTTCGTGCAAATCCATTCAGCCGTTCGGGCTAAAAGTGAGGCCAACCGCCCTATGGAAATTAACATGGTTTTGGGACCCCCCTTTTTTCTCGGCCCCCCCTTGATGTACCCCCCCCCCAAATTTTCAGGGGCTGCTCGGAAACAAAATGTTCCATTTTCCTGAAAATTTCAGCCAATTCCGTCCACAAACGCCAAAGTTATTAGACATAGAATTTTCAAAAATCCCATAGAGAAAAAATCCTAACTATATATACCTACTGGCGACCGCCAGTAGGTAATATATATATATATATATATATATATATATATATATATATACATATACATATTATTAACAAAACATATACAATATTTTTTCCGTAGGATAGCGAGAGGTTTAAATTTACTATTCCCACTCCAGTGAGTGCAACAGTAGGGAAAGCGTTGGATAGCGTAGGGGTAAAAATTACTATTCCCACTCCAGCGAGTGCAACAGTAGGGAAAGCGTTGGATAGCGTAGGGGTAAAAATTACTATTCCCACTCCAGCGAGTGCAACAGTAGGGAAAGCGTTGGATAGCGTAGGGGTAAAAATTACTATTCCCACTCCAAAGAGTGAAACAGTAAGGAAAGCGTTGGATAGGGTAGGGGTAAAAATTACTATTCCAACTCCAGCAAGTGCAACAGTAGGGAAAGCGTTGGATAGCGTAGGGGTAAAAATTACTATTCCCACTCCAAAGAGTGCAACAGTAGGGAAAGCTTTGGATAGCGTAGGGGTAAAAATTACTATTCCAACTCCAGCGAGTGCAACAGTAGGGAAAGCGTTGGATAGCGTAGGGGTAAAAATTACTATTCCCACTCCAGAGAGTGCAACAGTAGGGAAAGCGTTGTACAGCGTAGGGGTAAAAATTACTATTCCCACTCCAGCAAGTGCAACAGTAGGGAAAGCGTTGGATAGCGTAGGGGTAAAAATTACTATTCCCACTCCAAAGAGTGCAACAGTAGGGAAAGCGTTGGATAGCGTAGGGGTAAAAATTACTATTCCAACTCCAGCGAGTGCAACAGTAGGGAAAGCGTTGGATAGCGTAGGGGTAAAAATTACTATTCCCACTCCAAAGAGTGCAACAGTAGGGAAAGCGTTGGATAGCGTAGGGGTAAAAATTACTATTCCAACTCCAGCGAGTGCAACAGTAGGGAAAGCGTTGGATAGCGTAGGGGTAAAAATTACTATTCCCACTCCAGCGAGTGCAACAGTTGGGAAAGCGTTGGATAGCGTAGGGGTAAAAATTACTATTCCCACTACAGAGAGTGCAACAGTAGGGAAAGCGTTGGATAGCGTAATGTTAAAAATACTATTCCCACTCCAGCGAATGCAACAGTAGAGAAAGCGTTGGATAGCATAAGGGTAAAAATTACTATTCCCACTCCAGTTAGTGCAACAGTAGGGAAAGCGTTGGATAGCGTAGGGGTAAAAATTACTATTCCCACTCCAGAGAGTGAAACAGTAGGGAAAGCGTTGGATAGCATAGGGGTACATTTTAATATCCCCACTCTAGTGAAAATAAATTAATATAAATCACATAATTATAAATTAAACAATTAATACATTATAATTACCACTTAATAATTAATTAATTAGCAATTAAAAATTAATTAACAATGTATTTAAAATAAATACCAATTAATTATCATGTTTAATTAATTATATTAAATTACTTCCCACCCTATTTCCCTATAAACCCACAACCCGCTACTAAAAAAAAAGTAATATTATTCACATAATTATCAAATAATAAAATAATAAAATGTAATTATTAATTACCAATTAATTAATTACCAATTCATAATTAATTGACAATTTATTCAAAATAAATACCAATCAATTAATTCATTAACATATTTAATTAATTATAATTAAATGACTTCCCACCCTATTCACCTATAAACCCACAACCCGCTACAGAAAATAAAATATTATTCACATAATTGTCAATTAAACAATTAATTAAAATTATCAATTAACAATTAATTAATTATCAATTAAAAATTAATTACCAATTAATTCAAAATAAATACCAATTAATTATTTAACATATTTAATTAATTATAATTAAATTACTTCCCACCCTATTCTCCTATAAACCCACAACCCGCTACAGAAAATAAATTACTAACAATTAATCAATTAAAAATATTTACCAATTACATTTTAATTAATTACCAAATAATAATTAATTAACAATTAATTCTACATAAATAACAATAAATAAAATAACATTTAATTAATTATAATTAAATTACTTCCCACCCTATTCCCCTATAAACCCACAACCCGCTACAGAATTATATTACACAATAAATAAAAATTAATATTAACTTACCCAAAATTCGATATTTTTGTTGTCTATATTATGTCTAGTCGATATTATGCCCATTCTATATTTTTGATTCGATATTATGTCCATTCTATTCGATATTAAAATTTTCTAGTCGATATTTTGGTAGTCTATATTATGTCTAGTCGATATTATGTCCATTCTATATTTTTTACTCGATATTATGTCTAGTCGAAATTAAAAACTCGATATTTTGACTCTACACCGCTATTCTTCTATCGCTTCAGATTGGATATTTGGAGGAAAACTACAATATATATATATATATATCTATATATATATATATATATATATATAGATATATATATATATATATATTTTGAATATTCTTAATGTCAAAAACCGTATCGGGATTTAACCTGTCATATCTGTGTAAATGTAAATATAAATATTCATTTAAGCATGATTTTATACGAATATAAATCTTTTATATGTGTAATTGTATCGTGCATTAACCTCGGTAAATGACATGCTTTGAAATAATTACGAGTCTTTCCTCTATATTCATGAAAACAATTACCCAATCATGAAGCAGCACTGTGCGCTTTAAATAATCACTGTAAATGTTTTTGCGCTGTCATGTGATCAAGGCTTTGTGCCGAAACGTTATGGCGACAGCTGAATAAAGAATAACAGCATCCGAAATTTCTGGTCCGTGTCTGTGTCCGCAGGCGTGGTCGTGGGAGAATGATTGCGCGAAGGAGACGGTGGTTGTTCATATATATACATATATATATATTTCAGAGCAGAGATCCGGAGGACAGGAAATCAGGCGAGCCCACAAGCTATATGCAGCAGGTACGTTTATTCCGGGCAGAAAAGACGCCGCGTTTCGACCACGTCCGTGGTCTTGGTCACATGACCCACGTTTCCACATTGCAGCTATTTTAAAGACCGAATTACAATTTGTTCGTCATAGACATAGAAGAAAAGTAACATTTTTTAACACATGTTGATGTCACATATGAAAGTAAATTAGAGTGCACAAATTATATAATTGTGCATAGATTAAAAACAACAGTACTGTAGTTCAATTCCAGAGTACATTACTGTTAGGTGCAATACGGGGTCAGTGTTGTAGCCAGTATTGGCATGTATATGGTACATTACTGTGAATTGCCATCGTTGTTAAGATGCTATACAGGTGACCCGTAGATGCTACTTTAACAGACAAGAATGTATTTCTGAAAATTGTCAACATCAATGTACATAGTGGTCAGAACAGTACACAAGAAATGAAACATATGAAAATTGTATGATACATAGTATGCAAATTTCATTCTATACATTGTGAAATCATACGAGTAGACTGTGCTGTTGGGTCGGTCCTCAGAGTGCAGGTCTAGTACCCGAGTGAGCTCAGTATCAGAGGTGACTAGGAGTTCAGGCGGCCGCCGTATGCTCCAGTGCTCACAACGTAATTGTGGGTGAGTTGCGAAATAAACTGCGCAACACTCTCCTGTAGGAGGAAAACAAGACAGTTATTGCATCAGACCAGTCTATGTATCCACGTAGTAATGAAAGAATGGTATCTGGAATTGCATTACTGTATTAAAAGGAGGGGATCAGGGGGCGAGTGGTGAAGGAAAGGGAGAGTCGGTGGGTGTGTGGGAAGATTTACAAGGAAGAAAGGGAGGTGAGTAGGTCAGCGAGTCAGGCGAGTATCAAGGGAAAAAATTACTACATTTGGAGGTTACAGGTGACTGTATAACATCTCATCCTGGTTCATGCCATACGGGAACTTACTGCCAGCTAGGAGGATGAACCGTGACTCGCATTTGCGGAGTGCTGCAATGCGGTTTTCTCCTCTGGGGTTGGGGTTAATGGTGTCTAGGCCAAGAATCTAGCTTTGGTCCAGTCAGCTTCGTGTTCCTTAGCAAAATGTCTAGCTGTGCTGTAGCTGTTGTCTTTGTTAGTAATGGCCCGCCAGTGTTCAAGGATGCGCTTTTTTACTGCAAAGGTGGTGGACCCTATGTACCAGAGGCCAAATGAGCAGACGATGGCATAGACGACAAATTCAGTGTTACAATTGATTAGATGTGGTATTTTCCATCTGGTTTTGGTTCTCTCTAGGATTGTATCAGTGACATTGTTGCTATATTTACAGGCCTTACAGTTTCCACACTTGCGGAACCCTTTGGTCTGTTGTAGCCAGCAACTTTTTTTGGTTTGAAAGTGGCTCTGTACTAACATATCTCTGAGGGAAGAGTTTCTTTCATAGGTGATGGATGGTGTATTTCCTATTGTGTTGCGTAGGATAGGGTCTTGTCTGAGGATTCCCCATCTGTTCTTGAGAATTCTGCGTATCTGATTCGATTGACTGCAGAATTTGGTAATAAACCTTATTGGTTGTGTACCATTGTTCTGTCTCTCTCCGTTTATGGTTCTGTCCTCTTCCAAAAGCTCCTCTCTACATTTGGTTTCTACTCTAGTTTCTGCCTGGTGTATGGATTTCAGATGGTGGCTGGATAAAGCTGTAATTTTTACACTGTCTTTTTATAAATGATTATTTTTGTTCTTTATGTCCCTTTTTAATATTAAAAATAAAAAAATTAATTTTATTATAACTGTACAGTTTGTCAGTATCTTGAGGCAGTTGTTCATCCATTTGTAAGTGCAACCTGACTTTTGACAGGTTTTCAGTGGCCTAGGAAACATTTGTATAAATACTATGGATTTCTTGGAGTAGCCTCTATCTTTGAATCTGAGTTTCATGTCTTGTTTGGTTTCAATGTAGGACTTTTCAGAGCTGCAGTTGCGTTTGGCTCTGAGAAACTCACTGTAAGGAATCCCCCATCTAAAGCTTGGTGGGTGTGCGCTGGTGGAGTGTAGGATGGAGTTTCCTGCTGTGGCTTTGCCAAAAAGATTAGTGCTTATTTTCCCTCTTTCTACAGGGAGTCTCAGATCTAGGAAGTCAATTGATGTTTGGCTGTAGTGTCTGGTGAAACTCAAGTTAAAATCATTACAGTTTAGACAGTCAATGAACATATTCAACTCAATTTCAGATCCTTTCCATACAAAAAAGACATTGTCTATGTATCTGAGCCATTTTGCAATATTCAATGCCCATTTTTCAGTTTGTTCATTCCAGAGCTCTTGCTTCTCCCACCAGCCCACCATGAGGTTGGCGTAACTGGGGGCAAAGCAAGTGCCCATGGAAGTGCCCTGCAATTGTTTAAAATGCGTACTTTCAAACATGAAAACATTTTCTTTAAGGCACATAGATATCATCTCTATCAGCATGTTAGTATGTTGTAAATATTCCACTCTACGGCTTCTTAGGAAAAACTGACAGGCTTTTATGCCATCGGCATGTCGTATGCTCGTGTAGAGCGCCTCTACATCTAGACATACCAGTCAATCACCCACCCCCGTACTGATGTCCTTGGTTTTGTGTAGGAAATCGGTTGCGTCACGTAGGTATGATTTCAATTCTTTGACATAAGGGAAGAGAAAGTGATCTACATATGTGCTGGTTTTTTCCATAAGGCTGTTTTTGGAGGAGACTATGGGTCACCCTGGTGGGTTGGTTTCGCTCTTTTGCACCTTTGGTAGAAGGTATAGAGTTGATGTGGTGGGTGTTGTATTGGTAAGGTACTGTTTTTCGTCCCAGCTCAGAAGGCCCTGTTCATGCCAGTTCTTAAGTTTTTTCGTGGTATAACTACGGACCCGATGGCTTGTAGAGGGAGAGATGCGAGCTAACGGACTGAATCGCAAAATGGCTGCCAACACTTCCTAGTTTCAACCATTCACAACCAATGAGCGGCAAGCTTGTGCTCGTAACCCCTCAGCCAATTAGATGTCAGAATTCTAAAAAATGTATATCTGTAAAATTTTATATTTCTCAAAAACTACTGAACGGATTTACCCCATTTAAACAAAAGCGTGCTTTCCGAACCAGGACCTTTCTCCCTGCCAGATTTGGCGTAATTCCGTTCAGCAGTTTTACCTGTAGTCTTGTCTGAAGTTTCCTATGGAAATTGCACGGAGAAAACACGTTTTGGGACCCCCCTTTTTTCTCAGCCCCCCATTTACCAATCACCCCCAAACTTTAAAGATAGGAGCTGATCTAGAAAAAGAAACTCTTTGGAAAATGTTGTAAAGATTCGTCAAACGACGCCAAAGTTATAAGCACATGAAAAAATGCTTTACCTATGGAAACGTGGTCCTAACTATAACTACCTACTGGCAACCGCCAGAAGGTTTTATATATATATAGACATATGCGAAGGAGCAGCTGGTCTGTGTATCCTGCATTCTACAAATAAAAGGTTCAACTTGCCGTGGTGTGACTTCTTCTTTGGAGGCAACTCTTCTTGTATATATATATATATATATATATATATATATATATTATTACCTACTGGCGGTCGCCAGTAGGTAGTTATAGTTAGGACCTAGTTTCCACAGGAAATCCGCAACATTCTATTGGGCATAACTTTGGCGCCGGTGGACGAATTTTCGTGAATTTCTCAAATTAGGTGGCCAGCTCCGCTCCGCTCCTTCCCTGAAAATTTGGGGGGGTTCGTTAAGCGGGGGCCGAGATAAAAGGGGAGTCCCAAAACTTGTTTTCCCCATGTTAATTTCCATAGGGCGGTTGGACTCACTTTTAGCCCGAACGGCTGAATGGATTTCCACCAAACTTGGCAAAATTGTAGGGACTGGTAGCCCGATGTGCCTTTGCTATGTCTCAAGATATGTGCTCCAGAGGATTTTGAGTAATTTAGGTTAAAAAAAATATATATATCTATAAGCGCGCCCCAGTACGCGCACCGGGGAGCGCACCCGGCGCGTAACGCGAGTTCGCGCGCGGAAAGCTGATTGGCTCTCGGGTGTCTGTCAACATTCCAAACAGTCCGGAGCGGCCGCCATCTTGTGTCTCGGTAGGATCGAGACACAAGAGGTGGCAAAAACAAAGGGGGAAATGACCATAAGGGGGCAGGGTAGACCCCCCTGACCCCCTAGGTTTGATGTGGGGGCCATAAAAGGGCCCCGCGGGGCAAAAAAAAAATATATATTCGATTTTCGTGGGGGGAGCGCCTGGTACGTGCACCGGGGAGCATACCCGGGAGCGTACCAAGGGGAAAACCCAGTGAAACAGTAAAATAATAATTTAAAGTGCTTAGAGGTAGGGTAGCTCTGCATAGAGTTGTTGTGTTGTATGGGTGATTTAAGTACCAGCATGTAGTTACCAATGCAGAGTCTTAAATTCAATGTACACCGTCTCCTCTGTAGATAATTTGCATGTTGTTACAGAAGTTATTGTGGTATATGGAATCCATACCATAGTCTGTCAGGAAAGCAGAAACAGATCCTTTAAGGACTCCCTGAGAAGGCCTAGGGGATCATGGGTAGTCTACCCTGCTCCCTTATGATGTTTTCAAGTATTACATTTTACTCTCTTCTGAATCTACACAAAATTGGCGGTGATATGGTGCATTAGAGAAAGAGAGTGAGAGAAAGGAGGCAGGAGATGAAAAAGAGATGTGAAAAACACATTGGAGATAATATAGTGGGAGAAAGGAAGTAACTATAAGCAAACTTACTATGTAACACAAAAAAGTTGCACAGTTTATATTATAATCATTTTGGTAGTATTTAATGAATTACATATAAAAATGAATAATGTCTCGAACAATTTTTAATTATTAAATATAAATTTATTGTTGAGATTGTTCATAATTTAATAACACTTCTAACATTACATCATCCGGAATGTCCTCCAAATTTTCATTACATGATTCAAATGATTCAAGACAGTCAATTAGTTGTTGATCCTCAGACTCCTCCATGAAATCCAAGTCTTCGTTAAGAATATCTTTATCCATAATTTCAAAAGAAATTGTATTGCTCTCCTCTTTACCTTCCATTTTTGCTGTAAATTGCATAAAAAATAACTATATCACTAGAGTTAGGGCACTGTTGGGTTTAAGTTCAGACAGGTACTTCTGAGTTTTTAACAGTGAAGTTATCTTTGGGCAGTGTATGGTATCAGGCAGGAAGTAGAAATATAGAAAAGTGCATGTGATGAAGCCTAAGTAAATTCATAATTATACCAGAGAAGCCTAACTCAATCCATAACTATAACAGAGAAGCCTATCTCAATCTATAACTATAACAGAGGGACAGTAAAAAACTATCAGAACACGTTTTTCCAATTTAAGTTAAAGTGCAGAACATAGTTGCCCTTACAAATTAACAACTTACCTTTCAGAAAGGAGTTGATGTTTTCAGAGGAAATCTTTTATAAATGTACCTCAGGTAGTACTAGTCAAAATGGCCGTGTTTCCCTCTCATTTTTCATATATATTCATGTTCATAACCAATGAAATGTCAGCACATAAAAATACAAAATGAAAGTAACATTTTCATTGGTTGCAAATTCTAACACTTTCATATGTGTTTTAGTCATGTAATTTACCTCGGGATATTTAGACAGGGCTACAGCCCAAATGGCTCAATGGAATTCCACCAAATTTGGGAAAATAGTAGGGACTGTTATGTAGTAGGGCCTATTCTATATATGGTGAAAGTCTCTCCAGTGGTTTTTAAGTAAATTGACTTCCAAACATTTTTAAGGGCGCTTACCGGTGCGCGCCCCGGTACGCGTACCGGCAGCGCTACGGGAGTCCTCCATCCTGTGTTTCGGTAGATTTGAGACACAAGATGGAGGACTAACAACGTTGGGAATGGGTAAAAGGGGACACGGTAGACACCCCGTGACCCCCTAGGTTTTCTGAGGGGTGCTTAGGAGGCCCATATAGGCCAAAAAAAACAATTTTAAAAAAAAACATTCGCGGGGGGAGCGCCCGGTACGCGTACCTGGGAGCGTACTTTAGTGAAAAAAATTAGAGTAAAATAATCATTTGGAGTGATCAGAGGTAGGGTAGCCCTGAAAAGAGCTTTTGGGTTCTGTGGCTTATTTAGGTACCTACAAGTAGGTTCCAATGCACAGTCTTAAATTCAGGAGGAATATTCTATTCCCCTCATCTGAGAAGTGCACACCATCTCCTCTGTAGATATCTTGCATGTTGTAACGCAAGTTATTGTTGTATATTGAACCCATTCCATAGTCTCTCATGTAAGCAGAAACAGATTTATTCACATGTTTCCGTGCTTTCTCAAATTGTGGACAAAATTGGTTGGACCACTTCCATTTCTGTCTTTGGCATATATTGGAAAATACCAAGGCAGTTTGAGGAAAAAGTGCCATCAATTGCTCAAAGGTGTCCTTTAAAAGCATTTCCAGACCTACCCCAGTGAAAGTGCCTAAGTCATTTCCACCACAGTGCAGAATTATGAGGTGAGGGTGTGGCAGATGCAAAAAGGTTTTCACCAATGGTATCAATTGATGACAGCTCAATCCTCTCTGGCCAATCCATTTGATGTTCACATTTGGTAAATTAAGGTTGTGAAAATTTCTGGTAGCTGCATACCTTTGAGCCCAGTAGATGTAGCTATGTCCAATAATCCAGACAGAATACATGGTAAGAGGAGGCTCTGGTGCAGTCAGATGAAGTGTGGGAATGAAATGGCAGTTGGAACAGTAGGAGTTTGCAAAAACAAAACTGTGGAGTTTCAGTGCTCTTGAATCAGAAGCAATGATTGGTGGATTCAGATAGTTGAAAACTGAAAGTAAGGGTGCATGGTTCTGTTTTGTGAAAGAAGCAATTTGAATGGTTAAGAAAAAGTCATTTAAAGAAACATTACACCAGATAAACTGGTGTATTGAGAGGTCAAACATCCTTGCTAAGTTCAATTGCAACATTGTAGAATAAACTTTTAAACCTGAGAGGTCAGTGAGGAGGGAGTTGCTATGGTAACAGGTAGAAAGGGCTGAGGGGGGGGAAGGGTGTTGGTTTGAAAATACAGAGGGAAGAGTTTTGATTGGTTACCATGAGGAATATGTGTGTAGAATTAGAGGTTCTCTGTGCCATTCATGGTTGCAGTGCATGGAGTGCATACCTTTTGCTCTGCTAAAGAAATATTGGTGTGTGTGTCTGACACTGTTCTCAATCTCCCAAAGCATTTGTAAAGGTGAGTAATGATTCATTTAATATAGATAGAGACTTGTATACTCTATGGAGAAGATTTGGAAGCAAATTGTGGTTTTTTAATGTTGCTTTGTGTCATGTTTTTTTAAAATGCTTGGTAAAAAGTTTTCAGTGCATAGAGGAATTGTATTTTGTAAAATTGTGAAGTTTCAGTAGTGACATGGAATGCTTGTACATAGGACCTGTGCTGTGTTTCTTAAATGTGATGTGAAAAACGATTTTGGGGAAAATGAATGGCTTTTACATTTTTGAGAAGGAATAAATAGTGTCTGCATGCTTAAAGAAATAAATTTGACCCTTTCACAATGATGTTACCTGTGTTAACTCAGAGTAGGAAGCACATTGAGTTTCTTTGCTGTTGGTTTGTGTCATGTTTTTTGATAATGGTTGGTATCAACATTTGCAAGATGGAGGATTTGTATTCTGTGAAATAGTGAGGGTTGAGTAGAGAAATTGAATGCTTGTACATAGGAGCTGCGCTCTGTTTCTAAAATGTTATTTAAAAAACGATTTTGGGGCAAATCAATGGCTTTTAGATTTTTGAGAAGGAATAAATAGTGTCTGCATGATTAAATAAATATATTTGAACCTTTCACAATGATGTCACCTGTGTTACCTCAGATTAAGAAGCACATTGAGTTTCTTTGCTGTTGGTTTGTGTCATGTTTTTTGATAATGCTTGGTATCAACATTTGCAAGATAGAGGATTTGTATTTTGTGAAATAGTGAGGTTTCAGTAGTGAAATTGAATGCTTGTACATAGGACCTGTGCTGTGTTTCTTAAATGTGATGTGAAAAACGATTTTGGGGAAAATGAATGGCTTTTACATTTTTGAGAAGAAATAAATAGTGTGTGCATGATTAAAGAAATAAATATGAACCTTTTACAATGATGTCACATGTGTTACCTCATACTAGGAAGCACATTGAGCTTCTTTGCTGTTGGTTTGTGTCATTTTTTTGATAATGCTTGGTATCAACATTTGCAAGATAGAGTATTTGTATTTTGTGAAATAGTGAGGTTTCAGTAGTGTAATTGAATGCTTGTACATAGGACCTGGGCTGTGTTTCTTAAATGTGATGTGAAAAACGATTTTGGGGAAAATGAATGGCTTTTACATTTTTGAGAAGGAATAAATAGTGTGTGCATGATTATAGAAATAAATATGAACCTTTTACAATGATGTCACCTGTGTTACCTCATACTAGGAAGCACATTGAGCTTCTTTGCTGTTGGTTTGTGTCATGTTTTTTGATAATGCTAGGTATCAACATTTGCAAGATAGAGGATTTGCATTTTGTGAAATAGTGAGGTTTCAGTAGTGAAATTGAATGCTTGTACATAGGACCTGTGATGTGTTTCTTAAATGTGATGTGAAAAACGATTTTGGGGAAAATGAATGGCTTTTACATTTTTGAGAAGGAATACATAGTGTGTGCATGATTAAAGAAATAAATTTGAACCTTTTACAATGATGTCACCTGTGTTACCTCATACTAGGAAGCACATTGAGCTTCTTTGCTGTTGGTTTGTGTCATGTTTTTTGATAATGCTTGGTATCAACATTTGCAAGATAGAGGATTTGTATTTTGTGAAATAGTGAGGTTTCAGTAGTGAAATTGAATGCTTGTAGATAGGACCTGCGCTCTGTTTCTAAAATGTTATTTAAAAAACGATTTTGGGGCAAATGAATGGCTTTTAGATTTTTGAGAAGGATCTACTTGATCTCAGCACAGCTTTTGATACTGTGTTACACAATACCCTTCTTAAATCCCTCGCCACCATCGGCATTGGCAACAAAGCCTTGGACTGGCTCGCATACTTTTTGTCTGACCGTACCTTTCAAATCTTCTCCAAGTCATCCTCCTCTAAGAGCTACTCCTCCCCCCATGGTGTACCCCAGGGGTCAATTCTTAGTCCTCTGCTTTTTAATTTATATGTCACACCTTTGGCTTATGTTGCACAATGTTCTGGTTTAAACCTTTATTCTTATGCTGATGATTCACAAATTGTTTTTTCACTATCTCAAATTGATCCCACGGTTCCTTCCCCTCTGCAAGCAGGACTCAGCAAAATATCTGGATGGATGAACAGCAACTTACTTAAATTAAATGGCGGAAAGACTGAGGTCCTGGTCCTTGGTAATAAACCCGACCTCTGGAACCTAAGACATTGGCCTACTACCATGGGTCCCCTACCTACTCCATCTGAACAAGTACAAAACCTGGGAGTAATTATCGATAGGGGACTATCCATGAAAGATCAGATCAACAAAGTCGCAGCCACCTGTTTTACCATCCTACGATGGCTGCGCAAAATCTTTTGGATACTCCCTAAAAACACCCAGAGATCCGTTGTGAATGCCTTGGTAACCTCGCGATTAGATTACGGCAACGTGCTCTACCTGGGGTCTACCAAGGCCGTCACACGGCGCCTTCAGCTGGTACAAAATGCCGCAGCTCGGCTTCTCTGTGGCTGTCGGAAACGTGACCATATCACAAAACGCCTGAGAGAGCTGCGCTTGCTTTGTGTCGAAAATCGCCTAAAGTTTAAAGCATTGAGCTTTATGCATAAGATCAAAATCGGATCAGCTCCCCTCTACCTTCAGGCCCTTGTTAGCCCCTACCTTCCTGTTCGCTCACTCCGTTCCTCATCCCATCATCTGTTCAATATACCAAAGTTTAAACTCACCAGAATGGGCGGTGGTTCCTTTGCGAACCTGGGACCCAGATTGTGGAACTCACTTCCTTTGGCCATTTGTACGGAAACTGTCATCTGCGTTTTCGTAGAGCGTGAAAACCTGGCTCTTCGATCTCTAAATCTTCTGCCTGATGTTGTTGATCTGTCTCTTAGCGCCGGGAAACCCTCATGGGTAGCTGTCGCGCTCTACAAATTCAATTAATAATTAATAAATAAAATAATAAATAGTGTCTGCATGATTAAATAAATATATTTGAACCTTTCACAATGATGTCACCTGTGTTACCTCAGATTGGCACATTGAGTTTCTTTGCTGTTGGTTTGTGTCATGTTTTTTGATAATGCTTGGTATCAACATTTGCAAGATAGAGGATTTGTATTTTGTGAAATAGTGAGGTTTCAGTAGTGAAATTGAATGCTTGTACATAGGACCTGTGCTGTGTTTCTTAAATGTGATGTGAAAAACGATTTTGGGGAAAATGAATGGCTTTTACATTTTTGAGAAGGAATAAATAGTGTGTGCATGATTAAAGAAATAAATGTGAACCTTTTACAATGATGTCACCTGTGTTACCTCATACTAGGAAGCACATTGAGCTTCTTTGCTGTTGGTTTGTGTCATGTTTTTTGATAATGCTTGGTATCAACATTTGCAAGATAGAGGATTTGTATTTTGTGAAATAGTGAGGTTTCAGTAGTGAAATTGAATGCTTGTACATAGGACCTGCGCTCTGTTTCTAAAATGTTATTTAAAAAACGATTTTGAGGAAAATCAATGGCTTTTAGATTTTTGAGAAGGAATAAATAGTGTCTGCATGATTAAATAAATATATTTGAACCTTTCACAATGATGTCACCTGTGTTATCTCAGATTAGGAAGTAGATTGTGCAGATGAGGTGAGGCATGTCCAGAGGTACAGAGGAGGTGAGGCCTGTGTTCAAGACTGTAGTGGGAGAGAGGCCTTTCCTGGGGAGCATAGGTGGTGAGGCCTGTGTCTAAGAGTGCAGTGGACTAGACTTCATGAAGCCTATCCCCCACTGCACTCTTAGACACAGGCCTCACCTCCTTTGTACCCCTGGACAGACCTCTCTTCCACTACACTCTTCAATACAGGCCTCACCTCCTCTGCACCCCTGGACAATACTCACCTCATCTGCAACCCTGAATATACCTCAACTTATCTGCATCCTTAGACAGGCCTCAGCTTATTTACACCCCTGGACATGCGTCACCTCATCTGCACCCAGTTACCATCAATTATACCCAATACATTGAGGCCTCTCCAGAGGACACAGATGAGGTAAGGCTTGTCCAAGGGTCAGAGGAGGTCAGTCCTCTCCACTGCACTCATGGACACGGAATGCTTGTACATAGGACCTGTGCTCTGTGTCTAAAATGTTATTTAAAAAAGATTTTGGGGCAAATCAATGACTTTTACATTTTTGAGAAGGAATAAATAGTGTCTGCATGATTAAATAAATATATTTCAACCTTTCACAATGATGTCACCTGTGTTATGGCAGATTAGGAAGTAGATTGTGCATATGAGGGGAGGCATGTCCAGAGGTACAGAGGAGGTGAGGCCTGTGTTCAAGACTGTAGTGGGAGAGAGGCCTTTCCTGGGGAGCATAGGTGGTGAAGCCTGTGTCTAAGAGTGCAGTGGACTAGACTTCATGAAGCCTATCCCCCACTGCACTCTTAGACACAGGCCTCACCTCCTTTGTACCCCTAGACAGACCTCTCTTCCACTACACTTTTCAATACAGACCTCACCTCCTCTGCACCCCTGGACAATCCTCACCTCATCTGCAACCCTGAATAGACCTCAACTCATCTGCATCCTTAGACAGGCCTCAGCTTTTTTACACCCCTGGACACGCGTCACCTCATCTGCACCCAGTTACCATCAATTATACCAAATACATTGAGGCCTGTCCAGAGGACACAGATGAGGTAAGGCTTGTCCATGGGTCAGAGGAGGTCAGTCCTCTCCACTGCACTCATGGACACAGGCCTCACCTCCTTTGCACCCCTGGACAGGCCTCACCTCATCTGCACAATCTGCTTACTAATCTGAGGAAACACAGGTAACATGATTGTGAAATGTGCTAATATATTTTTTTAATTATGCAGATACTATCTAATCCTTGTCTATAATGTAAAACCAATTCATGTGCCCGAAATATTTTTTTAGAATAACATTTAAAATTATTCATTATTTTTTTTTAATTTTTTTTTGGTGCGCGCCCCGGTGCGCGTACCCTAAGGAAAAAAGAATGACAGTTTTTTAAAAATGTAGCATTTTTTTTATAAATTGGAGGTAGTTCTAAAAAGAACTGTTTTTGTTATTCTTTTTGTTGTTTTATTTTTTTATAGTTTTTTTTTACATTTTTTACTTTTTTTGGCTTTCCTGAACAGTTTTATATTTTTTTGTATTTTTTATGGGGAGAAACAAAAAACAGGGAATTGTAAACGGCTCAACTGGAGCAAAAACAAATCAGGAAAAAATTAGGGTTTTTTGGGGCAATTGTGGTTGTCACCAGCAAGGACGATGAGCTTTACGCTCTGCTCACCATAGGTGATGGTCTTACCACAAAAAATACATGTGACCCTGAATTCACCAAACCGTGGTTGTATAATTGGCATCATCTCCCTTGTCTCTGGTCCCGATGGAGTGGGTTGCTTTCTTTGGAGGTGCTGGGTGAAGATTGGGGAGGGTTACTGGCCAGTTCTCTCACCTCTGCAGCAGCATAGTTGTTGGGATACTCACAGAGATAGGAGATTGGTCCACCACCATCTTCCGAAAGCCCACTGATAGGAACTCCACGTTGCACTATAAGAGTTTTCACCGTCTTGGTTTGAGAAATAATTGACCCTATGCTCAACTACTCCGGGTTAAACGAATTGTTTCTAAAGAACAAGAGAGCAAAAAAGAGATCAAGATTGTGCTTGAGAGATTAAAGGCACGGGGATATCCCCCACCAATCCTTGATTTGGCTGTGGATAGAAGTGAGAAAATAACGAGGAGAGAACTTCTCCAGTTTAAACCGAAAAAACATACAGACCGCATGGTGGTGGTCTCGAAATATTCGGTGATTTCCAACCAATTTCAATGTATCATTCGTAAACATTGGCCCACCTTGTCCATGGAACCAGACTTTCAGGGCCTTTTCAGCCAACCTCCTATGTTTGCTTTCACCAGAGGTAGAAACTTAAAATAAATTTTGACAAAACCTAATGCAACAGACACTCATACTACGTATAAAGGTTTAAAACCCTGTCACAACTGTAGTAACTGTAATAACTGTATTCCAGGTAATACGATTAACCATCCCATGAAAGGTTATCCAATTAAACTACGAGTCAATGCCACTTGCAACAGTAGTAATGTCATTTATCTATTAAAATGCCCCTGTGGGAAATGTTACATAGGCCACACTGAGAGAAAGATCTGTGTCAGGATCCTTGAACACAAGAGTAACATTAGAACTCAGAACTTGAAATCCACAGTGGCTACACATTTTCATGAGAACCGACACAGTGTGGCTCAGTTGAAATTTCAAGTGTTGGAACAAGTCAAGGTTACTATGAACAACAAGAACACGTTACTAAAAAGGGAAAATTTCTGGATCCGATTTATGTCCACCATGGTGCCCCATGGTTTAAATGACCGTATGAAATTCCTATGTTACTTGTGACATTCTCTATGTTTATATGTTATCATTATTTTGTGCTTTATGCCGATGAGTCAGATTGTTTGAATGTATATTTTTACTATGCTTTCATTAGATACGGAGGAGATTTGCACGTTCCATCATGGCCCCAATAGTAGCGTTCCCTATCCCAGTCCTTTTTCTATGTTGTTTCCCCTTTGCTGTTTTACTCTGCTGTGTACCGCGAGTTTGGTTGACTGTTTGCCACACGGAACTCCGCGGAGTTCTAGCGTAGTTACGACTCTGTAAGTACCCTCCTAGGGACCTTGACTATTGTTTATATGTTACTAAGTTAGCTGATCACCGTTTCAGGATCGGTATACCTTGTCTGTTATTTCTATGCGTCTAACGCTAACTTGCACATTGCTATCTTGATTTATGCTGTTATTGACCTGGGGTTAATAAGGGAAGCTTAGCGGTCTGTCGAAAGGTAGGGCCAAATTCGACCAAGAACCCTTCAGTATTTGCCCGGCGTTAGCCGCCTCTCATACCATTCGAGATTACCAACAAAGAGGCAGGCGCTGGAGACAGAAGGCAGGAAACAGGAGTTTATTCCGACGGAGCAGAACACGTCAAATCAGACAACAGGGTATCTTCTCGAGGTGCTCTAAACGCATCCTTGAGGCCTGGCCTCTTATACACAGGTTTATTGCTTTATTGCATAAAACACATTCTTGTCAATACTTTGATGTACAGAAAGGCATCCTCGGAATCTCCGCTCCAAACCCGTTCCCACACATATTTACAGTAAAAGTCCCACCTCGATCTCAGTAGGTGATGACTATCGCGCAGGTGGATATCCCGCCGGCTCCCGGAATGTGTGCGGCTGATCGGATCTCATGGGGTGGGGGCTTTTATCAGTCATAGATTCTTTGAAGAAGGACAGCTTCCTACTGTAAGGGGCCATAAACTGTGTCCGCAGGGCTAGGTGATGGCCTGGGATCGGGCGGGACAATCGGGCACAGAGGAAGGGGGTTCATCAAAGGATGCGTGATCATTAAAGGGACGGAGGGAGGTGTTAGTCGGGTACGGAATGTGGCTCCGAGGCAGGGCCGCGCTGAAGGGGTGGTTTATGGCCCAAGCATGTGAGAATGTGGGCTGTCAGCGCGCGGGGGATGCTGGCGGGGTCAGAGAGGGAGAGAGAGAGACGCGCTGGCTATCGGCAGTGGGCAGAGAGGCCATGGCGTTCAAAATGGCTGCTACTTACGCGAACATTTGAGCTAAAAGGGGACAAGATGGCGCTGATAATGTTTACGTCGCAATCTAGATTTTAACAGTCCTCGCTTTTCAACATATCTAGCCAGCTTGTCAATTTATGTCTATCCCCATCATATTACGGATTTCTACATCATACAAAGCTTTCATGCGTTCAGCTTCAAAGTTCGGAGTCTTAGGGAAAACACAGTTAGCAAATAGTGAACACAGAGGTGGCAAGCATTGAATACCCAGGCAGAGTCCGCATATTACGACGATTGGTATCAGTACAATCATGAGCAACCTCCATCCCCAGTCCTTTACAGTACTCCAGAACCAACTCCCGAGCGACCATCCTTCTTGTTCCTGATGAACTTCTGAGGAGAGTCTGTGGAGGTGTTCGATGGCCTTGTAAACGGAGGGTGAATTGTCTGGTATGTAGGTACAACAGCTGGACCCGATGATACGACATGCTCCTCCACGGTCCGCCAGAACCACATCTAGAACAAGGCGGTTTTGAAGAGCCACCAGACGGACCGCCTGAAGCTCGGCTGTATTGTTTGTGAGGATACCAGCTGTAATGTTCATTGTTGTCTCGACTGCCTGGGATAAATGTCGAATGGCACGACTGTTCGCCATCGGACCCCAAAGTGGAAAGAGTCCTTTCATTGCATCCAAGAATTGTGCTCCAGTGGAGTCGGCCTGTTCGATGTCCTTTGCTCGTCTCTGTCGGTGATGGTTTGCCGGAGCCACATAGGTTGGAGGAAGGATGAAGGCTATGTAGCAGGTACCTCCCCAGCCCTTTGGGAGCCAGGTGTAGGCTTTTGTACCACAGACGAAGTACATGTTTGGAGAGGTGACAAAAGAGGGTGGGTCGGTTGAGTACAAAGTTCTGGTGATGCGGCAAGTGCTGTGGCCCACCATTTGTGTCCCACGGCCTGTGATGCATACGAGGCCCGAGACATTGACGACAGATAGGGCCACAGTCAGGGTGGCAGCTGTTCGTTTCCGGAGGTAGGAGAAGGTGGGTCTGGCTGGATTGTTGAATATTTGCATCTCCACCATTTCTTTAGCGGGGATGTCCATGTGAACAGAGGCATTGGAGGATAGAGGGCAAAAAGGAGCAGCAACTCTCCCGGTTTTGTTCAGCCAGACTCCATGATAAAAGTGTGATATAGTTTCGCTGGAAGTGGCGTTGTCTCTGTAGCTCTCTTGCAAGAGGATCAGCGAGGCAAGGCAGGAGCCATGAACAGAGAAAGGTGAAGGGATGAAGGGAATGGAATGTCCGGTGGCATGTGGTATCAACCCACAGATCCAGCAATTCATGGCATTTGCAGCAAGGTTGTGTTGGTGCAGCAACTGTACGAAGGCGTTGTTCCAGAACTCCTTACGCCTTTCTTGGATTTGAGGTGAAAGAGAGACCAGGTAGTGTTCTTTCATGGTGGTAGGCTGTGCAGTCGTTAGAAATGTCTTATGAGCCGGTGCGTTCTCTTCCACGATCCAGAAGGTAGTCATGAGGAGGAGGCCAAAGAGAAGAGTGATAAGAAGAGCAATAGTCTTTGAGCTGTGCAAACTGTCAGTTTTCGGGTTCCTGTAGCGGGTCTTCGGATGTCCGGTTGCTTCCATCATCTTCGTATCGGGCGCTTCCATCATCTTCAAGGTGCTCGGTAGTGGGCAGAACCACAGACTTCGTTTGGTTTCTCTCCTGGCAGCCTTTGTTGTGTTAGGCCGCCGCTCTGAGAATGATAACTTAGTCAGTGGTCTACTTAGCCGAAGCTCCCTCCTTTCGTCGCAGGTTATACCCTTCTCTGGATGGCACAGTGGGATCAGGGAATTTCGCCAATTCGAGTGTCTCTGTTTCAGGGTAGCAGCTCAGGGATGGTCGGTCTTTGTCCAGGAGCTCTTCCTGGGTGTTCACGTCTTCGGTCGACGTCAAGGCCGGAGAGATTTTCTTGCAATGATGTGCATGCAGCCAATTTTGCTTCCCCTCCACTCGAAGAGCTGTTCGGGTGGCGATCAAGACTTGCCAGGGGCCCGTCCAGCGGGGTTCCAGACTCTTCTCCCGCTGAAAGTTCCGAATCAGGACGAAATCTCCAGGCCGGATGGTGTGCCCGGGGCCCCTGGAAGCATCGGGGATGGCCTGCAGCACCTGATGATGAATAACAGACAGAGTTTTAGTTAGGTTATACAGGTAGTCAGACATTAGGACGTCCGGGACGTCGTGAATAGATGTCGGTTTGGGTGCGGACCAGATACTCATGGGCCGGCCGAAAACGACCTCGTAAGGGGTCAAGTGGTGTTTGGTGGGGGTGGAACGCATTGACAGCAATGCTAGGGGGAGAGCGTCTGGCCATTTTAGTCCTGTGGTAGCCACTATTTTCGCCAGTTTTAGTTTCAATGTGGCATTGTGCCGCTCGACCAGTCCAGCAGATTGGGGGTGAAAAACTGCGTGGAATTTCTGTCGTACCCCCAGTCCTTTCAGGATGAGCTGGATAACCTCGGCTACAAAATGGGGGTCATTGTCACTCCATAAAATACGGCAAAGGCCGTAGCGAGGGAAGAACTCTTTCAGTAGTACTTTTGCAGTGGCAATAGCAGTGTTGTCACGCGTCGGGTAGGCTTCCACCCATTTGCTAAACGCGCACAACAACAAGTACATACTTCAGTCCTTGACATCTCTCTAACTGGATATAGTCCATCTGTAGGACTTCAAATGGATGGTTGGGGACCCCAAACCCTCCCCGGGGTACGACAGTTCCTTTCCCAGGGTTGTATTGCAGGCAGACTAGACATTGTTGGACTAATCGTTTGGCTGAGTCTGTAATTCTATCGTTATGCCAAACTCAGGAGACAAGTTCGGCCATAGGGGCAGATCCTATGTGTGCAGGGGAATGGGCCATCGTCAGTATGGGGATCAGGTACGAGTTGGGTAGCAACCATTTGTTCGTGTCTTTTGTCCGCCAGCAGCCTTCATCATCCTTTAATCCCACCCGTGCCCATTCAGTCAATTCTTGTGGTGAGCTGGCCATTTGGATGTCCCTAATAGTTTCCCTAGTGTCCGTCCATTTTTCTGCTTGTGACCTAGTCACGTATATGCGAGTCGTCGTCCTGTTCTCAGCTGTGGTTCGGGCAGTGATGTCGGCCAGTGCATTTCCCTGTCCAATGATGTCTGTCACCTTTTTGTGTGCTTGGCATTTGATTACGGCAAGTTGTTTGGGGAGGAGAACCGCTTCAGTCAGAGCGGAGACTAGATCTCCGTGCAGGATGGGCGTGCCATGAGATGTCAGAAATCCCCTCTCCTTCCATAAGAGCCCAAAATGATGAACCACCCCGAAGGCATACTGGCTGTCCGTGTAAATGTTTGCTGTCGTCCCCTTTGCTAGGATACATGCTCGTGTGAGGGCAATCAGTTCTGCCGCCTGGGCGGATCGTTGAGTGATGCGGGCGGTTTCAACTACAGTTCGGGCTGTGGTAACTGCATAGGCAGCTGAGGTGGTGCCGTCGGGGAGTTTAATGCAAGAGCCGTCTACCCATAGCTCTCCATCAGGGTTTGGGTAGGCAGTGTCTCGGAGGTCAACTCTACTCCTAGTCTGTTCGTCCGTGAGGGTCACACAGTCATGTATTGGGGGCACATCGGGATCGTTTTCAGGCAGAGGCAGCAAGGTGGCTGGTTCAGTGTGGTGCATCGTTTCAGCGTGATGTGAGGTGCGAGCAGTGTCAGTTCGTACCCAGTCAGTCGCGCGCTGGTCAGGTGTTGGGTCTTTGTCTGGTTTAGGAGGGTGTCAACAGCATGAGGCACTAGTACCGTGAGGGAATTCGAGAGTACGATTCCCTCACTTTGTCGGATAGAGACAGCAGCAGCGGCTACTGCTCGAAGGCAGGCAGGCAAAGCTCTTGCTACAGGGTCAAGAGTGGCAGAGAAATAGGCACATGGTCGTTGTTTGGGGCCAATGGACTGAGTCAGGACAGACAAAGCGCATCTCTCCCTTTCGTGAGTGTAGAGAGAGAAGGGCTTTGTATAATCAGGGGTTCCTAGGACGGGCGCTGAACAAAGGGCGTCTCGTAGTTCCTTGAAGGAGGATTGACATTCAGGGGTCCAAGGGAGTGGGAAGGGGACATCTTTAGCCAGTAGGGAAAGTAGTGGTTTCACAATGAGGCTGAAATTTGGCAACCATTGTCGGCAGAAGGAGGTGAGGCCTACCAAAGAGCGGACTTGCTTCGGGGTTTTAGGGATAGGGGTCTCTAGAATAGCCTGTATTCGATCGGGTGTGAGCTTTCTCCCGTCTTTGGACAAGAGGTGGCCTAGGTAAGTGACTTGAGGTCGGCAGAATTGCAACTTCTTCTTGGAGACCTTGTGGCCATTTTCCGCGAGGAAGTGCCGGAGTTGGATGGTGGCTGTGACTGCAAGTGGAGTGGTGTCGGCCGCCAAAAGGATATCATCGACGTACTGTATCAACACCACTCCATCCGGCAATTGGACTGCGTCCAGCTGTCTCTTGAGGGCCTGGCTGTAGATGCTGGGACTTTCAGTGTAGCCCTGGGGTGCTCTGCAAAATCTGTATGAGCGGGATTTTAAAGTGAAGCCGAAAAGGTAGCGGCTGTCCGAGTGAATGGGGATGGAGAAGAATGCGTTCTTGAGGTCGATTACCGTGAAGGTGGTGGCAGTGGAAGGAATCAGGGTCAGAATGGTGGTGATGTCTGAGACTACAGGGTACTGGGGTACAACCACTTTGTTGACTTCTCGTAGGTCGATGATGAAGCGGTACGCTTTTTCATCTCCCTCACCCTGCTTCTTCACAATGGGTAGGATAAGGCTGTTGCAAACATTGCTAACTACTTCTTCTACCACTCCTGCATCTACCAGGGACTGGATGATTTTTACCAACGCCTTCTCGCCTTCGGGCGATATCCGATACTGCGGGAGTTTGGGGAGTACTGCGTCCTGTCGAACAGTTATGTGTACAGGGTCTATCATCATGCGTCCTACGTCCGAGTCAGTCTTTGCCCATAGGTACAGAGGTAGGGTGTCGAGCAAGGACAAGTCAGTGATAGAAAACATGCGTTGTGTGCGACAAGATCTGAGCAGTGTTGGGTTGTCGTACAGAATGACTCGAACTCCGTCTTGTGAACACCTAATAGTAGCTCGAAAATGTTTCAATAAGTCAAGTCCCATAATGGCGTCGGGGGTGTTGGAGGAGAGCAAAAACGTCGTGTCAGTGGTGTTATTGTCCAAGCCAAAAGAGATCGGTGTGGACAAGGGATTAGTGGAGGGCGTTCCATCAAAACCTATTGATGTCACATGTGAGCCAGACAAGGGTGCCCTGGGAATCAATTGTTTAGACAACGCACTACGTGTTGCACCAGTATCTACCAGAAATGGAGACTTCGTACCTAGGACCTTAGCGGTGACATAAGGGCCTTGCTGGTCAACATAGAGCTCGACTGGATCCCTTCCTTGCCCTTGGCAGTCCTATGCAAAGTCGTGGGCATTGTCGCAGTCAGACTGTTGGCACTGATTCTGTCGGGGACGGTCAAATGTGTTCGGTCTACCAGGTCTGTCATTGTTGGTGTCGTTTGTGTGCCCTCGTCCCTGTCCTCTATTTCTCGGCCCGCCCGCTACGTCTCTCGTGTCTTTATTTCTGAGTGCTTCTAGCAGAACTGGACATTGAGATTTCCAATGGCCAAATCCTTTGCAAAACGCACTCTGGTTCTCATCGAGGTCTGTTCGTGGAGCGCCGGGTGCGGGTGTGCGGTCTCTAGGGGGTGGATTTCTAGGAGCATTCGACTGGTAGTTCCCTCTATACTGTTCCCTTCCTATAGTCACCCCTTGCAACTGAGCAATCATTACCCTCTCTTTCAAGTCCTTTTTCTTTTTCTCAGTCGCTTGATCGTTCTCGTTCTTTTGTCGCTCATAGTATTGAGCCATCTGAAGGATAGCTGCGGGCTTGGAGGCCGCCCAACTACTCTCGCTAGTCTGTAGTTTCTGCGAGACTTCTGGTGTCAGGCCTTTCACATAGTTCTGGACAAACAAGTGATGTCCGGTTGCAGTGGTCATGTCCTGGCCGCTGTAATCGGAGAACACCGTTTCAAACCGGGAGAAGTATTCCGATACGTCTTCCTGGGGTTTCTGGCGACAGGCCGTTACTACCGACCAGTCCACCTTCCTTTCTGGGACTAGGGTTTTTAATTTCTGCACGATCTTATCTGGTAGGTCTAGAATGGCTTTCATAGGTTTCTGTCCCGGCTCTCGCTGTTTGTCTACATCACCGAGTTGTATCCAGGTATGTCCGAACAGCTCAAGGTGGTCGACTTTCCGGATTTGCTTCCACACATCAGCTGGCAGACATAACCCGAAAAACAAATCGATATCCGCTAGGGTCATAATCGTCGAACCCAAAGCGGTGGCTAATTCTGTATAGAAGGCTGTGGGGTTCTTTCGCAGATCAGGCAAGGACTTTCGGAAAGTCAGGATGTCTTGCCGATCCCATGGTTGGTAAACCCAGTTGTAAACTACCCTCCCTCTCGCATCTTGGTGGTTAATATCGTCGTGTGATCCCAGTCCTCGTGGGGGAACCCAATAGGGAGCGGCCTCCTTTATGGGCATCATAGTGTCAATTTTTTCTACTCTGGCTTCAGTCACTGCAGGAGTCGTGGTGTTGGTCTCTGGTTTCAGTTCCGTGAGGTGGCGGAAAACTTCAAGCGTACGCGTGAAGAGGTTCGTCACATCACACTCGTCCCCATCTCCGACATCAACTTTTCTATACAGAGTCGTTAGGTTTTCAGGGCCTTTTCCTTGGTAGCGGTCTTCGTAGGCATTAAGGGTATGGTAACAAAGGCGTACGACAAAGTGTCGCCTGTGGCTATTGGCATATGTATGGTACATATCCGTTATATAATCCTCACTTTCCTTTCGCACCACCAGTGTCTTTACAATCTTATCGATCCCAGCTCGTTCGTCCTTACTTAATCTATTCGATCTCGCGGGGTCTTTCCTCCCAGCTTCGGGATCGTCTGAAGTTGCTGCTTGTGCTGCGCTGAGTGCAAGGGATTCGGTCGGCGCAGAGGCCATGAGGACCGAGGCTCCGGCACTACTCTCGCCTGTCGTTGGGGGTTGCGGGTGCTGTGCTAAGGGTTGGGAAGGGGCATATGGAGGGGGCATGTAGATGATCGGGGGACCTAGTAGTAAATCATCGTTCGTTCGCTGTTTCGAAGGTAGCTCGGGGTAAAGTGTAGAGGGTGTCCTGACGGGACACTGGCCTGATGATTCGGAATCTTGTTTTAGCTTGGTTTCCTCTCTTTCTTTTATTTCTTCCTTTAATTTGTTAGCGGCCAGGTGAGCTGCCTTGCGTAATTCCTTTTGTAATCTGACCTCATTTCTCTTCTTTCGCTGTTCTGTTTCTTTGCGCCACATGCCGAAGCTATCGAGCATAGTGGGTGTTGTCTTATTGTTATAAAGGGCTGTTTCCAGCGCGTTATTTCTGTCGTTATCAAAGGATCCTATCAGTGGCCACTGACTTCCTCGATCCCTTCTCGTGTATTTATGCCACAGCTTACTATAAGCCACGGTGACTAGTCCATATTTGGTAAACATGTCCTTATTAGGGGTCCCCTCCAGTGGAGCCGGATGGTTCACCTCTAATAAGCGGTCCGGGCTGAACCAACTACCAACAAACGGGGCGAAGACAGGCATGACGGGTTACAAAGGGGACAAAAGTTTGCACTACCTATCCTTCACTATCCGCAAATACTAAACAGAGTACTGCGACCCTGTGCTTATTTGTGAATAGAGAATAACCCAAGGAGAACCAATTCCGAACGATCAATGTTCGGATAAACAATCAATCAAATGAGGGATAAAAATAGGCACGACGGATTACAACGGGGGCAAAAGCCTGCGTTACCTATCCTTCACTATCTGTAAAGACTAAACAGAGTATTGCGACTCTGTGCTTGTTTGCAAATAGAGAATGATCCAAAGAGAACCAATTCCAAAACAGTAAATGCTTGGATAACAATCAATCAAATGGAGAGGGAAGCAGGCACGACGGATTACAATGGGGGCAAAAGCCTGCGTTACCTACCCTTCACTATCTGCAAAGACTAAACAGAGTATTGCGACTCTGTGCTTGTTTGCAGATAGAGAATCTTTCAGAAACAATCAAATGAGTAATACTAGTATTTTCAAACAATCAAACAATCAATTCGCAATTCGTCGTGTTACACGACCTTACCCGGACCGCATGGACAGTTTCTCGTCTTCCGCTTCCAGCGCCTGATCGTCCTCTGTTCTCCGTAATTGCTGTGGCACTCCTGATGGTTCCCAGTCAGGACCGTAGATCACTCGAGAGAGGTCTGCTCGGAACCGGTGAAGTTCGGATGATCGGCTTCCAGACGAGGGTCTATCGGGCAGGAGCTCTTCCCGATCATTGCAGTCGTTCACTCTGTCGTTGGGACTTCTCCCACTGGATCCACGCGTCGCTGATGGGCCCCACGTTTGGGACGCCAATTGTCAAAAGGTAGGGCCGAATTCGACCAAGAACCCTTCAGTATTTGCCCGGCGTTAGCCGCCTCTCATACCATTCGAGATTACCAACAAAGAGGCAGGCGCTGGAGACAGAAGGCAGGAAACAGGAGTTTATTCCGACGGAGCAGAACACGTCAAATCAGACAACAGGGTATCTGCTCGAGGTGCTCTAAACGCATCCTTGAGGCCTGGCCTCTTATACACAGGTTTATTGCTTTATTGCATAAAACACATTCTTGTCAATACTTTGATGTACGGAAAGGCATCCTCGGAATCTCCGCTCCAAACCCGTTCCCACACATATTTACAGTAAAAGTCCCACCCCGATCTCAGTAGGTGATGACTATCGCGCAGCTGGATATCCCGCTGGCTCCCGGAATGTGTGCGGCTGATCGGATCTCATGGGGTGGGGGCTTTTATCAGTCATAGATTCTTTGAAGAAGGACAGCTTCCTACTGTAAGGGGCAATAAACTGTGTCCGCAGGGCTAGGTGATGGCCTGGGATCAGGCGGGACAATCGGGCACAGAGGAAGGGGGTTCATCAAAGGATGCGTGATCATTAAAGGGGCGGAGGGAGGTGTTAGTCGGGTACGGAATGTGGCTCCGAGGCAGGGCCGCGCTGAAGGGGTGGTTTATGGCCCAAGCATGTGAGAACGTGGGCTGTCAGCGCGCGGGGGATGCTGGCGGGGTCAGAGAGGGAGAGAGAGAGACGCGCTGGCTATCGGCAGTGGGCAGAGAGGCCATGGCGTTCAAAATGGCTGCTACTTACGCGCACATTTGAGCTAAAAGGGGACAAGATGGCGCCGATAATGTTTACGTCGCAATCTAGATTTTAACAGGTCAATGTTTGCTCGGTGATCCCAACCGGAGCTCTTGTGTTTATCTTTATATTTTATTATTATTTTTTTGTTGCACCAAGCCTGATTTTGTCTAGTGATGTTTTTCTCTCACACAGTGAATTTTAGTAGTTATTCTTTCTTTGAACTTGTCTGTTTGAGAATGTCTAGCTGATTCCACATATTTCTGTTTTTTGCTTGTAGAGTAATCCCCTGAAGAAGGGCGTGGCCCGAAATGCATCGGGATTTGCTATCATGTGTAACAATGCTTCGTTGATTAAGATATCTTGAATACCAACCATCCAGTGATTTATGTTAAACCCACAACGAATGGAGAGTTTAATAAACTGTGAATGTTGGACTAACACCATGATGTGTTGAAAAGAACTTTTTTCTATCACACAAGACCTCCAGGTCCCCCCGCAGTAGTGTTCGAAGGTGCTCTCTCCCAAGTGGGAGAGCTATGCATTAGTGCTTTTGGATTTCACACTGCCCGGCCAGACAGTGATTCCCTCCGAGCACAATACAGAATTGTAAAAAAAATTGCAACTTTATCGTTTTGAACTAAGCTGTGCGAGTTCCACCCACTGATTGAGTAGTCTCTGCTGTTTAGCCAGGTGAGGAAGCTCTCCAGGGTTTGGTTTGAGCCTTGCCAGATAATGAGAATATCATCAATGTATCTGCGCCATTTCTTGATGTTGGTAGTGTAGGGGTTAGTGTCGGTCATGACATGGGTCTGTTCAAAGTGGTGGATGTATAGTCCAGCCACACTGGGGGCGAAAACGTTGCCCATGGATGTTCCGTTAGTTTGTAGGTAATGGGTGCCCTCATATTCAAAGTGGTTATCCTTGAGTGCAAGGGTTGCACAGTCCAGGATGAATTTACGGGGTGTGTGGTATGTCCAAGGGGTCTGTGTGAGGATGTCCCTGAGTACCTGAAGGGTGACATCTTGTGGGAGGCTGGTATAGAGGCTCTCAATGTCCAGCCCTACCAGTAGTTGAGTATTCACATCAAACGGTTCGTTGTGGATGATGTTGAGGAGATATTTGGTATCCTTTATGTAAGTGGGAGTTTGCTGGACTAAGGGGTTGAGGAAGAAGTCGCAATATCGTGACAGGGGTTCTAGGAGGGAGTTAATGCCCGATACTATGGGTCTCCCTGGTGGTGGTAATGTGCCTTTGTGCACCTTGGGTACGGTGTAGAAGTAGGGTATTCTTACATTCTTGGGGCAGAGGTAGTCAGCTTCCTGTTTGGAGATGTGTTCCAAGTCACACGCTCTCTTCACCAGGTTTTTAATGGTCGTTTGTAGTGCTGGAATTGGGTCCTGATCCAGTTTCTTGTAGTTGCGAGTGTCGCTAAGTAGTCAGCGACATTCTTTGTCGTAATCCGACTTATCCATAAGGACGATGCCGCCACCCTTATCCGCTGGTTTGACTACCAGGGCTGGGTTGTCCTGGAGGTGTTGGATGTTGTCCCTGTCTTCTTTGGACATGTTGTTGAAGTATCCCGTGGGGTTCAGTTTTTCGATGTCAGTGCATACCGCTTGTTCAAACGTGATGATTTCGGGGGGTGGGGGGTGGTTCTAGGTGGGGGAATGAAGGTGGATTTTTGTCTCAGGCCGGTGACATTCGGGTTTTCAATAGTAATGTTGTCAGACGGGATGGATTTCTCAAAAAACGCCTTGAGTTTCAACTTGCGGAAGAACTCCGCCAGTTCAACATGGAGTTTGAACTGATCTAGTCTGGGTGTCGGTACAAATGAGAGGCCCTTTTCTAGTACCTGTTCTTTGTTGGTTAGTTGGACGCTAGATAAATTGAACACCAGTGAGGTCATTGTCTGCTGGTGCCTGGGAGGTCTCTGGCTTTCTGGCGTGTCTGGCGTGTTTTCGCACTCACCGGGTTCTCCTCCTCGGTCCAGTGTACTTGTTGGTGTTGTTGGTTGTGCCTTCTTCTGCCACGTGATCTGCGGCCCTGGCCTAAAAAAGGCGGCTGCGGTCTGGAGTTGCCTGCAAACAGTGGCATGGGGCCCGGTGGGTACATGGGTGAGTAGCCAAAATAGGGGTTCTGCATGTGGCCAAATTGTGGTGGTGCTCCATAGAATGGTCCGTGTTGCTGTCCTTGCAATGTCTGTGGCCATTGTTGCCCACGGCGTCCTCTGCCTCGTTGCCAGTTGGATCCAGTGCTGGAATCACTAGACGCTGAACTGTTGTCGGCTGATGAGTCATTGTCTGTGTCCCCTTTGGGTGGTGGGACGTAGTCTTCATCAGAGTAGGGATAGGTTTTGGAGTAACTGAATCTTTCTTTTCAGGTGCTTTTGGAATTTGTTAATCTTCGCTGGAGTGAGGTATTCCTTATACACGTTCATCTCCTTATTTTGATCGTCAAGTTTTTTCTTGAACGATGTAATGGTTGTCTTGAAGTGGCTTTCCGTGGTCTGGATGTCAATTATGATGGCATCTGATAATCGCTTAGCTGTTTTGATGATCAGTACCATCCAGCCTCTGGTGCAGTGCCAGGCAATCTGGGCCCAGTCTTTGCGGAAGGTGGCATCATCTAGGAATATCCTAGGGGCCTTTGGTCACCAGCAGGCCTCTGGGTGCTGTGTTGGTTCTGAGATATTGGGTCAGGATGACTCCATGTAGAATGGTTCTGATTCTGTTGCGTTTCTTTTCGGTGAGTGTCTCCCAATCAGTGGTCTGTGATATGGTGGTAGAGATGTTGAAATCCGCTAGGAAGGAGAAGTCAGCGAGGATCTCGCTGATGTCATCCTCGCTGACGGTAAGTCCATGGTTTTCTGCCATGGTACAAAGGAGAGAGGGACTCTCGCAGCTGTGCGCTGCCTGGATATACGTATATCAAGAGAGAGAGGGAGGACTAAATAGCTAGTCCAGATCCCCAAGGGTTTATATATGATATCAACAAGGACTAGCCAAGGGTGACCTATGTAGGACTCTAGGCTGTATTTATCAGCAGGCACCTAGTAGGTGTTCATGAAGCCCTCACCCACCAACCTAGTTGGTGGCATGCTTCATCATCGGGCCCACCCAGTGACACCTAGCGTGTCCTGGGTGTGCTACAACGCCTGATTATAGCGGAGCTGGTATGTTACTGAGAGTGCAGTGGGGTGAGTGAAGTAGTGAAGATTAAAACGGCTTCAGGGTGATCCCAGTACCCGAGGGTAAATTAAATTTTAATAACTGGGTCTCCGTGAGCGGTTAAAAACAAGGCAGTGGGATGTTGTGGTGGTGAACTTAAGACCACCTACATCCGGTGTAGGTCGACATGTTTCAGCCAGTGCCTTTTGTTATGCTGGCTTTCCTCAGGACCATAAAGATTGTGAGTGAAATGTTAAAAAATATTTTATTCTACTATTAAGTGAGTGTTTATCGACTATGTGTCGCACCCGCTAAGGTGCTCTTAGTGTATGAGGGGATTCCCTCATGACGCATACCTTAACATTTAACATGTAAGACAAGACATGTAGAACAAAAACGGGACATACAGAAGAGTCAATTAGCATATGGCTTTAAGGTCACTAGACATTGTGGCCGGTTTATAAGTGCTTCGTGGGGAGGAAGGACTATAGCACGGCGAAGGTGTAACAGCATGGGTGGTGCTGTTAGTGATTTTATCGGGAGAGCATGGCATGGCGAGGCCTCACCACGCCATGATCTCCCGATAAACCTTGATGAGGGCTTCCTATGTTTTACTTGGATCTTATAGGGCTGCAGTAATAAAAATGAGCGGAGTATACTGACATTTTTACTAGAGGTGGGTGTAACTCATGTAATTTGTTGTAGTCTAAGTATATGAAATTACAACAAAATTCTGTGAAATTATGCAAAATTACGTGAGGAGTATAACCCTTCTTTTAGCACTATTTTCTTAGCTCAAAATGCACTCTGGCATCCAAAATGGATCCGAGTATACATTTTGTGCTAAGAAAATAGTGCTAAATGCAATAGAACAGGAACAGCAGCAGCTGCTCACGCTCTGTTTCTGTGCTCTCACTGAGGGCATTTTGCCCAAAATTACTCTAAATACAGAGCGTGGGCATAATCATCAGATGTTTGGTAATTTCCTATCAAAAGAGTAATGCAAAATGACTCCAATGACTCCAGAATATTTGTAAAAACCCAGGCCTAATTATTAGGTTTGTTTTGGGCCAGCCAGGTTAGGAGAGCACGGTCCCCATATAAAGTACATTATTTCGCTCCACGTTGCAATTAATTGTTTCTACTGCCCTTTTGATAGCCAAACATTCTTATTTGATAGTGGCAAACCATATTTCTTTTGGGAACAGTTTTCTGCTAAAAATAAATGAGAGAAACTATCTTTCTACTCCATCTACCCGGATTTGTGAGAGTACAACTCCTATGCCTACATCCAAAGCATAGATTTATAAAAACGAATGGTTAGAGAAATCTGGAAACTGTAGCACTGGTTGAGAGGATATTATAACCTTCAGCTATTTGATAGCTAACTAAAATTTAGCAGGAGGTTTTTTGATATTTTTTGAGAATTTAACAGATCTGTGAGGGGAGCTGCAATCTTTGAAAATTGGGGTATAAATCAGCAGTAATGGCCTATCGGACCTAGCAATGCGCAGCGATCCCTTTTGTTTTAGGGAAAAGGAATATCTTGAATGGAGGTTACTTCTTCATCCTGAGGTTTTAGATGTCAGTTACTGAGTAGATACCTAACTTCATTAGTAGCTATTTTACTGTCATCAGGATTGACGAGATGGCCTGCTTCCTTTAAGGCTGTAAGTGATGCTACAAGGTCAATCAAGTGTTCACTCCAAATTTGAATGTAGATGACAGATAGCTTTTAAGTACGCTGAAGCATATTCGTTTAGGAGTTGATTCATCAGTCTTTAAAAGGTGGCAGGGGGTCCTATGAAGTCCAATGGGTAGGACCATGAACTGATTCAATCCATCAGGTGTGGGTAAGGCTATTTTTCCCTATTCTTAGCAGGATTTGCCAGTCCCCTTTAGTAAGGTCCCTAGTGGTAATGTTTTTTGCCTCTGCTAATTGTTCCATTAATTCCTCAATACAGGGTATGCATCGAACGTAGAAATCGGATTAATTTTAATAAAGTCTCTTAACAACAACATTCTTTTTACAAACATATCCCACATGTGCCTGGAGTGCCTCAACTAAATGCGGAGGTTTGCTGGGGCGTAGCTATCAATGGTGCAGCAGGTGCAGCGGTACCAGGAGCCAGGCTTATGAGGGGACTTCTGGGACGCAATTATGACCTTCTTTTAATACTAAACTCTGCGACGGCTCGCTTATTATCCTTGGTTGCGTGAGGGCTCATGGCACCCTTGCTACGTCATTGGATGCTTGTGTGCTATGCCAAATTCCAGCACGCTTCACATCTCTATCTGAATTATCCAGTTGTCTTCACATGCCGAGTGTGATGTTTGCGTTTTACCGAACCGACCCTTCGTGGTGCGACCGCCTTCAGCATTTTGCTGCATTCACACTACGTCAGTTTCCATAACTGTGAGTCTGTGATCCGAGGGTTAACCATTTAAATTCAGTTCCGTGCCTTCCTGCCTTGGCAGCATCAAGACCCGACAGAATGTGCATCAAAAGCTCCATGCTGCTGCGTAGGTAAAAAAAAAGGTGATGTGTAGAATGCTTGAATTAACCTCAGCCACAGTTTATTACTCAGGGACGCCTTCCAGTCCATCGTTTTTCCCCCGGTGTACTGCTGCAGTCAGAGACCACCTATATACATAACTGACTCGGTCCTCCTCCTATAGGGAGTGCTGGAACTGCCAGATCAGGTCCACTCTATATCAGGAAACAACAGCAATCCAAACGGGCTTTGGCCTTGTTGGGTTCCATCAGTGAGGTGCCGCTTCAGATCTATGCACAGCGAGCAGAGGCATAAAGAGGCAAAAAAATGGACGGACTGGAATGCGGCACGATTGCCTATCAAAGGCTGCGATTAATTCGAGTTTTCCATACAGAACTTCTTTTCTTTTCTTTCTGAAGTGGGAACAAATCAGGGTGGGAACATCTCCATCTGTTTAGTGCTAACGTTGGCATCTCCAGAATAAAACATAATTATTAGGAATGTTTTAAATCAGTAACACTTCCATAAATCATATTAAAATGAAATGAGGTTTCTTGTCCAGCCATGATTGCTGCCAAGTGGTCCTATGACGTGTAACGCTCTGATCCCCGCCTTGCATTTTATTCAGCTGCACTCTCATTCTTGGACGTGTATGTAGTTGCACGTTCAGCGTTTGGCCTCAAAGCCTCAGCTCACAGGTCATGGGTGAAGCTGCGCTGTCACAGCGTTCCCCAGAAAGCAATGCTGTAAATGTCACTGCTGAGTTAATGGTTCGGTGTCTGACCGTCCTTAATTTATATTTTTTTAAAGGTAAGTGCAGGGGTCCAAATTGTTCCATTAAAGTCGCCATTAGTGCTGCCAAATGTCGCGGTTGCCGAATATCAAGGCCGACGCTTGCTTCGCCAAGCCTACAAGGCCCGTCTCATTACCTCACTCCGGCAGGGTCTTTTTCTCCACGGTTTCTCCCTTCAGGGCCAGCTTTAGCGTTGGTGGCGCCCAGTGTGACAATCATTTTTGGCACCCTCACATACAATGACCACCTCCCCGGATTATCTCGCGACCACCGGGCAAAAGTGCCCCTCATCTCTCTCCAGTCATAAGTTATTGCTCAACACAGAGCCCCACACTTGAATTCAGCACCCCCTCAGCAGGTCAGCGCCCAGTGCGACCGCACCAGTCGCACTGCCCTAAAAGCCGGCCCTGATTTTATATTCCAGCCCTATGCATTTTCTGTAAACTGGTATTTTGGTCCAATTTGTTTGATTGAAATGGACCATGACTACAACTCCCAGAATACAACAGGTTGCTAAATGAAAGCTCGGGACGGAGGCCATCTTGCAACCTTAGATGTTAATACGCCTTTATTAACGTATATATATTTTTATTAGCAATAGAATGCAAGATGCCTTATTTGCTCCCCCTTGCAGAGCACTGTGTGTGACCTGCAGGTCAAAGGATTGAGTCCCAGTTCGTGCTTTGGTCCTCCCAAGGCTGATGAAATTAGAGGCGCTTTAAAGCGGTCCTTGCATTGAATAAGCACTTTACAAGTAGCTTAGATAGTTGCAATACTTCAACATTTATACATTTCTACATCAAACATTAAACAAGCACTAAGCATTATTTACCATCCCTCGTTTGCTCTTCAAGCCTTTGCCAAAGGTGTGTATTTGAATGTAGTGGGAATACTTGTAATTAAGATACTTACAATGCGCAATATGCCACAGTGAGAATGGTCTAGGCTCTAGGGCAAAGCTATTGGTTGGCAACACAAACATTTCATCATTTGTAACAAGTGAATTATTGCATTTTTGCATGATTTACAGATAATAATAATAATAATCCACATGTGTAAAGCGCACAATCACCCGTAAGGGTCTCTAGGCGCTGGGGGCCGTCGGGAAGATTAAGCAAGCTATTGCCCAGAGTCACATGGTGCTGGGCTGACCTGCCGCCAGGGATCGAACCGTGATCCCCAGATTTCAGCGTCAGACGCCCTGGCCGCGGCGCCACACAGACACGAGGAACAATGAGCTAACGTGATTTGCCAGCGCTGACACAATGCAATCAAATGAGAAAATAAAGATTCGAACATATGTTACTAAGATACAAATTCTGCAACTTGAGATCTCCCCTATTCCTTCCGTGAGCACGAGGGAGATACGATAGGCTATTAAAGGGCTGGTTTAAGATTTGCCTTCAGGCGTTAATTCTGATAGACTGCGGTGGGACTGAGACAGGGCCTACTCCAGCTTGTTATCCTTAGAAGTCGATACAGTATATAGGCTGGAGCTGCGATTCCCAACAGGCTGGGTGGTCTGTGGCAGAGCCTGCCAAATGCCACATGTGACTGATTCAATAGTTCTTCCTATCAAGGTCAATGAATGCCTTATTGTTCACTAAAATATTGGCCAAATCGAAGTATTTCCCGAAGGATTGGCTCAAGATTGGTTTGTTTATGAGGCACATATAGAACAGTGTCATCTGCATAGAGTGAAACTAATAATGGTCCTTTGTTGAACTGCAGACCCCGGTGAAAACGGCGCTCCTGAAAGTGTCTAATTAAGGGTTCCATAGAGAACATAAACAAAGGTGGGGATAATGGGCATCCCTGTTGTGTGTCACGCGTCAACGGGAAGGGTTGAGATAACGTGTCATTTATACACAGTCTAGCTCTGGGGCTAGTATATAATAGAGCCGTGGTGGCCACAAAACCCTCAGGTATACCCATTTGGTGCATTACCGAAAGGGAAAAAGGCCATTCCAGAGAGTCAAAAGCCTTCTCGGCATCTAATAATACCGCCGTGGCAGGAACCACAGGGTCTATCCTATGAATGATAGCAAAGAGGGTCCGAAGATTAAGGGAGGTGGAACTATGTGGGACGAATCCACACTGTCCAGGGGAAATAATAAATTCCATTAACAGAGTCTAATAGCAATGACTTTAGCCAATATTTTATCATCTAAATTCAATAATGAAAGGTGCCTATAAGAACTACAAAAAGAGGGGTCTTTACCAGGTTTAGGAAGGAGAATAAGGACGGCCTCTCGGAAGGTAGGGGGAAGGACCTGTTTTTCAAGCGTTTCTGCATAAACCTCAATTAATCGTGGCAAAAGAATGTCTTTATAGGCCTTATAAAAGTCCCCCGAGAAATCATCAAGACCTGGGGCAGAGGATCCTCGGAGTACGTCTATGGCCACCACAATGTTCTCCTGGGATATTGGTTCAGCTAGGAAGTTCTGCATATATTTCTCCAGGTAAACTAGTGCAATTTCTGACAAATAGTCTTCCTGGGCCCTAAGGTTGCTATCGATTCTAGAACTTTATTGGGTCTTGAAATAATCTAAGAAGGTGTCGCGAATCTCTGGGGTAGAATAGACCGAATGGCTTAAGGGAGTGCAGATCTCAGTAATGTAGGCCCTGTTGGAAAGGGGGACGAAGCATTTTTGCCAGAATCCTGCCAGGTCGGTCGCTCTCCCTGTATCTTCTGGCTGTGTGTTTACCCAAATGGAGCAATTCTCTGTCTGCCGCATCACGAAATTCTACCAAAGGAGCCAAGCGTCGAGTTTTCGGCTCCTCAGAAGCGTTTCTGAGCAGTTCTGTATCTAAGGCCAATATATCCCGCTCAATGCAGGCCTGGGTGGTGCAGTCTTTTAGGACTCCCGCATTTTTAGCAATACAAACCCCCCTGATATATGCTTTAAAACATTCCTAGAGGACCGCCCAAGTATCCACCAATCCAGTATTTATGGCAAAATAATCTTCAATGGCCTCACGGACTTCTGCATTGAAAACCTGATCCTAGAGTGCCCTGCTTGGAAACCGCCTTTGCCGTTCAAAGCCCCCAGGGCGAGGGATAGCGAGCCTCAATACAACAGGAGAATGATCAGAATAAGTCTGTGGCAGCGTATCGATAGCCCGGAACCAGCTAGATATTCCCGGAGAGACTAACCAATAATCTATTCTGGTCCAGATGTTGTGGTAACCAGAATAGTGAGCATAGGACGTGGATGCAGTGTTGTGTGTGCCCTCTACGTCTATCAGAGAAAATTGTTGGCAAATGTCCTGCAATACACGTCGGGAGCGTGAATTAGAGTCAGGTGCTGTGGAAGTGCTGTCTCGTGCGGGACCTAATAACAAATTGAAATCACCACCCATAATAATTAGACCGGAGTCTAACGTCAACAAATGTACTTGTAAGGAATGAAAAAATTCTAGGGTGTCCACATTCGGGCATAAACGCCTATTACAGCAATAAAGTGACCCATTAGTGTACCTGTAATAATTAGGAACCGACCCTCACTGTCTTCTATCACTTTACCGGGACTGAAAAGGATCCTTTTGTGGGTTAGGATGGAGACGCCTCTGGCATTATTGCTATAGTTAGAGAAATATCTATGTGCCCCCAGCAAGCTGCCACGGGGACGGTGTCTGATTTTGGCAAGTGTGTCTCCTGTAAACAAGCTATGTTAATGTTATGTCGCAACAAATAACTAAAAACCTGGCGTCTTTTGCGGGTGTTGTTGAGACCTCGTACGTTCCATGACATAAGGGACAGGCCAGTGGGTCCAGTGTGTTACCCAAATGCGCCATAATAAGCATGTGTCAAAAAAAATTGTGCCTGCAAATATCTTACGAAAGGCCTTGTGAGGGGGTGGAGCCTGGTTGCGACCAAGATGGCCGCTTGAACCCCGAGCTTCGTAACTTCGTCTCATTATCTTTAATTTATCTGACAGCACTTCGCAGCCACCATCCTCTCCAACCGAGATTTGGCTACCGGAATATATCCGTGAGGAGTGAACTCTGGCCCTTCACCGACCAGTCGTTCTTGAGATATCAGCGTTGGAAGCTGTTCGTCGGCTAGGCTGGTAATCCCCGAGCCACACTGGAGCTGTAGGCGGGGCCAAGTCTGCTGACGTGCGGTGAGCGCACCCGAGGTCTGGCCGGCGCTGGGGTGGCCCAGGAGCCCGGTGAGGATCGCCGGGTACTGTGAGCTCTGCAACTAGGAGCGGCGCTGGGGGAGCGTCGTGCTTCAATGCCAGTGATACTGAGAGCCATCGGCCGAGCCGCGGCCGGTGCCGAGAGACACTGCAGATACCCCCGGCCGCGTGATTGCGAGCGCAGGCAGCGTCGACATGAAGCCATCTACCGAGGCGGAGCTGCATCAATGGAACACCGTGGAGCCCTGATGATACTGCTCGCAACCCTAACTGCAGACGACTAGGATGAGGTACAACGGGCGAGACCCGTTGCTTCGAGGACCCACCATTTTACGTCACACAGACTGGTGCGTAAAACCCCTGGAATAACAGCGGCGCACTGAAGGCAGCAGGTGCGCGTCTTGAGCTTGAACATGGAGAACATGCGGGTATGTGACACCCGCTGCAGAGCGTTGGTCTGTGCCTGGAATGGGGGTTCTATCTGGTGACATTGTGGGTCTGGGAGTGGCCCATTAGCGAAGTGCGCTGCCGTGCCTGTGATTAGTGCTGAACTAGATTTCGTGCCCGGCACGGGGCTACAGTATTGTGGAATGGAGGCGTGGTTTGGAGCAGAAGGAGGTAGAATCGCAACCAGCCCATGGTTCACCTGCGGAGTATGGTCCCGGGGGTGAATCCCAGAACGAGAGAAAGACCTGATAGAGAGCCAAGGTATGATAAAGTACTACTTTGCTATCGCTCAAACTTCGACCAGAGAAAGCAGCCTGGGACTCTACACGAGCATACTCAGCCCTGAGGCTCGGGAGGCTTGGACTGAAGAGGGAATGGGACCTATGAGGACAAACCTGAGGCACTATCCACTAAGAAACGATAGCATACCTATCTGGAGAGCACAGGCAGAGATCGGTGCACTGTGATTGGAGGCTCTTGCTGGAGTGCCATCCCAGAGTCCACTATGGGCAGAGTTGACAGAGCGCAACCCAAGCTCTCTTTTGAGCAGAAATGCTCGAAATCGCACAATGCCACTACGGATGAGGCCGCCAGGACGCAAACCCCCACAGACGAAGACCACAGCCCAGATATTTGTAGCATGCTCCTGTCCATGGAAAAGAGTTTGCAAAGTCGCATCACCTCCCTGGGCACAAAAATGGACGCTCTCTCCTATAGAATGGACAGAATAGTGGAACTTCTGGACAAACATGCGGAGCTATTAGACATGTCCGAACGGAGACTTGCGGCGGTGGAAGAGGTGCACACCACGTTGCACATGGATCACAAGCAGCTTGGGAAGGTTCTACGCATCCTACAAGATAAAACAGAGGACTTAGATTACAGCGACGCGAGCGGGCCTCCAAGAATTACTGGGCTTCCAGAGACAACCTCAACTGGCAATATGGAGCAATTCATTTAGAAGCTACTGGTCACACTTCTGGGAGAAGGAGCTTTCTCTAATAGGTTTGTGGTAGAGAGAGCGTATTGTTTCCTGGGTCCCCGGCCACCCCCGGGGGCCCGCAGCGACCAATTATTGCTAAACTGCTCAGGGACAGGGACACGGCCCTGCGGCTGGCACGTGAGAAGCATGAACTGATGTACGAAGGCTCCACTATATCGCTCTTTCCGGACTTTACTATTCGAGTGCAGGAGGCACGCAGACAATTTATTCCTTTGAAATAGCAGTTACGGGACTTGGGTATGGACTATGCCATGTTGTATCCTGCCAAGCTATGAGTTAATAGACAAGGACGATACCATATCTTTACGGACCCGAAGGTCCTACAGAAGGCACTAAAGAGTTGGTCCAAAGAGCAGCGCCAAAGCCCGGAGCAGCACCTGCTTGACTAAGATGCAGGAGGATCGATGGAAGAACAGGACTGAAACTGACTGGTTCCCGTTTAAAGATAAGTATAGCAGGGGGGTGTCGAGTTTCGGGAGGACGGGCGGTCATGAGGGTGGACTGCCTGCTGACTGATGATGTCAGATATGTTTGATCGCCGGTGGATAATGTCTGTGCCTTATCTGTGGCATTAGGGAACGGATTGCGCCACACGGGCAGGGCGGGACTCAGTGGACAATACAGGACTCCTGACCGTGTTGCTTGGGACAGCAGCGGAGAGGGGGGTACAATTCGATAGGCGAGGGTGCCGCTGCGAGTGCCCCAGGTTGCAAGTATGCAGCAGTGACAGTAACTAGGGTGCCGGGCACCGTTGAGGGGAGCGGGAAAGCCTATGATGTTTTGCACTAGCCTAAGTTGATAGAGATTGTTTAGTCGAAGAGGCTGTATATCTGAATAAGACGGCACACGTGAGACCGGGCAGGAGAATCCTTGTATTTTTCTTTTGTTCATTGAACGACCTCTGCCCACGAGTGCCACACACTAGAGTAGTAATTGTTGTTTCGGGGAGGTAGAGGGGGGTTTAGTGGGATGCTGTGCGACCTCATTGGGTAAGGTCTGCTGTGGGCGGGGGGAGGGAGGGGAAGGGATGCTGTTTGGTTGTATTGGTTGTTTGCGATACTATTTTGGTTTTTACATGATGTACACATATCACACATGCTGCACAGGTCAGGATACACTATGAACTCTGATACACAGTATGACGACACCTAGCAGGGTTAGTGCTCCGAAGAGGATAGATTCCCTCCGTGCACCGTCATGGAATGTCCGAGGGCTTAACGATTATCATAAACTACGTAAGGTATTGAGCTATTTGAATAGGCAGAACATAGATATAGTCTTACTCCAGGAGACACATCTCCTGTTGACTTGCGCGAAGCTGCATAGCAGGGGCATGCTGGGTAATATTAATGCCTCAGGATTTACGACTCATGCCCGAAAGGTGCTGACCTGGGTTAACCCTAGGTCTGACTACACAATTGAGTAGTTCTCGGATAGTGAAGGCTGCTTTGTGATCTCGAGATGTCGGGGTAGGGGCGTGGACCTGATCATAGTGAACGTATATGGTCCCAACTATGACTGCCCGAGTTCTTCATGACATTAGCAAATACGGCAAATCTATACCAGAGCGCACAGTTCTTGTGGGGTGGAAACTTTAATTTGGTTAGACATCCCGATATGGATAGATCTGCAGGACCGGCTAGGATGCCTGTGGCGGCTGTGCGAGCACAATGGTTAGCATGAACCGTAGCGATGTATGGCGCACGCACTACCCAGATAAGGGAGGTTTCACGCATTATTCCGCCTATTATAACCTACGCACTCGCATAGATTACTGGCTCGCCACCACATTACTAATGAAGCAGGTCCGTAACTGTCTGGTACTCCCGCGTACTCTCTCGGATCACTCACCACTACTGCCGATTCTGGCCACACCTAAGAAGTCTATTCCTCCGTTCACGTGGCGCTTCCCCCACTTATTCATTACTAGACCCCCTCTTTAAAGACCAACATTGGATTGGTAGATGACTTCCAGACTGTCTGGGAGGCCTTCAAGGTGTATGTACGAGGTGTAGTCATGGCTAAGCACTCGGGGGTTCTCCGGTCTCTACATCAGAGGCTAGCGGACCTAGAGCAGAAAGAGGCTGGCGAGGGCAAGGAGCTCACAAGCTTAATAAATGATCTGCTAGGTGAATACCAGGAGGCTGCAGATAGCGAAGTCAAACATCTGGGCAAATACGCCACAGCTCGTACCTATGGGGAGGGGGACAGGCCGGGTTTGGTACTGGCGCAAATCTTGAAAGCTAAGCACAGCAAGACGCTGATCACTGAACGTAGGTCGGCAGAGGGGGAAATATTGACTGAAGAAACAGACATAGTGGATAGGTTCAAACAATTTTATTTGGAACTATATACTTCTCGCTCTTCCGGCACGGACGAGGAAATACTTGACTATTTAGAACATATCAAATTACCTTTCCTCACCAACACACACAGAGAGTTCCTTATGCACCCCATTGAAAAGGACGAAATCATGGAGGCGCTGGCGGGAATGAAAACAGCCAGCTCCCCAGGGGCGGATGGCCTTACTGTAGGCTTTTATTAAGCATGTATTGACTTACTGCTCCCCCATCTTTTAGCGTTATTCGATGATGTGTGTGTATCAGGCACAATGCCTCGTTCTATGAGGGAGGCGATCATAGCCGCCATCCCTAAACCGGGTAAGCCCCCAGAGGAATGCGGTTCTTATTGGCCCCTTTCACTGCTAAATGTTGATACCAAGCTATTCACTAAAATATTGGCTAATCGCCTGGCCCCTCTGGCTTCGGCATTAGTGGCTCCGGAACAGGCTGGGTTAATCCCGGATAGAAATCTTACCTATAACCTACGCACAGTGTTCGGAACTATGCAACACGTCAAACAAGATACTAAGGCGGTTGCGGTCTTCCTTGATATGGAGAAGGCCTTTGACTCAGTCGAATGGTCTTTCATGCATCAGGTGTTGAGTAGGATGGGACTGGGGTCCGTCTTCCTTCAGCTGAGTGGCGTGTTGTACAATGCACCCACGACACGGATCCGACTGGGCAATCTGGGTATGGATTCCTTCGTGATATCCAGGGGGACTAGGCAGGGATGCCCACTGTCCCCCATATTATATGCCTTGGTTGCTGAGCCGTTGACGTGCGCACTCAAGAGTATCATGGACACAAAGGTATCAGTTTCCCGATATATAGGATCATAGTGTCTACATATTCGGATGATTCTTTATTATATGTTCAAGACCCGGAAAACCATCTTTCTTCTGTCGGGTTTGCGGGTCAATTGGCCTAAATCCATTTTATCCCGCTCACTCCTGACACTGTAAAAAAAAATTTTCACAACCAATTTTATTGAGCAAATGAGCACCAAGAATGTGGCGTCTCCACACTCGAAGATCACCACAACAATATCAATATAGCAGTTTCATAGGCAGCAAAAAACGGCAAAAACAGGCTCAGAATATGCTCAGTATAGAAACTCCCCAGCAACCTACCCTAACCCACAACTCTACACCCCCCTCAAAACACCCCCCCCCCACCCCCCCTACCACACGTGTACAGAAGCAATGGAAAAGAAAGTAGATGTGATGCCACCAGGGCTTTACCGCTTCGGGCCAGAAATGTCACTGTGATCAAGTGTCCTCCTCCTGCTCCGCCGGGGGGTCCAAGGACAGGCCACGGTAGTCAGCCCAACGCTTCCAGATTTTGCAGTGTTTGCGCGGGCAGCCCCGAGCTTCAAAGATCGGCCTCTCCAGACCCATAAAATAATCCAGCCCAGCCCTCCAAGCAGACAGGGGGGGAGCCCTCACTGACTTCCACGCCCGGGCCAGGTCTCGCTTAGCCACGACCAGCCCCAAGAGCAACAGTTGGCGCTTGTAAACGTTACCCCCAATCCCTTCCATGACATGTAGTAGGCCCAGCCGGTGGGTACGAGGGAGGTCCCAGCCCAGAACCTCAGCCAGGCAACTCCACACACCCCTCCAGAATCCAGTCAGCCGGCCACACGACCACACCGTGTGCAACAAGGAGCCAGGCACCGCTCCACAGCGCAGGCATTCCGGAGATGCAATCAATCCAGCCTTCCACAGCCGTTCACGCGTATAATAGGCGCGGTGCAAGTATTTAAATTGAATTAGCCGCAGCCGGACTGCAATAGCGGTTCCGCGTGGGGATTCCAGTGCCTCCCTCCAGTCATCCTCATCAAGGGGGCCCACGTCTACTTCCCACGTCTCCCGAAGGGAGTGTAGGGTGGAGGAGCAATGGACCACAAGTGTCTGGTAAATCTTAGAGACCTTCTTTTCCCCCAGGTCCCCCATAAACACCTTAGCCTCGATAGGGCTGAACTCCGGCAAGGAGTCGAGGCCCGCGACGCTCGGGGCGAGGGCATGTCGCAGCTGGAGGTAGCGGAAGAACTGGGACTGAGGCATTTGGAACTCCTCGCGGAGCTCCTCGAAGGACTTGAGGGTGGCGCCGGACATGACCTGGCCCAGTTGTGTAACCCCAATGGCCTCCCAGCCCTCAAATCCGGTCAGGGCCGCCAATTCCGGGAGTAGACCATTATGCCAAAGCGGCGTCTCAGCCGTCAATCTGCCCCACCATCCCATACGGCGTAGCGACTGTCTCCACACCGCAAAGACCACCCTGGTGACAGATGGCAACCCACGGCGCAGACGGGCCGAATAAAGGATGGTGTGGAGCGTGCGATCACCCATAAGCAATCGTTCCAAGGCATAGGCCGGATCACCTCTATCACAATACCACCATTCATTAAGGACCAGTAATTGCGAAGCTTGGTAGTAGGAGAGGAGGTCCGAGGTGGCCAAGCCACCACAGTATGTGGATAGAAAGCACGTCTTCAACGCCACTCTGGCCGCACCGCCAGCCCACAAGAAGCGGCCCAACACCGAATTAACCTGGCGGAACCACTCCAGGCCGATGGGATGAGGGAAATTCTGGAGTTGGTATAGGAGCCGCGGCAGCGCCACCATCTTAAAGATGGCCGATCTTCCGAAAATAGTGAGCGGCATTCTAGACCAGGTCTTAACATCAGCCTGGACCCGCTCCCACACCGACAAGACTCCACGCGCCCAGGCCACGGCCCGCGACTCTGAGAGAAAGACGCCCAGATATTTCAGGCCGTCCGTTGCCACTCGCAACTCTGCCGCCCAGGGGTCGGCAACCACTCCGCCACCTAGCACCCACAGGGTTGATTTATTCAAGTTAAGACGGAGACCCGAAACCTCGCCAAACACCCGCATAATCTCCAGAACCCGGGGACCCGACTGCCGCAGATCAGTAAGGAAGAGGAGGACGTCATCAGCATACAGTGCAATCCTATCCACCAGGTCCCCATTCCAGACAAAGCCACGCACCTGGGCATCTGCTCGCATCCGCGACGCCAGGGGTTCCATGGCGAGGGCGAACAGGTACGGGGACAGGGGGCAACCCTGCCGAGTACCACGACCTATATGGAAGCGCCCAGAGGTAGCTCCGGCCACGCGGACCGAGGCCGTTACGTTGGTGTAGAGAAGACGAACGTACGACAAGAAGACCGGCCCTAGGTTGAGACGAGCCAACAGCGTGAACAGATACACCCAACTCACCGAATCAAAGGCACGGTCCATGTCCGCCAGAAAGAGTGCCGCCTGCTCATCTCTAGCACCCATGGCATCCACCGCCGCCTGTGCTCGTCGGATATTATGCCGGGTGGCCCTGTGAGGCATGAATCCGGCCTGGTCAGGGTGGACCAGGTCAGCAATGTGGGGCAAGAAGCGGTTCGCCAAGGCCTTTGCCAAAATCTTGGCCTCGATGTTAAGGAGGGAAATCGGCCTGTACGAGTCGTGCCTGTCCGGCATCCTGCCCGGCTTCAAGAAGACCACGATTTCCGCATGCCGCCAGTCTGGTGGCAGCTCTCCCCGAACCCGCGCCGCCTCCAGGGCATGGCGATAGTGGGGTCCCAGCTGAACGTGAAATTTTTTATAGAATTCGCTTGGATAGCCGCTCGGGCCGGGCGCCTTACCAGTATTCAACTGCCCAAGGGCGTCCCCCAGTTCCTCAGCCGTAAGCGGGGCATCCAGGGCGGTCCTGATCTCATCAGGGACGGCCTGCGGTAGTAGGTCGTCAAGATAAGCAGATATCTCGTCCGTCCCCAAATGATCGCTCGGAGCGTATTGCGCCTGGTAATAGCGGGCAAAGCTAGCCGCCAGCAAATCCGGATCGGTCATGATCGACCCGTCACCCGCCGCGAGACCCGGCAACGCCAGGGGCTGGAAGGTCGCCTGGCACAATCTATGCAGCATGGTACAGGACTTGTCGCCCCACTGATACACCCTGCTGCGCGTGGCGAGCCACGCCTGCCGGGCTTCCTCATAAAGGACGGAGGCGTACAACTGTTGGGCCTGCAGGAGCTGCCGCACATTGCCTTCATCGCTCCCAAGCCGACCACGCTGCTCTAGCTCCTCCACGTGGGCCGCTGCCACCACAATAGCCTCCCGACGACGTCGCCGAGAAGCCACGCACCAAGCTATATCAATGCCCCTAATCGTGGGTTTCAGCGCCTCCCACACCACCACTGCGTCCACACCCCCCACTAGATTCTCGCGCTAGAAATGATCAATTGCCTCACGCAGGTGACGCACATACTCAGTCACTGTAAATTTTTGGATGGATTACCCTTACAATTGACCACAGATTCGATATCTGGGTATTCGTCTACACACAGACTCAGACTGTGTTTAGAGAGAACTATGGCATTGCAGTTGATAAATTATACACTAAGGCCAGGCTGGACTGGCAAAGAGACTTACAACGGACAATAGATGACTATGTAGTACTACTGTTGCACTAAAACTAGGCGCATCTCATTACACGGCAGGCATAGGCTAATACACTTTGAATACATCAACAGAGTGTATTATACTCCAGAGAGGCTCCAAAGGTATGGGTTGAGGGAGGACGCAGCCTGCGACAGGTGTCACGCCCCAGCAGTGGACTTTATGCATCTGGCATGGCAGTGTCCGAGAGTTTTTAATTACTGAGAGGACATCTTTCGAGAATTGGGTAATATTGTAGACATGGAGCTTACTCCTGACCCTGCAGTCACACTTTTGGGATATTCCAAAAAACTACCTAAAGCAATACGTAGGCTAGTAGACATGGTTTACTTATGGCAAAGCGCAGGGTTGCAATGTGTTGGATGAGAGAACCCGTCCCTACTATGTCACAGTGGTCACATGATATCCTTTATTGCTGCACACAATCGGAGAATTTCCGTGAACTGCTCCCTCCTCGGAGCAGACCTAAACACTTCTGGGGGCTATACACAACGTACAAGCTTAACAAAGCTGCGGAGTCTGAAGTCGTGGTGACGGCAGAACCTGAGGAGAATGTGGAGCACCTCAGCCCACTACAATTGTAGTTAGTGGTATGTATGCATCAGGAGCTCTCTTTAGTGAGAGATAAAGGGGCACCCAGTTTTACAGAAAGTGCAGTTGGTTAAGATGGGAGATCGAAAGGGTCTGGGGACAATCGGAAGGAGGGATACAGTATCCATCGGTTACGATTTTTCATTACACCGATAGGTTTTAGTTCACACTGATTCAACTCTTGACAGCAGTACAAAACGAAGATTTTAATGTTGATTGGTTTATTGTATAACATTGCTGTGATTCAGTGGTCGCATTTGGAACATCTTGGATATGTAACGCTGCCTGCCCCTTGGATGTTGGTATCAAAGCTGTGTACAGTATCTCCTATTATCAAGCTGCCGGCCCCAGGGTTGTAGGCGAGAGGCTGTGTATGGTTGCGACATTTTCCTGCAATAAAAAAAAAAGAGCCTAGTGACAACAGCCTGTTCATGTAAATTTTGAAAATACGCAACTATTGCAAATGTCCCCCCTCCACCTACCACCCAGCCTCACCCACTCCTCTGTGAGGCAATACCATGCCCAACTAATCAACTTGCAGTGCCAGCGAATTAAACATCTGTATCTGAAACCAGGGATAGGGCACTGCCTTATCTGCAGAAACAAAAACTAAAACGAGGTGTACACCTTGAGGTGTGGCAACGCCACGTCAGCCGGACAATCAACTGACAACAACATCGCTGTAAGAAAACCATTATCAGTATGACAACTCAATCAAAATACCAGAATAATAGTGTCTGATTAACCAGTTCCTGTATTGGAGAAAAGATCCATGCTGGCCTCGGAACCGCTATGTGGAGGAGAAGAGACCTTTCCCGCGATCATGGCCTCATTGTTGTTTTTCTTGTAAGTGTGACGGAACTCTTGCGCTTCATTTGTAGTGTCAAAAATGCGGGATCTTCCCCCTACGTCCACCTTAAGCCAGCCGGGTATAGCATACCGTATCGTATTCCCAGATTTCTCAGGGTAGCTTTTACTCGGTTGAACTTGCGGCAGGCATCCTGAAGCATAATAGTGAAGTCTGGGATGAAAAATAATTTAGACCCCAGCCAGTGGACTTCACCTCATTCTTGGGCCAGACGTAAGATGGTGTCCCGATCTCTAAAGTTCATAATTCTCGCAATGATGGGCCTCGGAGGAAGGCCGGGATTAGGACTAGGGCCCAATGATCTGTGCGCACGATCTACGACAAATCCAGACATAAAGGCCTCTCTGCCAAACAGATCAGATAGCAATTGTTCCACGAAGGCATCCATACGGCCAGTAGTCGTCGTTTCCGGAACACCCAAAATGAGCACGTTATTGCGCTGACTGCGCGCTTCTAGGTCCTCATTTTTAATTGCCACCTCCTTCAGGATCCGTTCCACTCTGTCCAGTCATTTCAGGGACTGTGCCGTGCTCTCTTCGATGTCCGATACTCGGGCCTTCGCCATATCCAAGCGACGGTCGTGTGCCTGCACCTTGGCACTCATGTCTGCCATGCTCTTATCCAGCGTATCGAATCTGCCGTCAAGGGCTTTGAATCCCGCCCTCATCTCCTGGAGCGTCGCCCTAGACAATTCCGGAAGGTCGTCCAGTTCCTCAGCCCCTTGGGCGTCGTCCGCCATGGCGGGAGGTTCTTCAGTGGTGTTGTCCGCCACTTTCCCGAAGGGTAGGGTCCTTTGCTTAGGATCTGTGGGCAAATCACTTAATCTCCCCGTGCCTAAAATGAAAGTAACTGGAAAAACTTAAAAAAAATGTAACGTAACTGGAAAAATATGTAAAGCGCTCTGATACCTGATTCGGTTCGGGTCTAGTTCGCGCTATATAAAACTCTGCAAAAAAAAAAAAGGAGCGCGGAGGTGAAGTGCTGGGTGGGGCCAATGCGTGGGCAGGTTAACCAGAGGTTAAGTAGGCGCTGCGTTGAAGACAGTCATGGGGAGAGGCAGAATTCGTGAAAATAGTGCAATTTACTGCAGATCCAGCATGCAAGGAGCAGCAACGTGAGTCCTGTACATTCTAGGGAATAGTGAGGGTCTCTACCGCCAGGACGGTCTCCAGCAAGCAAGAAAGTCAGGCGCATGAGCGTTATCGTGTATTACACTAAATTTAACATGTGACTACAGGGTCCCGGAGTGGTGTGTGACCAATCCCAGCAGGCAAAAGAGACCTTGACCAGGCTTTCAACAGGCTATTTGACCTCCTTTGTCACCGTAGGTTTAGCCCCCATAACAGCAATCGGTGCAATGTAAGGGAGACGAGAGCGTGAGCAGCAGACCCAGAGCTAAATAGGATGGATTGAAGGCTGTTACATGGATAGAGAGGTGCCATCCCGCATATTGAGGATCTGAGTCATGGGCCGGCACTCATTCAGTTGTTTCCTTTGGTCCCTTTGAGCCTGTCTCATGTCCAGGAAGACCAGGCAATGAGGTGCAGAGCAGGAGAGAGGGGCTGTTGATAAGTTGTCTTCATTAGACGTTCCTAGTTCTCTGGAAGAGGGCTAGCACTGCAATTAAGGGTGGCAGGGCGGAGCAGCTACAGAATGCAAAAAGCCTCGAACAATTGAGGAAGTTTGTGCGGACCCCCCCGCCGTCTTTTGACAAGCGCCGCAAGGTGGGACCGACAGAGCTGAGTGATCAGGGCTCTCCGAATCCGCCACCAATAGGTCAGTCCGTGCGGGAGGGAGAAGGAGGGAGAAGGAGTCGCACAGCCGGGCCGCACGACGTGCCCATGCAATGAGTGGGATTGAGCAGGCTGCCCCCGCGCCCACCGCGTTCCTTTCAGCAGCCGGGGGACCGGAAGGCCCTATCTCCAACTCGGTCCCCTATTCAAGGACCGTATAAGGCGTGCGCTGCAGCACACTGCGGATAGACGGGAGCGATGTGCATGGCAGGAGGGGCACCTAAATCCCCCAGCAAGCATCGACACCGGCACAGGCGTCCCGACCAGCTGCCCCCGCTCACATCCTGTCCGAGCCGCACCACGCAACTCCATCAATACCGGCAGGGCCTCAGCCGGGAGTCCCAGATCTTGTGCTATTCCAAGAGAAAAATGAAGGCTAGTCTCATTGATTGTGACCAGTGTTTGAAGACTAGTGGTATTCTTTGTGAGCAATATCTGAATACTAACTGAATGCTAACGGCAATGATTGTGAAGGGGCGGGGGGGTGTGCTTGCGGGGGGGGGGGGGGGTCGGGGTCGCGCGGGGGGGCTGCATCAGGATCAGTGTAAAGATCTTGGCATTTAACGATTTCTTGAGCTGCGCAGGCACTGTGATAGTTTCTTTTCCAGCTCCCAGTGGCAAAACCTCCAGAGGTCCAAAACAGCAGCAGTCCCCTCTTATCAGATCGGAATTCCCAGCAAGGAAGTTCAGGGGAGCTGGTTGTGAAGTCTTTGTATCCCTGAGACTTCATAACTGGAGTCAAGCTCTTCTTTCAAGCCTTTGGAGATAGTCATCAAGTAGGGGACACAGCAAAGACCTTTCTCCTTTCCTTGGCAGAAGCAGCCACTGCAGGCCAACCCCAGACAGCACACAGCAAAAGGGCAGTACTTATCCTCAGTTTCTCTAGCCTGTTCCTTTTGATTCCCAGAATGATCTAGTCTGGGCACCTCTTTTCATACAGTAAATCTCTGAAGGCAGGGTGTGTCTGTGCCCAGCCAAGCCAGTTCTGTCCACACAGTTGCAGCTGCCTGGCAGAAGGTGGATTCATCCTTGTGGGAGGCAGACCAGGCCCATTCAGGTGAAAGGAAATCTCCTCCTACTCGTGCTCTAAATGCAGACAAGGTCTATTCAGCCCAGCCCTGGCTCATCCAGACTCTCTGGGGCCACAGCACCTCACCAGCTCCTGTCACTCCAAAGCCAGACAGTCAATACACATCCTAGCTGAGGCACACTGAATGGTAGGCAAAAAAAATACCTACTTTCTAACAGTGGTATTTTCAAAAAACAGATTGTAAAAATCACCCTAATTAAAAAAAATACAACTTAAAATTCTGAGTTTCGGCATATCAAACTTTATTTTTCAATCTTGCTCCCATGGGCAGTAATGCTCATAAGATGTTATGAGAAAACTCCCCATTCTATCCTATGGGGACAGATAGCCTTACAATATTGAAAGACGAAATTTGCAGTAATTCACTATCAGAACATTCCACACACATCAGGGAATGTCCCACCTTTCATATACACTGCACCCTGCCCACAGGGGTAACTTGGGCATACCTTAGGGGGTGACTAACATGTAAGAAAATGAGAGAATGTGACCTAAAGGCTAAGGTGGTCGACCATGGAGCTGGGGAACAGGATTCAAGGTTCAGCAAGGATGCTCAACATTCTGTGATTCTGGGAAAATCACTTAATCTCACCGTGCCTCACAAAAATGGATGTGTGTATCTGTAACGTAACCGGTGCTCATGTAAAGCACTCTGATACCTTCGGGTCTCGTTCACGCTATATAAAACTCCACAAAAAAAAAGAAAAATTAGGGCCTGGCAAGTGGGTGCACTTGTCAGGTTGACATGGCAGACCACACTCAGGCACTGCAATAGCAGGCCGGAGTTACATTTACAGGCTGCTTATGTGGGTGGCACAATCAGTGCTGCAGTCCCACTAGCAGTATTTGACTTACAGGCCCTGGGCACACATAGTGCACTGTAGTAGGATCTGACTAGTAAGTCAAATATGACAATCTTTGCATCACCAATCCATAACAACAATTGACAAAGGGAGCACTTGCACTTTGGCACTGAACAGCAGTGGCAAAGTGCCCAAAACATCAAAACCAGCAAAACAAAGTCCAACATCCAGCAGAAACACAGCAGGCAAAGGAGAAAATGCAGAGGAAATCCACGTCAATTATGCCAGTCTAACACAAACCAACCTGAACATAGATCTTCCAGACCAAGAGTTCCACCCAGAAATTCAGCTGAAGAACAAGAGCAAAAATCCACGACAAAAGGATCAACAAAGGAGCAGCGAAGAAGACAAAAAAATGGGGCAAGGAATGCACTGTGACCCATCCAGCTCAGGGCCAAGCTTCCATAAATATTGTCAAAACAGAAAATGATAGCACAAGGACCAAGTTATCACCACCATACTTTGCGAATTCAGACAACGTTGGGAAGGAAACTATGATGAATAGGAGTAAATATAAGGCTAGCCATGACTATATCTTCCAAGAAACGGCATCTTTCAAGTAGGTCAAGAAGAGCCCCAGTTTGACATCCTTCTTCTTTTCTATGCCCTGCCTGTTGTCCTCCTGGGCCAATACTTCATGCAAGCACCTGAACATCCATTCAAGAAATACTGGGCCTCATTTATGAAAAGTGACGCATCGCTGCGTGAAAACAGCGATGCGTCACTTTTCACTGCGCCCTCCTTGCGAGACCAATGAGGCGTCATATTTACAGTATGACGCATGATGGCGCAAGGAGTTACAGATACGTCAGTATTTCTGACGTATCTGTAAGTGCAAATGTCACGCATTGCTGGAATGTGTCACAAAAGTGACACAACTCCAGCAATGCATCCTTTCACATGGGGAAAGCCTCATGTGAAAGGGCTTGCGTCAGTCTTACGCCTGCTGTGAGGCAGGCGCAAGATTTTGACGCAACAGCATCCTAAAAGTGACGCAGTGAAATTACATAGATTTCACTGCGTCACTATTACGAGGCTTTTTGCGGGGGAACGCCCCCTCTGCATACATTATACCTGACGCAGGTATAATGTAGCGCAGGGGTTTACAAAGTGACGCATCTGCTTAGATGCGTCACTTTGTAAATAGTGCGCAACTGGAGGCATGTTTTTTACGCCGCCGATGCGTCACAAAAAGTGACGCATCAGAAGCGCAAAACTGACGCAAGGCCTCATAAATGAGGCCCACTGACTTTTGAGGCCCAGGGTGGACAAAGATGTTGCATCCCCTATAGTGAGGAAGAAGACCAAAGACGTTCAGTTTTACCTTCCAGGTAAGGGATGTCCAGCTCACATGCTCTCCTTTCCAATGAATCTCTTTGTTTCCCTGCACCTTGCCGAATCCCACTACATGCATCACATCAATTTTAGGAATCCCCTTACTTTTATTAGGCTGCTTTAGTATTCCCCTTCAACTCACATTATTTCTTGAATACAGCAAAACACACAGCTGCCAATCACATGTTTTACTCTACTAAGTGTAATAGACTGGACAAGTCTAGGAATGAGGAACGGAAAGAAGGGAACGTGTGGGGTCCCCGAAGAGAGGGACAGGCAGAATTCTATTGCTGTCAGCATATTCCCTTCATGGAGCCGAATGAAGAGAACAGGTTTTTATTTTGGTGCATAAAAGGTCATAAATAGCTTCACACGAGTCCCAGCAATCCACTGACAAAAGCTATGATCCACAGAGTCAATGCAAGGAGACGCACCCTGTCAGATTACTGACATGTTCTGACATTTCTAGCAGAACAGTCTCACTGCAATTCAGCTCCTGAAATGTATAAGGTGCAATGTGGGTATATTGGATGCACACAATTAGTTATTTGCGTATAGGCAAGACAACCAGGTGATGATAGAAAATGATGACAACCTGCTGTCTGTTTGTATTAAGTAGCACATGCCGTTCTTTCAGTCTACTTGAGTTTTCACACTGCAGCTGCGTTCTATCTAGTAGCTACTGTAGTTCTGAAAATTCTGGACTCGTGAATAAAACTTCGTCGTAGCATGACGATTTTTATATCAAAAGACCGAGAATGGCTAGTACACTATGTACAAGCATTTTCGTCATATTCGAGTGACGATTTCACCTCGAAATCGTCGTTTTCGTTCTGAACCCTAGGCTTCCATTTTGCGTAAGGCAGCCATTTTGTGAGTTGCCCTTTACATAGGCTTATAATACAGCTAAATTTGATTCCAAAGGACACATACACCTTGATTGACTCTTCTCTGACCTGGGCAAGTTGGAACCATTGCCCCAGGCCGAACCTGTTTGGTCAGTTCCTCTCCCAGTGGCCGAACGAGATAGCATCAAGGCACAACAGGCCATAAACCCATTCATCGCACACACACCCTGCCGAATCTTGCTCACACCTGTCCCTGCTCTTTCTCCTCTCACTTGCTTTATGATGGGGAGGTGCCTGTTTTATTGGGGGTCCACCGATATCTGATGAAAATGTTGGGCCTTGCCGGGTAATTTATTGTGGGCTGGACAAACTGAACTATGGCCTTGTCATCATGACTCTGCTTTTTCTTTGTAATGGAAACATTTCAATAGTATAGTAAAATGTAAAGAATGTTTGCCTAAAGCACAATATTTCGTATAAAAGGAGAAGCCTGACTTTGTGAATTGCAGCAGTCTCCTGAGAATATACATCCCGTGTTGTTGTACTTCTAGGACGCTTGTTACCTTGGTTGCAGCCAATAAAATCGATCCATGACTTCACCTAGAAGACTCTGAGTTTCTGTGGTCTGAATCAGGAAAGAACTCGATGTCTTTGGGTGTGTTCCCTGACACCGCTGGGTTACCGGTTCAGTACCGGTTCTGAAAAACCCAGTACCTCAGTTTGGCGCCCAACATTTGGGGCGATTCCAGCGGTACCGGTCCAGCCAGAGGGTCGTGAGGAGCTTCGTGTGAAAATTCTGGAGGAAGGCCTGCCACTTCATCGACCCCTGCATGTCGACGTGGTCCAAAAGTCTTTGCTGCGAGGTTCCCCGCTTCCCGACGGCTACAAAGGACTGCTGCCCTGGCTATCGCCCTGATTTGGACCCTTGAAGTTTGGTAGAGCGAAACACTAAGACGAGTCTTCTGGTGACGTCATCGATATTTCAGTTAAGTATAAGTGGAGCGTCTCCCAGTCCTTAGTTGGTTCTTAGTCTTGGGTATCCTTTGGGATCTTTATTTGGAACTTGCAAGCACCAAAACCGAGGGACTCGTGTATTCACGAGAAATATCGTAATCGATAATCCTTTGAAGTTTGGAGCTAGACTAGAGAGCGAAAATGCCTGGTCTTAGACTTGGAAATTTGTTTTGTCTTGGTTGTAATAATAGGGACTCCCGATTGGAGGACTCATGTCCGGTTCCTCCGGTTGGAACTCCAACTTATGAATTATATGTGAAACATGGAGTAGGCCCCATCGCATATAACGAAGTATGGATCAAATACACCAGAAAAGATGGTGTTTTAAAATGGCCCCAATATGGTAGCTTTGACACCGAAATCCTAGATAATCTTGAAGTTAAACTTTTCAAGAAGAAAGCCCGGCCGGCAATGTTTGACTCTGTCCGCCTATGGCGTAAGGAGGCCAAACAGAAAGAAATTAAATTAGAGAAGAAAAATAAGAGAGAAAGGGGTATTTCAATAATGCAAGCCGCTATGCAGTATAAAGACAATGAAGAAGAACAGATGAGTGAGCAGTTGCACAGGCAACGTAAAATGGTGATAGATAAGTGCTATCCAGTTTTGCCGCCTCTTAAGCAAGATGCAGCAAAAGAGCTGGAAAAAGATCTGCTAATATCGCATTTGTTAAGTTCGCCACCCCCCTATGCGCAAAATGCTACGGCACCTCCGCAACCTTTAGTTGCGCAACCTGTGATTGTTATGCCTCCTGCTCCTCCACTGCAAAAAACACAGTTGATGGACAGAATGTAGAACAATGTCATACATTCACCCCAGTACAAGGATCTGGGCCTAAATCCATCGTTTCTTTTGCACTCCACACCACCCTGGGTTAGACACTGGCTAGGGACTCACGTCTGAGCATACCCAGGCTCTCCACACCACTGTAGTCAAGCTATCCAGGCTGATGAAGGCTGATAGCCAGAAACCGGTCCTTGGATGCTTGATTCCGGTCTGGGAAAGACATGGCTTGGTAGTTCGGACTGGACTGTTCCCATGAGGCACAGGGTCAGAGCTGATTTGCATATAGCCAGTGTCTAACCCAGGGTGGTGTGGAGTGCAAAAAAAACGATGGATTTAGGCCCAGATCCTTGTACTGGGGTGAATGTATGACATTGTTCTACATTCTGTCCATCAACTGTGTTTTTTGCAATTTTCACCCCGAGTGGGCTGGGTATGCTCAGACGTGAGTCCCAGGCTCTCCACACCACTGGAGTCAAGCTATCCAGGCTGATGAAGGCTGATAGCCAGAAACCGGTCCTTGGATGCTTGATTCCGGTCTGGGAAAGACATGGCTTGGTAGTTCGGACTGGACTGTTCCCATGAGGCACAGGGTCAGAGCTGATTTGCATATAGCCAGTGTCTAACCCAGGGTGGTGTGGAGTGCAAAAAAATGATGGATTTAGGCCCAGATCCTTGTACTGGGGTGAATGTATGACATTGTTCTACATTCTGTCCATCAACTGTGTTTTTTGCAATTTTCACCCCGAGTGGGCTGGGTATGCTCAGACGTGAGTCCCAGGCTCTCCACACCACTGGAGTCAAGCTATCCAGGCTGATGAAGGCTGATAGCCAGAAACCGGTCCTTGGATGCTTGATTCCGGTCTGGGAAAGACATGGCTTGGTAGTTCGGACTGGACTGTTCCCATGAGGCACAGGGTCAGAGCAGATTTGCATATAGCCAGTGTCTAACCCAGGGTGGTGTGGAGTGCAAAAAAACGATGGATTTAGGCCCAGATCCTTGTACTGGGGTGAATGTATGACATTGTTCTACATTCTGTCCATCAACTGTGTTTTTTGCAATCCTGCTCCTCCACAGCACCCACCAGCTACTCTTCAGCTGGCTCCTGCTCCTTCGGTGCAGCCTCCTCAAGGCCCACCGATAACATCTGCTTCACCTGTGCTTTCTACGACTTTGCCTAGTGCACCTTCCACTTCTCCTAATGCTCCCCCTGCTATTGCCTCTGCTCCTGCCTTATCTCACCCGGTTTCTCTGCCCGTTCTTCCGTCAGTTTCTCCTTCCGTTCGACAGAGAATGGCCAACACTGTTACTAATCTTTTCTCACCTTTTCTCGGGTCGCCTAATGCGACCCCTAACACAGAACGAAGACAGTTGCGAAGCCAACTGCCTGACTATCGAGAGAGAGATTTACTGAATCGTTTAGCGCATAAATGGGTTATGGACACTGTAAGATATGATGTAGAGTCTGTCATGGAAGTCTCCCGTCAATGGGAAGCACCGAAGCAGAGATATGTTTTTGAACAAATGTGTGTTTTTCTCTGTGAAGATTTGGAAGACAATGATCTGGAATGCAACCCGCCCGAGTTGTGTCGTGTGCGGTTCGATTTCGCAGAGGGCATGATTGTAGGTCCCGATGTCAAGAAAGCGGTTGAGGAGAGGAGCTACGCGCGGATCCAAGATGGACGCGTGAGCAAAGGGCTCCCGAGACCCCTTCCGCCACCCTCATCTATCCTGAAACAAATCCTGATTTGGACGACGGGTATTTCTTGCTGATGCCCTGCTGATATTAAAAACTTTTTCTAAAACCCGATTTGGCCACCGGGAACGGGACTTGCTGCACCTCGTAATCTGAGGCCTATGGCGGAGGCCCTCCGGGGGCTTGAGTTCCCGAGGTACCCGGGTGGCAATTGAACAACGGCTGGAGAGATACTTCCGCTGCCCCTGTGGTACTTTCGGTTTTGATTTTGGTCATTGTTGACACCTACTCGTTGCTGATTGATACTGCTGCCCTGGTCTAGTCGCAAATTCTACTCTGGCTGTCGATCCTCGACCTCTCGACGCAACAGGCCTGCCATACAGGGAATCATTTTGACCAGATCCCAAAGGTCCCGTCGGAGCTCGTCGCCCACCATGGCGGGCAGGACGGACGCTGAGAGGCGCAACACCAGAGGTCCGAATCGAGGAGGGGCTGTCCAAGCTCAGACTATTGATCGCTTTACTCGCCCAAAGGGATCCCCAGGCGGGCCGAGCAAGGCCCTCGGGGAGACTGGTGATGATACACCTGCGACTGAAGAGCCGACTTTAAAGGATGTCATGGGCGCCATTAACAGTATCCAGACCGCGATGGGTCAGCAGTATGAAACTCTAGCTACTAAGTTGGACACGGTTGCAATCGAGGTCAACCTTATCAGGACGGACTTGGGGAAAACCAATGAGCGGGTCAAGTCCCTGGACATCAAGACAGCAAGCCTGATTGCGGACGTCTCGGATCTCCAGACCGAGGTCCGCGATCTTCGAAAGGCCAGAGACTCGTTCGCCCGTTGACTGGATGATTTCGAGAGCCGCGCCAGGCGCAATAACGTTCGCATCATAGGCGTCCCGGAGAATTCTACAGACGTGCCTACAGACCTTTTGGTGGAGGACCTTATCCGGAACCACTTGGCACCAAAGGGCCTTAGTAATCTTTTTGCGGTGGAGCGTGCTCACAGAATTCCAGGTGGGAAGCCCAAGCTTGGTGCCGCTCCGAGGCCTATAATAGCCAGGATTTTTAATTTCCGAGATAGAGACTCGCGTACTAATGGTCCCACTAAGTTTGAAAATGTGTCGATCAGCTTCTATCCGGACTTTACACAGGCGGTGCAGAAGCAACGTATGGGCTTTATGGGGGTGAAAAGGCGTCTCAGGGACATGGAACTGAAATACGCCATGCTTTTTCCGGCCCGCCTGAGGATTGAACATAATGAACGTACATTCTTTTTTGATCGCCCCGAGGTGGCCAGTGACTGGCTGGACAACCTGCCGACACAACACACCAGCCCGGAGAGTTCGAGAGGCGCCGAGGGCGGCTTGGAAGAACAGGAGTAGTGAGTCTGTGCCGACGAGCCAATTTTTTGGACGCTTTGCAGTGGCTCTGTGGTAGCAATGTATATACGTTGTCGATACCCGGGGGTGTGGGGACTCGGGACTCTTCCTCCTCAGGGGACGTTTTTCTCTCTCTTCTTGTAGGTTAGTTTAATGGGGCTACAGGCACACTGCAAGTTGGGGTGGCTTTTTGATCTACCGCAGGGGTGCAGGGTGGGGGGTTGTGTGATGAGGGTTCCTTGGGGGGTATTTTCTTGTTTGTTTGTTTCGAGGCTACGATTTGGTCGGTATTTTATCCTTTGTGTCTGTTTCATGGCGGGGCGGACTGTTTGTTCTTGTCTGGGATGGGGGTAGGGGACTGAGGGTGCTGAGCTGGAACGTCAATGGTCTAGGGGATAGGATAAAACGGGGGATAGTTTTGCAGTATTTGAAGCGACACTCCCCGGATATCGTTTTACTACAGGAGACGCATCTTGTAGGAAATACGTGCCACGCACTGAATAGACGAGGCTACCGTTTGGTGGCCCACTCTGGATTCACCACTGGATCGAGGGGGGCGGGCATCCTGGTTAGAAACTCCCTCCCCCTCGAGGTAGATGACAAGGTGCTGGATGATAGGGGCCACTATGCCGCTGTCGTGGGTCGTTGGGAGGGGAAGACGATCTCCATTTTGTCTGTGTATGTTCCTCCTGGTCTAAGTCCACCACGCTTTCTGATTTGGGTGGGGTGGTCCTGGGACTCCCCGATGGCTTGTTGGTAGTGGGTGGCGACTTTAATTCGGTCGTCAGTGGAGAGGAGGATCGTAGCCCTCGTAGAACCCTCCCCACGTCGCAGTTATGGCTGGGGATTTTTTTGGACACATTGGGATTAGCAGATTGTTGGAGGCAACTTCTCCCTGGACAGCTCCAATACACCTTTCATTCAGGGGCTCATGGTAGTCTCTCGAGACTCGATTACATCCTTTTACCAGCGGCACAGATGGTCTCTGTGAGGGAAATTAGGCATTTGGCTAGGGGGATCTCGGACCACTCCCCACTCTGGCTTACTATTGACGTGCGGCTATAGTCCGGGGGCCGGGTTGCTCCTATTAATCCGTGGCATCTTCGCAACCCCAACATTGGTACGGAAGTGGTTAAGTGTATGGATTACTACTTTGCTGAGAATGAAGGGTCAGTATCCTCCCCAGTCTCTTTATGGGAGGCATATAAAACTGTGATCCGGGGTCAGACTCTCTCTTTGATTGCTAGCGAGAGGAGGCGCAGAACTATGGAAGTGGTGCGTCTGGAAAACGATATCTCTGAGTTAGAGGAGCGGATGGAGTCTGGAACTACGCCTGATAGCTTGCACTCCTTGGCGCTTAAACAGTCTGAATACAGAGCCCTGGTGACTGATGCGGCTAGGGCGATGAATCGTGAGCAGCAGGGGCGCCTGTATGATGTGGGTGACAAGGCGGGGAAATTGATTGCTTGGCTTGACAAACGGGATAGATTGAATCGGGTGGTGCCTGTTGTTGAGCGAGTGGATGGTGTACGAGTGGTGGACCCGATCGAGATATTGGAGGTCTTTGCCCAGCACTTTCAGAAGGTTTACGCGCCGGTCTTGGACAGACCTGAGGAGGACTCGCACCTGTTGCTCCGTGATACAACGTTGCCTAGTCTGTCGGACTCGGACAGGGAGCTTATGGAGGCGGATTTTTCTACCGATGAAGTAGCGCTCGCTATCCGTGCACTTCGCTCGGGTAAGGCTTCGGGCCCGAACGGTATACCAATCGAACTGTATAAGTTGAACCCCGACAAAATGGCGCCATACCTCCGTCGGGCGTTCTTGGCATCGCGAGATCTCGGGCTTCTTCCCCGGGATCAGAGACTGGCGTCCATTGTGGTCATCCACAAGGATGGAAAGCCCTTTGAACACTGTTCGTCATATCGGCCGGTCTCGCTTTTGAATGTGGAGCCCAAGGTCCTTGCTAAGATCTTGGCGAGCCGAATGGTTACGGTGATCGGTGATTTGGTACACCCTGATCAGTCCGGGTTTATCCCCCACCGCAATACCGCGCTCAATCTTCGACGTCGTCATGGTGTCTTGGCGAGGGCGGGGTCTCTTGAGGAGTCGGCCATCTTGGTCTCACTTGACTCCTCGATGGCCTTCGATACGGTGGAATGGCCATATCTGTGGGCTGCCCTTGCCAAGTTTGGCTTTGGTCCTAAGTTTATCGGGTGGGTTAGACTTTTGTATGAGCAACCGCTGGCTCAGGTGGTGGTCAACGGAAGGGCCTCGGATTCTTTTGTCCTCGGGCGTGGCACGAGGCAGGGCTGCCCTCTGTCGCCTCTTCTTTTCGCACGTGTTCTTGAACCCCTTGCCGCGTGGCTCCGATGGGAGCCCTCGCTCAGGGGCATACGGTGGTCCCCTGCCTTCGAGGATCGGGTGTCGCTTTACGCCGATGATATACTGTTGTACCTTACTTCTCCTCGTAAGTCATTGGGTGTTCTGTTTGACGTCCTGAGTTCTTTCGGGAGGAACTCTGGTTTGGTTATCAACTGGGCTAAATCCTGCATTTATCCACTTACTGGTGGACAACCTTCTTTGCCCCGTGTCTGCCCTATACCTGTTTCCAGTGTTGGTTTCAAGTACTTGGGGATTTACATTTCTATGCACCCCAGGGTACGATATGAGCGGAATCTACTGCCTCCGCTTGCCCGGCTTCGGTCGGATGTAGCGGTGTGGTGTGGCTTGCCTCTGTCCCCTTTGGGGAGAGCGGCCTTGTTCAAAATGATGTCTCTTCCCCGGTTCCTATACGCCATCCAGAACACGCTCGATCTGGTTCCGGCTGGCTATTTTGGCTATTTCCGTGAAATCGAGGGCCTCCAGAGGAAATCGGTTTGGGGCGGGAGGCCACGCATAGCGTTGGCGAAATTAACTTTGCCCTGGTATGACGGCGGTATAGCTTTGCCGGATGTCAAACGCTATTATTGGGCGTCTCAGTTGAGTGCTATTAATCACGCCATGTATGGTCCGGTTCCGAATCCCGCTTATGATATGGATAGGTGGCAACTGCCGGGGGGCGATTATACTAGAGCGCTCTACTCCAGGACCGCCAGGAGGAGTCTGACGGGCCCTACTGCGGTGGCGGTACGTGTATGGGATAGTGCAACATCGGCCACGGGCTGGACTGATAAACTGACTAGGGCAACTCCCCTGTATGCAGCTGAGAGATTGGGTGGTCTGTGGTCCTCGAAGGGATTCGATAGATACGACCTTATTGGTATCAGCAGAGTTTCTTTGTAATGGAAACATTTCAATAGTATAGTAAAATGTAAAGAATGTTTGCCTAAAGCACAATATTTCGTATAAAAGGAGAAGCCTGACTTTGTGAATTGCAGCAGTCTCCTGAGAATATACATCCCGTGTTGTTGTACTTCTAGGACGCTTGTTACCTTGGTTGCAGCCAATAAAATCGATCCATGACTTCACCTAGAAGACTGAGTTTCTGTGGTCTGAATCAGGAAAGAACTCGAGGTCTTTGGGTGTGTTCCCTGACACCGCTGGGTTACCGGTTCAGTACCGGTTCTGAAAAACCCAGTACCTCACTACTCCGTGCCAGCTGTTGAAAGTCACCTTGTACAAGAGGTGAATGTGTTTTTAATATTTTGAATCTGAAATGTTCCCTCATGGCATATTCGATGTTTCAAAGGCGCCTTTTAAAGCGCCTGTCTCACCTGAGGTGTAGTCATTTGCAACCACCTGCTAAGACAAACGTGTATCGGTATCACGCTTAGGTGCCCTGGCCAGGCGCAGAGTCGTGCGCCTGTTCTGCGCCGGCAGAGAACAAAGTCAATTCATGTAATCTGATGTTTCTCCAAGTTAGAGCTTCATTGTCAGAGAGTACAGCTCGGAAACAGCGATCAAATTTTGCCATTTTCTGTTGATGAGCTGAGCTGTATAAAGTAGAGCGGTGCTGTTTAAAATAGAGACTAGTTTGGAGAAATATAGGGTTACATGAATGGACTTTACAAAACGCAGGCGCATAAAACCTGGCGCCCTGCTCTGGGGACAGTGGAGCCCCTAATGACCCCTGGAATAGTTTCTCGGGTAAGGTACGGAAATTAGGAAAAATAATTAAAAACAAAGTTTTGTTAGGCTTAATATAGTTTCGCATATTCAAGAGGTAAAGGGATGTGGCAGCTCGTAAGGAAACGAGTCCCATAAGAAGGGGGGAGGCTAGGTGCAGCAACTTCGGAATTTAGACGGAGGCAGTTGGGGTGGGAAGATATTGAAACTCACCTTCCTCTCTAGGGTCGGTCTGGGAACAATGTTCCCTGCTACTTCTAGAAGTCTCCGCCCGGAAGCCTCCAGTTAGCAGCCACGCTAATTATTTACATAGGGGCAAGTTCGAAGTAGCACGCTGTGTGAGGGGACATCGGAAAATCCCTCAATTGCCTGCTGACAGTAGGATCGTTACAGGCGGCGTTTGTATGGAGTTTTGGCAGCCTCTTAACGGTATCAGTTCAGTATTTAAAGCAGTGGTTCCCGAACACTGTGCTTGCACGGCGCCGCACAGATTGGGAACCACTGTACCTTAACTCTGCCAAAGCTTCCCACGAGATGTGGACTCTCGGAGGCTCCATTGCCCCCGGCTGTGGACTCTCGGAGGCTCCATTGCCCCCGGCGGTTGGGAAGAGGGAGGCATGTCGTGAGGCATCCTGGGAATTACGTAACCACGCAATCGCCACGTTCCCGCACTTCGGAATGAAGGAAATTTAAATGCAAAGACACAAAGGAAGGACGAATAAATAGTTTGCGATTCAGACTGTTTACCCGCCATCTTGAAGTGATGTTAGGAACAAAAAACAAGGCTGCAGAAATAACAAAACAATACTGCAAAGGTTTCAGATTGCTATGTGTGACATTTCCAAAATTTCAGAGTAATTATGAGTGTCATTTTAATGATTTTGAGTGACATTTTCTCGCGAGCAAAATCAAGCAATGAAGAATAGGGAAACCTAAATATTCGAAATTACACCCATTTCAGCAACAAGAAACTCTAAGAAAATCTTACAACTGCTTCAGAAATGGAAGGGCACTATCAGCCAGCCCTGCCATTCACTTAAATTAGGCGAGTGGCAATTCTGGCCTCTCCTCGCCGAGGCCCCAATAACTCCAGTGGCAAACGCCGGCGGCCTGGGAATCATAATTCTGATGCTCAGTGAAGTAGAGGCACATTACAGTGTGGCCTGGTGTGCTGTCTGGGCTGCTGCGGAACCACAGGGTGTGGGGTTCACTCAGCGTGGTTTCATAAGAATATGCTACTCAGCACGCGCTATGAAAAAAACAAATCTTACTAAAAGCACAGAATACCTCGGTCCACGAGGACATCACACAGTGACTGGCCTCCAGCGGGCGGCACGCTTCCAGTCGAATTCCCGCCTTCCTGAATCCTCCGACCTCACTTTGTTCCAGAATCAACAGCCAGTACGTGAGGTGATCGCATCCCCCCCGCAGCTCGGCCACAGCCAGTACGCAAGGCAACCACTGCTGAGGGCAGCAGGCTCCGCCCGGGTGTCAGTATTGAGCACAGGACTGCCTCGGCCAGGTGAAGTCAGAGGCCTGGCTGTAGTGAGTGACGCGGGCGGGAATTTCAGTGCAGCCAGCCGGGCGGCTATTAAGATACATTGTAGCAGGCTGCGGCAGCAGTGCACAAGGCAAGTTCATTTACCCCTTCGGCGCTGATGACGAGCTCAGCTCGTCATCAGTTGCGCCGCTCACACGCTGATGACGAGCTGAGCTCGTCATCTAACGCGGCTTTTTGAAAAAAGCCGCGTAGCGCGAAAATCGCCGCAGCGCGCATGCGGTTAACTGTTTACTGCCTGAGCCTTTGCTGGTGGCAGCGGAATGGCTGGCAAGTCTGCGGGAGCAGCAGAGCCTGTATACAGGAGTCACAGGCGCCGGTGCGTGTGGCTAGCAGCCTGCAGGCTAGCCAGTTTCAGCGCTGGTACAGAGTGAGACAGTGGCACATTAAAAAGCGTGACAATGCATTTCAGTGCGGTGATGCCACACTGAAATGCTTTAGTGTCACACCTAATGCGTTACACTTGGCAGGTCGACCTGCAATACGTTGTCATTTAACATAGCTTTGAAGCTCCCGCCTTATGATGATACAATTTACTCGGCTACCTTTTCAAATAGATGTCTTAAGTTCAATAAAGAAAAGGTTACTCCAGGAATCTTATCATTTCTTTAGCAATTGTTTATTTGTTTGTAAAATAATTTTTAACCGCTATGGTTTTAGGCGTGAAGACAGACAGTTGATGCATTTTTGCCCCTTTTTGTTTCTTTCAGGGAAAATTCTGAGAAGACGGGTGTTGTGCAGATCGCGTTCCAATGAACTTCAGGGAGCATTACTGATTGGTTTACAAGCGTCCGATCTTGACATTGGCCTGAAAAATCTTTCATTGGGGGTGGCCGATGTAATTAAGGGCGTGGCTTAAAACACTTAAGCTAAAACTCTGTACTTAGCATACTCTGCTGCCCCACTGGTATTTTGCTGCCTTTGTCCACGTAAGCTCTTTAGTGAACTATGGGAGAAACACTTGGGTAGGAGAAAGCTGGCACCGTGAGCTCTCATGTAACGTGTGCAACACTGGGATAGAAAAGGGCTGATTTCTTTTCTAACACTTAGCTGTATCTGCTGGCTTGTTCTAGGTATGCTCATCTGCACGGGACATCTGAAGCCCCTGCACGGACTGTCCCCGCACTGCTTCTAATGGAAGACAACTGGGGTATTCAGCTCCTGTCAATGCCACTCATGGCCCTTCAGGTAACCTCACGGCTGCTCAAAGTGCAAGTGTAAAGATCAGTCTTTACAGCAGGCGCCTGGAGGACAAGGCCTCGGACTTTGAGCTAATAACATATATAAAAAGCAACTGTTCGAAAATAAACTGAATTTGGGATTTATTATCTGCATAGCACATTGGCCTGAAGCATTGAAGTCTCTGATAATGCGTGCACTGTAGGTTTAATTGCAGAGTTGAGAACACCCTAAACCCTAAAATACTTCCCCCAGCACGGTCCTCCCCCGACCCCCAGTCCGGTCCCCACACTCAAACACTACCCTGCATGACACCCCAGCACTACTCTAAACCCTAAAACACTACCCTACCCTACACAAACACCACAACACTTCCCTAAACCCTAAAACACTACCCCCAATCACAACCCCCGACCCCCAGTACGGTCCCTACCCTCAAACACTACCCTGCACAACCCTAAAACACTACCCTACACTACACAAACACCACAACACTACACCCTAAAACACTACCCCCACACGACCCTCCCCCGACCCCCAGTCCGATCCCCACACTCAAACACTACCCTGCATGAGACCCCAGCACTACCCTAAATCCTAAAACACTAACCTACACTACACAAACACCACAACACTACCCTATGCCCTAAAACACTACCCCCAGCATGACTCCCTGACCCCCAGTCCAGGCTCTACACTCAAACACTACCCTGCACTACCCTAAACCCTAAAACACTACCCTACAAACAACACAACACTATCCTAAACCCTAAAACACTACCCCCAGCACGACCCTACCCTGACCCCCAGTCCGGTCCCCACACTCAAACACTACCCTCCACGACCCCCTAGCACTACCCTAAACCCTAAAACACTACCCTACACTACACAAACACCACACTACCCTACACCCTAAAACACTACCCCCAGCACGACGCCCGACCCCCAGTCCAGTCCCTATACTCAAACACTACCCTGCACGACCCCCCAGCACTACCCTAAATCCTAAAACACTACACAAACACCACAACACTAGGCATAATGTATTTATTATGAAAATAATATGTTACAGTCAATGGGCATTTAAGTGTGGTTTGTTATTATTCTATATTAAAGACTACAAATAGGTATTTTGATACATGGAAATTCACAGGTTACAGTAGTAGGCAATGGTTTTGGTGCTGGTTACCCCTTGTGGCAAATCACACGTGTAGAAAGTTTGCTCTGTGAGAATCCTTATTAGGCCATCTTAGGAAAGATAGTATTCTGCTTAGCCACCTGCAATTGTTTATACATTTCTAATTTTATGACTGTGTATCTGGTGGTTGCCTTGTGGAAAAGCCTGCACTCAAACCATAGGCCTAAATTGGTTATAGTGGCAAGCTATAGGCTTGATGCAATGGGAAACATTATGTATGATGCCATAGGTTTGGTCTCATTATGAAACATTACAAAAAAAGGAAGTTGGTCTAGCTCATTATTTGTGAAAATCATTTGTTAAAAGCAGTGAGCCTTTAACAACTGGTTGTTATCGCAATGTCTTACAGGTAGGCTTCCTGTTTCCAGATTCTATTTTTGATAAATTCTGGTGGTGTTTTTTTCAGTGTTTTCCAGTGATTTCAATACCTCAAAAAACAGTGCTTTTCAGTGGTTACTCATTTTCGTGCCATAAAAAACTACTGAAACTGTTTTACCGGTGTTTATGGAATGCTTTGCTTTTATTTTTGCTTGCTTTCTTACTTGATGCATGGTATATAGACAATCTATGTACAGTGTATATGAGGTACAAATACATTTTTACAAGTTGAATTTATTGTAGTACACCACACAATATTTCTTCAGTGACTCTTTGGTCATTCGCGCTTTGTCTTTCCTTCCCATGCACACTTTTATTTGTGAAAAGGCCCTCTCGACATTGGCACTTGAGACTGGCAACGCCAAAACAGCCAGTACACAATTTGCCAACTCTGGCCACTGACGTAGCTTTCCATGCCAATACTGGTGCACGTCAAGGTTGACATTCTCTGGGCCAGGTTCTGCAACATATGCGTTGAACTGGGTGCATATGCCCTCAGAGGTATTAAAGCAATCAAAAATGAAGCTGTACTTTTCAAAGTCTGGAGAAAATTCCCCTTTACAGAAGGGATCTAACACTTGTGCAAAGTACCAAAGTGAGGCTTCATTGACTTCAAACGCCATGGTTGGTGAAAGGACATTTCTCATGCATTGTAAAATAAAATTTGCTGAATTGGTCCTCAACACTTCTGTGCTTATCAAGTGTCAAGCATTCGAACAGGGAACATGTTGCAGTGCCAAAGTCACTAAAAGTGTTGCCTAGCCTACTCTCGAGGAGATGTTTGACATCTACACCAATTATGCTGAACACTTGGTAGACAAGGGTGTTTTCTGACTCTAGTTTTTTGATTATGTCCACTACAGCAGTCATGTTTTCCTGTAAAAATCTAAGAATACAGTAGAGTGTACTTTTTTACATCACTATCAATATGCACCCGAAGATCCTCACATTTCTTGCCTTTTGTATCATCACTAAGCAAAAATTCAGGAAACGGTTGCCACAAAGATAATATTGCATTCACGGCCTCTAGGACTGAGAAACACCGACTAAATGACACAGTTGGGATGACTCTTTCTTTGCTGCCACACAAAACAAGAAATATTTGCGTTTTAGTTCCCGAGCATAACGAAACAGTGCACCTGAATGGACTACAAAATCAATAGCATTCTTCATTAGCTCAGAAGATTGTAGAGATGCATTCAGCATACCATCTAGCAAGTGGCAAGGATCTCTTACAGGTAAACACTTCAGCTCAGGTATTGCTTTGGACAGGTCATCACATAACCTTTTCATATACATAGCTAAATCGCTACAAATACAAACAATATCACTCCAATCTTTGTTAAACTTGGTAAGAACACTCTGCAGCAGCATTCCAAGTGACACTGTGTTTCATGTTTCCAGTACATCTAGATCTGCCATGATGGTACGTCTGTACCATCCATATTTTGCATCACAAAATGTGATTAGAACTGCCACTGCTGGGTCGCCACGCATCTCTGGAGTTTCAACAATGGTAACAAAGATCTTTACATCACATTGGAGTAACTCTGAAATATGTTCAATATTTGCAAGGGGCGCCTCTGGAAGGTATGTGTCATACATTTGTGTTGCTTTTGGAAATGTTTTGCATGCTGGTGCACGCTTGCGGAACAGATTCCCAATCGGTCCATCGGCTTGGTGTAAGCTGGTTCCAGATTGCACTAGGGCACGTATAAATTCATGAGCCACATCCTTTTCTTCCTCACGTTTTCTTTTGAAGCATGTCATTGTCTCAGCAAGAGACATATGGCATAGGCTGTCGCTATTAGGTGGCTCTTTCAATTTCAAGTGGATCTTGGTGACAAGATGTTTAGCAATTCGGCTTGCAGTCTTCCCAGTTACTATTGGGACAGTCACTCTACAAATTAACATATTTTGCCCACGCACTTCTTCAACCATGAAATCTTTGTTTTCCAGCACACAATCTTCTGCCATCTTTATTCTGCAGGGCATGTTGTTCTGCCCAAACTAGATCAATACAAAAAAACACTTAGAAACCGGCTGCATATTGTTGAGAAAATAATGAGAAAGACCACATTTTCATTGTCTTCATGATTTTACCAAACTAGTTTAAGTTCATTGCCAAATAAAAGTTCTACATCTGAATGGGTTTTTATTTGATGATCTACCACCAGCAAGATAAATTAACAAATATAAAGGATGCATGACTGCAGGCATTGTGAAGTACCAGGAAGGACTCAAGAGACCATGAGAGATCCTGCCTAATATACTCTTTCTTACTCAAAAGAAACTTTTAAATAAATGCAATAAGGGTTATCGCCCTCCTGAGATGGCACGTTTCATCGTATGGTCTACAAATAGAGGATCTTGCTTAAATCACACCTATACTACCAATAACTATTTTACTTTTCAGCTAAATCCACAGTACTGGTGCCTTGATGTCTGTAAGGTTAAGTCAGCATTATCAGGCAGAGGGCATGATGAAAGGGACAAGCGACCAGCACACAAGAAAAGAGGAAGGGAAACACCTCAGGGAAAGTGTAGTAGCTGTAATGCAAGAAGTGGTAGCGTTATGCTAAATGTGGTATGTAAGCCTAAGATATTTATTGATTTATTTACTGGTGTTTTCTATTGCTTGAGCTCCACCCACCGGCACTCTGATGCTGTACAACATGATATAATGATAGTATTATTGGAGGAAACGAATGAAATAATTTCAGAGCTGTGTAATACCAGGAGGAAAAGAAGCACTGGGTGAAACAATTTGCAGTCACATGAAAATGTTTCTCAGTTAGTATGTTTTGGGAGGTGTTTGAAAACAGTAATGGGTGAGGAAGGAGTACTGCAGACTACAAAAAAAACATTTGACACTTTCAGAAATGTAGAAGAAAGTGAGAGTTGGGTAACATGTTCATGGTTTTGGGCACTCCTCACAAATCACGTAGCATGATGGCACGGCTCGGAGTAAAGCTAGTTTATTTTTGGGGAGGGTAGTGAGCAGAGCTATGGTGTGGTCCAAGTTTTCAAATTCACAGCTGTTTTTTTCCCCTCTGAGATTTATATAGTGCTAACTTGACCTAAAGATATTGAAGCGCTTCACATGAGCATCAGTTTAGCTACAGATTAACACATTCATTTTTGTTGGGGAAGTGTAGATTGCGCGATTTGCCTTAGCCATTAGACTACATCCTCTCCTGCTGTTATTTTCAAGGTTTATGGAAGGGTCTATGCTTTAAGTGTTTGAGTTTGTGAAGTTGGGTGAGCTGGACCCCCATTAGCGCCCTTCCAGCTCCAGCAACATTGAATGGCGGTGCTTGAATGCCCTCTGCAGGGGCTCTACAAAGGGGTGCAAGTACAACAAAGCCTTGTAAATGGTCTTTTTAAAGAACTGTGAATCAATCAGGTGCAGCCGCAGGCAGATAAATGGCAGACCACAGCAGCTCCTCTCCCCCACGTTAGCCAGGCAGGGGGCCTTGTGTTACTCTGGCCCTTGCTCACGGGCCTGGCCAGGTTCCAATAACTCTCACCCTTTTGGCTTCTGGTACAGCAGTAACATGCAGAATTACAGACACCACCCATCCATCCACACACACACACACACACACACACACGTCACAGTCAAGTCATGGGCAGTATGTGCAGTGCTGTTTGTTAGTTACAGACCCCCCTCTCACCCGAGGGGCACAGTGCAGTCACAGGCAGTATGTACAGTGCTGTTTGAATTACAGACCTCATCTCACCCCCAGGTCAGAGTGCAGTCACGAGCAGTATGTGCAGTGCTGGTCGAGTTCAGACCCCCTATCACCCCGAGGGGCAAGGTGCAGTCACAGGCACTATGTGCAGTTCTGCTTGAATTACAGACCTCATCAAACCCCCAGGTCACAGTGCAGTCACGGGCAGCCTGTGCAGACTCCAAGTATCCTCCTAAACTCGGGCAGCTTCCGATTCTAGTTAGGGTGTTTGCAGTAAGAACCAGTTCCGGTTCCTGAAGTGGTAACACCAACAAGCACACGCGTGCTGGCTTCTATCCTGTGGGTGCCCTGGCTGCGGGACCGTGGTAGATGGGGTGATTTCCCAACCCTGGAGCCACCGGCAGTGCTGATCTGTATTTAGTGCACGCACCGCACAACCCTGCACACATTTATATCTTGCAGTGACATTGTGAGTGCGGGCTGCGTGCGTGACTCAGCTCACCAGGCACGGTTTAATAACCTGAGTGCACGATTCATGGATAAATAAGAGCAGCGAAGGGCTGGAGTTATGACTGGCTTGATGACCCCCGCAGAGCTAGTGTAATGGGTGGCATAACGTTAGCCAGGCAGCGTGCCCGGTGTTGCTCTGGCCCTTGCTCACGGGCCTGGACCATGTTCAAATAACTCTCACCCTTTAGCTTCTGGTACAATTCGGGTCATGTACACAATACACTCAAGCACCTTGGGGACATAGCGAACATTGAAACAGGAGAACCTCTGCCAACACCCTAGTTTGGGAGGGTCCCCGTGAACACGGAGGGGAACTCTGCAGAACTTACCTGCTAGGCCTTGGAACACTGGCGGTCGAAGTCTGGTCGTCGTGGTTGTCTGAAGTGTGGCAAGGTGTGTGGGGCCAGACAAAGTCCGGACAGTATTTTCAATGGGACCTGGTCCCACCCACCAACCTTGCCAAACAATGTGTCTCCCCGAATTTATTGGGGGAGACTCACGCTCCGAGCTGCTTCCTTCTTGGGCCTAAATTGCAGTTTGGTCTGCAATGCTTTGGCTTCATCAAGTCTCCAAGCAAGTGGTGCAACAGCAATGAAAATCAGTGACACTCAGTTTAAACCAGGTCAGCTGATTTTCATCCGGCAGAGTCGGTTTTAACCGATTTCTGGACAGCCTAGTTATAGGCTACAGACTGGTATTTTGTTGCATGCAATCTCACAGATTACCACAGTAGGCAAGGGTTTTGACTTAGGCCACCCACTTTGACAAAAGATGGGGGGAGGGGTTAATGTCCTGATTCTTGTTATGCCATGTTGAGAGGAGTTGTATGTTGTTTTGTAAATTGTATTTCTCTACATATTTGGAATTGTATATTTGTATTCATGATGTAGCTAGTTTATGTGCACTTGAGTAGGCCGGTGATGGGTAAGCTGCTAAGACAATGGTAAAGGCTTCAATGGTTCCTTGGCAAAAACCATGCCATATTTTTATAGTTTCAATATTTTTATTATAAAACGCTATCACAAAGCCAGTAGACCTGAACTATTTATTGTGAAAAGCATGTGTTAAAAACAAAAGGTTTTAAAGCTTGGATTGTTATTAAACTGTGATAAAGACTGTGGCATTGTAGTTTGTTAAATGGGATTTCACAGATTACCATACAAACCATGTGGATAGAAGATTTGCACTAAAATAATCCTTGTTAGGCTCGGTTAGGAGAGATAGTATGTTTTCTTTGCCAACTGTAATTTGGTATTTTTATGACTGTAAGCTGGATGGTTGTCTTATGGAAAGCTTATGCTCAGTACAGAAGGCTTGAATTGGTTATGATGACAATCCAATGATAAAGGCTATAGGTCCGATTGTTTATTATGAAAAGTCACTGTATGAAATCTACCTTTTCTGCATGTCACATCAGATTGCCTGTCTTTCGCTGAACCCTGTATTTTTGTTGGCTTTAGAACTCTATGCACTTTACCCCTGCTAACCAGAAGTTAAGTGCATGTGCTCCTCTTTTAACCATGGTTAAATTGGCTTATTCATGACTGATACATTTAACTTGCTGGTAAGTCCCTAGTAAATGATGGCAGTGCAAATATGGCACCAGGCTTTCCCTTTGTAGCCTGGTTGTTGCAGTATAATTCTGCAGTTCAACCTGTTAAAATAACCCTTTTGACAATTAATAACCTCCGTGTTGAATATTAGTAAGTCACTCCTATGTCCACAAGACCGGGTGCATTTTATTTAAAAGTGGGACATACAGCAAATGAATGCTACCATGTTACTCCACTGACAAGGCCCAGAGAGCTATTTTCACTGTGGACAGGCCTAGCTATCCTATGTAGAAAACCATAGTACATATTAACATTTTATTCCTAGGAGCGGTGTGGCTCACTGGTTAGAGGCGGCAGACCCGGGAGCAGAAGTCAGCCCGTGACCAGGGTTTAATTCCCGACGCGGCAGGGTCGTGGACCAGGGTCAGCGTACTAAACAATTCTCGCCTCGGTGCCTACTCTAACCTGGTGTCCCACTCTGCAACTCTGGGCATTAGCTTGCATAATCTCTACAACGGCCCCATCAACGCCGGGGATGCCTGGCTCCACCGTGGGGATTCCCAGTAGGGACCATCCCACAGGGAAAGCCAGGACGGGCTCCCCAGTGGTATACAGCGCCGGGACGCCCCTTTGCTGGGGCAGCTGTGCGCTTTACAAGTATACGACATTTAACATTTACCGTATCTAAGGAATGGGTCTAGGTATAAAAATAATTGAACGACTATATTGCTATTTAATAAAAATCCAATTTAATGGTGAAGTTGGATTTTTAACAATTATTAAGGAAAGGTAACTTTTATAAAGTTACTCTTTACCTTACTGAACTATCAGAAAGCTAATTAGCATAAGCCTCTGCCAGGGGAAATAGCAGGTCTTTGACTGTGGAACTTCAGCGTGGACACTTGATGAGGAGGCAGGCTGTAAGGGAAGGAAGACGTTACCACCTATACTTGCTACAAAACAGTGTACATATACAATGCCTATATATATATATATATATATATATATATATATAGATATCACCTACCACAGCTAATAGTCTGGGCTTTGAGATACCAATGGTGGGTAAATTTGATGTCTGCTCTCTGTGCAACGAAAGACAAAGATTATAAGCACTCTACCCCAATTTATACTAGTATGTAAAAGAAAATGATATGTGAATCTCACCATGCTAATCTTATCGAATACTTGATTTGTACCCCACTCTATTCCAGGGTGAAATGTGCGTGTACGAGCCTATCTTCTGACGTATGTACAAGGTATAATCTGCCAGAAAATATCACAACGTTGTCAAATACAACGTTAACCACATACAAGAATATAATAGAGGCAGCGCAACGCGCTGTTACCGTGATTCTAGTAGCTGAGCATTCAAACACACCATACGAGAGGTGTGGCGCCGCGGCCAGGGCGACTGACGCTGGAATCTGGGGACCACGGTTCGATCCCCGGCTCCGGCGACAGGTTAGCTCAGCACCATGTGACTCTGGGCAATAGCTCGCTTAATCTTCCCGACGGCCCCCAGCGCCTAGAGACCCTTACGGGTGATTGTGCGCTTTACAAATGTGGACTTTACTTTACACTGGTCCACGCAAGTGCACCAAACAAAGATTATTTCCAAACTGCCAAAGGGAAGGCTGATTGGGTGGTTCACCCAACGGGAGACAGCTCCGGCCAGTGAACCAAATAGGAATATGCGGCAGGCAGTACCCGGCCGGGCGGCGGGGAAAGACCCAGCCGCCGGGCAGAGCACCAGGAACAGGGGAATATGTGATAGGCAGTACCCGGCCGGACGACGGGGAAAGACCCGGCCGCCGGGCGGAGCACCAGGAACAGGGGAATATGTGATAGGCAGTACCCGGCCGGACGACGGGGAAGACCCGGCCGCCGGGCGGAGCACCAGGAACAGGGGAATAAACGGAAAAAAGAAAATAAAACAAACACGAATTGCTCCAAACGTGTTTGTGGAGAAAACCCAAATGGAATCAGAAATGCCCCCAAAAGTATGAAAGAGTCAGCACGGTAACGAAACCGCCAAGGAGGGCTGCAGGATACAACAGAGTAGAACGCCCGCACGGAGGACGCGGAGGACCAGAACAGGAAACACAACTGACAAAAACCGGAAGTCAGGCAAATCCTACGGGGACAGAACAAACGGAATAGGGAGCTAGACGCTAGAACGCAAAGCGGCGTTCTGTTGAAGTGGTGCGTCATTTATGGTGACCAAGGTAATCAGAACTTCTCATCGAGCGGGACCTCAGGGCATGAAACATATGAGGTGGAGTAAGAGACAGTCCTTCTCATGAAAGAAAGATTTCGGGAGCCGAATCGGGAGGGCTGCAAAATAATATAGGAGACGAGGAAGGAAAACCCTTTTCGACATCGCAATCCTGTCGCCACTGACAAAGGAAGGATCAGCCAAAAGGTGATGGAGGATCGAAGGGACTTCAAAGCTAGTCATAAGTTACCTACGAGAAAATCATCCACTATGTGATAAATACGCACACCCAGGTACTGGAAGGAGTGAGGTTCTCACCGGAGTTCAGGACCTACCTCCGGCGGTTGTTTTGCTCCCAATTCACCCTGAGACCTGACAGCAGCTGTATTCCTCAAGGGATTGACAGGCCCCCTCAATGTCCGAGCGCTGCCCCCTGAGATATAGCAGCAAATTGTCCGCAGAGAGGGATAAATAGAGGAGGTAACTGTCAATTTCCAACCCTCTATAATATTGTCCGGTGTGCACCTGCAGTGCCAGCGATTCTATAGCCATTGCAAAAAGTACTGGTGACAATGGGTAGCACTGGCGTGTGCCCCACCCAATCATGTAGGAAGCACAAATTCAGCTTCCAGTCTTGACTCGGTCAGTCGGGACGAGTATAATAGCCTTGTCCAAATAGAAAGTCACTTCCCATGGCCCATGCTACCCATTGTAACATAAAGAAAGTCCAATCGTAGGGAGTCGAATGCCTTTTCCATATCTTTAGAAATTGACAGTGCCTTAGGGTAGTCCTCTAACAGAGTATGAATAACATGCAGCAATTGCCAAATGTTCGGGATCATGATTAAGGCTCCCAGTTTTCCCTTTTACAGATTTTTATTGATAAATAGACAGAAAACAATGTATTTCCTGTCTGTATTTATTTTTGAAAGTTGAAAAATATGGAAAATTGTGCTTCTTGTGGGTGACTCTCCATGCGGTCTTTCGTGATTTCCGGGACAACAGCTGAGCAGATAGACAGCATGGGGACTTAAAAGAACAGGTTAAATACTGGCATATGTTAACATAAATGTATATTATAATGCTGATATTTACCCGTGGGTGTAGAGTTTCACTATATTTGGCTACTCAATTTACTAAAACACGACAGACAGCAAAGTATGAGTGCACATTTATCATTTAAATAAATGTGGAAATATACCATTTTATGACTCCATTTATTTTTAAAACAAAAAATAAATATGGACAAATACCAATAAGATGGCGTAAAAATAAATATGGGTAAATACAGACTGAAATTTATAAAAAAGTAAGTACCATAAAATAGGGAGCCCTAATAATGATGTATAAGGGCACTTAGGCGTGGGAGCAGCCTGGTAACCAGAATTTTACTGAGCATTTTTAGTCTATGTTCACTATGGTAAGCAGACTATATGATGTCAATCGCTCCCCATCTCTGTCCTTCTTAAGTAATGGCACCAGCAGGGGCTCCCTCATTATGGAGGGGAGGCTTCCAGTTGTCTTAGCCATGTTATGAAGGGGAGTCAAGATTGGGGCCAAAGTCTCCTCATATGTCACATAGATTTCAGGGGTAAGCCCTCCTTTCCCAGGACTTTGCCCCTGGCCAAAGCCTTAATCACACCTCCTTACCTCCTGCTCTGTGATCTCACACCATTCCGCCACCCGCCCAGGGTGGCAGCCACCTTCGGTAATAGGTGCTTCGTGCCTGCCGCCAAAATATACCCCAGAAGAGATTGAGAGGATATTATGTCTCGGCAGCTGTAGAGAGAGGGGTAATATGATAGAAAAGTTGCATTGATCTCTGCCTGACTCAAGGCTGTACAAAAGGGGGTGGTGATGGACGGAGCATCAGAACCAATCAAACACTCACACCCAGTCAAAAGATCTGGGTTTGACCCATCACAGTTCTTTAGCCCACTCTGCCACCCCAGTTCAGACATGGCTATATGCAAATCAGTCTGACCCTGTGCCTCATGGGAACAGTCCAGCCCGAACTGCCAAGCCATGCCTTCCCTGGACCGGAAACAAGCTTCCGAGGACCGGTTTCTGGCATTCCAGCCGTCTTCAGCCCGGCTTGCTTGAATCCAGTGGCAAAGTGAGCAAGGGACTCACGTCTGAGCATACCCTGCCACACTTATGGCGGCCAAAAGTGGTACAAAAGGGGGTGGTGATGGACGGAGCATCAGAACCAATCAAACACTCACACCCAGTCAAAAGATCTGGGTTTGATCCATCACCGTTCTTTAGCCCACTCTGCTACCCCAGTTCAGACATGGCTATATGCAAATCAGTCTGACCCTGTGCCTCATGGGAACAGTCCAGCCCGAACTGCCAAGCCATGCCTTCCCTGGACCGGAAACAAGCTTCTGAGGACCGGTTTCTGGCATTCCAGCAGTCTTCAGCCCGGCTTGCTTGAATCCAGTGGCAAAGTGAGCAAGGGACTCACGTCTGAGCATACCCTGCCACACTTATGGCGGCCAAAAGCGGTACAAAAGGGGGTGGTGATTGACGGAGCATCAGAACCAATCAAACACTCACACCCAGTCAAAAGATCTGGGTTTGATCCATCACCGTTCTTTAGCCCACTCTGCCACCCCAGTTCAGACATGGCTATATGCAAATCAGTCTGACCCTGTGCCTCATGGGAACAGTCCAGCCCGAACTGCCAAGCCATGCCTTCCCTGGACCGGAAACAAGCTTCCGAGGACCGGTTTCTGGCATTCCAGCCGTCTTCAGCCCGGCTTGCTTGAATCCAGTGGCAAAGTGAGCAAGGGACTCACGTCTGAGCATACCCTGCCACACTTATGGCGGCCAAAAGTGGTACAAAAGGGGGTGGTGATGGACGGAGCATCAGAACCAATCAAACACTCACACCCAGTCAAAATATCTGGGTTTGATCCATCACCGTTCTTTAGCCCACTCTGCCACCCCAGTTCAGACATGGCTATATGCAAATCAGTCTGACCCTGTGCCTCATGGGAACAGTCCAGCCCGAACTGCCAAGCCATGCCTTCCCTGGACCGGAAACAAGCTTCTGAGGACCGGTTTCTGGCATTCCAGCAGTCTTCAGCCCGGCTTGCTTGAATCCAGTGGCAAAGTGAGCAAGGGACTCACGTCTGAGCATACCCTGCCACACTTATGGCGGCCAAAAGCGGTACAAAAGGGGGTGGTGATTGACGGAGCATCAGAACCAATCAAACACTCACACCCAGTCAAAAGATCTGGGTTTGATCCATCACCGTTCTTTAGCCCACTCTGCCACCCCAGTTCAGACATGGCTATATGCAAATCAGTCTGACCCTGTGCCTCATGGGAACAGTCCAGCCCGAACTGCCAAGCCATGCCTTCCCTGGACCGGAAACAAGCTTCGAGGACCGGTTTCTGGCATTCCAGCCGTCTTCAGCCCAGCTTGTTTGAATCCAGTGGCAAAGTGAGCACGGGACTCACGTCTGAGCATACCCTGCTACACATATGGCGGCCAAAAGCGGTACAAAAGGGGGTGGTGATGGACGGAGCAGTTTAGGCAATGATTGAATGTATCACTGTATAATGGAGCTGTGAATATAGGGCCCATGTACAGCTACACCAGGCAATAACGGGTAAAAACCCAACCACTCCCAAGTGTTTGTGAGTCCAAATCAAATGGTTATCCTCTTGTTGCAATGTATCCGTCAATGAGAAATGTTCTGTATAGGCCTGAATACGGTATGAGATTATATACATATCAATGGTTATTGTTTTGTAAGGTGAAAATTAACATGATGTGAAAAGTACTGGCAAATATACTAAATTAGAAGAGGCTGTTGCCTAGGAATGATAACAATATTTATTGTATATCTGTGTTATATATAAATGCCAATAAAAAGATATTTTAAAAAAGTCCTGGTTGATCTGGCAGAAACGAGCGGCCATATTTCCAAACAGGAGGCAGATTTTTTGGTAACAGGAGAAGGAAGAATTCCTTACTTTTACACATTACCAAAAATACATAAGAACAAAACTCCGCCTCCCAGACGCCTGATTAACTCAGGGATAGGTTCCCTCCTAGAACCTCTATCCAGGTTCTGTGACTTTTACTTGAAACCTCTAGTCCAGAGCACTACGACTTACCTGAAAGACACCAAGAGTCTTTTGAATCTCTTAAAAGAGATCAACATGGATAGTGATTCGACCCTCCTTGTGAGTCTTGACATTGAACGTCTATATACCAGCTTGCCCCAGAATGATACCATGGAGGTTATCAGTAAAGCTCTTGCAGAGGCCACCTGGGACTTTAGGACACCTAAAGCCTTCATTGTGGAATGCGCCAAATTAGCAATTTTTTTTTAATTTGAAGGGGACCTGTTCCTTCAAATAAACAGGACTTCAATGGGCAGTACATCTGCCCCTAGTGTAGCAGGGTTGTATGTCAAAGATTTTGAGAAAAGAATACATCCTTTATGACAACAATCTCTTCAGCAATCACATCACCTTCTGGAGAAGGTACATTGATGACGTCCTGCTGATCTGGCAGGGACCTGGCGAGGTCCTTCAGGAATTTCTAGAATAGATAAATAGATGTGACAAGAACCTCAAATTCACTCGCTGTGCTGACAAGAAAGAAATGGTTTTCTTAGACATAACAATCACAAAAGAAAATGGCAGGTTGGAGACAAAAACCTACCACAAACCTACTGCTAAGAATAACCTCCTTAAATTCGACAGCTTCCATCCCAGAGCACTAAAAGAAAATCTGCCCTATGGGTAATTCCTCCGTCTTAGGAGAAATTATAGCAAACTTGGAGATGATCAAGTACAAGCAGTGGATTGGTCTAAAAAACTTAAGATCCGAGGGTACCCTGACAGAATTCTAAATAAATGTCAAAAACGAGCTAGGAATCAACCATGTGAAGCACTCCTAGAAGAAAATCCTAAAACCACAACGGAATTCCCACTAACGTGTGAAAACATTCAGTACCATGTCTAACTCAGTAACAAAATCCATGAATAAGCACTGGAATTTTTTTGAAACTGGAGACAGAAAATGGGAAAAACCTTTATTTTCATTTAAAAGGGCAAGAAGCCTAAACAACTCTTTAGAGTCCACACGTCCTAGAAAGGCGGACATGGAAAAGACTGTCAGTGTTCACTTCCTCAGGCCTTCTGTAAGTGATTGGACACTTCCCCCGTGGAAACTGCAGTGTCTGTCATCTCACAACAACTACAAAACAGCTGGACTTATAGCCCAATAAGATCTGGAAACTAAGAGCACATACTAATTGCAATTCTACAAATGGGGTTTTCCTTATAACTTGTCCTTGCGGGTTCAGGTATATAGGGATGACATGTAGAAAATTCAAACAACGCATCTGCGAGCACCGCAGTAACATAAGGTGCAAGAAACACACAACGAAGATGTCGGAACATTTCTTGCAGAAAGGTCACACAACTAATGATCTATGATGGGCTATTATAGAGCAGATTCTAACCCCAGGTGACATGCAAAAGTCCCTCTTTGAGAAAGAACAATGATGGCTCAATGGACTTTCAACCCACAAACCGGGTTTGAATGATAACATTCCCTGGAATTCTTTAAATTAACAGTACAGCATAAATATAAAAAGTGTGACCAGACCCAAAATTGAGTGGAGGAGGAGATATTTACAAACTTGATACATCCAGCCTATGTACTGTCTGAGGGACGAATGTTCCTACTCAAGAGGGCCTGCATAGGGGCCAGTTGAGTTAATTAACTATCTGCATATGATCGTTTTTAAGTTCCATTAACCGCTGAACCTACAAGGGCTATTATATTGCAGGCTGAACAACTAGCCTTTCCCCCCCTTTTTTTATGATAATGAGTTTTATAAGTATAATAGTTACCATTTACCTTTTACATGCTTCAATGATGGGGAGATTAAAAGTTTACAAGCGGACATTTTTTCTACACACAAAGCTTGGAGGCAGGGCATGAGTGAGTTTGGAGTTTAAAAACAACCACCATGTCAATTAACCCAAAACAATATGTACAACCCACCTTTTACATACTGCAATGATGGGTGATGTTGGGTTTTGCTAATGTTACTCTTTCTAATACAGTTTTCAAGTTGAAACTTTTTTCTATTTACGAGGTTTGGAGGCAGGACAAGAAATTTCCATGGTGCTTCGCGCAAGGACGCGCATGTTACCTAGCAACAAGGCTTACGTGCGAACGTCCTTGTGCGCAAGGCAGTGACGCAGGGAGGAGCCAACCAATGGAACAACCGGTAGGGTTCTTAATTACGCCCAGCCCGGGACACCAAGTATCCTCAGAATCCCAGACTGGGACTGCAATAGGTGCTTTAGGCGGGCGTTGATCCTTGACGAAGTAAGTGAGGACCATGGTTTCGGCAATACTCTAGTGTATACCGATGACTGTAACTTGACCTCCCATTCCATCTCTCCTGCAGGGTTTGACTATAGGCTAGGCCGGTAGGATCCATGAGGTGCCGCACAGCTGCAATTTGAGTAAGCCTGATAGTTTCGTTTTCTCCGCCATGATGTTACCTTGACATATAGCTTGCACAATGTCTTTTTAATCTGATCACCGTCTCCGATTAGAAAAAAACGCATGGGCCCATACTATTGGGACCTTCCCCGGCACCAAGAGTGAAATACATTTTTTCGAGTTCTTATGGACTCGTTTGTTGAAACATACCACACTCGAGATAAGCACGTGGTGGAATGTGGAGAAACTGAATACACGAGAATTTCTCTGTAAAACATAAACCACGCAACAGTATCACCCTTATGTGGGTGCAAGCATGTGCATGTTGTAAGCTTAACACACGGATTGAGCATTACGGGTGAGGGAGGTATATCGGTGGAGATCCAGGTATATAGATCAATATCGCTCACTTTGTTACGCTGTTGTGTGAGATTACTGTGTAAACATACGTGATAGTCTTGAAATGTACTGAATCTCATGCAATGTGTTTTAGTGAGTTAAACCGTAAGTTGACGGTCAGGCTCGTTTGAACATGGGTGCACCTTAGCGAATTCACACCTACTTACCTACACTGGTCCTGAAGAAAGCCTTGTGTTTTTGTGCATGAAGGATGAAACATGTAGACCCTGTCACTTAAATATCACGGATGTCTACGGTCAATCTAACCTTATAGAACATCCACCTTCGTTTTTAGTCTTGTTGTCACGATTCGCTCCCTGTGCTCTCGTGCCCACCACCATGGGGCCGAATTGTGGGGCGTTCCAGTGTTCTAATATGCCTCCAGACACTCACCTGTATGCATATCCTGATTTCCAGGCATTTGGACACTTATTGGGAATTGACATCCATTCCCAATCCATGCCGGGTTTTGTGAAAGCCAGCCTGCTTAGACTTAAAGCCAGCCTACTCATGCCTGAAACTCCATTATCCAGAATTCCCTGCTCACTGCTTTGTCTCCACCCCTGCAGGCCAAGGATGGGTGGAGGAATTCAGCTCACCTGTGGCTGGCTGCTGCTAGCCTGCTCACACCAGCTGCATGTGATTACTGTGAGCTCTTTTAAGCCCCAGCTCCCTTCAGGCAAAGGTTGGTCATTGTAGCTGTTTTACCGTGAGACCGATCCTTGTTTCCAGTGCTCCTGAGCTTTTGCTCTCCTTGTTCCTGACCTGTTGCTGTTTTCCTTGTTCCTGCATTAGCACTGCCTGCAGTGCTACCCTGACCCATGAGCCTTAGTATTCCTTGTTCCTGAACTGCAGCAGTTTCCCTTCTCCTGAATTAGCACTGCTTGCAGTGTTACCTTGTTTCCTGAGTCCCTTAGCTATAGCTATTCCTTGTACCTGAATTAGCACTGCCTGCAGTGCTCTAGTTTCCCGAGTTCCTGAGCTATAGTTATTTTTTGTTCCTGGGCTTCAGCTATTTCCTGTTCCTGATTTGCACTGCTTGCAGGGCTCTCTTGCCTCCTGAGCTGTAGCCATGTCCTGTTTCTTGAACTAGCACTCCTGTAGTGCTACCTTGACTCCTGAGCTTTAGTAATTTCCCTGTTTCCTGAACTAGCACTGCCTGCAGTGCTACCTTGACTCCTGAAGCTTTGGCAATTTCCTGTTCCTGAACCAGCACTGTCTGCAGTGCTGCCTTGACTCCTGAGCCTTAGCTCACTTCTTGTTCCTGCCCCAATACTGCCTTCTATGCTTCTTTGTTTTCTTGATTCCTTAACCTGCACTATTCTAGTATACCCTTGTAGCCTCCCCTTCTGTATATCCTTTTCCAGTCCCTGCCTTTCTTCACATTTCCTTGGTTCCAGTTCTAGTTTGCTGTCTTTCTATTCTGCTGTTTTGCTTCTGTTACTTTGTATGTTTGTTACTTGCTTTCTGCCAAGTGTGCCCTGTGATTTCCTTCCTTTCCTGTTAAGCACTCCTCCTTGCTAGCTCCTTGTCTATTGTGCTTGTGTTTAGTTCTACCCCATTGCTGTTACTGCCTTGCGTGTTCCTGTTTGATCGCCAGGATCCGTGGGCACAGCTGACTACCTAGGTGGTGTTTCTTGTTCACTGTGAGTATTGTCTTTGTGTTACATTTATAACATCACCATAGGTATAAGCTCCACAGACCCTGCCTTTGCATGCATATCCTACATGTGGGTATTTTCAGTCCGTATCTGTAACAGCAATTGTGGGTAAGAAACTTACTGAGCTTCAGTCTTACTGTGTGGAGCTCCTGAGTGCTTTACCCCACACCCCCTTTATTGTTAATGTTGTTTCATATATATGTCTTGCACATTCATCCTGGGTGTAGTTATTCTGAATGCTAAATTGCCTTGTGAGTGCCCTTCCTTTCTGAGTCTTACCCATCTTGTTCACTTGTACAGGCTTCCCCGTTGGATCCCTTTTTCTCCTCTGACTCCCTTGTATGATCCTGGGCAGCGCTGTACTCCCCTTCCCGTGTACGTTTTCTACCCAGTTCCTAGTCCTTGCCCAAGTCCCTGACTGTGTTCCCCACATAGTCCCGGACAGTCCCTGACACTTGTCCTATGACACTCACTATTCACGTTGCACAAACAAACCTGCTCCGCTGTAATCAGGCGTTGTAGCACACCCGAGAGGCACAAGGCCCTTCGGGTGGGAACCCTATGATGAAGCATGTAACCAACTAGGTTGGTGAGTGAGGGTTCTTTTAAAAAGAAATTTACTTTCCTTTTTTCCAGTAATGTCACAGCAGTAATCCTTTCTGGATCTGCTCCTTTTGTGTTGTTGATATCATTCCCTGGGTTCCTTTTTCCCTCACTCTCTTTTTGTTTATTGAAGCCTTGTATTGGGGGCATAGATATTTGCCAACACGATGTTCCTCTCATCTAATTTCCCCAACAGGAAGGCTATGCAGATATTCCACCGTTTACAATACATTTGGGCCTTATGCCTCTTGGAAGGGGAGTTGAGTCCCCTGACATTCCATGTATTTAACCCAACAGTGGGTGTGATGTGGTTGAGAGTCGATGAGGGTGCCCACTCCCTTTGTTACCCACCCAGCTCCCTCTGACCGCAGGAGTAGCAGGATCAAAGAACACCCCCCCCCCCCTCGGTAGGAACTAATCAGTAGACATCAACAATATCCCCAATATGGGGTCGAGAAAACAAGAACATACCCAACAATACCCCCAGGATAGTTGTGCCGGAACACTCCGTCCAAACCAACAAAAACCATAGCATGCAAGTTCCTCCATTGTGACTCAAAATGATCAACACCCGAGGACACAGGGGGCGGGGGGACCAGACAGTATCCATTCTCAGTTCCCATGCTCTCTTGCCGGGGACACAGTAATGAAGAAAGGTAAAGGCAGAGCAGCTGAAAATCCCAAAAGTAACGCAGTGCCTCCTCCAGGCAGTCCCCATATAAAAGATCGGCCGTCACAAAGGGGGCCAGAAACAAATGCTGCTGTTAGATGAGATCATCCACCCATTGGTGGTTGACCCTGGGTTGGTGAATGCTGGAGTCAGAGTCAGTAACGTCACCAGAGGAGGCTACACCTTAGGGGTCTGCCCTGGGTCAACCCAGCAGTGAAGGAGAATCTAGGCCCCAGTCCCTGCCCACTCACACCTGTTGTTGCAATGGTTGTAGCGTTCACTGCCTCTTGGAGCGGGATGTTGCAATGCCGCGATGCAGGCGGGTCCCCCATCCCTCAGTGCTACAGTCACCGAGCCCCTCCCATGCTGTCATCGAGGTGTCAAAAAATAGTGATTGATCATCGTGTTAGACGTGGAGCCTGGCAGGAAAGAGCAATCCATATAGAATAGCAAGGTTCCGCAGCCTCTTCATGACTGCAAGAAATGACGCTCTGAGACTGTGGGCGGTGGCTGTGAAATCCGAGATGTTGAAGACTTTAGCATTTTCAACATGGTAGGGCTCTGTTGTGCGGGCGTGATGCAGAATATAGTCACGATGCCGAAAATGAAGGAGTCGGGCCATCACCGGTAAGGGCGATGCACACTGCATGGGAGGCCGGGATGGAACCCTGTGGATTATTTCCAATGCATAAGACTTGAAGAGGCCCTCTGGGACGACTTCCTCCTGCAGCCAATCTTCAAGAAAGGAGATCATGGAGTCCCCTATGATGCATTCAGAGTGACCAATAACTAGTATGTTATTGCAGCATGCCCTGCCAATGCAGATGCATGCTCCTTAGTGTCAGAGGCCAAGTCTGCCACCATCGCCTCAACTGTATGCACTCTGTCCACTATTTTCCAATGATCATCTCAGAGCAGGCCCAAATCCACCACCACAAAATCAATCTTGGTTTCAAAAGCCTCTCTGGTGGAAAGGATTGTGGTGGAGATGGCGCCTAGTTTGTCACTCTGGGCAGAGCCTGAGCTGAAGTCAAACTCCGCACCGGGGAGGATATTTTTTGCTCTTCCCTTGACAGGTGAGGGCTGCCCATGGACCTAGGAGTGGCAGCCTGCAGAGACCAGAGATGCAGACAGGGTGAAGCCTCCAAGTAGATGTGGGTACCCCCAAAGTGAAGACTTTGTCAACAGCGGTATATCAGAGGCAGCCATCAGTGGAAGGCGAGAGTGGAGAGTTGGAGGAGCAGGTCAAGGTTTGCCGATTTATGCTGCTCGCTGGGCCCCAACAGGCACGGAGGCTAGGTATGAGGCAAACAGCGTTGTAAAATCATCAGGCCTCGCCCCATAGTATGTCAAATCATCAACAATCTCCCCGGGGTCAGGTGCCATATAGTGGGCCAGCAAATCTCTCCCCAAAAGAGTCAGATCACTGAAGCAGGGTGAAAAAAAGTCCTTTTTCTCCAGGCAAGTGGGTAAAATAAGTGTTGCGGGACAGTCCTACATCTTGTATGCCCGGGCAGTCCACCATCCAGGTGCCAGTAGCACAAGGCAGAATGGCCCCCCCGGTGATGCCACAATCTGTACAGGTGGAGGGCACCACGGGGTGGCTGCCACAGAATGCCAGTGCATCTCCAGGGCAAGTGATCCCCCAGTGCTTAATATGAGCCAGTGGTTTCCGATGCTCGGCACTGGCACTTAATTGTCAACACCGGCTCTTATGACAGTCTGCCACATGGTGGCGCTCTCTATCTAGTTTACAGATGAGCAAACCAACAGTTGTATAATAATTCAATGCACATTACAATGACTAATACCTGCCGCCCATGCCATTCTTATAGCCTTAGGGGCATAGAGTAGTCTGATTTGTTAGACTTGTATAAGAGTGATGCTTTGTAGTTGTGTTGGTACTGTCATTAGCAGCGCTGCATGCAATGGGTAGTGAAAGTTGCAGTGGGCTCCTGATGAGGGCCCTGGCACGTACTTTTTTTTTTACAAATTAAGCACTGGATCCCCCGCTCACAGGCAGCTTCTCACTGCCTCCTACAGACCGGCCAGCCACCCCACGCAACACAAAGTGCGCAGGTGTGTAGAACATAGAAACCTTCTCAGGGGTCTCACTGATACTTGGTCCTTTTAAACCAACAAAGAAGAAATTGGCACAGAAGCTGAAATATAAAAGTAACATCTTTATTAACCTCAAATGAGGGAGACTATGTCACACAGAAGCCTTAGCAACTGAATGAGGCAGTCCCAAGAGTACAGAAAACTGGGGCCTTATATATGCTATGGGTTACATAGTCAGCTTAAGACCAAGGGGCAGTCCTGGCTCATGTAAGCATGCAAAATGACTAATATGGACATGCAAGATCTGCTTGCTCAACAAAGTGGGAGGAGCTAACAGTTGCTAATTCTGGTGAACACATCCTGACATTTACAGACTAGAAACAACTGCAAGGACAGCTGCAAGCTCAACTGAGCATGTGGGAAGGTGGATGATGCTAAATATAGTTAGTTTCTCCGCAGATTACAAGAGCAGTCAACACTGAGGGAGGACAGAGCACATGGCGAGCACGTGGCAGCACATTGCAAACAAGATGGCTGCCAGAAATACAAAATGGCTTTCAGCTCTTGCAAACAAATCCCTGCAATATTTAACAGGTGGAGGACTCGGTGGGACAGAGTGAGTGCCGCAGGTGGGTGTTGTTCCCGGCTTCCAGAAGGGCCGCGCAGCTACACAGGTGACAGCGTCGCACTCCTGGTGGGGCAAATACTCGCGCCAACGCCAAATCGAGGTAGGCTCCTCTAGTGCAGCCACATTGTCCCCATCAGCTGTCACCAGCTCCTCCTGGTCCCCACTCATGAGCTGCTCTCCCTTGCCATTGTGAAAGAGCATGGTGGTCCGTGTGCCACGCTCAAGCAGGGCTCCGACCTAAGAGTTGACGCCCGATACCAGCAGGTCCGTAGTGCTCGGGTAGGCCGGGCAGTGGACAGCCACTTTTGCTCCGTACAAGCCCGCTCCAGCTGCAGGAGAAGGTAAGAAGACCCTGGTCCGGGCGAGGAGCAATGTAGCTGTGCTGCTCATACCATGGCGCTTCCCCAACCCCCACCGCAAACCATGTGCTTGCAGCCAATTTTATCTGAATTTCTCTATCTCACATGTGGACACATCTTCGAAATAAGGATACCATTATGGATGACTTTTGTCTATAGTGTATCATTGTTTTAACATTCCAACATGGCCAAAATGTTGGTTCTAAATGTGGAGGCCATGCTGTAACTTTAAAACAAAGATAGACTATTTACAATGTCTTTGCAAGGTGGACACCAGCCACTATGTAGAGTTTTTTCTGCAAGCATATGCTTTTTTCTACTTGTATTCTTGTCAATGTTGTGGGTGTTTTATTATAGTTGTGTCAGAAGATGAATGCATGAATGAGTCAGCGGGTAGATGAACTGATGGATGAGTGCAAAGATAAGTGACAGGGTGCATGTACGATGACTTACTGAGTGCCTAAACCCATAAATTGTTCAAGTAAGAAAGGTATCTACAAGGGATTTCACTTAATTCACACAGTGATTGAAATTTAAACGTAATTTGTAAGTCAATGCAATATAGTCAGACTCCATGGTGTCCAACTGAACAACCAGAAACAATAAACGTGATTATTTTCAAAACACAAGAAGAGGAAAAAGCACAAAACACACGGAAAGTCCTAGTCAGAAAGAGAAATGTATCTGATAAAGCATAAAAGGGTACACATCAATACAATCAATGTAGGCAAACGAGTTATGAAAAAAGATGGACATATAAATTTGAACATACAATTCATAACATGACGTCTGCTCCTAAAAATAAATAACCAATATTATCCTATTATCGATAAATATGGTTTAGATACAAAATTCTTGGAGTTGATGGAGATGCTGACGTTTTGGTCTCAGTGGCTTCAGTCCATTAGACCATCTTCAGGACATACAGTTTAATGCCAGAAACATAACCTTCTATAATAGCTGCAAGGAAAAACAGATGTTGTCCTTGAATTTAACAGACGCTAATTGATACGCAGCGTTACAAATCGCTTGTGTTGATAGACACAAAAAGTTGTCTAGGCGGGAAAACCAACAATGGGTCTTCTGGTATTCTTTTATGAGGTTGAAAACCACTTCCAGAATAATTTAGGTGATGCTGTCAACCGAGAGGCGTAGCAATGTTGCATAAAGAAAGGTATGTTTCTAAACCATATTTATCGACAATAGGATAATATTGGTTGTTTATTTTTAGGAGCTGACGTCATGAGACGTCTGGTTTGTGTGGGCACAAACTCCGCCACAGCTGAGTAGGCGAAATATCCTATTTATTGGCTGCTGGTTAATCAAGCTTGAAGGACACAGTGTTCCTAAAATTGTGCAATAAAACATTATCTTAGTTCCCTTGAACAAACTTCTTTGTTACAAATATGACAGAGGGCGGAAATAAACCAGTAGTGAATAGGCACCTCTTAGCTGGAGAAGATACAAACGCAATTCAAATTGCACCTAAATTCAGACATACGATCACACTGAATCTATTAGAAAATGGTTTTACAAGCTAGATGTGGCATGGTAGCTTTTGTGATTGAGGCACAGAAATCAAATAACACAGAGGTATTTTATTCATGGGTTACATTCCCAGCAGCAGATGCAAGAACACAGACATTTCACTACTATAGAGAAGGAGATGCACCAGCGGAATCTGGTCCGTTCGAGGACATAGAGGTTCCACTCACGTACCAGGATACTTATACTGGTTTTTAGGTGCCCTACCCCACATAAGAGGAAGTGTAAGATTAGGCTCGCTCGAAGGAGAAGGGGCAACTTGGCCTATATTAGCGGCCTACACACCACGTCCTGACATTGAAAAAATGACACCAGGAGACTTACTCATTTAACACAAAGATTTAATTAAAATTTACAGAAACTTGACGCAATTTGTTATACCCTACTTAGTTGTATTTACATGTATTCCAGCCCTGTTGCCTCTAGCTGCTCAGCCAGAGTGTGAGTCGGTCACGGAATGTTGGTGTGCCTGTGATGCGTGGAATGTCTGAGTGGATGAGTGTTGGCGGTTAGAGATGGGCTGAGCAGCTAGGCAGGCTGCTCCTGGTGGGGCGAGTACCACACTGGGCTGGCTGGAGTCAAGACCGATGTAACTTGGACTAAAACTGAATATATACATCCTGGCTCCTGGTGTCTACCTTCTTAGGACACAACACAATTCGTCATGAGGACTTTCACAGTCCAACCAGCAACAGTTGCAACAAATGGAATTCAATGTCAGGTACAGCAACTAAAATCACACTACAAACGTTACAAGCGGTAATGGGCAAAATGCTCACAAATTGTGAACAAATGCCATTCTGGATAGCTCAGAAAATAACTCGGCTCTAGGCAGTATTCCCGAATACTACCCTGTATGAAAAACACAGGATTCTAACAATCTGCTTGCCCATGGGGATAACACCACAAGTAGAAGATTGTACCACTTGGGGTCTTTGCTGTCATATATACTAGGACTCATGGTATTCCTTCATTAGCAGTAATACCTGATGTATTAAGACAAATACAAAACGAATATGGAGCAGAACCTGCTCTGAACTTGGGGATGACGTTACTGGGTAACTATGACTAGGTATCAGCCATAATACTAGCTAATATTAAAGGGGAGGCAGCTTCAGTGGCAATCCGCCAACGCCTAAGGGAGTTCAGTCTGTTAAATCAACAACACGAACTGCCCAAAATAATTGAAACTGCGTGTGCAGAATTAGGCAGGGACAGTTTGGGTGGGAAAGCTCTAAAACATCAACTGTAGGGCAGTTCCGAAAAGGACACTTCTAAGCAGACACCTGCTTCTTCTAAGAAGAAGTGGGATAATAAAAATAAAAAAACGTTTAAAGAAAACAGATCTCAATCCTGAGGTAGATATCCTCCACAGGAGCAATCTGAAAAGAGGAATAGGGATAGCATTAGGAAACCTGAAAGGTATCAGTATACTGATACATGTTCCTCTCGTTCCTTTCAGGGCTCGACGAAAAACTCAGAGAGAAGGATGGTCAGAACACAAAGAGTAGCGTACTGAGTCCAGAGACAAGCAGCGTGCTCAAGACTATACATCCAAAAAAGAAAAGCCAAAATCAAAACTTCAGTTTAAAAAAAAGAAGGTTGCAGGCCTGAAGATCAGACATGCCCTGAATTCTGAAGACACAACTTCTGAAGGGGGAATGGGCTCTGACGATGCTAGAGAGTGCGGCAGAAATAACAATAGCTCGCCAGAACCTAAATGAATTTCTGGTAACAGCGGACTTGAATGATTACATCACGGTGGAAACTCCAGATACGAGGGTGAGTGTCCCACATAAGTTACATGAAATAACACTCCAGATGGAGGGGGGACAAGCCCAGGAAAGTTAAAGGTCTATTTTGGGAGAACCTGTCATCTGGTTATGACATCCTATTAGCTGAACAATATTGGTCACCAACATTCGTTGAGTGCCCTCGGGGAGAAAATATAATTATTCCAGCTTTCTCCAAACTTGTTCCCATACATATTAAATACACATATGCACGGGAATGGCCAGTTGCCCAAGCTCCAGCATTGTACAAAAATCATGCCGGATTGGATGAGAATTCAACCCACCATGTGATCCCGTTAAAAGTCTCACCAAAAGCACAGAGGCAATATCCAATAAAGCAAGAAGCTAAAAAACAGGTCAGGGATATCTTAGATCAACTTGAATATCAAGAGTTCATTGAAACATGTACCTCACCAATGAACAACCCTTTGTTTACCGTATCAAAACCGGACAACTCACTCATATCGTCCAGTTTTAGATTACAGACATTTAAACACATGCACAAAGACATTCGCTGTCCAAAATGCACACTGTGCCGCATTAATGAATAACATTGTGCGGAAGAAATACAAAACTACACTTGATATTTCAAATTGATTTTTCTGCCAAAATATAGTGCCTGAAAGCAGGTATTTGACCTCATTCTCAGTGACAATTTTGTTATCTCCCCCAGGGGTATAAGAACAGCCCGGGGGTATTTTCAGCACGAGTAACTGAGTTACTCCAAAATTTTGATGAGGAAGCATTGGCCCATGTGGATGATATTTATCTGACGACCGACAACTTAGAAAAGCACTTGACCAGGGTTACAGGGCTACAAATTGTATTTAAAAAAAATCAAAAATCGCCTACCTCAATGCCCTATTTTTAAGATATGCTGTCAAGTGAAGGGACAAGTCTGGCGGCTAACTTTTTAGAAAAGTGTGCCCTGCTCCAACCTCCAAAAATCATCAAAAAATTTACAATCCATACTGGGATTCCTAAATTTCGGCAGAACATACATTTTGGATTACGCAGAAAGAGTAAAATCTTTCTACAACTTAATAAAACCTGACTTTTCAATTAGACAATGGACACAGGAACACACAAACATCGTACGTGGGTAAACGTACGCAATTTAGTGATCCGTGTAATAGCTGGTCAATGCGAGTACACTTAATTAACCTTCAATGAAGGCGAAACAGTACCAATCGCTTACAAATCACACCTGTACACAAACGAAGAATTGAGTTTCATTTCAACAGAGAAAATACTGACAGCAGTTCAGATCGCTGGAGCAAGAGAAAGAGCACTAGCTCAGGGAAAATGCATAATTGTCGTAACCCCAGTACCAGCTTTAGAAGATGTTACAAAGGCTAGCATTCCAATTGCAAAAGCCTTACATCCGAGATGGATGCAGTGGGCTAATTCTCTTACTGCAACGGATGTTGAATACAGATTTGATCCAAGCCTAAAAACACAAGCATTTCTGCAATACGACCAAGCATATCCTCTACCAAATGAAATCTTGCCTCTAGATCGGTATGAATATATAATTTACAATGACGGATCTGCACAACCGGCCATACAGTGCGGCATTCTCAATCGTTAAAGGTCGTATGCAGGATGGAAAGTTCCATCCAAGTTGCACCAAAATGCAATCTCTAGGAGACTGCACAGCTCGGTTGGCAGATTTAAAAGCACTGATATTGGCACTGGTGAATAAGATCATGAATTCCCCACACTGATAGTGTGCGATTCTTTTTACTGTGTGCAATCATACAATGAATATTTACATCATTGGGAACAAAACGGGGTCAAAGACGCAAAAAGTGGCACAATTAAGCATAAAATGCTATGGGAACAGGTATTTGAGTTAAAAAATGAACTACCACGGGCTCAAGTGATTCATACACTGAGTCATCAACGTGATGGCGTTCACATTGAAGAGAATTCATTTGCTGATGAAGCTGCAAAGGGGGCTATACGCACATCTTCGGTTGCTGCAATCACTTGTTCAAAAACGAGGCTAGATGGTGAGATTATGGTTGCTGTCATTGCTTCACGCAAGGGCAGCTCAGCAGTACCAAAGAAATTTCCACTCAAGTACTCCTACAAGTTAGATGCAAACAACATTCCATATGCTCAGATTCCTGGAGTGGGAGATAGAGAAATACCAAATATGGATTGTAGACATGGTTTGATGGTTACAGTACACAAGGGTTTGGGCTCTGTGCACACAGGTGTTACAGCGACTATTTCTTTGTTGAAACAGGAATATTGGTGGCCAGGTCTAACAAAGCAAACTAACGACTATGTCTTGAAATGTGACATCTGCCAGCAGATGAAAGGCTCCACCATAACATACCCGGCACAGACACCATTATTAAAATCAGATAAACCTCTTGCTTGTGTGTATCTGGACCACTGCGGCCCCTTACAATCTGATGGGGCTTACAAGTATATCTTGGAGGCAGTGGATTCATGCTCAAGATTCCTATGGGTTTGGCCTCAGCGTTCGGCTGATGCTCGAACTGTTATCAAAGATTTGCAAGTCTTCATAGGGGCACACGCAGTTGGCACGTTACATTCTGACCCTGGATTGGCGTTTAGCTCTCGGGCTTACAAAGAAGCCATGGAAAGTATGGGTGTAGCATTGCCGTACTCCTCTCCATACCATCCTGAGAGAAATTCGGTTGTGGAGAGGAAAAACCAGGACCTAAAGCAATCTTTAACAACTAGAGTAGTAGGCAAGGGCGGTAGTAGGGTCAATCATCTATATGGGGTACAGCGAGCACTCAATTACCAGCCAAGAAGTTCTCTAGGGGGTGTCACTCCTTACGAGGTCATATTTGGGACGAGAATGTGGGTACCTGATCTTGACTGTGTAGGCACAGTGGCAGATGAAAAAAACATTTGATATCCATGATCGTTTGGCTGCTTTACAGGATCCAAATGAATCCAGGACACAACAAAGTAACATCCACATGAAACAGGCCGCCACTGGGGAAGTCAAGGCTGGCACGGCAAGACCTGTCTGGATCCCAAAAGTCGGGGATCTGGTCAGAGAAAAAATAGCAGATAAAAAAAGAATTTGGACCATCATACAGAGAGCCTTACCAGTCCTAGCAATTCAACGAACAAGAACAGTGCTTTTGCCGCCTCTTGCCGGGAAAAAGGAGAAAAGATTTGTCTCAATTGACCTAATCAAACCACACTAGGTGGCCAATACTAAGCAGTAGGCCTCGTTGACTCCACAGTAGCAGACGCGCTTCTCTAGCTACAATCCAAGAAGTTCAAACAGAAAGACTCATCATGTTTGAAGAGCCTCTTGTACGGAATGAAGGACTATGCAACAATGCCATGGAACTTATTCCTCTTGAACCCGAAGTTCAACTTCAAAATCAAACTCAAAATAACAACCAAGTTGCAATTAAACCAAATACAGATGTCTACGTCAACATGCCTTGACGAGAACAAAATGCGATTTCAATAAATGCTGATGCAATTCCAACAATTGATCAAACTGCTTCTGGTTACTCCATGAACTCTGATACGTTTTTTTTTGGATCCAAGTGAACCAGAAATGACACCAGCCCAACAAACACGCAATCAACAAGTCAAGAACTTTCTGAACTTTCTCAAAAAGACTTACCTGGTATCGCCTTGGGAGAACTCTGGGTAATTACTGGGATACTATTCTTTCTTTTCTGGGTAGGCTTAGTTATAACTTTTAGCATGCTTATTAATGGACGATACCTTCAACAAAGCTCTACAGCCCAAAACGTTAATTTGTTTCTGAATCCACATCAGTCTTCTCATCGTGAACACAGAGACTTGTCATCAGTGAACATTACAGCAGTTCCTATACCGGACGGTATAGTTTGGGACAAGGTTGATTTTGACATATTCGGACCGACTGAACTTTTAAAAATTTCTCATATATTTAAAATGTCATTGAGTGAGATCATTACCTCCAGTACATTTTCTGATGATTGGGACTCTGAAACTGTTAATAACATCTTGTCTGATTTAGAAAAACTGCCACATTACCGATCACTGAAATGCTAGAAGGTACTTCAGACTATGATACTTTGTTCTGTTACCAACATTATGATCATCATTTCTTGCACAAATCTATACCACCTAGAAATGTTTTTGAGTACCATCAGTGGGAACATTGCCCTACACCACCAAAAAGCAGGTCACAAACATTTGCACAGAAATGTTCTTATCAGTTGCACCGACATCTGCACTGAAAATTATGTTGACAAACACAAATGCCAAGCGCGAGCAGAGCATCGGCAAGCGCCCACTTAGGGCCCGGCCCCTCCCTGATCTAGATAGGGGCGGCCGGTCTGCTCCAATGGGCGACCGGCCGCTTATCACTTTCGGGGCAGGACGCACTTCCGGTGCGACAGAGGGCGGAGCCTGGTGACCTATTTAGGTTCTAGGGGCAGGGACCCCGGCCTCTCCTTCCTCTGTTGCACCGGATCGTGGCGGCCTCCCAGAAGCGTCCCCCCTTCTACAGCCCCTTTGTATAGTTTTAAACTTTCTCGTATCCCCTTGTCCGGAGCTGGAGGTCGGAGGTTCATCGGGTTGACGATTCAACCCAGCCAAGCGCGTGGTGGGAGGCGACGAGGAGGAGAGGCGCGTCAGGTTGCAGCCGTCCATCTCGCCAGGTAAGGAGTCGGGGGTGCCGGGGGGGCCTGTGTGCAGCCGCGGATTGCGGGAGGGGTATCCGGGGCGGGCGATGGTATGGAGTCTGCTCCTGTGGTCTGCGGCTGCCGGCAGGGCTCCTGGGCCTACGGGCTCCTTTCTGGTCAATGTGGGCGGGCTGAGGGGGGCGGTGAGTGTCCCCCATCGCATCCCCGGGACGGTCTCGTGGCCTCACCTGGCCGATAAGCGGACGGGGAAAACTGAACACGGTCCACTTAGGGCCCGGCAGAGAAGGCCCGGTACAGGCAAAGTGTAATTGCAGTCAGATTTGCGGGCGGGTCCTGCCCGCACGGAATCGGCTTCCGCGTTTCCCGCCTTAAGCGAAGGCTGCTTCTTTAAATGTCCAGACATCCGGGAGGGGAGACCAGGGTTCGAGCCTTGGGATGGTGTGGGTTCCATGCGAGTTCACACGCCTCTTGTGTGTATAAAAGGTCAGAGAAAGATCAGTTCAGCAGATGGAGAAAGAAGCTCCTGGTCACAGGGACAGCACGGGTATTGCGCTCGTGAAAGTCAAGGATACAAAGGCCTCTATCCAGCATCACAGTTGATGTCCCTCGGTAGATTTGGGAAGAAGGCACACCTGCCCAGCCTCGACGACGCTCACGATTGTTTTTGGGCTAATGAGTGAGTCACGGAATTTGAGCTTCAACTAGTTCGAGCGACCATGTGTGTGTTACTATGCAATCGCCCCGAGGGGCGCAGGGGTCCCTTGAGTGAGCCGTCCATCATAGTGGGTAAATGGCGGGAAGACAGTGCATACCGCGAGTGCGTGGGCGGGGCCAAACGGGCGGGGCTTTCATGTTCTAAAATGAGAAAATACCGGATATACTTATTAGAATTGCTCTACATTCTAGAATTTCTAGGTTTTTCTAATCATTTCTATATTTAGAATACAACTATTTATTGCAATAACAATTTGCGAGGGTTTGTGATGGGTAAGGTATGTTCAGATCTCGGCAGCAGGCACTCAACCTACTACTGCTGGGTCCCATCTCAGATAAAATATAGCACCGTTTACGAGGTACTTCATAGGACTAGTGAGCGCATGGTCCTTCAAGGCAGTGATTAATATCTCGGTTGTTAACTAAGGAGACGTGTTTGATAGTAACCAGTGCTGCGGGTCCCCTCCTCCTCCGAAGCGCTTGTGAAATCAGTGCAAAGCACACACACCGTTCTGTGCGGATTGTGTTGCCACAAGCACACAGCTTGTTGGGGACTCTGTGTACTTCCTTCCATCCCTCCTCCCCCTCGTCCGTCTGTCGTGGTTCAATCTGGCACCACCTGGTCCCCGGGTGGCCGCAGCAACAAGTAGGCAGGGAAGAGGTGCTTCATTTCTGCGTGTTTGAAATGAGCCAAGTTACGACAACGCCATATTCTAGGCACTGCAGCAGAGACCTGAAAGGGCGTAGTGCAAGATTCGTCGCTATAAATAGTACGAATGTAACATCTGGCCGTCACTGTCACCCATTGTTATCCCAAGAGGTTTCGCACAGCAATTTTGGTGATAATGGCCATAATATAACAGGTTGCATAGTTGTGCGTGGCAAATGTTGCAAATTTGAGACTTCGTACTGTGGTACTCCACAGGAGTAGCAGGATGACTCAGTGAAACGAGCTAGTGATGTGATATGCTGTGATGTGCCGATAAAGGGTCTGTTTTTCTGCTATGTTGACTCAGCCTTTCAGACATTAAAGGTGGATAAACTTAATACTAAGATTTTACCTAATGGTAATAGTGGATATCTATAGCACGTAGAAACGTCACTAATGCATTCTGAAGCGGTATTTCGAAACAGTTGGGTATCAGACATGAAATGTATGCATTCTACACATTGAATATCAAGTAAAAGGTATAATAATGGCCTTAATTTATGTCGTGAAATTCGTCACTCTGGGGGCTTTGGGATTGAAAGATCGACAATTGTAGTTGAAAAAGTGCAAAACGGAAATGGAGAAGCGTACTTTGGTTATATATGGAGTCTATGAAATGGCCCATGAGTTTGAAAGACAAAATATGTAATTTCTTTGATTGTCCATTATCAATTGTTTTGAAGGTAGTTACGAATTATGTAAGGAATTTTAACCCTCAGCTGCTAACATTTCGCGGACTCCATCGGTGGCGCCATCACTTACCTCATCGGTATGCCCGAACCCCAAGGTGCCTGCAGGGTGGCTAGTTCCTAGTCTACAGATACCGTGGTATGCTAACAGGGTGCCCAGCTAGGGGCCAATACATATGCCACATATAAAGTCATCCCTGGTATAGGATGTAAAGTGCAAGCATGACCTAGAATATGAGTGATGATATTTAGGAACTCAGTAACGTGCCTGGACGTCATGGTGTTCGGTGTGTATGTCTTGAGAAATGTTGCATCTTTATCGCTGTGCCATAAGAACACGAATGGATCAGCCTATCATGGTTCCAGGAAAATGCATCAAAAAAGGGTACTGGGCAATGATGCATCACACTATGGTGCAAAAATCGATATGCTATTTGATTAGTGTGACTAAAATCCGAAAGACTTACGTTTATTACAGGAGAAAAGGCGTCATAATTTGCTGCGTTTCTTTTCTTTAGTTGGGTCACTGAAATGTTTTCATCCGGGGGTGAATGCAAAATGTCCAGTATTTGCAATCATTCTAAACTATGCTTCATGAACGATGTCCTCGGAGGAGTGGCTCTCGGAGGCGTAGGTGTTACAAGGCAAAGGCTGACGAGTTTTATCTCTTCAAAAATTGTGGTTTTATGGAGACAGGTGCTCCGCACGCTTTCACAGGCACTGGAGCACTCCATATTACCTGACCCGAGGAGATGTTTGTTAAATATATGGGAACCCACTGACTTGAACCGCTACGAGAAACTATGGGTCACAGCGGGGTTAATGGTGGCAAAACGTGACATCGCACAGCGCTGGGGGGCAGCAGAACTACCAACCAAGTCCCAATGGTGCTTAAACATGGATCGAGTAATGTTAATTGAGCGAGCAGTATACGTCAGCCGTGCCTGTCCCGGGAAATGGAATAAGATATGGCTGAAGTGGAATGTATACAGGGGGGACATCTACGAACCACTGCGTGAAGATGAGCAGGACGATTCTGAGGATGAGGAGGGAGAGGAGGGTTGAACTTGGTCGTGAAGGGGATGGGGGGAGGGGGCCGGGACCGCTGCTGTAGCCTCTTCTTGGAGTTTAGGCAGTTGGGCTGAGAGGGATAGGAGTGGGTAGGGAGGATAAAGAAATGTGAGTACTGTGAGATGCTGTCAAATTCCCTTATTCCCAAGAGACACTGAAGTCCTGAAGTGCACGAGATAATGCTTCACCGCACTGTCATTCCTAACTGTTATTTTTCTAAGTTTGTTGTTGTTTATAACAGAAAAACACAAAAATACATCAAAACCTCATGTCTTGCATTTAATAATGGCTCGTCAGGCACTTTTACACTTTTCGGTACTCTCCACCGTGCATTGGTTGTGAATGTGATGTCGATATCCTTTCTGTTGGTGGCTATGATATACAATGATCCTCTGATAGCGGCCGGCCCACAGGGTTGTAGGCGTTCCGCTGTGTAAGGTGCAAAGTGCAATAAAGGTTTTGTTAAAAAAAAATTAAAAAAAATTGTGGTTTTAGCAATTTTAATGGACCCCCACGGAAGTACTGTGACCTTTGTGTCTGCACCTATGAGAATTTCGGTAATCAATCCTGGATGTAATTGAGGGCCATTGTTTGTTTACATCTTGCTCCCGATGGCTGGGTTTGGTTTGGTAAGTGCTTATGGTTTGCAGATCCACAAGAAGACCTTAGAGGAACTTAATGGGAGCAGACTGTCGTAGGGGGACAAGTCTTTATTGGTTGTCAGTGGGTATTTATTAATGAACAAAAGGGATTAGGAGGGGCAGAACGTGCAAGAGTTGAAGTTCAGCTCTGTGTGATCTAAATAGGACAGGAGTGCTCCCTTACCAGCGAGTAAAGAGGTTTATTGCTAGTACTTAAGACAAATGAGGATAGCCCCATGTGGGTACCTTGCATAGTAGTCTCAGTGGCTTATAGTTATCGTGTACATACGGTTCACGGTACTGCTAATTCCGGAGTGGAAACCATATGATAAGCTGCGTTATTAATTTACTCCAAGACCCCCCCCCCCCATATGTCAATTATCATCCTGGAAAGTAGGCCAGATTCGGGTAAATAAGAAGTAGCTAGATTTCACTGGTCTGGTCGCCTTGTCTGATAACATAGGACCCCGCCTTCAATTGGCGTGTAGTTCCCATATACCCTAGATGGGCCCGTCAGGTTGGGATATCATAGACTAGGTTTTGTAGGGCGGACAGCCTCCATGCTCCCCCTCCGTATACATTAGGCTATATGGATCAGCGAGCGCACAGAGTCTCTTGAATCTCCGCCTAGTTTCTAGCATCCCCGGAACAGGACGGCCCTGATCCCCAAGAACATGGAAACTATACAGTCACTCAGGCTCACTTAGTTTGTCTCAGGAATACACAGGATAAAACGGGCTGTCCGTTTCCATAGAAATGTATATAACCGTTTCCCTGGCGCGCAGCAGGAGTTGGACAGGCCTGGGGTCCTACTTGTAGTATGTTGACTGTCTGTAACAGTACCAAAGCAAGCCGTTCAGAGTAGTGTTAGCGGGACTGGGACTGAGCGTGTTGGGATACCCGGCCCTCTCAGGCAGGGTAGGTAGGGCAACGCTAACTGCGGAGGCAGGCTTACCAGACAGCACAATGGAATAGGTCGGGCGCTGGTCGTCCAACGGTGGCATGAGACCCATTTGGCCAGAATGGTAGTGTCAGAAATGCTAATGATTTGCCAATGACCATACTTTTCTATTTCTCTCCTGTTCAGTAGTGTGCCCGCGAAGGTGGTGGTGGCACGAGGCACTCGTTCATGCGACAAGCTGCAAGGCGACTATGGCAGTGGCGAGTGGTATGGCCGGTAGGCCTGAAGGGAACAGGGTTCCTGTGTCGGGGCGGGCGGCCCCGGAAAGATGTCGAGAGCCTGGAATGTCTTGGTGAGGCGGCTCAAGTAGGAATTGCCCAAGTCGCGCTCAGTGTAGGGCCACTTGTGTAACATTCCACCCGAATGGTCTCCAGTCTCCGGAGAGGTGAGGTATCACAAGGTTGGAGGTGACCAGGTGGGCTCAGTGATGGGGCTGCTGGTGTCACATTCCGCACCAAATGGTTTTCCGGTGAGGTGATGTATCGCAATGATGGAGTGCAGTTATCGGGAATAGGTACATAGAGCTGGGTTAGAGGATTAGGGTCTTTCATGGAGAGCGCTGGTGGGGAAGGTGACGGAGCTGTGGGCCCTGATCACCCTTGTGGCGGTAGAAAGACCTTGGAACAGTACAATTGACCGACGGAATGGACGGGAGTCCGCCTTGCGTACTCCCTAGGCTAGCACTGAGGGGGGAGACGGTAAGCTCTCCGTTGTGAAATAGGGCCCCGGCTGGGGAGGCTAGGGCGACAGGTTACGAGCCTCCTGGGTTCCTGGTCAGCCTGGTGGTCGGAGGGTGGGCCCCTGGAGTAGGCGGACAAGGATCAGAGGTTGGGGGCCCACTCCTCATGGGGCGCAGGTGGGTTCCACCTCGCGTGGATGCACGACATGGAAGAGGGAGCCGGAAGCCCCCTTAGTGCTAGGGGATTAGAGTCTTAATCTGGCGGATGAAGATCAGGAAGTCAAGAATAAAATTGTGTTGATAACTGTATGTAATGAATTTTGAAATGCCTTGTCATGTTTATGAAATGTCAAAAATATTAAACATGGCCGTTTTACACCCACACAAATCTCTGTTGTTGATTCTCATGTGGGTCGTCAGGTTATGAGGAGGGAGCGGGGAGCATGCTGGGGGATCCGGCTCCTATGCCAAGCGCGAGCAGAGCATCAGCAAGCACGCACTTAGGGCCCGGCCCCCCGGCCCCCGCCCCCTCCCTGATCTAGATAGGGGCGGCCGGTCTGCCCCAATGGGCGACCGGCCGCTTATCACTTCCGGGGCAGGACGCACTTCCGGTGCGACAGAGGGCGGAGCCTGGTGACCTATTTAGGTTCTAGGGGCAGGGACCCCGGCCTCTCCTTCCTCTGTTGCACCGGATCGTGGCGGCCTCCCAGAAGCGTCCCCCCTTCTACAGCCCCTTTGTATAGTTTTAAACTCCCACCCACCCGTCCCTTTAGCTTAGTGGATTGGAGGGGCGTGTTGCGGTAGAAAGACCTTGGAACAGTACAATTGACAGACGGAATGGACGGGAGTCCGCCTTGCGTACTCCCTAGGCTAGCACTGAGGGGGGAGACGGTAAGCTCTCCGTTGTGAAATAGGGCCCCGGCTGGGGAGGCTAGGGCGACAGGTTACGAGCCTCCTGGGTTCCTGGTCAGCCTGGTGGTCGGAGGGTGGGCCCCTGGAGTAGGCGGACAAGGATCAGAGGTTGGGGGCCCACTCCTCATGGGGCGCAGGTGGGTTCCACCTCGCGTGGATGCACGACATGGAAGAGGGAGCCGGAAGCCCCCTTAGTGCTAGGGGATTAGAGTCTTAATCTGGCGGATGAAGATCAGGAAGTCAAGAATAAAATTGTGTTGATAACTGTATGTAATGAATTTTGAAATGCCTTGTCATGTTTATGAAATGTCAAAAATATTAAACATGGCCGTTTTACACCCACACAAATCTCTGTTGTTGATTCTCATGTGGGTCGTCAGGTTATGAGGAGGGAGCGGGGAGCATGCTGGGGGATCCGGCTCCTATGCCAAGCGCGAGCAGAGCATCGGCAAGCACGCACTTAGGGCCCGGCCCCCCGGCCCCCGCCCCCTCCCTGATCTAGATAGGGGCGGCCGGTCTGCCCCAATGGGCGACCGGCCGCTTATCACTTCCGGGGCAGGACGCACTTCCGGTGCGACAGAGGGCGGAGCCTGGTGACCTATTTAGGTTCTAGGGGCAGGGACCCCGGCCTCTCCTTCCTCTGTTGCACCGGATCGTGGCGGCCTCCCAGAAGCGTCCCCCATTCTACAGCCCCTTTGTATAGTTTTAAACTCCCACCCACCCGTCCCTTTAGCTCAGTGGATTGGAGGGGCGTGTTGCGGTAGAAAGACCTTGGAACAGTACAATTGACAGACGGAATGGACTGGAGTCCGCCTTGCGTACTCCCTAGGCTAGCACTGAGGGGGGAGACGGTAAGCTCTCCGTTGTGAAATAGGGCCCCGGCTGGGGAGGCTAGGGCGACAGGTTACGAGCCTCCTGGGTTCCTGGTCAGCCTGGTGGTCGGAGGGTGGGCCCCTGGAGTAGGCGGACAAGGATCAGAGGTTGGGGGCCCACTCCTCATGGGGCGCAGGTGGGTTCCACCTCGCGTGGATGCACGACATGGAAGAGGGAGCCGGAAGCCCCCTTAGTGCTAGGGGATTAGAGTCTTAATCTGGCGGATGAAGATCAGGAAGTCAAGAATAAAATTGTGTTGATAACTGTATGTAATGAATTTTGAAATGCCTTGTCATGTTTATGAAATGTCAAAAATATTAAACATGGCCGTTTTACACCCACACAAATCTCTGTTGTTGATTCTCATGTGGGTCGTCAGGTTATGAGGAGGGAGCGGGGAGCATGCTGGGGGATCCGGCTCCTATGCCAAGCGCGAGCAGAGCATCGGCAAGCACGCACTTAGGGCCCGGCCCCCCCGGCCCCCGCCCCCTCCCTGATCTAGATAGGGGCGGCCGGTCTGCCCCAATGGGCGACCGGCCGCTTATCACTTCCGGGGCAGGACGCACTTCCGGTGCGACAGAGGGCGGAGCCTGGTGACCTATTTAGGTTCTAGGGGCAGGGACCCCGGCCTCTCCTTCCTCTGTTGCACCGGATCGTGGCGGCCTCCCAGAAGCGTCCCCCCTTCTACAGCCCCTTTGTATAGTTTTAAACTCCCACCCACCCGTCCCTTTAGCTCAGTGGATTGGAGGGGCGTGTTGCGGTAGAAAGACCTTGGAACAGTACAATTGACAGACGGAATGGACGGGAGTCCGCCTTGCGTACTCCCTAGGCTAGCACTGAGGGGGGAGACGGTAAGCTCTCCGTTGTGAAACAGGGCCCCGGCTGGGGAGGCTAGGGCGACAGGTTACGAGCCTCCTGGGTTCCTGGTCAGCCTGGTGGTCGGAGGGTGGGCCCCTGGAGTAGGCGGACAAGGATCAGAGGTTGGGGGCCCACTCCTCATGGGGCGCAGGTGGGTTCCATCTCGCGTGGATGCACGACATGGAAGAGGGAGCCGGAAGCCCCCTTAGTGCTAGGGGATTAGAATCTTAATCTGGCGGATGAAGATCAGGAAGTCAAGAATAAAATTGTGTTGATAACTGTATGTAATGAATTTTGAAATGCCTTGTCATGTTTATGAAATGTCAAAAATATTAAACATGGCCGTTTTACACCCACACAAATCTCTGTTGTTGATTCTCATGTGGGTCGTCAGGTTATGAGGAGGGAGCGGGGAGCATGCTGGGGGATCCGGGTCCTAACAGATTTACTCTGCTTCCTTTATCGCCCAATTGTTTGAACAGGGTTTTGACCTATGGAAGGAGACAATAGACTTAAAATCAGTCTGGGGCTCTAGGGACTGGCAAGTCAAGGGAACCAAAGCGCTATTTAGAGCATGCCTCATTCCACAGCAGATATTTCAAAATGACACTGTGCAACAGACACCCTGCCTTGGACTAGCCAAGAACAGGGACCTTAACACACCTCGGTTTCCAACACCATCAATAGATCAGACCCAGTGCTTTAAATGGGAAAAAATAAGTGCAGGTACTCATTAAAATGAGCTAGAGGTGTAGTGAGGGGGCGGGGCTGGGGGCGGGGCTAAAGGGAAGACATGATGATACTTCATGACTTCTATATTAGTTGCAGCACATACCAAAAACATTAGAAATGTGTTTATATAAACAAAGCAAGTTAACTCATTACATAAAATGAAGGAGAAATGCTATAATATGTTAACATTTACTTTTTTGCAATAGATGCACCTTCTTAATGCCATACTGTTAATTGCTGTTTGGCACAAAACCATATATTTTTCAGCACATGAGTAGGAAGAAACTGAAAATACCCCCACTTCGACCCAAAGCTCTTATGGCACAATGTAAATGAAGCAAATCACCATGACCCTCCCCAGAAGATAGCTCTTGTCTCTTTCATAGATCTATCCATTCATTCTTTCATCCTACCATTTACCTGCTGGTGTCCGTCATTTAACCTTTACATTGTGTCGTCTGTTCAGTCTTTCGTCCATCATTCAGTTTTTCACCATTCCGTCTGTCCACCCTTCATATTCAAACCTAGCCATCCATCCATCTCCAAACCTATCCATTCATCCTTTCACTCATCCATCTCTATATCCACCCTTTCGCTCATCTATCCATCAACCCTTTCACTCCTTTATTCCATCCACCCTTTCACTCAATCCCTCCTTTCACTCATCCATCATCCACCCTTTCATCCATCCTCCCGCCTTTTCATTCATCCATCTAATCTTTCACTTATCCACCCATCATCTGCCCTTTTGTCCAATCATCCACCCCCTTTCACCCAGCCATCCATGCTTTCACTCATCCATCCATCTATTCATTCATCCATCCATCCACCCTTGTTGCCTTATCCATCCATAACATTTACAGTATCAATACAACGTTCATTGCCTCATCAGGTTCTCCATGAAAGTTGTGACTCGTTTGTATCATGCTCTTTTTGACCACTCCCTCAGAAACCTCTGTCATCTGACACTTGTTTGCACAAACGCGCAGGATAGTGTGACTGTGATTGACAGCAGAGTGCCCGAACGGACCCTGCTCTGTTAAGCACAGCGTGATTGTGAGCACCCGTACATTATTCAAATGAGCCCTGCTGAATAGCTCAGCAGGGGCTCAGATGGGGGCTGCAGAAGTGGCGCCTTGGCAGCCAGACACACGTTTCACTCCGTCTCACCACATAGGTAATGAACCTTACTTTTCATGAGTACCGATACTCTCTAAGGCAGTAGAGATGGGCCGGTACTCAGAGTGATAAATCTGAGAAGTGCCAGTACTCACTACCGGTGAGTACCGGCCCATTTAAAGCACTGATCAGACCCTAATTGGAAAGAATGGTTGGTTTGGCCCTTAGACACGAACAGAGGTCAGAAAAGATTCTTGGGTATCACCGAAGGTTTCAGTATCCATAGGCCAGACCCACGCTATGCTTTCATCTCAAATGTAAAATGCAATTCATATTATAGTGATGCTACTATACATAGGGTGCATCTGAACAACAAAGCAATTCGGGGGCATGGCCCCTTCCCACTACCCCATTAGCTCAGTGCTTAGTTTGTAAAAAAAAAAAAAAATAAGGAAGTGCCAGGGTCCTTCTCGGAAAGCCACAGCAGCCTGAACCACCCACTGCCCCGCCAGGGCTGCAAATGACAGTACCAACACTACTACTAACAATCCTCCTACAAGTGTGACAATTCAGGCTATTCCAGGGCACCCAAAGCTATAATAATGGCATGAGCGGCAGATATTATTCAATTTGAATGTATATTAACTTAATAAACACAGTTGTTGTGCTCTTCTCAAAATTAGACAGACAGCGCCACCATGTGGTGGGCTATCTCTAGAGCCGGTGCTGGCAATTAAGTGTCGGTGCTGAGCACCTGAGACCACCAGCTCAAATAAAGCACTGGATTTGCTTCACCACTGTGCTAAAAAATGTGGCAGAGGAAAACTGTTTGTAGGTCTGAGCTTGCAGTTATGTGTGTCATCTCTCTAAATTGGATTGTTAGGTGGATGAAGGTATAAAATGTTTTTCAGTGATTAGCTTATCAAGGCATTTGTTTGTACCTTGTCAGTCTCTACATGTCTCCCTCGCTCCCCCATGTTTGTCCACTCTGTCTGGTGCAGGGGACCATAGTTTTTGACTAAGGTGGGGTTGGAAATTAGTAATACCACAATGAATTTCATTTTGATGTAATTGTCAATGGAAATTTAGTAAGGAGGGACGTTGAGGAGCTTTCTTCGAGGCATGAGATTCTTGTCATTTTATGCTTTTTATGTATTTTATTGATATGTTTTTGAAGACAAAGCCAGCAAAATGTGTCATTTATGTTCCCAGAAACCCATAAGGAAGACTACTAACTCCGCATAAAAGTTTCTTTAAATACATTCAACTACTGACCATTAACACTGTTGTAATGTGTAAACAAAAGTCAGCCAAGCAAGGATGGAAACTGATGTTATCTCAGTTATCTGCTACTGATCCACAACTGAATAGTAGAGTTATCTTATGACACTCCCAATGCAACAAAATACAAAACATGCAAGCTCTGGTAATAGTTAAGAGCAGGGGCGGCTGGTGACATTTGAAAGTGGTGAGGCGTAAACTAATTTGCATATTGCACCGCAGCGAGCGCAGCCAGCGAGCGCAGCGAGCGAGCCCGAACCACCTTGCATCCATCCATCCATACATCATTCATTCATCCACCCATCCTGCATCCATCCTGCATCCATAATTCATTCATGCATCCACCCATCCATTCATCCACCCATCATTCATCCATCATCCATCCATCCACCCATCCTGCATCCATCATTCATTCATGCACCCATCCATCCACCCTGCATCCATCAATCATTCATCTACCCATCCACCCATCCATCCTGCATCCATCATTCATTCATGCATCCACCCATCCATCCACCCATCATTCATCCTGCATCCATTCATGCATCCACCCATCCATGCATCCACCCATCCTGCATCCATCATTCATGTATTTTTATGACCATATAACTTGCACACAGCTTGTCAGCGTTTAATACCAGTCTCGAACCTTGTACTCCAGCACCAATGATACATGATTAATATTAATTGTTTTTAAAAACATGTATTTATTCGACACCAATTTCACACCTTAGTGGGAACATCATTTTTATTTGTTTTTTAAAATATCTATTTATTTAACACCAAAGTAAGTCATGTATACATTTATATGGTTCGATAAGAGGCTCGAACCTGGTTTCCCAGCACCAAAGTCGGCCGTGCTATCCGTCAGGGGTTATGTAACCGGGCTATGTAGTGACCAGACAATCCTGCGCCAGGATTGGCTGGGGGGGCACCATGACTCCTCGCCCAGTCGCCCTGTGTAACCCCGGGGGCTGCGGCCCGCCCCCTGGTCCTCTCTCTAAGGGGGAATTCACAAGAAAACGATCTGCGCATGCGCGGGCATGTTTGTGCCCAAAAATACACTTGCGCAGCTGCAGCAGCCCGATTCTTTCCCCCCCCCCCCCCCTGCGCACTCCGGGAAGGTCGGGTGTCTCCCGGTTTCCCGGCCGGCAGATAGCGCAATTTTTTTTAAATAATTGTGTTTGGCTTCTAGTGACGACGTGGTGGGTCCATGGGGCTTAGTGGGGCTTCGCCCCTACGCCCCAATGGACGCACCGCGCCTGGTTAAGAGTCGCAAACAGTGAAGTGGGCACTGTGCATGGTCAACAGTCATGTACATAAAATCCAAGAAACTTTACTTTTACTTCTTAGACGTGTGGGTATTGAATTGGTGTTTTGGCAGCGTGTCTCAATAGCAGATCTCCCAAAACCCTTTATTGATTCATGTACACTTCTCCTATGCACCTTCATGGCCCACCCAGGAATTCTCATAGTCCTCCGAGATTAAGAATTTAAGAACCGTGCCTGACCACAAAACACCTGTAGTTGACAGAAAACAATTTGCGAGTGTTTACATTTGGAAGCCTGGGGCAGAAATGCAATACAATTCAAACGAAAAGAAACACTCAACCTGTCAGACATGCAAAGGTTTTGTCAGATTGAAAGGCTGGTCTAACTTGAACATTCCTCTAATTTTTCTGTATCACACCAGAAAACTCGCCTTTTTATCCGCATTTTGGGATAAATAAATGCCACTTATGTGTACGGTAACCTTAAATAAAATGCTTACAAGTTAAAACAAGGCGACTCCGAATTGCAGTTATATTCCTGAGATACTGCGCCCACACATTTCCACCGTATAAGCACAAACATTTCCGCGATATTTCACTGCGTTAGAAGTATTGTTTACTTAGGAGTTTTTTTGTTGTTGTTGCAGTTTTATATATTGCAAACTCGACCTGAAGGTACTGGAACGGTTTAAAAAAGCACAAGTTACATTAGACAAAGTAACGGTGTAATGTTTATTCCAAGGAGACTGGCAGTAAAATTAGGCATCGTTGGCTTCTGAAACGCGTTCAATTTCAGGGGGGTCTTGGGATATATGTGAGCTCCATTCGTCACACATGCTATGCTATCAGTTACTTTACCCATGTTTGAAGCTATGTTGGTTGTTTCCAAAGCATTATTTTGTTGAACCACAATTCTAGCTAACAAAGTAACACTCCTGTCCTGCCTGCCAACATGTCGAAAGGGCCCTCATTCACCTTTGTCCGACTCGTGCAACGGAAGCCCAGAGCTGTGCCTCGGAAGCCGCGGGGCTTTTGAAGTGGTGCTAAGAGTGCACGGGGCCAGACAGGTCCTGGGTGTTCCCTCCGAATCCTCGTGGCTCTACCTGACGCGGGCCACAGGTATGCACGGGATGTACGCACACGCCTGCCTCTGGCACGCCGCCGTCACGCGTGCCCTGGGGGCGGGGCCGCATCGGTAGCCCCGCCCCTCTCGCGCGCCGCCCTGACCAGCTCCACCCCTGCCGGCCGCTGTCAGGTGCTGCAGGTGCGAGTGCGCCTGTGCGGCTTCGGACTGGGAGAGGGAGGGCGGCGCGCGGCGAGCACCCCCTGAGCGCGCGGACAGCACACGGCGCCGGGTGCGCGTGAGGCCGGCGGCAGCAGTGGGGAGCGCTGTAAAGTGACGGTTCTCTTGTTGAAAGTAATATACAGGAGACGTCGTTGAAGTCTTTAAGTGGGTTTATTAAGATAAACCAAAACACATCACAGGAGCACATCCACACCCGGTAAACTCCAACTGTAGAAGTGACAAACTCACAGTTGAAGCTTACAGGTAATCATTGCCACGAGAGACGCGTCTCTTGAAAGATAACATTCTTCAAGAGATGCGCGTGATAATATACATCATGAGAAACTATGCACGTGATAAGCATTTACTTGAATTCTACGAACTCTACATCTCCTCTCTCCTTATCAAATAAAGAAATTGAAAGAAAACTTAACTACTAGAAATGAAACTTAACAAAAATAATAATCTCTAAAGCGAGTGGGAAAAGAGCAGTTTCTATGAGTTCTAGATGCATTATCAGAAGTTTGGCAAGCAGTACTATCATTTTCAACATCGTCAGTAAGAGTAAGTGACATTTCAATGGGAGGTGAAGTTTCCTCATCAGAAACTGGAGTAACTTGAGAATAAGAAGAAATGTCACTAGGAGTTGGACATTCTAATTGTGGTAAATCAAGAAAAGACCCAGAATGACTTTCATTTTCACTCTTGGTTCTGAGGATGCTCTTGGCTTGGTCAGAAGTTAATTTGACAAGTGAACGTTTATTACGCCATCCTCTCTTATCTAAAAATAAAGAACCTTTGGACACTTTAAGTACTTGAGTAGGGAGTGAAAAATTTAGAAAGGCCTTTTTTAATTCTATCTACAGACTTAAACATGACCCAATCACCTACTGCAAAAATTTCAGGGTTAGAGACAACTTTGGCATTAAAATTCCGTGTTTGTACTGCTTGTTGTTTCTCAACATTATTCTTAAGTTTTGTTCTGTCAGAACATGCTAAACAAACAGTTTTCTCTGGAATCAGATTTTTAATCCAGGAAGGACAAACAGTATTATGTGGGCTTCTTTTCTTAAGTAATCTGAAAGGTGATAAGCCTGTGGTGGAGTGTGGTGTAATTAGGTATGCCCAAACTTTCTCTCTTAGAAAAATTTCTACATTTTCTTTACATGAATAAGCAGTCTGAATGCCCTCTTTTAAAAATCGATTCATTCGTTCAATTAAACCATTTGATGTAGGAGAATATAGGGCTACTCTCAAGTGTTTTATGTCAAATTTCTTGAAAAATTCCTCTATGACGTTAGAACAAAAATGCGAACCATTGTCGCTAACAATTTCTTTGGGAGGTCCTTCCATCCTAAAAATCCTTTGTAAAAATCTTATAGCTGAAGCAGAATCAGGGTTAGTACAAAAATCAAAATCAAACCATTTGGAGTAATAGTCTATAACAGAGACAATGTAACGTTGATTTTGAGGCAAAATTTCAAAGGGTCCTGAAAAATCAATGGCTAGCTTGAACCAGGGGTCATCAGGAATAGGAACATTATGTAAAGATACATTTCGTAACTTCCAGTGTTTATCAGAAGCTAAACAAATGCTACAGGTATCAATCCAATCATTTACATTCTTTTCCATAGCTGGCCACCAAAAATGCTCTTTTAATTTGCGTGAGGTACCACCTACCCCTAGATGACCTTGATGCGCAGTGAAAAATAATTTTTTGCGCAAAATTAAAGGTGGAATGCAACGGTCATCTCTAAAAATTATTCCATTAACAATTGTTAATTCTTCAGAAACCTGTGCAAAGGATTTTAAAGGGGCGGGAAGAGAACGAATTTTGGGCCAGCCTGAGATTATAAGGTTTTTTACTGCCATAAGAGTTTCATCTTCAGTGTAGCATTTGAACCAATCCTCTTCAGAAATAGAAAGAGGAGAGAGAATTAAGTCCTCTAAGGAGGCAACAACGCACTCAATATCATTTCCAAGTACGTCATTATTATTTTCTAATGGCAATCTAGAGAGAGCATCAGCTCTCATATTTCTGCCTCCAGCAATGTGGTGAATGCTGAAATTGAAGTCATTTAATTTTGAAAGGATTCTAACTAACCTTGAAGAGGCTTTGCCAGTGCCATTCCCATTTAGAAGATGTATTAAAGGTTTGTGGTCAGTGTATAATAAAAATTGAGAGCCCCAAATGTAAATCTTAAATTTTTCTACAGCCCATACACAACCTAGGGCTTCTCTTTCAATGGTGCTGTAATTGTATTCCGCACTGCTGAGTGATTTTGACGCAAAACCAATGGTATGTTCTACTGAACCTTTCCATTGACAAAGGACAGCACCAAGGCCTTTTTGACTTGCGTCTACAAAAATGCCACATTTGAGACCTGGTGTAAAGGATGAAAGAGCTGGAGAATTTATGATGACCTTTTTGATGTTATTAAAGGCCAAATCTGCTTCATCATTCCACAAAAATGAAACATCCTTTTTCATTAAAATTCTAAGAGGCTGAACCAATTGAGAATAATTCATCACAAATCTCGAATAATATTCGGTGAGACCAAGAAAGGATCTCAAATTATCTTTGTTGTTTGGAATGGGTACATCTTGAATGGCCTGAGTAAGGGAAAGTTTAGGTTTGATACCTATGGTAGAGATGGAATGACCTAAATAGTCTAATTCTTCAACAAAAAACTTGCATTTTTTTGTACCAAGGGTGATACCAACATCCCTGAAGCGAGATAAAACAACATATAAGTCTTTAACATGTTCATCAACATTTTTGGAATGAATTAAAACATCATCTTGATATGCTTGTACATTCTTAATATTGCATAAAACGCTGTTCATAAATTTTTGAAAAACACTTGCGGCACTTGCTAAACCAAAGGGGAGTCTTAGATATTTAAAGGCTCCAAAAGGAGTAATAAACGTGGTAAGTTCAGATGAACATTTGGTTAAGGGAATTTGGTGGTATGCACTCCTTAAGTCTAAAAGCGTAAACAATTTAGAATCAGCAAGTCCAGTGAGAAGTTCTTGAATTTTGGGTAATGGATAACAGTCAATCAAAATATTTTGATTTAATGATCGAAGGTCGGTATACAAACGAATGCTGGAATCTTTTTTTTTAACAACTACGATCGGACTGACCCATAAAGATGAGTCAACAGCTTCAATTATTTTCTCATCAACCATCTTCAAAATTACCTTTTTCAAATCATCTCTTACATTAAGAGGAACATTCCTCAATTTGTGTATGACAGGAATAGCATTGGGTTTAAGGCGAATGTGATGTTCATAGTTTTTAATCTTACCAACTGAATCATTGAAGACTTCTGGAAAATCTGAAATGATTTTGTTAATTATTCCTACATCAATGAAATTAACGAAGGATACATCACATTGTTCATTTATCTGAACGGGGCAATCAGAACCAGGGACTAGCTTGAGACCCATTTTGGCAAGATCTTGCCATCCAACAATGCATTTTCCATTAGTAGCAACATATACTTTTGTATATATTTTTCTACCTAAACAAATTATGCTAGTAATGAAATATCCCCACATTTCAATGCTTTTTCCAGCATATGCTTTTGGTATGATATCCAATGGTTCAAGGGCAATCTTGGAAGACCAGTGAGTATTGAATAGTAATTCAGAGATAATGGTCACGGGGGCACCGGAATCTGTCATCATGTCAATTGTTAAATGATCAACAATTACCTGGCAAGTTGGATCTTTTGCGTGTGCCAGACCATTGGAATCAACCATGCAAATAGAAACTGAATGAATAGAAAGAATTTCTTTTTCAACTAAGTTTCTATTGGGAGCAACAATTTCAACAGTGTTAATAGTGGTATTTTTCATTTCAGTGTTAATAAATTCGACATCATCAGAGTTTTCACCTGTAATGTAAGAAATATTATTAATCTGAGAAATCTTACGATTACGACAAACGGTTTGAAAATGCCCTATTTTTTGACAAAAAGTGCACTTTTTTCCTTGAGCTGGACAAATTGGGCTGTTACTTAAGTGTGTTTTCGAACCACAACGAAAACAAAAGGTATTTGTTCTTCTTTGAAAAGGTTTCTGAAAGGGCTTATTTCTAGTATATAAAGCATTAATATTTGTATCAGGTTGAATGAGAGAAGAAGTTTCAGTAATGCATTTTGACGATACAATGGACCTTTCAATACCTTTAGCTATTTCTAATACTTCAGATAAGGAAGGGTCTCTACAACTCAATATTCTTTCTTGAATTTTCTTGTGACAGCAATTATACACGAATTGATCTCTCAATGCAGTTTCAAGGTAAGTTCCGAAACTGCACTCAGCAGCAAGGTTTCTTAAAGCAGATATGAATTCTTCAATAGATTCATCTTGTTCCTGACGTCTTTTCATGAAATTATAACGTTCGAGTATGACACTAGGTAGTTCAAGGAATTTTCTTTTCAATTTTAAAACTGCAGCAGAATATTCATTAATGTCACCTCCACCACTAGAGGATGGAAGAGGGTTGGGAAGATTGTTGAAGATTTGTCTGCCCTCTTTACCTAAGTTGCTGTAAAGTATTGCCAATTTCCTTTTAGGAGAGTATTCATCAGCTCCTATGGCAATTAAATAACTTTCAAAGTTTTGAAACCAATGTCTCCAAGGTTCTTTAGGTTTCCCAGGTACTGGTAAAAATAATTTAATGTAACTATTTGCTGGCTCGTGGCCATTTCGCTTATTGCAATGTAATGTTGAAAAGACAAAATTTGTAAAATTAAAATTTACTGAAAGTTGTTTAAATATTCCTTTAGAATCCTCAAAAAGAGGTAAAATTCAATATATTTCTTTAAAAACCGCTCACCGTAAATCCTTTAAATGAGTAAACGCGGTTGTTTCCCTTCTGATCTCTCCGATCGGTAACTGGTTGTTATGGTAACGTGGAAACAAATTAAAATGGCCTCCAAGCGTAACCACGCTCCTACGCATGCGTGATGACGTGTTAGGAACGAGATGATGATCTCGTTAACGTCATAAATGACGCGCAGTAGGGTCCGTCAACAATTGTAGAAATGCATAAAATTATGCAAAATTGCGAGGAGACGGCCAATCGGCGGCGGATTTTTCCGTAGTGAAGCTTGTGGAGGTCTTGGAGTCGGCGGTGAGGGTAGTGGGATCGTGCAAGGTAGGTGATGTGCTTTTTCTTTGGTGAAATGGAGGTCCTCGTCGCCAAATGTAAAGTGACGGTTCTCTTGTTGAAAGTAATATACAGGAGACGTCGTTGAAGTCTTTAAGTGGGTTTATTAAGATAAACCAAAACACATCACAGGAGCACATCCACACCCGGTAAACTCCAACTGTAGAAGTGACAAACTCACAGTTGAAGCTTACAGGTAATCATTGCCACGAGAGACGCGTCTCTTGAAAGATAACATTCTTCAAGAGATGCGCGTGATAATATACATCATGAGAAACTATGCACGTGATAAGCATTTACTTGAATTCTACGAACTCTACAAGCGCTTAAGAAAGATGGCGGAAACGGGGGCAGCGGCTGTGCGCACATCACCTCCGCAGACACCACGGGGGCCGACGGCAGCGCCAGGTAAGAGGTGCACGAGGACACTGGGGAGGAAGCAGTGGCATCCTCTTGTTTATTTATAGGGAGGACGCATCCGGAACTTGCAGGGATGCAGCGCTCGGAGCCTGCAATCTGTCACCACGTCAGCTGCCAGTGCCAGCCTGCGCCAGCATCTTTCAACTTGCTGCCTGTGCACCTTCTCCCAACAATCATTGCATCGTCCACGTGCGCTTCTGGATTGGCTGCCCCTCTGCGCTTTTCCCAGGGATTGATCTCTATTTTGTCTGGAGTTGGCCCTTTTCTCCATTATTTTGCATCTGCATATTTCTTATCCTAGTAAGCGCCTCGCTTTTTATGCTTTTCGCCTTGCTCCGAGTATGCCTTTCACCTCAGGCTCCCTATTATTGTTATTACTCCATAAGCACGGATGTGTCTCACTGGCTGTACCACCTCCTAAAGCTTCATTACATCATCAATTTCTTTCTTTAATGACTCTCTGACTGCGCCCTCCACCCACGAGGGTTTCTTACCTATTAGTGTTTCCACCACACCCCAAGTGATGCCTTTACCTCACGGCCAGCACTCCCTTCCCTAAGAATCACCAAACCTGTGTTATCCCACTCTGTATGCCCATCGCCCTGGCCTTAAGGGGTCTTTATGTACCTGTACCTACACATTCCTAATTTTCTCGTCTCATTTTTGAACAATTTGGTCCGGCTCACCATACCCGAGACGTGTTACTGTAGTATCCCTTTTAGATGACATCATTTTACGAGTCTCCTTCCCTTTACTTCAGTTACCTCACAGTGCCTGCACTCAGGGAACGTTAAAGCGCTACTAACACACTTTACTAAGCTGTGGTTCTCCAGTCCTGCACACACCCCTTCAGGGTCCTCTCGGCTTCTGCCTTGCACCTGCAGGTCAGACCTGCTGGCTCCTAGCCAGGGACTCTCGCATCGCTCCACTCCAGGAATCCTCGTCAGCGCTCGGCAGAGGCATGTGGAAATAGAGTGCAAAGTGCACCGTCTCGCGGCGACCATTGACCCCCGGCTGGGATGTGTTTTCATCTTCGGTGAAAAGAGACGTGTATCGACTTGACATTTCTCCACGGTTGTTTATTACTTGCGGAACTGCTGCCAGCGTAACCTTGGAAAACTGCACCGAGACCACGACAGTGGATTATTTTTGTTGTTGCTTGTAGGCAGAATTCCTTCACCCGAAGACACGTTGTTTGTGTTTACTGAAACTGCGTGGTTGGATTCGTATTTTGTGGGCTGAAATGTAGGATTCCTAGGTTATCTGTTGAAATCAAGATCGGGTTATAGCTAGTGGCTTGAACCCAGAGGCCAGGCATTCTTAATGTGTCTGACAGAGAGCTATCTCGTGGGAAATCTGGAATCACAGTTTTTAAACCGCTAGGAGTAGAACTGGACTAGAGTGAAAGCCAGCGAGACCAGTGTGCGAGCGATAATCCGAACACTTTATGCAGTCCAGGATAAATAAATACGGCCAACAGACTTTGCTTTGATTCATGTTCAGTAGGGACGTGCCTCTCAGTGCAGCAGGTTATGTGACACCTGGGCCCACTACTCCCCATATATGGATGTGTTTTATTACTCAACCAATATGTAGGGGATTCCCTTTTTGGCTGAATTAGAGCCTAGGGCACCCCTGCTGCGTCACTAATGTCAGGCCAAGGCACCATGTCAGTGTTTAAATGAGCATAAGGGCCATTGTTGACGACCTGCTCCCCGGAAGCCCAGCCATAAACTAATTATTTTCAATAAACCGGCTCACCGCAGCCACTATCGACCCAAGAAGACAGTGCAAGCAAGGCAGGGGTTCTTAATTGTTTACTCAATGGCTGCCCACATTACCTCAGCATGGGTTGTACTGTGCTGCCTGCGCAGGTTGTTGACACAAAAATATCACAGCATGAAAGGATCTCCCTATCGATACAGTAAACCTGTGTAGACTGACGTAAACCTTTTTTTATCCAAATTATTTCTCGCTTATTGAGTTCGAAGTAAAACCTTTTTGTACATTTTTTTATAAACCTCAATTGTGTTAAGATTTTTTTCATGTTGCTTTTTCGCGATCCTGTGGTTCCCTTTCAGCGGGTTGTCCGCGCCTCCTTTTATCAGACTCTGTTCGATGGTTACCTCATTGAAAGATAAGGCAACCATGGCTTCAAAGTGATGTCACTCGGGCAGATCAGACGGGTAGCGCGCGCAGCCGTCGAAGCCTGTCACAATATTGTGGCTTGATGATTTTTGGGACGTGGCAGCTGCCTTCGGGGGAGGCCGTGTCTCTTTCCAATTAGGATAGGTACATAGGTGGCGGCTCTGATATCTTCATATTCTCCTTCCCTCATCCAAATAAATGAAATTCCCCAAACAGAGTTGGATGCTTTTATTGTTCGTGTTTTGGACATCTTTACCGCTCATAAGAATCGCCACCCTTCAGAGTTGGCCGTTTATGGTAATTTGTCACCGTCTTGCACTTGCTGTCGTCGACAAGTCCTGCTCGGTTTGCCGATGTTGGTGGCTGTGTTGTTGTGTTAGATGTATAGTGTGGGCGTTTGTTAGTATTTTATTGAAAGATGAGGGGTTGTAGTGTGGTACTATGATACATTGCTTTCACCCCTTCAGGATTGAATTGCTGTTTTGTTATAATCAGGCCACTGTAATTATGCAGCAGGATAAAACCAATTATGTAGCATTGTTAACTAAATAATGCTACAAGAGGCTAATTATGCCGTATAATGCAATGTTAGTTCTCCATGTTGTCATTCTTACACGTTAGCACTGTGTGGGCAGAGGTTTCACCATATTATCACCATATTAATATGTTTAATGCCTAAATGCAGTAATCAGTATCTGACAGGTGACCCTCCCCTGCCCTACAAAAGGCCTGACCGTGCATTACCACCTGGGTGGTCGCGTTTTTAGCAAGTCTTAATCCATTTGATATAAACATTTTATTTTGTTAAAATCTTGAAGTTGTTTGTGCATAGGTTGATGAATTATGTGGCCAGTGCAGCAAATTCATAATTATGTGCAAAATGCCACAGTCATAGAATCTCATACTTTCTGTGTCCCTGGTTATGGTACAAACATGGTATATTTTGCTTTAAGCTGATTTTTATGTAATGGCTTCATTTAAAACGTACCCACTTAATACACTGAATAGCTCAGCGGGGTGTGTTTCACTCTACTGTTGAGTATAATGCATCCTCCTCATTGATGTTCTCTTACCTTCTGCTTAGCCAGTGTGTGAGGTCGTTGGGATGTTGACAGGGTTGTGTTTGGATGCGGTCAGTTGGAGTGGATGGACTGAGCAGCAAGGATGCATGCTGCAGTGGTATATCCAGTCGTGACATGTTAGTGTCGTTATCAGTATTTTCCTTGTTTGTGTTACCTCTGGTCCTTTTTGGATGTGTTGGTGGAGGGGTGGGGGGTAGGAGAAGTTTGTGTCTTTGGTCCTGTAAATGTTACGTGTGTTGAGACAAGTTAGTGTCGTGTTGAGTATCCTTCCCTGTCTGGTTGTGTATGCAGAAGGCTTGAGAATGTGAGTTTGTTAATCATCTGATCATCTGTTAGTCACTGTCAGCAGCTGTTGTCTGTCAGCATTCCAGTATGCACAGCTGATGACAGAAACTAACAGATAATTAACATGTACGGCGTCCTGAAGTGGACAACCTGAGGCGCAATACACAACAGAGTTTTATCTGGTCCTGCAGTGAGACCGTGTTTGTAACTGTGCTTTGAGTATCTTGAAGTGAAAGCGTGTTTTGACCATCCTTCTAAGGGTTAAGGATGTAGTGGCAGTGTGTTAAGCCCAATGTTTTAGTGGGTATGTGGTTACACCCCAAAGCAGGCGAGGGTAGGTGAAGCCCTAGTCCTGCTTAGGTGAATGGTGAAGGGGGTACATGGGTTACACCCTAGTGTAGTAGAGGGTAGAAGAAGCCCATGTCCTGTTTTTACGTGTATGTGTTGTGGAGGGGAACAGGTAGTTAGTTTTCCTGATGGATGAGCAGAACAGTTTTGGGTTTTCTATCAACTTATAGTGTGGGATGTATTGCTTATGGATTTACCATTTTACTTCCCATTGTATTTTCTATTGTCTCTACAAGGGGGATGTGTTGTAATCTGCTGTTTAGTATAAGGTATCCCCCCCGTTGATCTTCTCTCCCCTGCTGCTCTGCCAATGTGTGAGGTCATTAGAATGTTGACAGTGTTTGTACGTGGTCAGTTGGAATGGATGGGCTGAGCAGCAAGGATGCTGCTCTTAATAGGGCATTACCTGTATCTAAGTTAAATAAACCTACATCTATAACCTACAAGGATCAATCTTGATTTGTAACAGGTTGAGTGATTCAGGGATTTGTTTGCAAAAATTAAATTACTAGTTTTACTGACCTTCAGCCTTGCATGCTTTCGATGTTTATGCACTAAACACCAATATGACTGATCACAAAAGCATCTAATTATTTATTTTGGAACGTGTAGTACCGTGCGTGTATGTGTGTGTGTGTGTGTGTGTGTGTGTACGTGTGTGTGTGTATATATATATATATATATATATATATTCCACAACTCTCTTTTACCAAGAGAATAAGTCAGCACTCACAAAAGTTTCTTCCCAATCTTTTTATTTTGTTGTCATTGCTCCAGCATTATGAAGTAAAAAACCAACGCGTTTTGCAACCAAATGTCGCTTGTTCACGGTTAGTACAACAAAGTTCATGCCCCTCCTATATTACGAAGGACCCGTAAGCAACTCTCTGATAGTGATCTCACTTCCTGTTGGATTTGCAGGAAGTTAGATGGGAAATGTAGTTTCTTTGCACGTATAATTTACATTTGACATATATACATTTATCGGCATTGATTTGTCATTGCGGCAGGTGGCAGTTGTGTTTATACAAATTAGTTTTGTATATCATTCGCCCTCAAAGTTTATACGGTGGTCTACCCTCTTCATGCACTCATTCGTATCGCGTTATTCTTGGATAATAGACGATTTCGCCCTCTAGTGGGCATATCAAAACACCAATTGCGTTGTTAACTTTCACTCGTTTATCATTAGCGTAGTATTCTCAGGATCAAGCCCTCTGGTGGGCTATTAAGATTTACATAATTCAACGAGTAGTTACAATCCTAACTTAACTCATACCTTATATTGTTTTGTCCCGGATGGTGTTCGAAAAACATCTATAGTACATCTAGACCACTAAGGTTAACCTTAATTTTTTAAAAACACAGTTAGGGCTACATTCTGCACATAACACTGTCTGTGTAGGTAAGAGGCCACCTGTTACACACATGCTCGCTCAATGCATCATATCATTACCAATCAGTATTATCTCTAATGTGTCTAAATTTTTTCATATTGTCAGTGTCTATTTTTATATTGTTACTACTGCTGTCTCCTTTTTTGAAACCAAGGATCAAACGTTTTCAAATTTACCCCTCCACAGAAGACTTATAAATGTACATAAAGTTCTTCACTCTGATTTAATCCCCATGGGGTCATTGTTCGGAAATTCAGAATTTGTCTTGATTCTCTGCATCTCAGTTTTCGTTCCTGATCTCCTCCCCTCTCATGTGGCAAAATACATTAGAGTGCATAAACTTTTAGGAGTTTCCAATCACTGTTATGCATCACCTCCATATGTTTGGCGACTGCATTGCTCCTATCTTTGTTCGTCGTTGCTCTCACATGCTCCAAAATGCGCTTTTTGAATTCATTTTTGGTGCTGCCAATATATTTTAATGAGCACGGGCATTCGATCACGTATACAACATGTGTACTTGTGCAGTCAATCAATTGTCTTATCTGCCACATTTTCTTATTGGGTAACATTACTTCCTTCTTGTTTACTGCAATTTGGCATATCTTGCAATGTTGGCATTTTATAAATCCCTTGGTATTCAGCCATTGGATTCCTTTTTTCTGACTTTAAAATAGCACCCCCCTCTAAAACCTCACTCACTTTGCGACTAAATGAGCATTTGTGGCCTTTTAAAAAAAAAAAATGTATTGTTTAGACAACCATATAATGTTCTAAGGATTTCTGCTTCCTGCTTCCATCCCTATTAGAACAAGCTTACCGGTTTCATTCTGTTGAAAGCAAACTGAAGCACGAGGTCACAAGTATATCTTGCTGGTCCTGTGTGCTCTAGACCATTAATTCTGCCTTTTGTGCGCAAGCACTTTTACTCACCTCTCGGCCTTCATCCTTGTGGCTTATTATGTCACCAGAATTGCTCAGCAAAAATATATATCACAGTTAAATAAGAGGTCGTTCTATAGTTCCTCTAATTACTCTTATTAAATATCACAAAATAAACCAGCTGCATCACATACGTATGTGCAAGGGAAGTAAGAAACATGTAGTCGGCACAGACCGCTTTGTGACTACCGATCACTATAAACGCTGATGTTATATGATTTGGTAGAATCTGCTCGACTGGCAGCAGGTCATATCAGAAGGACTTTGTACCATGTGCCGAGCCGGTAGTTCAATAATATATCAAACGAATAGCTACATTTTTCTGCCTTAAGAGTTGGCTACCATTATATGCTGAGGCCTCCTCTGATGTTGTAGTCTGTAATGAGACAAAAAAGCAAAACAGGCTTTTCTAGACATCAGGTGAGCATGTAATGAAATGTTTTCTACATAGCTTTTCCTGATGATTTTCTTCTTGTTTTCTTTGTTGATTTTTTTTGTGTGTAGGCTGGGGCTGGCAGCAGGTGGATTGGATGGGACTGATATTGCTAGGTTTCCTAGGATACATTATTTTTTGTTTTTCCTCTTTTCATAATTTTCATTTCTTTTACACCCTTTGTTCGTGTGTTTTGTAGACTTGTATCCTGGGGCCTGTTTTGAGTCCAGCAGTAGTATGCAGCATGTGGCTTTTTTTTATACAATTCGTGCCAGCTGTGCCCCCCCCCCCCACACACACACACTCCCTGCACATTGTTGGTGCTCAGGTTGCAGCTTTGTATCTCCCTCTTGCTCAGCAGCCTAAGAGTTACTCAACAGGCTCTATTGTCATATACCAGAAAAGATTTATCCTTTGAGATATTAAAGGGCTGGCTCCCCATTGCCCCTCCTCACTGATGCCTGTTGTGAATCTCGTCAATACCGTCCGCAATTGAACATAAATGGTTTTGCTATTCCCTGAGGACTGAATCTTGTTGTGTCGAATGCTGCCGGGTAAATTTCTACTGACCTTAATCAAGGCGACACTAACTGTTGATCTAGTTATGCAAACACGGTAGCAGCCTGCCTGTAGGTTTTCATTTAAAAATACTTTCCCTACTCCCTCCCTCCCTCCCTGATATTAAATATTGACTTGCTGGAACTGGTCGGCGGAGAAGTTAATCCAATCAAATGGTTGGCTAGGCAGCCAAAGATCTCTTTGGCCCCCTGTGTTTTCACACATTTCCAGAGAAGCAGGTGCCCGCTGCTGCGTTCTACAGAAGGCACAATTAAGAAAGCTAGCTTTAGCGAATGGGGCTGGGTGGTCCTTCCTAGGCTTCTCTATGCTTTGGATAAACTGGGTCCTTGACTAATTCTCAGGTCCACTACAAGTCGCCTACTTTGTATTACTCAAATCTAGCTGTGGAGCAAAGGAACACTGCGCTTTATGTGGGGTATTTGGGAATTATAAATGATGGTGTACATACAGTGAGGATTTACTAATTCGAATCTGACAATTACATTTCACACATTTACATTTTAGGCACAGGGTGCTTTGTGATTTACCCAGAATTGCACGATTTCACTTGAGTACGAATCCAGGGCCAAAGTGTTTATTAAAAAAAAATAAAAACCTAAATGTTAGTAGCCTAAAAGCAAAATAAACATTCACCGATTGTTTTTGTCCATGATATAGTACCTGGAGAGTGTGCTTAAGAGAAGACAGTAACGGTCTTGTCACTTTTATAAAGTTGGAGTTTGGACAATCGATCACATCTCCCTCTCCTACAAGACCAGAACGGCTATATTTTGAATATTTGATTAGACTGTTTTTTAGGTTTGGCCTTACCAAAGAGCTTTTGATTTTATTAAAATAATATGTATAATTTACTTAAAAGTTCTTTCTGCCACTGCTCTTCACCCGTTGGTCTGTTGTTGTCAGTCCCATTTTGCTTCCTCCCACTACAGCATATCTGATTGTGCCCATTTTCAAGAAAGGGAGCAGAGAAGATCCTAAATGTTATAGACCGATCTCTTTAATTGATGTCTCCGCGAAAATACTAGGACGTGTCATTTTAAATCAACTAATGAACTGGACAGAGGAACATAGCACCATAGCGGAGACACAGTACGGCTTCAGAATGGGCAGATCCACTAGTGATCAGTGTTTGAATCTGTATCTATTAACGGCTAAATATACGAAAGCTAGCAGCGGCACTATATACATGGGATTTATGGATTTGGCTGCTGCCTTTGACAATGTTAACAGAAATAAACTATGGGCTATGATGTATAACATGGGAATCGAGGAGGAGCTCATAAAAATCTTAAAGGAGCTCCATTGGAATACCTCGGCTAGGGTGCGTTACAACCCTGGGGGGGGGGCGAACTGAACCATTCCCCTGCTCAAAGGGCGTAAGGCAAGGATGCATCCTTGCGCCTTTTCTTTTGTCATTATATATCAATGACTTAGAAAGTAATCTTACTTCCCTTGCCTTAGACTGCCCGAGAGTAGGACCGCGCCAAATCCCAGTATTGTTATATGCTGACGACGCGGTCCTCCTAGCCCGAACACCGAACAGCCTACAACATCTGGTGAATGGGTTTGTGAAGTTCATGGCCGATCTGGATTTGTCTGTAAATCTAAAAAAATCATTTGTCATGATGGCTGGCAAGAAACCAACCAAGAAGCCTATGTTTAAAATTGGGACACACAAGCTGGAAATAGTGAACACCTTTCCTTATCTGGGCCTCTTGTTGGATGGCGATATGCATTTTAAACCCCTATTGGAGGAAAATTGTTCGAAATTGGTGTCATCAAATGGAGCCATCCTAAGTTTTGCGCACAGACTGGGTCGGTGGTGCCCTGAACAAATAATGACCCTGTACAGATCAGTTACAATGCCAAAGGCAATATATATGGTGCAGAGGTGTGGGGATTCAGGGATGTGAAAAAACTACAAATCGAAGAAGATAAGTTTCTTCGGAGAATTCTTAAAGCCCCCCCCTCCACTGCCACTGATATCGCCCATTCAGAACTGGGGATCCAATACATTTCGGATCAAGTGAACATTAAGCCAATCACAGCCTGGATCAGAATATGGACTAACCCTGAGGCTGAATTAACAAGGGAAATTGTTAAAGACTGTCTGCAAAGGGACAATGCGATGCAAATCCCTTGGCTAAGATACGTTAAAAATACTCTGATAGACATTGACCAGTCTCACTTGTTCTTTGACGTGTCGCAAATTACGATTAATTGTAAATTTACTATTAAGAATTTGCTTCTAGAAAAGTCTGAAAGATCCAGAGCTAAAGTGGCAAAGGCCAAAACGACAGTAATGGCATATGATCTAGTAGCCAATGGGGTAGGCATGGAACCCTACTTGTTCTTGAAGCATAACCAACATGCGAGATTTTTAATGTTTCGTTTTAGGCTCAATCTTTTACCTAACATTTTAGCTTATCCTTCTGGTTTTACCTTAACGATTGAGCAGAAGGGTGCCTGCGGCTGCGACAATAGGTCTCCGCAGGACACCCTTCATTTTGTACTTTTATGTTCATTTTATCAATTGCCTAGGCGCCGATTTTTGGTTAGCATCCTGAGGAAACAGAAATTACGTCATGCGTGTGAGAAGTTGGCCTGATATATGATGCTCACTAGTTCTAGTGATCACCTTGTATCATGCCAAGCAACCCTTATGGTGCAGGTTGTAAAGTCAACCTTATAGACAAGCTATCCTAGGGGTAGCATGGACTAAGCAGTCTTAGGCTAAACTCTGTAAAGGCATGTGAAGCAAGCTGTTTTACCATACACAATCCCTTGAATACCAAATGAAAGGACACCACACAGATATATATTGAAAATATATATGAATTTATTACTACAAATATCCCTGATACTCTTTATGAGCACAGAAGCAAATGCGTTAAAACAAAACACAGTTTAAATACACAAAAGTTGCACAATATGAATGAGCCCTAGGGGCCACCTAAACCATATACTAAAATAGTGGTATAAGAACCACTATGGGGAAAGTGAAGAGGCCTAGGGCCTGGGGAATCGCTGGAGCTGTTCGGGACTAGCAGTGAAGAAGTCGGGAAAGGCCCGCAGGACTCTGGAGCAGTGCGGAAAGTGCACGCTTTACCAATGCAATGTCAATGGTGCGTAAAAAGTACAACGTTAGTTAGGAAGGAACCTTCCGAGTGACCTAGAAAGCTGAAACTTGAGACACAGATGCTAGAGGTGTGTACCAGTGTGGGAACACCGGCGGAGCTGAGTTACCTCACCCACAGGAAGCGGGTGCATAGGGTCGAAGTAGTGTCGGGTTTCGTCACGCAGGTCGATGGTGCTTGGAGCTGAAGATGCTGCAGGCGGCTCGATGTGAAGAGTTCCGGTGGATCCAAGGGTGGATCTGAAGAGGTGAAGACCTGAAAGCAGAGGGGACAATGTTCAAAGTCACTAGCCAGTGACTACCGTGGAACCAGAGTGGAACCAGGCGATGTCGGGTGCAAACAGGCGTCGAGGTGTAGCTTCTCTCTGCAGCCACGTGGACACGAGGGGTCGAAGACGTCCAGGAGTCGGTCACGAGCTGTCCCACGCAGGCTTCTCGCTGTTGGCGGTGTCGGCGACTTGATAGAAGCAAACAGGCCTTGGCTAATGCAAGCCACGCAGGAATAGAAAAAGGCTTGTTACTCGGACCAGCAAGGTCAGAGCAGGTACTCCTTTTTACAGGAGCAAGGGCAAGTCTGGAGCAACCAGACCCGCAGTGAAAGTTGTAGGTTTCGTCGCCAAGATGGCCGCTAGCCACGTGGCAAGTGGCCGGGATGGCGCGTCGAGTGGCACGATGCAAAAGGGCCCCACGCAGATCGTGGAGATGCTGGGGGGCTGATCTTCGGTGCAAGGGCTGCTCGAGGTTGGGGCTTCTCAAACCCCAAAGCACAGCGTCGAGGGTGCCTCTGATGCTGCGCAGTCAGCGTCTCGGGGGTCTTCCAAGATGTCCGGTCCCACGTCTCTCGGTGCCTCCACGGGTCCCTTCTTTGCAGGGACTGTGGATCGGGCTGTGAGAAGTCTGGGAGTCTGGGTCTTGTCAGGCTCTGGGCTCGGGCTCCGGCGGGAGGCGGCGGCAAAGCAGACGTCGAGTTGCTGGTTGGTGCCTGTGTTCACAGGGTGGTCACTCCTTGGCCACAAGGGAGATTCTCTTCCGTCTTCTGTGCAGCAGAATGTCGAAGTCCAGTCTTCTTCTTTATTTCAAGTTGATTCAGGATGATCTGAAGTCTCAGGACACAGCTCCCACTCTTATTCGAATCTGGGGGGCCGGATCACCTACTAGGTCCCTCCTCTGGGTGGAACCAGGAAGGGGGGTGGTTACACCCCCTTTCCTTTGTCCAGTTTCGCGCCAGGACTGGGGCTGGAAAGCCCCAGCACCGGTTTGAACTGGCCTATGCACAGGGACACCTTGTGTGCCCCAGGCATGTCTGTTTCTTTTCAGCCCTGTCCTACCCAATACACAAAATCCTGTCTGGGGTGGTGCTAGCACCTCCCCAGGCAGGAAACCCTTTGTCCAAGCTGCCCTCGCTGGAAGGACTCCCAGCAGCAGGAGGTCAGACTTGTGTCTGTGGTGGCAGCATCCATTTTGTGATGCTGAGGCTCTGTTTAACTTTAACCGGGGTTCAGGTTAGGTACATGTCGTGTCCCTCTAGAAGGGTGGAATGCTACCCCCGTCGCCAGAACTGGCGAGGGGGTAGTATTCCAATTCGTATGACACCTTACTCGACATGTTTTGATAAAGCCAAACCAAAGATAGCATTTAACCGCGAGGATTATAATGCACTTAAGAGTATATGGTATGGCAATATCATGGAACAGCTAAAGGACATGGTTCCGAAAGCTGCAGACAGGCTCAGCTCATGCCAGAGCACCATCTCACATATTTCCAAGCACTCTGCCTCCAGGATTGATGAGGCCTTCCATAGGAGTGACTGATAGGAACATATGTGTCCATTTTAGGTTAGGTATAGGCATACTACACCTAAGTAAGGGGTGGTTACACCGACTTACCCCAGCTGAGTGATCAGCCAGTTGTGTCAAATATGGAGGCCAGGCCAGGGGTGGCACAATACATGCTGCAGCCCCTGGTAGGCCTTGGAAGCACCTATGCCCTGGGTACCTGGGTACACTGTTACAGGGGCCAATAAGGTGAACCAGTTCCAATTGTGTATGTACCTAAGGTACATGGAGTCCATTTTAAGGAGAGAGCAATTAGCCTGGGGCCCTGAATAGCAGGATCCCAGGCCAACTATGTCAAAAACCAGCTAAACACCAGGCAAAAAGTTTGGGGGTAACCATAGTCAGATATCCACCTTCCTACAATGCGAAACCCGCCCTCCTATTTCTACAGAAAGCAAGTGATGTGCACACTTTGTGTGCCATTTTAAGTTTTTTAAAAGTAGCGGTTAGACTGAGAAACACAAGAAACTGATCTAACTGTGAATGTAAACTAATGCCTACCTCTACCTCTGATTCACATGTCCCGCTGCTGGGGGTTAATTTTATTAATATTATCTAACTGTATTTTAAAATACTATTGTACAGTTCAGAAATGGAGTTTAATGATATTTTAGGCGTATTGCTAAAATGTATTGATATGATGTATTTTTATGATGATTTTTAATTGTCGAAATAAAAACTAACTGAACTGAACTGAACACTACAGCATACAGCACGCAGCAGTGGGTCAACCTACTTAAGCCTCTGGTTAACGCCACTTTCAGTGTTTGCATTTTGCTCTTTCACAAGGTGCACATCCGCAAAGAAGGAGTTCCCTTTAGTTCCAGTCTTTATCCATTAACAGACATTTGGAATAAACTTGATAGTACCTGAAATCAGTAAAAAAAAGAAAGTGATTTTACCCCTTCACTGCCCCATTGGTGTGGGTGTGTGTGTGTGTGTGTGTGTGTGTGTATACATCATGAGAAAGTGTGCCCTGTATCTAACATTTATCATATCCTCAAGATACACATGGAATTCCCATCCAGTCTCTGAGCAAACTTGTGAGAAAGTGTGTGGCCCAGAGTGCACAGAGACTCCTGCGGTGAAACAGTTAAGAAAACTTGAAATACAGCCAGAAAGATGGCAACTTAGATTACTTTTCAGGTGGAAAGGGAAGTAGTGGAGAGGGATTTATACATTTGTTTACTGAACATTTTAAACAGAAACGCTGTGCATCAAAACATGCACAAGAACAAACAATGTAAATTGCGAAGCCTATTTTGGAAGAGAGAGAGGGTGGTGAATAACACGTTAAAAACTGTTAACTGTAAAATCAGCAAAATGCATTTGAGTCCAGTATGTGGTAGCGGTATCTAATGCAAATGAGGTAGCTCTCGGTCGTTGTTTTTATACATGAGTGGTTTTGACTTTCGTCTGGTGAGGTTAAAGGCAAATGTTGAGCTGATGCTACTTACCTTTGAAAAATGGCATATGCATGGGGGTGTTGCAGGGTATTATACTGGAAAATGCCTGAATCTTGAAAGGTTGTTGGAATGTTGTTTGGTGGTTAGGTGAGGCTAGATTTGTGGTGATCAAGGTAGCCATGAGTGGAATTGAAGACTCATAGAGGCAAATCGGAAGGTAAGTGTGAGGAGCTGACTGGTGAACCTGTGGTACTGTCTAAAGCAGTCTCCAGTAACCGGAGTAAGAGGGGCAGGCAGATTGGAAAATGATGAACGGGGTGTGAGTGACAAAAATTGACATCCTTTTAAGGGTCTGGAAGGGGTAGTGTGGTCGCCGCATGAGACCTGATCGGCGTCCAGGCAGAACTAAGGGTGCAGTTTAATGGATTTTTGTGTTGTGAATATTAGATCAGTGGGTTTTGGTAGACCTGGTAATCGAAGTAATGAATTTAGATACTACTTTTCATTGTAATAATAATCCAAAACCAGTGTAATATAGAAAGGTGACTATGGGTGAGTGCGAGATGGGAAGAATATGTGCTTGCAATGGGCAAAGAGATGGTATAGTGAGCCATAGCAGGATATTGTCTCAACGAAAGTAGTGGCGAGAAGCAGCAGCCAAGACCTCGGGGCTGCTGTGTCAGTCTCCATCTTCTAGTATTCCTTCCGTTGTTGTTCCTCCTTCGATTGCTGCCCTCCATCCTTGCGTTTCCTTTGTCTTTGAGTTGTTCCCGTTTGCTCTGTATTCTGTATAGGTCAGCCACAAATGGTTTGATTGGAAGGTGTGCAAGCTTTCCATTATGGGAAGTTAATCATTGATTCTTTAGTCTTTTATCTGTTAGACAGTTAGTAGTGGGATGCTGGCCCTGCCATTTGCCTATATTTTTACTTAATAAAGTATTTCTTTCACAACATGTGAGATTGCCATTTTCATGACCACAGGCATCCAATTGTTACTGTTAAGCATTTACACTGCCCCCGATCTGTTTTTACTACGCCATCACAGCATTTTAGGAACGTTTTTTAGTGTCTTATGGAAAAATGTCCTGAATGTTTCTATCATAGAACATAGTTGTATTGGGTCTCTGGCGATATTTTATCAGTTGTGAATGAAATTGAACCAACATTGTGAGGCAGATTTCGAGCCAAAAGAGCACCAGGGCACAGTGTAGAACTGGCAGCAAAAGGGCAGGTAAAAGTAGGAGACTGCTGCTGCGCCATTGATGCCAAGGCTTAGTGTAAATGGCAATACTTCTGGAACAAACATGTCTTAAGAAGTAGAAAGATGGAGCAAAGGAGATTTTGCAGCGGCTGGATAAAGCGACAATAATCGTTTAAAATAGTCTTGTATTGCTGATGATGAGATTAGATGCTAGGTAAGTTTGTTGAAGTTGGTTGAGCATTTCCTGAGTGCCAGAAGGAAGGTGGGTCATAGTTTTCTGGTGCAGGGGACGGTGAATGGTTTTGTTGGTACAGATATGGGCAGTGCAATTTTAAGGTAGAGAGAATTGAGGCCTGGTTGAAGGGATTAAGCAAGATATTTGAACGACAATGAGAGGATTTACAGTTTTTATGGTCTGTGTTAATAGGTTGAGGAGAATGGGAATCATGGGGGGTGAGGTAGTTGAGAAAGATGAGTATGCTGAATAAAAACTATATGGAAGAGTGAGGGTAGTGTTTAGAAAAGAATAACCAAAACATTTTGTTTTTATAGAAAAGAAGATACCAGAATTTTTTTATCAAAGGGGATTGTATGATACAAATGTGGAGTTTCAGGCTGCTCTAGAGTTGGTTAGGGTGGATGTGGGCGGGATGCAATTGGTATAGAGAATTATTTGCTGTGGTTGAGGGCACAGCTAAGAATGGAGATAGATAGATTATATGTGGAAGAGAGAAAAGGGCAGTTCTCCTCTTAATGCTATCATCGTCAACAGATAATGCAGGTATAATATATATTTGAAGACGCAAGTCTGGAAGAGTGAGGGTGCAGTGCGGAAGAGCACCATGTTTAGGGCATTGTGGAACAGTTTTAGGCAGAGAGCAGCTCCTTTTATATGAAGCACCATACAGCTCTCGGAATCGGCTCACCTCAACGGTCTGTTTTTCTAGCAGAGGTTTTAAGCGTATGATTAGCACAATGTCATCCACATCGAGCTAGAAAGTGAAAAAGCGTTTTGCCATTTTTACAGCAAAGTTTTTAAGCATTTAAGCATAGGATTAGCTAATGCCATCCATGCGGAGCTGAAAAATGACAAAAGCCTTTTGCCCCTTCGGGCACGGTATTACCGCTTTGGATTAGTAATATACCATCCAAGCCAACCTGGAATTAATAAAAGCAACCTCTGACGTATGTGTCTATCACTCTAGTTCGAGTTCATCTGAGAGGTATAGTTTTGTCCAGGCACAAGGGAGTACCCAATATAAGTTAAAACTATACCCTTTTAGCCTTGAAGTGCAGCATAAAATGTGCAAAAATTGAAGCAAGGCACTCTTGATACTTTCCAAGTTTTAGACGCAGAGCAGCTCCTTTATATGGAGCACCCGACAACACCACTGACATTCTGAATCTGATATATAGCGTGCAATAATCAGCAGGAGTCTGAACTGTATGTTTTATTTTTTTGCCCCTAGTATGAGGCAGCAAGGCGGTGTTGGCTTACACAACTCTGTCGGAACTTGGGTTTGTGCAATGTAGGGAGGCTTTTAGAGTTTTAAAGTATGACACCTCCAAGCCCATTGTTTTCTCTGTCTCTCGATTTTTAAAGGCAATGTGGCAAAGGAGATGGGCTTTTTTAGAAAAGGAAAAACAAATAAAAATTGTTAATGAGTTTGCAGTATTATCACAAGTGCCCAGTATGTGATTATTTTATTGCCTGCTAATGGGATGCAGCTCTTTTAACGTTTTTATACTGAATGTAGCTTTATAACATAATTTTGTTGTTTTAATTATTTATTGAAACATCGCTGCTATCTCGTGTGCACTGAACTTATTCACACCAAATGAATTGATCTGCTACCTGATATCCCTGTCCACGCACTGTGTTTTTGTCCTTCCCCTTTGCTACGACAATATTGTACTGTCCTGATGAAATTGCTATGTTCTCATGTTCTGGCAACCCTTCTCCTTTGGAATAGATGTCTTTGTATTGTTTGGCTTGTTTTAAACTTATAATGTTAGTTCTCTTACGTCACAATAGAATATTGTTTACATAAATATTGTCTGACATAATTATAATGTCTTAAATAATGTCTTAAATGATGTTTTACAAAAGTATTGTCCCACTGGGTGTAGATCTTCTGGCAGGTAGATTTTAGTGCCATAAGCTTCCACCCAAAGAATAAAGAGCCCTCCCAAGGACAGCACACCAGAATCAAAAGTACAATTGCCCAAAGAATAAGAAAGATACTTAAATCATGTCAGTAGTCTGAAATTATCTTCTAACCACAATCTACCAGATAGTCTCCTAACCATGAGCACCAACACACCTTGAAAACCCAAAGGTCGAAAAACAGCCTCACAAGTCTAGACGTTGAAGCTGTTGCCTAAAATAAAACAAAAGCATGAATGTTGTGTAGCAGCTGTGGAAAAGGAGAATACAGTAGTGCCAGAGGATACAGGAAATTCCTCAATATTCTGGTGGTCAGGAAGCCTTTGGGCCGAGCTAGGGTTTACTGTAGCCGGCTACTGAGAATTGACTTCAGACCTTTCTGGAATCTGTTCAGTGGGGCTGAGATTGGGGCACCCAGTGCAGTGAAGAGATCTTCAGCACAGAAGTGGTTTGTTGCTTGGGGAGCCCTGTTTGAGTTGTGTCCCCTACATGGGAACGGGGTGCAATTACTCTCTGAACCTTTTCCTGTTAGGGAAGGGGGAACCATTGAGGAGGCACCTGCAGCATTCAGGGACCAAAGGAAACATCTCACCTTGCTCGGGGGAGCTCCTGGGCTTGCAAATCCTGGCCCTGCCATGGGGGGTCTATCTAGGGCACCAATCGTGCTGCTGGAACTTGTCGCCTTTCCCTGTATACAAGGAGAACTGAGCAGGGAGGGAAAAATATCTAGTTTCACTGCCTGCCACTGAGAGAAGTGTGCTAGGTGGGGTCATGAAACAGTTTTGGCCGCATGGTTTGAGGTGCCCACCATGTGGTCAACTGGAGCGTCTGCATAGGTACCTCAAGAGAGGCAAGGTCTCACATCCTGTAAAAATTGTCAAAGCCCAGGATGAAATTAAAAAAAAAGGGCAACAAAACAAAATCGGGTGGCTGCAACAACCGAGGTATGGCAGATAGGTGCCCATAGGCAAGGGAAACAAAGGGCTTATATTAAAGCTGGTGCCCTTGGTTGACCGGGGCACCAGCTCAACATCCACACTTAAAGTGCAGAAATTTGGAAGCAGAGAGGCATTCGCAAACTGCCCCTAGTGCAGGGAGGAATTCAGGCATACTGTCTTCCTCAAGGGAGAACGTGGCTGCCAAGACACCCACAGCAAACTAGCTACTTGGACCTAAAGTTGGAAGTCCCTGCGACAGCTGACCCCTTGCGTTGTGTAGTCAGGAGTGGTTGCTAGTCAACCTAGTACCCATGTTAAAATGTTATTTTTAAAGTCTGTAGGCCTTGATTTTGTATAGTGAAAAGCTAATGTTTCTAAGTTAGTGAGCTTGTTTGCATACATTGTGATAGTTTAATATTTGTATTGCAGCCAATAGGCTTTGGTTTGAATTAACATTTTTTACCAAAGGCCCAAAACCTGTCATTTTGGTTGTGAATACCTCTGGCAAAGCTGTTAGGCATGACCTTTGAGTAGTAAAATGCCATATCTTTTGTAGCGGTCTATACATGAGTATTGCTGTTCCTCACTGATAGTGAGAACATATTTGGTTTATGGGGCTTGGTTGTGCCAGCCTAGATTTCTTTTAGGTATGTGATTTGTACCCTTGTTATTCTGTGAATCCTCCTTCATAGGGGTTCCTACTTGTAATTCCAAGTGAGAATGTATGAACATTATAGTTTTTTGTGTAGTATGTATTTGTGTGTGTAATAAATTACTTTTTTCTTTTTTTAAATAGTTGTGACCAGCTTGATAATGATTTATTGAGCATTAGTTTGTGTGTTACTAAATTCAGAGTTCCTAGCACACAGCGTCTCCCCGAGTCTGCTTTGGACTGTTCTGCTTAGTTACCCAGAAATTAACCACTATAAGTGGTGCTTTACTTGGTCCCTAGTTCCAGGGTTTGCCGCACAGATGCCCCAGGATATTAGAGCTGAACGACCAGCCTTGACACATTTGGGCCAAGTAACTTCTGATTGCTTTGGAAACTCCCGAACCAGATGTCACTCAAGAAGCAGTGACGATTGTCACTTTCACGAGCAAAGATACCCTGGATAATTTCTATAGCCTGGGCATTACGATGCCTTTAATTAAATTCATGTCTATGACCGCCTCTGCAATTTAGGTGGAAGTTGTTGCTATTGCACAAAATGCTGGTGACACTCTGGACATAAGTCTCCTTCAATAATTGCAGAGCCCTGTAATGAGAAAAGGAAACATGCGCCACAATTCCAGAGGAGGAGTATAGACCCAGTCTTCGTACAGTCTGATGCAGGCTTCCCAATTGCTGCCAAAGTGTCAGCGTTGGGAAGTTGGTAATATTGCTCGGTCTAAGTTATAAAAAAAATACTATAAAAAATTCTTTTGTGCTGCCCGTACTCTCAATTTTACCGCACCTGTTAAACTTGACCACGTTTGGTCTTTGATTCTGGAACTTTTGATGTTTCCGCTTTTGTTCACAGCGTAACTTTTTGTTCTGATCCCTTCTCACATGAAAGGCTACACGAAAAAAGAATGTTGAGTGCCATTGAAGTTTGCTTTGATGATAGATCGAGGGCTCTGCCTGCAAGGTTCATGATGCTTGGTTAACCCTTGCCTTTTTTCACATACTCCTAACCTGTTTGCACGCTGGTGGAGAATGTCATCGCAGCAAATTTAATGTCATGAGAGGCAGAAAGAATATAAAATCCGCACCATTGGTGTTTTTGGTCACTAATTTTTGGTTTCCATATCCCACCAATCGTGAAGTTTTGAAATCTGAATGTTTCTGAGTCCAGAGTCTAGTTGACATGTTTTGGACTTCTGCCAAACCTGTTCCTGCAAATTACACATCGGAAAGCTGATGCACATATCCTGATGCCACATGCTGTCTTTAGCAGAGGGCGTTACAAGGTTTAGTTAGAGATAGCTTGCCATAGCTCTTAGCATAACGACAATGGTAAAAAAGGAATATTGGAGAGCTTTCATTGCATTCTTCACCTTCAGACCCCCATATGATCCTGGGTTAATAGGGTTCCATGATGGTCCTTCTGTTTGGCCTTCTATGTTGCTAAGTGCCCCTGCTGCCTTGACACCCCAGTGTCCTAAAGAGGCCCTATCTTCCTCAGAACCCCTGGGAGTCCACCACTGCCCAAGTCACTCCAGACCTCTAGCCCCATCTGTTTGACCTACTTTCCTCTGTGTTTCACACCAGAGCTTGGCGGTCCATCTTGAGAATCCACTTAAACCCCCGAGAATGAAAAGAACCAAATAACTGCTGCTATAAGCCGCAGAAACCTGTCTTGTTGAGGAGCACAGAGAACAGAACCTGAAGGAACGGTGAAGGGGACAGCCAAAGGTGCAATTGCAGGTTTCCAGGGAGCAGAAGGGTCTGCAGATGTGTGTGGGCGCATGGCATTAAGTGAGTGATGTTCTCAGGTGAGCCAGGCTGCCAAGTTTTTAATCTGCTTATGTGTGACACTCTCATGTTTGCCTTATTTCTGTTTCATGTTTCCATGTCTTATTAGACTCCTTCAGTGACATTTTATGGCAATCCTAAATATGTGGAATTGTTTTCAGCAGGACGGTATAAGTTTCTTCCAGAAGTATAATATAAACATCCCAACCAAAGGAACTGGCTGGTGGGATTATTTGGATTTGGAAAGTCAATAAACGGTAAATATACCAACCAGCTAATTAATCGACTTCTAGGGAATTATTGAACTAGGATAGTATGCCCAATGTTCCCTTCAAGGAAGGCAATTCCATCTTGATTGATGCCAATACTTTTCACCTGTGTGACTGAAGCTGTTAGGCAACAGAGGAAGAATACACCTGAAATCTACGCTGCGATGCACTTTTGTATTACAGAAGTGGCTGCAGATGCTTGTGCAGCACCTCCTGTAATACAGATCATGCAGTCGCGATCTCAACGGGGCTTTCTCTCATGTACACAGGAGTGTGGTCCCATGTAAAGAAGGAAACACTTTGCAGCAGCACCCGCACCATGTTACAGATGTGTGTGCAGAAGCAACGGAGCTCTCGGGAGGTACACTAACTGTGCCCCACACAGAGGTGGCACATTGGGAGTGCTTCCCCTGAGGGCACCCCTGGAACAAATTTAGGGGATCCACCTACACTCCAATCATCAGCTTGCAGATGGGTGCAGCCACTCCCTGTACCTGCCTACAAGGGGATCTCTGCTCCCCTTTAGGTGAAGGCTAGTTGCTACCTGCAAAGCAATAGGCAGATAGGTGGCTTCAAGGAGTCAGACCATCTTTAACTAATGCGCTGCCCCAAATCCGGCACAAGTTTGCAGCTCATTAACTGTATCCAGGCACACTGACTCGGTCTGCGCCCAACACCCCCATTTAAAGATCCGTGGTGACAAAGACCAGGGCAGTGTGACATATCAATAATGCGTTACCAGGTGTAGTTATGTATTAGCAGTCAAAGTGTAAAGTTTTGCTTGAGCGTGGAATTGACCTATGATTACCAAGAGAATCTCTGCATTTGGAGGACAGAATTTTCACCGTGCTACATTTCTGTCTAGTAGTAAGGAAAGTAACTCGACTTATTATGAGTATTTGTATAGCACAGTATTGGCTAATTACTTGGTTTCTTGGCGCTTAGGCTCTTTTCTGCAGATGTGAGTCATCGAGCAGAGCCTTCCTACTGGGTAATTCCTGAGCCACCTTTGACGTGGGTGTGTTTCGTCTCTTGGGGAGCGAGAAGATCCATTGAGCCTGTTTCCTTCTCTAAATCAAGTTATCACAAGCATTCACTAGTTAAGGTGCTCTTGGGTTAGACCTCTTCACTGTTGTTTTCTAGCTGGTGTCTCTACTTGTTTTAGTAACCTGGAGCTGCTAGTCAAGGTCACTTTATTTTTAAACTGTAAAACATAATCGGTATTAAAACTTGCATTAACAGTATCTTATCAAGTAATACTCCATTGCCCTTTTATATTTGAAATGCATTTTGCATAATCTTCCCAGTTGTAAAAAAATTACATATCGGATAGGTAACCTCAGTAAAACATTAACATGTCAAACAGTCTGATCAGGATGTTTTAATTGGTGCATACCAGTTTATGGTGTTGGCTGGCTTTAGCACTGCTGGAGCCTGGTGCAACATTCTCTGTTTGTGCACATCCCCCTCGACAACTTTCTCCATAAATCCCCTCACTACCACCTCTCTCAACGGTGTCCCTAATCTCTCCATAGCCCCTCCCTCACATTCATTTAATTTTTATTTCGCTACTCATCCCAACGAACGGTTTCAGCACACGTTACTACCTACTTCTATTATACAAAGACACTGAATTCTACAGGTGTGTAAATCTATGAATAGAAAATGTTACATAAGACAATGAGGGCTACACTATATGTCATCCACACTCCTAGGCATGGTAAGGAGACACAAACTCAGGAGTTTAAATGTAAGACAGTGGCTGGGCTGTCTGCACTAATAAGACGTTGTTACTATCCATGGGAAACCTTTTTAGCAACCTTAGAAAAACAAAAGTTTGAGGCAAAAAACTGCAACGTACCTAATCCTAGCAGTTTGCATGGACTCTTTTATGCCAATTCATAGCTCACTGTGCTGTACTCAAAGGCAAGCCCATCCAGGTCTGGATCGCGGCCTGCCAGTTCAACCCCAGGTAACAAAAACAAGCGGGTATATATATACCTTTAATTAACTTCTCTCTTTAAAACCTAACTACCTGTACATCGGACACACCACACCGAGTCAAGAAGTGAGGGGTCCTTTCTCATGCTATACCTGCTATAAACACATTATGATCGTAGGCTCAACAGGTTGCTCTTCCTCTTGCTCCCCAAAACAATTACATTCGAGGCAAGTCCAAATATCAACGGGTTGTTGGGATGTCTGATTAATGCTAGATAATTGCCAAAACACACACTGGAAATTTCAAATCTAATTATCGAGAAAAATACAGATACCCTTTTTATGACAGAAACGCGGGTTAATGAAACAACTAATCCAGATATGCTTCTGCTGTCCCGCGAGGGTTTTAAATCTTACATCAACACCAAATAGGCAAAGGAGGAGGCGAACTGGCTATTATTTTCCTCAATAATTTACAATGCTCCATCCTTTCTTCAACCCATCTTTTAGTAGCAGACGGTTCACTCTTTTGTATAAAAATCTTGAAGTAATCCTACGTCTCGGGAGGGCTGGTGTGTCGCTTTCCTGGACATAGCACTGAGTTTCTTAACTCCCTGCCAGAATCCCTAGTAGCATATTGCCTACAAGCAGCTAATTTCCCATTATTTGGTGATTTCAATCTCCAAGCAGACAATATAACCAGTACTACTATTCAAACCTTTAAAGAAACACTGTATGTTTTTAATTAAAGAACATTGGTTACCAGTCCTTCCCACTCAGCTGGCCACATAGTTGAATTGATTTGCACCAACATGGAGTCAATGTCAGTAACTCAGCCTGAGGCAATAATTTGGTCTCACCCTTTCCCGATTCCCTTTACCTGGACAGAAAAAATATGTTGAACAAAGGAAGAGCAGAAATAAAAAGCAAATGTTGTCAATGGGATAAAATTGAGGAACTAGAACTAAACTCAATACTATCTTATGCTGCACTAGAGTTAACAGGCTTGTTTAAAACAGATAGAGTAAGTCCATACCTGGTTAGAGCTTTCAATGAATCACAACAGAAAATGTTGGGTACCCTGGTTTCCCCCTTGCTTCCTAAGTAAAAAAACATACTGCCAGAAATTGGAGAGGCAATGGCAGTGCAACTATGTGGAAAAGGAACTATCCAGAGTTATCTGCTGGTTTTTCTGTAAAATGTATGCTGCACTCTAAGCCTGAAAGTGTATTGATATAATTCCTCCCCGCTGCCCCACATTTCTCCCTCTATTCCTCCCACCCTAGCTGGCTGGTAAAATTCTTGGATGTGATTTAAAATTAGAAACTGTATTACTATATGGAATGTTTTTAAGCATGGTAGGATTTCTTAATTATGTATGTTATTTTGCGCTTGTCTACACTTTTTATGGTCCTAGTGACCGAAATGAAAGTTTTTGAAACGAAACGTATTTTGACTTATACTGGGTGATCCCTTGTGTCTGAACTAAGCTACACCTCTCTAAAGAGCTAAACTGATAGTGAAACACGTCAGGGGTTGCTTTTATTCATTCCAGGTTGGCTTGGTTGGTATTTTACCAATCCGATGCTGTAATACTGTGCCTGGAGTGGTAAAAGGCTTTTGTCATTTTACAGCTCGGTGTGGATGGTACTGTGCTAATCCTGTACTTAAAGACTTTGCTCTAGAAATTTCAAAGGACTTTGTCCTTTTCTAGCTTGGCATGAATGGTACAGTGTTAATCCTATGCTCAAAAACTGCTAGAAAAACAGACATTTGAGGTGATTCCATGTAACTTCCACAGTACAAAGTAGATGTCTTGAGTAGACGATTTATTGGTTACATGGAAATGAACCAGCCACAACAGCAGCCAGCTCCAACTGTACTTAACTCAAGAATCACTCTCCACAGATTCTATTGTAACTTAGCAATAACAGAACATTCTGATGACATCAGTAAGATTCCTACATGAAATAAAGATACTTTAACTAAAACACTTACACAGAATACTACAGTGTTGTTAGTGTTGTAGGGTGCTCTATATAGGAACTGCTTTCCACCTAAACTTTAGAACTACCCAGAGATCTCTGTGTGTATGTGTATTTATATGCGTATGTGTATGTGTGTGTGTGTATATATATGTATATATATATATATATATAATGTGTGTGTAATTATCTACCATGTATTGGAAGGCGAAATTTGATAACCTCTTAGAGGACCCCAAGATTGGCTTCATACGTCCAACCATTGCCAGGAAACTTTATTTGCAGTTTCGCCATGGTTGTCTCCCCCTGCATTCATTTGCTAATAAATGGTCTAAGGATGCTCCCATTGCCTGCCCCGCCTGTGGACTAGCGGAGGAAACAGAACTGCCCGTTTTTTTTTGTTTGCCAAGGTTACTCTAAGATTAGAAGAAGAGTATTACAGCAATTATGTAAGAATCTTGGTGCTATTCATTGCATAGATGTGTATAGGCTTTTAACCCTTTCCATGCTGATGACTGAACCGCTCCGTCATCAGCTGCGGTTGGGCTGTGCTGATGACGGAGCGGTTCCGTCTTGGCCCGGCCGCCGCGCCTGCGCAGCGCTGACTTAGCGCCTGCCCGGCGCGTTCTATTAAGCGGGCGGGGCCATGACGGAACCGCTCCGTCATGAGCACAGCCCAGCCGCGGCTGATGACGGAGCGGTTCCGTCATCAGCATGCGGCCGCCCCGCCCTCGCCCCCGCCCCGCCCCCTTAGCACTGCGGCGGAATAGCAGCCGCAGCGATGCGGTTAAAACATGACACCAGCATGTACATAGTATTTGCTACCTCACGATTTCTTGCTGCAATGTGGTGGGCTCGTCTGCAATTTTTAAAACTTCAATGAAATGTATTTTTTTATATGTGGACACTGACAAATTGCGAAAGATCTTTTTTTTATTAACTTATTTTATTCTTTTAATTATTTCTGCTAAAATCTTTTTTTAATTGTTGACATGAAATGCTGTCTTTTATGGTTTTACAACCGAACTAAAGATTTTCTACTACTACTACTATATATCTATATATATTGCCGCTGTTTATATAAAAGGTGATCCTAAGGTAGCATACTGGTACTTTACCGTAACTTTGCACCCTAAACCTTGGTCTTTTAATGTGTTTCTAATATGCACTTTAAAGACAGGCTAGTATTTCCTCTATGTTCACTATGACATAACATTACCCTCTCATGTGACGAAATTCATCCAATCACTGGCAGTATAAAATGGTGTTTTTTTAAATGGAACATTGTCATGTGAACAAGGCTCTTGCGAGCCGAAACGTCATGAGACTTCTACTGCACCTTAAATAAAAATTGGAGCACTACAATTGGTCCGTGTCCGTTGGCTTTCTTCCTGGCTGGAGTGTGTCCAGAGCGCGAGAAAAAGTGACGGAGTGGTTGATATATATATATATATATATATATATATATATATATATATATATATATATATATATATGTATATATATATGTATATATATATATATATATATATATATATATATATATATATATGTATATATATATATATGTGTGTGTGTATATAAAACCAAATAGCTAATAAACCAAATACAATTGACCTTGCAAAAAATGCATCTAGAGAACATTTTAAAATAACCAAACCATTTCTTTAACCCAAAGCTAGAAAAAGAAAGGTTGAAGCCTCTCGGGAACCGTACCGTGTGATACACTTTCCAATTCCTTCTCGGAAAAAAATAACATTCAAGAATAATTTAATAATCCACCAAACCAGAACTCCCAATAACACTCTTACCTAAGCTTAATCATTAATTTCTGGAATTTAGTCACCTAACACGGGAACAAACAAAAAGTTCTAAATTGTAAGTCAAGGTCCAATGACCCATGCTCACCTAAAGTACTTTAAAAAGGGTTACAAATAATTAACCCTTATTTCAACAAGTTATTTAATACATCATTAGAATTAGATGTAGCTCCCCTGGTCTGGAAGTTGGCCAAAGTCCGACCTCATCTAAAAAAAAAAAAAGAATTAAAAAAAAGCCCTCCGCTGATCTGGAAATGCTTTTAAATTTTGGACCTATTTCTCTTCTCCCTACCCAGTCAACTATTTGAAAAACTTGACAACACCCAATTGTCAGACTACCTCAAGCAGAAAAACCTGTTTAATTATACTCGAGTGGGGTTTAGACCCCAACATAGTACCTAGTCCACTTTACTAAAGATATTTGACACTATTCAAAAATCATTGATCAGCAAACAGATTGGCGGCTTGATTTTATTATATCTTTCAGCGGCATTCAATACAGTCTCTCTCACTCTTTGTGCAAAGGTTTGCAACAGTGGCTGGAACTGACTTAAAATGCATACAAATATTTTCTCTGCCATAAATAGTAAGCTGTAACCATTTCTACTTTCTGTTAAAAAAACTAAATACTTACATTTGGAGTAAAGGTTAATTGCTTTAATGGTTGTTGAGGCAAATTAATTCGCAAAATGTTTACCAGCTGAACTAACAGACTGGGCTGATATTAGTCCTTTGTGCCGAAGAACCAGACTGAGTTCATTAGCGGAATAGGCACAACTACCAACATCCAGATGCTAGCCTTATTAATTGAACAGGCAAGGTACTGCTCTTTAGATCTTCACCTATGCCACACAGATTTGCGTTCAGCTTTTGATGTGATGCTGAGAAACATCCTGTAGTCTAAGCTATTGAACTGGGGAATTCCTCCTATTCTCCTAAGAGCTATCTAATTGCTGTGTAAAGATACCTGGACAAGAGTCAGGTTGGGTAATGGGACAACAATTTCCCCCAAAATTCCAACAAGAGATTGCCTAAAACAATGCTGTGTCTTGTCTCTGCTTTTATTTAATTTGTATCTTGCGAAATGTCGCCTTAAATGGGGTCAATTCCCATTCGCCTACTGAGGCTGGTTTTAATGCTTCACTTCTATTGTATGCTGATGATGTTGTTTTGCTTAGTTATACAAAGATTGGTCTTCAGCATTTAATCAACACAACCGCTCAGTACGCAGCAGATCATGGGTTAAGAGTTCATCTTAATAAAACAAAAACCACGCTTGTATCAAGGGGGAGATCTTCGCTATCCACATTACATATAGAAGGGACGGCTTTGGAAACTGTGACAGAGTACAAATACTTGGGGTGATTTTTCGCTCTAGAGGCTCATTTAGGAGCCAGAGTTCAGCAATTCAAAGAAATATTACACAATCTGCTGCTATCTCTTCTTTACAGAACTCTTAAAAAGGCCTGACCCTCCAGCCACTCCTACAAATAATCGAAGCTAAACATGCCCCTTCTCTGACGTATGGAGTTGAGGTACTCTTGGATAACCCGATAAATTAATAGATAATGCAATTGTAGATAATGCAATTGTGGGGACCTATCATCGCCTGTCCCGATCCGCTTAGAGTTGGGCCTTAGGGGACCGCTTATAAGAGGTTTGGGGGCGTATTTGAAATTTTGCTACAAGCTAAAAACTGATCCAAAATCTACGTTCAGCACAATTGTGTGAGAAACGATAAGTGATCAAAGGAATTTCGCAGCCCACTATTATTTTAACTTGGTCCTAACGACTTTTAAGGCAGAGGAGCTCTGGGCCTTACCCCTTTATCAAACTGCATTCAATAGAGTTCTAAACGGATCAGGAAAAAAGATTTAATCCCTATTGGATAAAACTGTGCTGTCTAAAAGAGCCCATGCATGGATTGTTATAGGCTCATACGGCCCCCTAAAATTTCACCTACACTTAGGGAGTTTGAACGGTCTTAAGCCAAAATGAAAGCTGCTGCGTTGCCGACTTGGTAATTTGCAAACTTGTTTTAATCCACCCATCTGGAGGAGATTGTCTGAAGAGTCATCGGGTCGTCTTTGTGACTATTTTAAGGAAGACATTTGTCATATTGTCTGTACCCTTCCAGCTCTAATGGCGGAGCGCAAGGGACTGTTCAGACAATGTTTTGTTAGAAATTCCAAACAAACATGTCAGCAAGCAGTTAAAGCCTGTCTCCAAGGGGATGATTTGATATTTTGTGGGAAATTCCTGAAGTTCATGTCTATTGCTGATTCAAAATTAGCAAAGCTTGAGTTATGACAGTAATTGTTAGTAGTACATGTAGCTCGCAGGAGATACATATGTGACCATTTATATTGTGTTTAAGAAATTATATGAACAGTTGACTTATTCAGTTTGAATTTCAAAGGTTTTAGCCATAACCGTGAATGTTATAGTCATGTATGACTGATCATGATAAACCAGGATGTTTTTATCTATAGTTCTGCTATCATAAGAACAGTTTTAACATAAAGTAGGAAATTTAGCAAACGCACGTATCACCTTGTTTTGACTATTTTGCACAGAACTGATATTCATTGTTATAACATTGCCTGCTGGGATATTTCAAATGCAATTATATTAAACTGGAACAACAAGGTCCATGTTCTGCAATACTTATATGTTAAAGGGCCATTTCTCCCACACTCTATTGGGCAAAGTTAGCAGGATTATATTCCATAGATGGAGGTTTAAAGTCGGGGATTATTATTTTGTGACAAGTGACTTAGGTTAACTAATTTTCCTTTGAGGTTTAATTAAGCAAATCGTGGGTATTCTAATGGAGTGATTATGGATTTTATATTGTTATTTATTGGTGATGTATCTGGTGATCTTATTGTGATGCATTGTAGGTGTTAATTACCTGAACAATAAAGTCTTACTTACTTACTTACTCACTTCAAACACGGCCATCATTGGTAGCTTTTTGTGTGCTACATTACATTGAGAATCCTGCGACCATTAATACCACTAGGGGTTGCGTCGATGATGCAGTCTGTACAGTATTATAACAGAGGCACACGTCATCACCACTTGTGTCCGTCATTGGCACACATTAGTCTGATATTGGCCAGGGATGGGGACATGTGCCTTCTGTGGCAGGCGCTGTCTAACAGAGAGCAGCTAGCTCAGTGCAGTGGGGGGATGCCTGTCTGTGTTTCTTGAAGGGGGGGGGTTGAGTTTTCCCCCACAAATTGGAAAAAGATCACTAATTTCTGTGAGAAATAGCCCGATCTGGCAACAGTGAATGGCATGTTTGATCACACGAGCACTGTTTTCAGTCTTGCATTCCCACGATGACCAGCGTCATGGAAATGAAAGACGGGCAATGGCGCTCACTTCAGTTAGAATGCAAATGCTTGGTACCCGGTAAGTAGATCCGGTTGTGCTGCCCTAGAAATAGCACTAGTGATGGCCAAGTCTGTCACCTTTGTCTGAATGTGAATTTTGATTTCACCAGAGAGAAGTTTGGCGTTTTTCACCATCTGAATGGCCAAGAGACCATAATCTCATTGTGTGGTACAGCCTCTAGTCACTTTCTAGTCCGCTTTCTTTGGCTTCCTTTAAACTGCCAGTGACCTCGGCAGGATCAAGCCCGCAAGCACTTTTCACCACCTGAAGAATACCAAATGTGCTCTCACCAGCTTAACAAAAAAATGTATGTGCAAAAGGGTTGCCTAGTGAATACGGATCCCACTTTAAAAAGTGCACTGGAACCCAATCCGACCTATTCTTGCTGTGAATGGTTATTTTTGTTTACAGTTTGTAAACGACTTGCACGATCTGAGCGTGCAGAGGTGATGTTCATCAGCTGATTGATAACAGAAGCTAACAGTCTAATTTATCCTTCAGTTCACAGGCAGAAAGGTATATGATTATTTTTATTTAACTGTTAACGAAACTGTTAATCCATAGCCAGTGCTGCTCTTTGCTTCATTTATTTACTCTCTGCCATGAATGACCAGGCTTAAGTGGTGCTCCATGCCCCTTGCTTACATCATACAGCTTTAGTGTATCAGTCTATGCATTAGTCATGAACAACATGACCATTACACAATTTCAGATAGATTTTGTTCCTTCCATGGGCCCTGGTAAACGTTTAGTAGGAACAAAGTGGGAGGTAAAGTGCAGCACAGAATTATAGCTATTTTTGTTGGCCATACTCTTTCTCTGCAGAGTGGTTTCCCTAGAGGGGAATGCCTGAAGGTGATTGATTGTATCTTACTTTTTCCAATCCAATCCAATCCAAAAATTCTTTATTTCGGCCTCATGGGCCATAAAAGAAGCAATAAAAATACATACAGATAAAAGACAATATATACAAGAAAAACCAGCTGAGCCTGCAGAATTTGAAGAAGCGTGGTAAAATGGATTAACCAGACATTTTCTTCCTTATTATCCATGCTGCCATTAGGAATTTAGAAACCGCAAACACAATGTGGCCCAGGGTATTCGTTTTCAGCACCCTGTAGGCTTGTAAATAGTTACTGAAGCCCAGATTCCGACATAGAGGGGCTAGCCAGCGCCTCCTCGGACTCCAGTAGACATGGCAACAGAACATTATGTGCAAGTCATCTTCTTCCTTAACTTTACAGCATGGGCAAAGCTTGTCGCCCCCAAGCGACCACTTGTGGGTAAAAACTTTGGTAGGGAGCGTACCGAACCTCCATTGCAGGAACAACTTCCTCGCCAAAAGAGGGTAGATAAAATCCATAAAAGGTTCAAAAGCATAAGAATTTTTGGATACAATAAAATATCCGGTCAGGGTGCCACTATCATGTGCACTGTCCATATCAGCAAGGGTTTTGTTCTTGTAGAGCTGTGCCAGGGTTTTGCGCGAGATCCTTCTACATCCCTGCGCTGGGTCATCCCATAGGTCTGGCAAATTCAAACTGACACATTCCGATTTGATGAGTGCCAGCCACGGGATCTTACCATTGACATCCAGCCTCAAGACATGTATGAGGTCCTGCCTATAGTGATGCAGCTCCTCAGTGGACCATAACCGATGCCAATACTTCACCGGTTTCGCCCGCAAGTCCTCTGCGATTGACGGGAGGCCCAAGTCAAGTCTTAGGGGGAGGAGTGGTGTGCCCTGCGGGAGAGCAAGTAGACGTCTGAGGAAACAGTTTTCCACCACTGCCATGACTTTCCCAGCTTTATGGCCCCACAGCTCACTGCCATACAAGGCGGCCGCCTTCGCCTGAGTCCTGTACATTTCTAAGGCCGGGCTAACAGGCTTAAAGGTGGACTTGTTAGATACCCTCAGGAGTGCGCCCGAAAGCTGGGAGAGTTTCAGCCTAGATCTTGCCACCTGGGAATCCCAAGTCAGATTTTCTTGAAGTGAGACCCCCAAGTATGTAAAGGTAGAAACCCTTTCCAGAGTGGTTCCCTCGAGTTTTGGGCTGGGTCTGGTCTTGGTCGGAGGGTTGAAGATCATGAACTTAGTTTTTTCCGTGTTCACCTCCAACCCATGTTGTCTACAGAAGTGACCAAAACCATCCACGATCCTCTGAATCCCCATGGGGGATTTGGAAAGAAGGAGGGTGTCATCGGCAAACATAATTGCCGGAACCCTCCTTCCTGCCAAAACCGGGGCATCATTGTCCCCGACAGCGTCCAGATGTTGAATGACGCTGTTGATGTACAGACAGAACAGTGTCGGAGCCAAAACACAGCCCTGTCTGACACCTCGGCGGACCGGGAATTTACCCGAGGGCTTGCCATCCCTCCCACACCTTACTACCGCAAAGTTGTTCTCATGGAGTCTAATGATGGTTCTAAGGAGGTGGGGGGGAACTCCTAGCTTCTGCAGAACCTCCCATAACTTCCCCCTCGGGACGAGGTCAAAGGCTGACCTCAGATCCACGAAGACCATGTACAATCGACCTCCCTCTAGCGTAACCGTCTTCCAGTACAGAAGAAGGAGGCGAAAGATTTGATCCATGGTCGACGTGTTCTTTCTGAAGCCAGCCTGTAAAGGGCTTAAGATGTCATTGGCCTCGACCCAGTCTAGGAGATGGTCCAGAATGAGGCGCGCGAAGATCTTTTGGGGCACGTCTATAAGGCTTATAGGCCTGTAATTGGAAGGGAGCAGAGTAGAGCCCTTCTTGTGGATGGGCACAATCTCTGCCCCCAACCACGACCCAGGGATCGCCATACCTCCAAGAATGGCATTGAATAAAACGAGAAGGTATGGGCCCCAGATATCCGGGTGATGCCTAAATAGATCCCCGGGTAACCTATCCAGGCCTGGCGCCTTCCCCACTGCTAGACGTTCTAGGGCAAGCTCCACTTCCCCCAGGGATAATTCCATTCCGGACTCCTCAGCACCCAAGGGCAATTGCATCTCCACGGCCGAGCAGGAACTGGCATCTAGGTAAAGAGCCCCAAAATGGGACTCCCATACCGCAGGGGCTATATTAGGCTCAATCGCTTTACTAAGTTTCCCTGACCCATTGTTTACAAGGGCCCAGAATTGCCGGGGGTCCCTGGATTTGAGGGCATCGTAGAGGTGCTTGGTACCCGGTAAGTAGATCCGGTTGTGCTGCCCTAGAAATAGCACTAGTGATGGCCAAGTCTGTCACCTTTGTCTGAATGTGAATTTTGATTTCACCAGAGAGAAGTTTGGCGTTTTTCACCATCTGAATGGCCAAGAGACCATAATCTCATTGTGTGGTACAGCCTCTAGTCACTTTCTAGTCCGCTTTCTTTGGCTTCCTTTAAACTGCCAGTGACCTCGGCAGGATCAAGCCCGCAAGCACTTTTCACCACCTGAAGAATACCAAATGTGCTCTCACCAGCTTAACAAAAAAATGTATGTGCAAAAGGGTTGCCTAGTGAATACGGATCCCACTTTAAAAAGTGCACTGGAACCCAATCCGACCTATTCTTGCTGTGAATGGTTATTTTTGTTTACAGTTTGTAAACGACTTGCACGATCTGAGCGTGCAGAGGTGATGTTCATCAGCTGATTGATAACAGAAGCTAACAGTCTAATTTATCCTTCAGTTCACAGGCAGAAAGGTATATGATTATTTTTATTTAACTGTTAACGAAACTGTTAATCCATAGCCAGTGCTGCTCTTTGCTTCATTTATTTACTCTCTGCCATGAATGACCAGGCTTAAGTGGTGCTCCATGCCCCTTGCTTACATCATACAGCTTTAGTGTATCAGTCTATGCATTAGTCATGAACAACATGACCATTACACAATTTCAGATAGATTTTGTTCCTTCCATGGGCCCTGGTAAACGTTTAGTAGGAACAAAGTGGGAGGTAAAGTGCAGCACAGAATTATAGCTATTTTTGTTGGCCATACTCTTTCTCTGCAGAGTGGTTTCCCTAGAGGGGAATGCCTGAAGGTGATTGATTGTATCTTACTTTTTACGCCTGGCCCAGAAACTACTTTAACATAAATCCATTGACCTGTATCTTTGTCCATTGTTTTATTGAAAAATGTATTCATGAGAGGTAAACAGAACCCAAACATCAAATTCGTGCCACTTGTTAGCTGCACGTTGGAGATTTTTTTTTTACTTAAATACCCAAAGTAAACTTGATATATTAAAAATACTTAACAGGCAAAATGTAATACTTTCCTATGATGCCACATTTACAAACTACTTAGTTGTTGTCCTCGTGGTATGTGGTGTCACCCAAACTGCGCCATGCAATAATGTACCATATTACAGTTCCATGCTAAGAATGTATATATATATATATATATATATATATATATATATATATATATATATATATATATATATATATATATAACAGTAAAGGTGATCTACTTAGCCTCAACATGGAATATTGATTAAATTAACCACTTATGGCATGGAAAGGCACACAACTAACATCATATCTCCTGCCGCTTGCCATGTCTTACGCAATAGACTGCCCTTTTCTCTGTTTTATTTGCAAGTGTGTGTGTTTGGGCATGGTTAGTGCCATGAGTTTAGGATTTTGTTGTGTTCAGTTTTTAACTGGTTTAAATTTCTGGGATTGTTGTATGATACACTTTATTCACAACCCCAGCTGTGCATGGCATTCTTCTGTGCAGCAAGGGTTGGGTGCTTAACCTGGCCTTTTCCAAATGTGCTGTGGGCTACCATACTCCAATATGTACAGCCTACAGCCTTGTTGGATGCAGGGCCTGCACCCAGGGATTTAAGAGGGCCGGGACTTGCCAGTGCTCCGCAACGGCAGTTCTAAAAAGCAGGTGCCGAAACAGGTCTTCATCGGGCTCTCCATGTTTGCCCTCACCCTCGGGGTGAAAAAAAAATCTTAACTCTGCAGCAGTACCACCCTGCACTGCCTTTCAGGTAACTTCAAAGAGACTCGTTATAGGTCTTTTACAGTCTCAACCTTTTCAGAACAGAAGTATTTTCAGTATTCTATAAAACAAAGCCATAGTTGTTGCTTAGGTATCCTATTGAACTAACAGCCATGGACCATGCCAATAGCCCTAGCTTGTTGTAGGTAATCTTACTACTTGTATTATATCTGTATTCAATCACAGATGCAGCACAATGCCAATCAGACGGCACAATATGCTAAACAGAGATTTTTAGCTTATGCGTTTTAACCAACGCCCTTAACTGCATCGGCCACGCCTCTTTGACAGACCCCCTAGGTTTTGTCATCTCACTTAAAGCCCTGCCTGCACCATATATGCATGGGGCAGTAAAAGCTGTGTAAAGCAGGGTTTTCATCTCATCTGCAGCACGATGCAGATGCCATGCACAGCAGGGATTGGCCGTAGTGCTTGGTCTGAAGGCCCTCTGTACAACTAACCACAAAAACTTAAGGAAGTTCTGAAACCTTTGGAAATAGTCTTAATTCTTCCCCTTTGGGATCTTATTGTGTGCATCACACAAGATGTAGAATTTAAACACTATGCTATACACAACTAACCTTCTCAGGTGCGGGTTCACCTTCTGACTGCTTAGCATTTCCTCTGGCATTTCCTCGCCTCTGCTGTGGTCCGCTCATGTGTACTTTGTGTACTCATTCCCTGAGGTGTCCCCACATGGTTGATGTTCTAAATGAATACAGTTCTTGTTGGCCTCGGTCTACCTTTTGCTTACAGAGCTTGCAGGTCATCATCCAGGCATTCAGTTTCTTTTCAGTAGGGGAATGGGTAAAAAACCTCAAACGATGGAGTCCTTTGAATCAATCTCCCCAGTGCAAAAACCTGTTCATCTGTGTCAGCTGCTGCTTATCCTGTAGCTGGTCCTGCCACATCTCTCTAGCTGTTTTGTGCCATCTTTTGCCCTGGAAATTAACTCACCCCTAAGCAGAGTTGCTCAGCTCTCCTACTCTTTCCAAAATGCTGCTGCTTCCTCTTGTTAAGGAAGTTGCCCTTTTGCTTGCAGAGCTGGCAGCCAATTACAATCAAAAATGGTCCTTAAAATGTGAAATAGTCCATGGACATCACAGGAAGTACAGCCTTCATTGCTAGGAGTGCAGGGGTGGTGGTTTTCGTGAGAGGGTCCTTTGACTCAACGCACTGTTAAAAAAAGAAAAGAAAAAGTTGAGTATAAATGACCCCCTATTTTTAGGTCTAGCCTGAGCAGCGCATGCGCTGCTGCAAGGCATGCAGTAGTGGAGTACGGACTTGAAGCCCTGCCCACTCTCCGCTCATATTTGTAATTGGCTTGTGTCATTGTCCTTTATAAACGCTGGCTTCCGATGCATTATTAGGCTTGTTAGTCCCTCCTTGGTACTGCCTCGTCTGCATTTGTTACCTCCCATAACGACTGGACCTTTTGCATGCCATGTTACAAGGTCTGCTTTATCTTTGCTCTGAGCACTATTTTATTCAATGATTTGCCCCTATTCTACCCACTACCTCGCAGCATGCAGCCCGCTTTTATTTTATTTACTAATGGCGGACCGTTTTAACTATAGCGGGCGCGTTTTTTATTTATTTGTTTTAGCAGCGTGGTCCGCTTTAAGTATAGCGGCCACATTTATTTATTTATTTTGTATACTAATGACCATGCGGCGCTTTCACATTCATAGAGGCTGTGCCCCTATTTATTTATACAAACCACGTCTAAAGGAAGGTGCGTGGCCGACATTAAAAAGAAACTGCGGCATGGGCCCTTTCACCAAAAAAACTTATGTTGGACATACCCCTTTCTTTAGACGCGGCTTGTCTAACGAAAGGGGCGCGGCCCTCATGAATGTGAAAGCGCCAGATGGACAGTAGAAAAAACAAATATTTGGAATGCAGTAGGTCTCGCATTTGCAAGAGTTTAAGCTTAAACTCTTGTAAATGTAAGACCTATTGCATTGCAAATGCTTCTTTAATATGGTACCAAGGTGCACCTGAGAGGATGTCTTCTAGAGTTTATTAATTTTAAATGTCCGTAGTTGTCAGTAGTCCAGGAATAGTTTCCTAATCTGTGACTGCACTCATTCAGTATGGTTTATTTTTACTCTTTTCGGGGGCCCACGGGGAACTTACCCCATTGTCGGTTGGTGATAATGGTTTTCTTATCCTGTGTCCTTGTGTGGTATTTTTTTTATTTTTTGGGGACGAATGGACACTGTCCTGGCCGCAAGAGTAATTTTAGTCTTGCAGCCATCCAGTAGGTGTTTTCTGTTCCACAGCTTCAGTTTGTATGCGGACCCGAAGTGGTTGATTATAACAAATTACTTTATTTTTATTTTACTCCACAGAGCAAGGACACCTGGTGCCCATTTTAAGAACTTATATCTCAAACTACTGAAACAGATTATACCATACCATGCAAACAAAAGCAAGCTTTCTGAGTAAAGTTCTACTTTCATTCCAACCAATTGGGGTAAACCCAGCAATGTTTTTGCTGTAGGTTCAAACAAAACGCTTTCAGTCCCCCTTCAAAGTTTCTTCCTTTGCGTGGAATTTCACAAAAATAAAATAGGGATGCTCGACCATAGCTGACTAAGCTAAGCAATTGGCAGTCAAAACATGTTTTTTCCAGTGGAAAGTGCAGCTGACCCATAACTACAATGTTGATGGCCATTATATTATATATATGATATGTAATCTGACCAAAGGCTACAAATGCAGCACACGCACAAGGATGCTGTACAGTAAAGAGTACGTTACGGCTTGAGCGTCTGAGTCCGTGTTTTCCTGGGAGGAATGTTCCGGGCATTATATATATCTATATATAGATAGGTAGATGGAGAGAGATTCACAAAAAACCCACAGTTTACAGGGACATTATAATTAGGAAATGGAATTAAACAAAGTGGAAATTATTTGAAAAAACAAATGTTACAATGACGTTATAGGTAAGAAATAGAATTTAAAAAAATCAGCAGTTATAGTTACCTGACCACTATATTTTACGCCCCCTAATCCCCTAATGCACTGCTTATGACCTCCTGTATTACATAACTCATGAACTGGTCAATCACATCATTGATGACATCAGTGATGACATCTCAAATGATATCACTGATGACATCATCTAGCGAGTGTTTTGTAAAAGTTTCTGACACAAATATATATACTGAGCTACTGCATAAGTTAAATTACTTTTCTTTCTATACTACTGATGTATTTCTAACATATATCATCTGAACCTTAATTACGGCTCCCGGATTTATGGTATTTATTTTTTTAACATTTCCATCTGTATTTATCCATATTTATTATTTGGCTATCTTATTGGTATTTATCCATATTTATTTTGTGTTTTGTGAAAAAATGAGGTCGTATATTTCTGCATTTATTTAACGGATAAACGTGCACTCCTACTTTGATACTTGTCAGGCTTTAGTACATTGCACAGCAAAAAATAATAAAATAATAAACCCACATTAAAAAAATAGTATAATAGCACATATACATGTTGATATATGCAGTAATTAATCACATCTCATTGAGCTTTGTAACTCTCCATGCTGCCAATATGTACATGTATTGGCCTGAAAGTCATTAATCTCAGCATGGTGAGTCACTCAAAAGAAGCCAAATTATCTGTATCTTTCTGCCTTTAAAAATAAATACAGACAGGAAAAACAGTGTTTGCTGTCCGTAAAAATCAGTAAAAACAGAAAGCAGGGAGCCCTAACTATAGTCCAGTTTTTAAAGCATGTGTACTATTTATGAGTGAACTAGCCTCTACCCTGACACATGCCCCTGTTGATCTATGCGGCAGTGCTTTTCGACAGTCTGAGCTGTTCATTGCGACTTCACTCCACAGAGATGGCTTAGAATAGTTGTGTTTTACGACATACTGACCACTTTGCTTAGACCTCTCTCCTTTGTGATGAATAGGTGTACTAGTATTTTTTTTTATAAATTCATCTGTTCATTAAGACCTCTCTCTAGGTTGATGGCTCAGTGTAGTAGTGGTTTGCAACGGACCAACCTCTCTGCTGACACCTTTCTCCAGGATGAAGACTAATTTTACTAGTGGTTTGTGACACAGTGATATGTCCGCTAAGACCTCTCTGCTGGGGTGTGTTGTAGTGGTTTGTGTAAAACTGACGTCTGCACTAAAACCTCTTTCCCGGTTGATGAATGGTGTTCTTGTTTGCGATAGACTAGCCTGTACGATTAAATGTCTTACTTTGGTCATTAGTGTTTTAGAGTAGTGGTTTAAAACAGACATGACTCTCCACTGAGAACTCTCTTCTGGTTGATAAGTGAGTGCAGTAGTGGGTAAGGTTGGAGTGAGCTCTCTGCTGTACGTCTTTCACCTGTCTCCTTTTCCTACTTTAAAAAAATGTAAGTGGTACTTTATGAAGAATATTGAAGTTTACTTTGCTGGATGATGTCATCAGTGATGTCATGTGAGATGTCATGAGTGATGTCACTGTCCATGTCCAGCGTGAGATAATATGGGAGGTCATAAGCAGTGCATTGCGGGTGCGTAAGTTATATTTGGGTCATGCAACTATAACTGCTGAATTTCTATGGTTTTGCATGTTTAAATTCTTAACCTAACTATCACGTGCCTGTAGCCTTTGATTTAAAAAAAAATTTTTTATTGACCTTCTAAGGTTTTTTAAATGCTATTTCAAAACTATAATGTTTCTGTAACCTTTGTTTATTTTGTTTAGTGAATTTCACTGGTGTTTTTAATACAAATTCTACTATTTCACACCTAAGTTCAATTTACTAATATACATTTTCACAAGTTTATAAATACATTTTATTCACACATTCAGTCTTCTTATAGATTATAAAACTAAAAATTAACTCATGTAGTCTTTCTATAAATGCAATGCAATGCACAAACTTTTTCTTTTTTAAAATTTATTTTATGGATCTGCGGATTTGTTCCCAACCCAAACTACACCTTGATTTATAAAATAACATATTTATTTTCAAACATATGCTATTACAATTTTTAGAAGTGTATTACTGCCTCTGTGTGGGTGTGCGAGTGGCTATATGAGCGTGTGAGTGGCTTTTTGTGAGTGTCTGTGTGAGTCGCTGTGTGGGTGTGTGACAGTGCCCAAGGTCTACAAGGCATATCTTGTCCCCAAAATATGGAACGACCTCCCAACTGTCCTCAGACTGGGACAATCTGAATCTTCCCTCAGAAAACTCCTGAAGATGCATCTTTCTTATCTTCAGGTTTTTTTACAACTTAAAGCACATCCAGCAAACCGGCAGGTGCGTTTTCAATTAGCGCTGGGAGGCCCAGTCAGGTAGCTATGCGCTATACAAAAACACCTGCATAGAATGGAACACCTGTGTGAGTGGCTATATGGGTCTGTGAGTGAGTGTGTGTGTGTGTGTGTGTGTGTGTGTTGTTTCGTGGGTCTGTGAGTGAGTGCCTGTATGGTGTGTGACTGGGTGTGCAAGTGGTTTTGTGGGTCTGTGAGTGGGTGTGTGAGTGGCTGTTTGTGTGAGTGGTCATGGAAGGGGCTGTGTGAGTGGCTTTGTGGGTGTTGGTGTGAGTGGGGTTGTGGATGTGTGAGAGTCTGTGTGGGTGTGTGTGGGTTTGTCTGTCTCTGTGGGTGTGTGAGTGGTGTATGGGTGTGTGAGTGGTTTTGTGGTTATGTAAGTGGCTGTGTGAGTCTAAGTGGGTGTGAGTGGTTCTGTTAGTATGTGTGAATGAGTGTGAGATAGGATTTTTGTGTCTGTGTGGGTGTGTAAGTGGCTGTATAGGTGTGGGTGTGTAAGTGGGTGTGTGTGTCACTTTATGGGTGTGTGAGTAGTTGGGTGGGTATGTGAGTGGATGTATGGGTGTGTGAGTGGTTTTGTGGGTATGTGAGTGGTTTTCCAGGTGTGAGAGTTGGGGTGTGAGTGGGTGGGTGTGCAAGTGGCTTTGTGGGTCTGTAACTGGTTGTGTGGGTCTGCGAGTCTGTGTGTGAGTGGTTTTGTGGGTCTTTGCTGGTGTATGAGGTTGTGTGGGTGTGTGAGTGGTTTTGTGGGTTGAGTGGGTGTTGTGTGGGTGTGCAAGTTGGTATTGTGAGTGTTGTATCGGTCTGAGTGGATGTGTGAATATTTTTGTGGGTGTGCGAGTGTGTGTGTGTGTGAGTGGCTGTGTGGGTGTGTAAGTGGGTGTTGTGAGTGTTGAGTGGATGTGTAAACGGTTTTGTAGACCTGCGAGTTGGGGTGTGAGTGGATGTATGTGTGTGAGAGTGGCTGTGTGAGTAGGTGTATGGGTCTGTGAGTGGGTGTATGTGTTTTTTTAAATTGGAGTCTGGATTCACTGCGGAGCACATGGGGTCATGCTGAGCACTGTGGTGGATCCATGGACCTTGGCGCAGAAAAAAAACATTTTTGCCCAATTCCTTGCCCGGGAATGGTCCCTCACGGACACCTCCTGCAGTTCCATGGGGTCAGGGTACCTCTACCCTAACCCATTCTATCACTTTTAAATTGTATTCCTCCCCCTGCTTCACCTCGGGAACAGACTCCCGATGCCCAAAATAGCAGCCGTAATTTTCCTCTCTGGTTGTGGCCAGCCAATCACGGATGCCTTTGCTGTTGGTTCGTGGCTCTGGGATCCAGAGTTATTAGCAACAATAAAAAAAATGCTCCTCCGATGGAAACTAGGTCCTAACTATAACATCCTGTGTATGGACGAATATGAGTATACACCAGCCTCTACAGTATGTGTGTGTATATACATATGTATTCATATATATATATATATATATATATATATATATATATATATATATATATATATATATATATATATATATATATATATATATAATATATATTTAATATACTGTAGCGTATGTCAGCTTGGGCAGTCGTTTTAGGATTGCCAAACCGACATGTGCACTGATAGTGGCCGGTATTTTTTTGTTGTTGTTTTTTTTGCTACTGGTCCCCCACGACACTGGTGTCTGGGGGGGAGGAGGGGGTGGTGGCGCAGCGTGAGGGTAACAAAACAAACAAAAAAACATGCCTGCCACTCGGCGCTCTTCTGTTACTCTAGTCACAGACTGAGGCTTCCATGCTCCCCTTTGGCCAATCCAGCTCTGCTCTCATGGTGATGATATCCATGAGAGCAAAGTCTGGATTAGGCAGAGCGGGCTGGTTTTGCGATCCATCGGAGACTATGAGCCTGTGCCTGCTAGTGTTCTCCCCCCAGCAACGCAACCGGTTTGAAAAGATGTCAGTGCGCATGTCGGATTGGTCATCCTACATGCGCACTGACAACAGTGCCCACCCCGCCTCCTCCCTGCTGCTGTCGTCAAGATTGTCCCTCCCCAAGACTCTGCGCTCGCCATGAAGAAAAATAAAATGATATTAAAGCTGTTTTATTATCATCTTAATTTTCGTTTTCCTCTGTGAGCAGGGGGTGATGCTCCTCCGCCATAGCGGAGGAGCCACCAATGTGTGTATATATACACAAACACACAGACATGTATATTTGTTTATGTATGTTTATGTATGTATAGCTGCATTTATTTGGGGGGGGGGGGGGGGCAAACCTGAGACTTGCAGCTACCTAATGTGCCTGCTACACTAGCAAGCTTGCAGGCCACATGCTCGTATCCGAATATGGCAATTACTAATGTTTTTATGCAGACAGAACTACATACCTTGTATACATGTACAGTACTAATAGACCGGCATACGTTGAATACACACAGCCTTAAGATAGCACAAATCTTTAAGATGTCTGTTTTCTCTTGGTCAACCTATGAATTGACCCGAGTGTGGATTCAAGAAGTGAGTGTCTAGCTTTAATGCTTTTGTGTTTCACACCTGCTAATAGCCAGAACAATTAGACAAAGGGGATTACCAATTGTCTTTGAAGTGAGGCACTTGGAGCTTTGCATGCTTGATAGGTATAAAAGAGCGCCCAATCCGTCCAAAATATTCTTAAATTACAGCATACTCAGAATATGTGTGAGTATCCCTGTTCTGCTTGCAGTTTTATGTTCTTGTAGATTGTGTCACGACGCAGCTGAGGTGATTCGAAAGTACTGAACCTGGTTCTGGTATAAGAATACCATCCACAGCCAGACTAGAAGTGATGGTACATGTATGCTAGCACTGACAGAAATCAATATAACCACGTTTAGGCCTGTGCAAGATTACCTCCCTAGGTGCAAGACCGATCTGGGGCCTCGTGAAACAAAGGATTTGGAAAGTAGAGCACCGTCCCATAGTAGACACTGAGAGGGTGCAGTAGTTGGTGCGGTTTGGCTAACAGTATAGCAATCTTAGTCCAGAGATATAGGAACTTTATCTTAACCAGCAGGAGCGTCTCAAGCTTCCCAACCATGTCCTGCACCTTTTCTTGACTTGTTTTGTTCCAGAAGGTTGTAGCTTCAGGAAATGTCTGGTTGGTCCGCGACCCTTCCCTCTTTTAAGCTGTTCCCATATCAGGGAAGATCATGGGGAGTCTGGATGAGGTGGGGCAGATGTCACTTGCCAGAGCTTACTCCGCGAGTAGGAAAACGTTTGCTTCAGCCTCTATATTTCAACCTAGATATATGGAATCCAGAAGAAAAACTGAGTTAGTGAAATAATGTCTCACTAAACGTTTCCTATAAACCGATTTTGCATCAGGTGATGACTTTCACCAAGTTGTCAACACTGACTTTGTGAGTGTAAGTCTTGATGAGAAATCCAGCTAAGGTGCTGCAATTTCATCTTTTCTGAAAAGTTGGACCTGAGTTCTTTGGAAGAAAATTTTCAAAACTAGTTTAAAGGAGATTATGAGACAGGCCTTAGAGAAAAAGAGTGACACAAAGAACACTGGTAAACCAGAATTGGTTCATACCAGGAGGGAAAGTGACGGTGAACAGAGAGAATCTTCTATCTGTTGTAAGGCAAGAGCAGATATAGTCTAGGATCGTTTCTTTGACATAAGTTTTTCTCGTCTCTGTTGGAAGGAGGGATATTTGTAACAAATATGACAGTGCCCGAAGTGTGGGAACGCCCTTTTTGTTCGCGGTTATCTTTAGGTCGTCTCAAGAGAGAATCTGAGAATTCTTTCTTGTTAAGCTCCTTTTTTTAATTTTTATTTTTACTTATAATCACTTTTAGCTCAACCCTAGTGTCTGCCTGGTCTGATTCTTTCAGCTCTCGTAGGCTGTGGGTGCTAGAGGTTAGTTGTGCACAGAAGGCAAGTGGAGCCTGGAAGACTTGGCAGCATGTTTGGGAGGGGTGGGTGAGGAAAAGCTTAAGAGGGTTGCCTGTCAATAACCCTTCACTTTCACCACATTGGTTAAGCAGTGCATGGTAGCAAATATCTCTCTGTGAAGTGTGAAAGGCCTGAGTGTCTGTCAGTTTGAAGGTCCTGACCAGCTTAGGTGGAGGCGCTGGAGGGATTCCTGGAAGGGCACTTCAGAAAGTTGGTCTTCGGGGTGAGGTTGGTTATGGGCTGACCAGATTTTGAAAACCTAAAAACTGGAAAAGTCTGCAAACTTTGAAGTAGTTCCTCGATTTTGTGCCATTCGAGGGGCAGCTAATGTATGACTGTAAGTCGTATTTATGTAGCTTGAGCACAACCCTGTACAGGGTCCATGACAAAGACATAGCATGTGATTGAAGGGGTAACTATTTTCAACGAATGAAAGTGGCTTATTACTGTATCATGATTTAGTGTTCTGTAAAGAATTGTGTCCTCAGCTCTTTCCTAAATATGAACAAGGTTGAGCGGGTTGTTCGTTCGTTCGTTCAAATAACTTTATTTCGATTTCTCAAAGGAAATCATAAAAGTATACAATTAAAAATATAACAACATTAAATCATAATACATTTCCAGAAAATGCAGGGAAAAAAAAGAAAACATCATAATACATTGATACACAATTCTGATTTACACAAAACAAGTCAATAACGGTTTCTGATTGCAAGAGCCGATCTGATGAAACTTAATACGGCATTACAGATCTTTTCCGTAGACAATGATAACAAATATTCATAACCTTCTTTGTAATAAGGCGTTCCAAGGGATAATAATAGTGGTCTAATAAAGGAATTTCTTGGATCTTTGTACAAAGTACAAAATAAAATTAAATGTAGAGTGTTTTGTGACACTTTATTATTACAGGGACAGCAGGGTAAAGTCACCTTCCAACCCCCCTGCTCTGGGAAAGCAAAAAGGAAGTGTAAGGTTCCGAGACGAAACCTAGTTAGATAAAAGCGTCCTTGCATTTTCAAAATATATGTTAAATAAAATGAGCGCACTAATTTTCCCTGTACACGTAGTACCTGTTGATTACCACCCAAGGATCCCAATTTTTGGCTATATGCTTTTTTAATAATAGTTTTAGAGTCCTTTTTCAAGATATCACGGTTTTTAAACATAATATCTAACCCAATTTTATCAAAGGTATCTCTGACATATCGAAGCCAAGGGATTTCCTCAAAGTGTTCAAGTTTAAGACAATCTGTGAGAATATCTTTCGTCAATTTCAAGTCATCAGATTGCCAAACTTTAGACCATAGTACTAAGGGTGCGATATGAATAGTATCGCAAATAAACTCAATTCCAACCTCACTATGACAAAAAGAATTTGATGTACCCGAAGGAACGCATAATAGGCGTTTTAAAAATTTGTTCTCCAGAATCTGTATTTTGTCGCAATTCTGTGACCCCCAAGCGGGTCCTTATGGATAAGGAAGGGGATGTTGTTCCTCATCATGGGTATGTAGGAGAATGCCTGTTGCCTCGTTCCGTACTCTTAGAACGGACTAGCAGTTGCTGATCAACCTACAGGTTACTAATTTGTGCCCAGCATGCTCGTGGTACGAATGGTCCTATCACCGTTTTGCAGTTATGCAAAATAACCATACAGTTGTATTTAAGAGAACGTAAAATCATTGGAAACAAATTTCCATTTGTGTTTACTTGGAAGAGGAAATGAACCGCTTTCTGAACAGCTAGGGAACTCAACGTGCCCTGATCTCGCTGTTTAGTTTTTATAAAATGCAGGGGCCATCATTTTTCATATGAGCAAACGACGGCCTGTGTCAAATGCAGGGTTTGCCAAAGACCAAGTCTACCTTAACCTGATAGCACTGCATGCCTTTTCTTTCCATCACCCAGCACTTCCTGACTGTTTATCTCACTCCTTTTTTTCCCTATCCCAGATTTCTCAATTCGTCACTGTTTTCCTACCTTTCCCTCCCTCTTACTTTCCCTTCTTCCTTTGTTGTTTGTTCAAAATTAAAGTTTGATGAAAAATAAGCTGTGGTCCCTAAAATGAGATCCAGTGCCCACCACTTGCAACGAAAGCAACAATTAAACACTTCCTGATTTCTGGCAGATGAGTTATAAACACGAAGGCCTGCCAGCAACAGGTAAAATGCTCAATTCTAAAAAAGGTGAGTTGGTGCAGTCTTGAGGAAAGAGGGACATAACTGTAATCTGGGATAGCAGTATGTCCTTAGGGACTGGAAGTGTAACCTCGCTCGATTATTAGAGAATAGAAAGGTAGACTTTCTTACCATCCTAGGTAGTGAGGCAGGAGGCCTTTTTATTGGGGATTGAGAAAGCTCTGAGCCCTTCTGTCCAATCTTCCGTTCAGGTTGGTGAATCTTGTAGTTGCAGAAGGAGGGTAAGAGGAAGTTAGGAAACATTTCAAATCACTTTAACAGTGTAACAAATTAATCACACATTAAGGCCAGAACTACTGAATAAAGTTAAAGGGTTTTATTGCAGACTCAGAAACAAGCTGATATATATGTCTCAAAAGCATATTGTAAAAACATAAAAGGGCCCTAATAAATCTAAATCTCCTAATAAAATTCAGTCTAAACAGCAAGGAACTCTGTTGCTGCAATGTAAAAATGTGAGAAAAAGAATCTGAAAATAAAATTTCAGAATGTGAACCTCTAGCCTATCTGAAAGATAATCTAACTAGCCCTACTCTGTTCTAAGTTTTTGAAAGGTGAATTCATCTAATGAAAGCAAGGAACAGGTGTCAGCATAATGGATGGAATCTTCGTAAAAGTACACCATATCTAAAGAGTGTATAGCATGAAGCTACACAGTGAGAGGAATAGCAAAGAGATTTGTACCTCATGAAATCCTAAGGGTCTCTGCCCTCTAACTAGTAATACACCAGTTAACACATAAAGTATTCAAGTTAACCAACGTCCTCCTCTCCAGTACATTTAGCAATTGTCAACTTTCTGTATTTCGTCAACAATCCCAATTGGGAACATTTGATTGACCTTGAGCTTCTCTGTCTCTGCCATGAGGCAGTGACTTCGAAGGCATGGCAAAGTAGACACTGACCCAGGGTCCCAGCTTTTCAGGGGGCCCCTGAGAGAGCCAACTCTGTTCTGCAGAGAGTCTTGCCCTGATAACCTTGAATAATTCTTAAACACATTGTTTTAAATACTGTCCGTGACCTGGCCAAAGAGGGCATGAAAGAGCTGAACTTGGATCATGAATTCAAAGCTGTTTCAAAAAGTAGCCCTCAAAATAGGTTTGGCCCAGAGCCCCCAAAATTCTTAAGAGGTCTCTGCCAAGAGAACCTGTCTCCAACTTCGTTCGTGCGTCTTCTTCTTGCCAAACGTTTCCTCCCGTACCTTCCTATCTGTACAATACAAAATGCCCTTTTCACTAACTAATGAAGGCTTGGTCTGCACCTGCAAAGGACAAAAATATACAAGGAGGTAATTCACACATTAACGATTAGATATTTAAACCCCAAGTGCCTAAGGCCTTTGGTCCCAATCATTAGTTACATGCGTACTAAACATTTGATTACATTTGCCTTATAACATTAGTGTAACTATAGGTGAGAACTACATTCTCACAAGAGAGTGTAAACAGTATGCAGACCTTCTATGATTCTATTATTCTACTATGAAACATTTCAGAAATCTATTTGTAACTCCATCATGTTATTAATTAGTATCAGAGTATACTGAGTTTACATTGTGCTAACGGCACATAATCAACATACGTTTGTGACATGTAAGTGTGGAGCCAAAGCTAAGCTGCACCAGGATAATATATAAAAATCTATTTCTTCATTTAATTTGAATATTTTTATAGCACAGGCTTAGACCCTTAGTGCTATATCATATGGAAGTGCTGTTTGGATACAGTATATTAAGCGCTTTCTAAGCATAGTACGTACAAGGAGATCTAGCAAACAGTTTCAGGTTTACATAGTGCATAGCCAGGGAATGTATAGTGGCAGTGCTATCGCATAGATGGGGGATTTAAACACGAGGTCAGGTATCTGAAATAGGATGTGGTCGTTGCTCCAAATTCAATGTAGCGAAGGTGTATCGTCTATATATTTAGTAGACTACACAAATCCGACCATTCCAAAGGAACTCTCTGTAAATGTGTTTACAACATCAACGCCTGACCCGTTATTGGCCTCTGCAGATCAGTTGTGCAACTGTTATATGGAGTTTCTGTAGCCATTGCTTAGCAATCGACAGATCTCAGGGGATGAGACTTCAGCTTTCTGGATCAGCAAAAAACTGTGTGTGTATATGTCTGATTAGTTTAGTGTCTGCAGTTTACACTTCTGTAGAATATCAAACAGTAACATTGCATGTGTACTTAAATTGAAGCAGACACCTGTGGCGCTCTAAAATACGATGCTGGTTATAGACTGTTTACTGGAAATCATGATCAACTCTGGATAAGCCTTAGACGAAAGTAGAGGTGGTAAGAGTTGATAGTACAGCTTTTCTTCCTTGACATATTGCAGCATGTGCTTCGTGATTGCTTGACACTTTTCAGTAACTCAAGAAGACAATACATTAGGATGTGGCTGCTGAACTGTATTAGACCAGAGTAAAGGCAGTGAAAGTCCTGCAGCAAAGGGCCAGAAGGAAACGTGGACTTTACACAGGTGATTGCTCCACAGTGCATGACCAAACAAGTGACTGTCCTAATTCATTTTTGTGCCACCCAAAGCACTATAAAGCAACGGAAAAATACATACAGTGATTTGAAAAAACAAAAATTAACATGAGCTTTTGGACAGGATGGGTGTGGGCTTGTTCTCTCTCTTTGTCATCTATTAATTACCAGCACAGGTTTAAGTAAATCTTATCCTATTGGATAAAGGTTAACCATGTCTTTCTACTTCGCAGAGACCATTGTAGGCAAATAAAGAAGCCCCATCTACGTCATGTGACAGAGGTAGTACATTAAGTCAAGGAGATACTGCATGTCATAAAATAGGTCATTAAAGGTTAGGAATTTGTGTGGCTCAGCCTACCCGATCAGTGCTGTAGTACTATTGGACCTTTAAGAGAATTATCATTTATTTTGATTGCAGTTAATGCCATTTCATTGTGCACAGGCGAAGGAGCAATCCTCAAATTTCACCATCACCCAGTATTTTCACTGAGATTTGGAAGATTAATGTTGGAAACAGTTCTCACCTCCCATCTTTGGAAGGGTTTAGGAACAACACAGTCTAGTTCCCATTTGAATATGTCTGAAAGTTGTTTCGAGGGGGGCATGGTAATTGAGAGCTTAGTTTTAATGAGCTGTAGACTATGAGCACGTATTTCCTCATACCTGGATGATTAGTTCAGTTCTGACTTTTGCCAGGACTGAATAGGCAAGGCCCAGATGTCATTAACGGGGCACTTCAGCAGTGGATTGATGGGCTTTGACACCTTCACACTTAGGGTAGCAATGAAGCTTTCAGGAGGGTATGCTGAATAGGGAGCATTACGTTTTTTTTTACAAGACCACTCGGGATTCTTTACTTTCAGTGATGCTTCTCCCTTTCACTGATGCAATATGACATCTGAATGGTCGTGATGGAGGGAATTTAGCGTGAACACTGTTTGGAGGTGAGCTGTGAGGGAAATGACAAGTCGTTGACCACAGAGCTGCTAAGATATTTTTAGGTGATCTTCTCCTATTGACTTCGAAGCCAAGAAAGATTGTTTTTTTTCCATAGTTCTGGTAGTTTTACACCTTTTATTGTTTAAAATACACTGTGGTTCCCATATTAGTTTGGGAAGTTATTCCAAGATCCATGCTTGTAGCTGTCAGCCGAATGTGGATCTCTGCAGTCCCACGACCATCTTGTGGCAGCCAAGTCCCAGATTTGAGATTGGATTGCCAGTCGCCAGTTTCAGTTGTGTGTATTGCTTTTGAGTTCTGCAGCCTTGGCAACTTAATACATATTTCGCCTCGGGAGCATAGTGATCCGTCTGTATCTGTATGACTGAGTGCCTACTTGGTCCGTTAACCTTACTAACAATTTTGATTAAGCATCTTACACTGTACATAAATTGAGCATGTTCTTTGATAGTCTTGGATTTGTGTTTCAGCTATAAGGTCTGGCCAGACTCTAGTTGTGTTGTACTTTACAGTGATGGTTTCATACATTTCCTTCTATCTGAAAAGTGCAATTCCTATTTTGTGCTGCTATTAAAAATGAAGCAAATGATGGATGTTTCTGATTGCAGACATCCATCATTAGAAATAGAGGAGAACTTTACTGTACTGTGTAAGCCTTGCTCTAAACTATAACCCCGGGATCATGATGGATGCCATCTTGTGGTGTAAAGCCTTTGTGGGAATGATGACCAGTGAACAACAAGCCACAGATGCACTGAAAAGAGCAGCTAGTTGATCTAGTTAACCAAACAATCAGGAGAAAAAGATTGTAATAATAGGGAGTATCAAGGGTCTTGAGTAACTCTATATATGAACACTTCGAAACAAGTTGTCACTCCTTCTTAATGGAATTGATGGAAACCAAATAAAGTGAAAACCTTTATTGGGATTATTTAACCCCTTCGACGCTGATGACGAGCTCAGCTCGTCATGAGGTACGCCTGCCGTACGCTGATGACGAGCTGAGCTCGTCATGTAACGCGGGTTTTTAAAAAACCCAGCGCACAGCGGGAAAACCGCTAGCGCGCATGCGGTTAACAAATTGATACTCGTGAAGCATTTCTTACTTCATCAAACTTCGATTTTGCAGAGAAAGTAGAATTAGGTTGTGTCTGAACAGCACCACAAGAGGTAGGGTGCAGCTATCGGAGAAGGCCACCAGTGCCTAAGCTTCCCTTTCCCCAAGATACAAACGTTTTTCTTCCTTGAAGAAGCATAATTGCAGTATTGCACATGCAGCACCTTCATATCGATCGGTGCCCGTGAACATGAAATTGTTCTCTAAAGTTTTCTGCTGCTCCTTGGGTTAGGTGCTAAATGAAGTAACATAATTAGACCAACCTGAGGGATAAAGGGAGGAAGAGATTTATTTTTCAAAGGCCTATAAGAAATGGGTATAATAACAAATATATTGTCCTCCCTCCAACTTGCACCCCTCGCCATCTTTGCATCCAATTTGTTTTAGTTGGCTTCTAATCTCAAAACTCACACCTCCCCATCTCCAACCGCCCCCACACCCTCCCAAATCCATCTAATTGAATAAACTGATGCCTTTTCTTCCTAATCTGTAGCGTATGGCAAGCGGGCGACTAGTGCCACTCACTATCCTTGTGGAGTGACTCGAACATGAGCAGAGGTTGAATGAGGGAGGGAGGGGAGGGAGGGATGCAGTTGTAGAGGTATACACCAATGCATGACTGAGCCCACTTTCCAGATTTGCATGTCAGGCAGTGACATAACACAGCAGGGCAGAAGAGATTCCCCAAGCCTGTGCACCTCAATTCAGGTTGCATATGAAATCACACAACTCCTGGCAGACTGGTGGGTGGTAGGATACAATGAAGTAGAAACACCAGTACCCCCCCCCCCCCCCCCTTTCAACTGCCGCCTCCAACCCCCAATGTCACATTCTCACGAAACACTAGTGCGGGGCCCAGACCATGCTAAATTGACTCGTATGTTTTTATTGGTAGAGCAGGCCAGTGCATAGCTTCCATGAATGCTGTAGGAGCAATGGCAATGGGGTCTCGTGGTCTTTTACTTTCTACCTGGAGGCAGAGGGTATTTTCCTAATTTTCATTAGGGACTATGGTACCATTGCTAAACCACAGACACCAATTGCCCTCCGACCTTGGCATACACTATCAGCAGATTGTGAATGGGCTGACAGCTGCACAGTCCTCAGCCCAACTCAGAGGGTGCTCTGCACATGGGACCCCTTACCAAAAAACAAATACAGCCCTCAAATCGTTAGCTAGCTGCTAAGAGCATGTTTTGAGCCCCAGGTAAAGGTACTTAAGACACAGTGAAAACTCTTTCCATATCGGAACTCAGTGCGAGTTTGAACCAAGTATTGGAAGACCGCATACAAGTCTGGAAAAATGGTTAACTGCTGCTTACTTGACATCAATTCCAGCTTCTCATTCTAGATATTCACACAATCAAATAATGAAGCTTTTAACCGCATGCGCGCTAGCGGTTTTTCCCGCTGCGCGCTGAGTTTTTGAAAATCGCGCGTTACGTGACAAAGCCAGCTCGTCATGCGCGTAGCGTAGCTAACGCCCATGACGAGCTGGCTTTGGCCCATGACGAGCTGGCTTTGTCATGTGCGTCGAAGGGGTTAATGAACTGTAAGTTATACTGTAATCTGGCTTCTGAGAATGGATGGGATAGTGCTGTGGAAGCCTTGCTGTATTTGAGGACATATTCAATGGTCTACAATTTTACTGATGCTCTTAGAATTCATGGGTTAGCCTCTTTGTGGAAGGGTGCAATCGCACTGCACAAGAACGGTTGAAGGATGACCCTCTAAATATTATTATTCTATGTATTGCTTCTTTGTGAAATTATTTTTTGAAGTTTTGCTATCACAGCTAATCTACTAAGTAGACGAACAAATAACTTTTTCCAGAACCAACACAAACTTTTAGGCAGGGGTGAATGTGCAGCACAAATTAGTGCCACTTTTTCGGATGCCACAGCATACATACTCAGTGAAAGTTGGAGTGTCATTGTGTTGGCATTTATTGGTCTCTTAGTTGTTTGAGAGGGTTCATCGAGTCCATAACATTTAAGATAGTCCATTTGCGGTCCCCAAGATGACTCGCTTCCATGCTCAATCTTATCATAAAACTGGTCACGAGTCATGATACCAGATAAAAGTATGATGAAATTATATATATGTTCTATTTCCAGCCATCATGGTCTGCTTCACACTTGTCTCTTCTTCTTCAACATTTTTTTCCAGCCATCATTGTCTGCTTCACACTTGTCTCTTCTTCTTCAACATTTATATTAGTGCCTTTAGAAGAGCTCTAAAAAGTAGACGAACATTCTCGCTCTATAAAGGGAGCGAGCAGATTTTAACTTTTCTCTTCACCTATGGTATGACGACTCACATGAACAAGATGGAACTAACTGGGTTTGGGCGCACATTACCATGTAACAGCTGGCATATGAATTTTGATAAGTTTATAATCAACTCATGTGACCTCTATTTGAGTGTTCATATTGACATACTTACAAGGCAACCAATGGGGTGGTCAAAAAAGATGTCGGACTTGTATTATTGTGTACTCTGCAATAAAAATGTGCTCGGTCCGTGCAATTCTATTCCCTTGTAATGAGCTGGACTCTATAAAACGTGGATGTGTATTGGCTCCAGATGGCCATTAAATCTTGTGTACACTCGAGACGATTCGCTTCAGACCGTAAAAGAATAAAACGAAGAACAAATATTGTTTTATTGCTCTAATATAACAAAATCTCCCTGATTAGCTCCTTCACCAATTAGGGCTGTTTGGTCTTTGGTTTGGGATTCCGAAGTTGATTTCTCCCCTTCCCAATGTCGTTTTAAGAAAGGGGTTCATATGTGACTAATTTAATGCTCTTGAGATACAGACTTGTTGACATTGATGCACAATTGTGACAATATATCTTAAATCCACTATTCTGCGTACAATTCCATGCAACCGTTTCTCTTGGTTCCGTTGAACACAATGCCATGCCCAAATCCAATGTTCTTGTGCTTTTGCTTGATGCGGTAGGCTGTGTAAACCAACTTTTCCAAGCATGTCACGTTCCAGTATTCTTTCCTGCTGAACCCACAGCGGCATTATGCGGTCTTTCTATGGTGATTAGTTGGGTAATTCTCTAAGAGATAAGCTAGTTAGATTTATAAATAATCTAGGACAAGACAAGAGATTGCAAAGTGGTCATTAGGTATTCCATTATTTTTTAAATAGATGAACTTGTTGTATAGCATCAATCTTGCTACAGACCTTTTAATATCAGTAAGTTCAGTGTGGGATGTATTGAGGTATATAAATAAGATGTGCCACAGATGCGCATTGACTTACAACACCAACACCCTGCATTGCAGACTTGACTGTTTCCATTACACTGCCAAAGTAAAACTCCAGTGTTAACAGCCATTCCAGTGACTGTGGCGTGGTAGTCTGGCTCTGCACTTGTACTCCTTTGTGGCTGAACCATGAGATGTCGCCTCAAATTGAGAAAAATGCTGTACAAAAATTAAATTAAGCAAACTTGTGTGTGTAATGGGTGACTTTAGCATTGGTCATACAGTTCGGCTCAATCATAACCAGGTTAAAACAAATGAGCCACCCCTGCACATATTATGTAATTTGTATTAGGTCTCCAATAATTATGTAACTTCCCTTTTTTGCACATATGTTTTTGTGGGCAGACCTAGAGTATCTATTGTATTTTTTCTATTTCTAATCGGGAGAACATCCAAATAAAGTGTTGACTTCCCATCTGATACTTCTACTATAAGAGGATGCACATGATTAAATTTAGGTTCCAAAGAGCTGGAATCGGGTATTGCCACACATGTTGGCGGTGAATGCCATGACATATTACAAGCGCCACCCATTGTACAGATATTCAGTTTTTCCTTAATTATATCTAGAAAACGACTGCATTTTTAATTCTGTCCCTGCTGCATAAACATGCATTATAACAAGGCCACTCCAAAGATATTTGAAAACATCTCAAGGCTTTTAACCTAGTTGAACTATTCTTGGTGATCCTTTAAAAAGCTGCCTTCTATTCTGAATACAACCATGTTTTCGGGTCCTTGCCGGTCTAATGGATATGTTGGCTGACTGTGTTCTCTTTTGGTTCAAATAAAATAGCTTCTGTGTTTGCATATTTATTCCTATTTCTGTTTTTACCTGTTTGTACTGTAACATTCTCCCAACCTTGTTAATGTTAAGAGTCTGTCTCAATAGTGAATTTCCTCCATTGTTTGCCATTGTGAGATGCTCGAACTACTACTCGCTGTGCTGCTATGGCTCTAAACATGTCGCAGGCTGGCTGTGCCCTTAGAAGCGCGTTGCTGTGAAGTTCTCCATAAGGAAGCACTCTGTTGACTAGCTAATGTTGACGTACTCCACCCTACTTAATGACTAATGCGGACTGTAATCACATAAAATTAAGGTCCATCCCAAAGTTGTACATGAAACTAAAAATATTATGTGTAAATTAGGGAGTCTAGGTGTGTAGATACGGATTGGTACGTGGATTCTAGCATCAAACTGAAAATAACTTCACAAGTACTGAAAAAGCTTTGAGCAGTAAGACACCTTGGCACATGCAGGAGCTGCAAGAGCCCTAGCATCGGACTCAGTAGCAGAGGTGGGAAACCAGCATGTTGATTGTGAATGTGTGGCAAGACTAACGATGGTGCATAGGAAGCTGATCAAATCTGCTGCGCTATTGATCTCTCTTCATGCAACACAAGATACGTCATTTCTCCTTCTTTGGCCTCCAGTAACAACACCAGCTCTGTGGTGGGCAAGGAATCCCTAAGCAATCCAAGATGTCTTCACTGTGTGAAAAGGCATGTCTTCCATTGAACATGAATTTGTCACGTTCTTGGGCAACTCTGAAGGGTGTGGTTCTCAAAATCCGGACCCCGTTGTTCTCCCGATATCGAGGTCCAATACCCGTGTCACGAAACCTCAACGTACCGAGACGATTTTTGTGTCTACGAACCGATAATGATTAGGACATCATTCCTATGTATTTGCGTTACAATCGAGGGTTGCCAACACCCCTAAATCACAGTTTCCGTCCCATCCCTTAAACTCCATTTTGTGAACGGCATCCATCTTGCATCTTGCCCTCATGATAAGTCAATTAAAGGTCGAGCTTGATCCAAATAGACACGTCCACCTTTCGTGACTTTCCCCTGACCTGTCCCAACTGACTCCACTGTCTTCGGCCAAACCTGTTTAGGCAGCTCCTCGCCCAGTGGCCGAATGCGATAGCATCTACGCATAACATTCCACGAACCATTCACTACATACAGACCATGCTTTCTGCAAACATGCACCTGTCCACGTTCCTTGTTTATGACTGGGTTACACCTTTCTTTATTGAGGTTTCATCGATATCTGATGGGAGTTCCAGGCCTAACTGGGTAATCTATCAACGAACTGGACATCTAAAATATGGGCTTGCTTACATGACTTCGCTCTTTGTATTATTGTAGAAATATGTATATTGCCATACCATAAACTCAAGAATTCTTGCTTAAAGCCATACATCTTGTATATAAGGAGAAGGCTGGTTCTGTAAAAACGAACAGTCTCCCAAAACCTACTCTCCGTGTGGTGTACTTCTGGGACACGTGTTACTTGGTAGCTACCAATAAAACTTGATCTTTGACTGCGATAGAAGACTCATTGTTTCTGTGGTCCGGAACAAGGGAGAACTCAGAGGTCTTCGGGTGTTATCCCCTGACACCAGCGGGTTCCTAAAAACCCGTTACCTCAGTTGGCGCCCAACTCGGGGCGATATCAAGCGGTGACGGTCCAAGCCAGATGTTCGTGAGGAGCTTCGTGTGAAAATTCCGGAGGACGGCCAGCCACTTCAGCGACCCCTGTATGTCGACGTGGTTCCGAAGGTCTTTGCTGCGAGGTTCCCCGCGTCCCGACGGCTACGAAGGACTGCTGCCCTGACTATCGCCTTGTTTTGGACCCAGTGATCCTTGGTAGAGCGAAACGATAGACGAGTCTTCTAGCGACGTCACAGATCTTCAAATACTTCAGTTAAGTATAAGTGGAGCGTCTCTCAGTCCTTAGTTTGTCCTTAGTTTTTGGTATCCTTGAGATACGACTTGATTTGGTACTTGCAAGCCCCAAAGCCGAAGGACTCGTGTATTCACGAGAAATATCGTAACAGATAATCCTTTGAAGTTTGAAGCTAGACTAGTGAGCGAAGATGCCTGGTTTTAGCAGACTCGGAAACTTGTTTTGTCTTGGTTGTAGTAAGGACTCCCAATTGGAAGATTCTTGTCCGGTTCCTCCAATTGGAACTCCAACGTATGAACTCTATGTGAAGCACGGCGTAGGTCCTATAACATATAACGAGGTATGGATAAAATACACCCGCAAGGATGGTGTTTTAAAATGGCCCCAATATGGTAGTTTCGACCAAGAAATATTAGATAACTTAGAGGTCAAATTGTTCAAGAAGAAAGCCCGGCCGGCGATGTTTGACTCTTTCCGCTTATGGTGCAAAGAAGCCAAACAGAAAGAAATAAGATTAGCAAAAAAGAATAAAAGAGGTATGTCAATGGTGCAAGCTGCCGTTGCATACAGAGATAACGAGGAAGAGCAGGAGAGCGAACAGATGCTTAGGAGCAGGAAACTAGCGATAGATAAATGTTACCCGATGCTGCCAAATAGAGGAAAAGGTCAAAAGGAAGGATCCGAGAAAGATCCATTAATGTCCCACCTATTAAATTCACAAAATGCCACAGCACCTCCGCAACCTTTAGTTGCACCTTTGGTAGCTGTGCTACAGGCTCCTTTACCGCACCCACCGGCTACTCTTCAGCTGGCTCCTGTTTCTTTGGCACAGCCTCCTCAAGGCTCACCGATCACGTCTACTTCTCCTACCGTTCCTTCTAAAATTTCGCCTAGCGCACCTTCTAGTCTCTCTGATACTCGTGCTACGAACATTTCTGTTTCTGCTTTGCGTGACTCTGTTCTACTACCAGTTATTCCTCCACTTTCACCTTCCGTCTGGCATAAAATGACCAGCATTGTTACTAACTTTCCTTCACCACTTTTTCGGTCGCCTAAAACGACCCCTAACACGGAACGAAGACAATCACGAAGCCAAATGCCTGATTATCAGGAAAGGGAGTCATTGAATAAGTTAGCACGAAATTGGGCTATGGATACAGCGAGATATGATGTAGAGTCTGTCATGAACGTCTTCCGTCAATGGGATGAACCAACGCAAAGATACGTCTTTGAGCAGATGTGTGTTTTTCTGTGTGAGGATTTGGAAGATAATGGTCAGAAGAGCAACCTGCCAGAGTTGTGTAGGTTACGATTTAGATTCGGGGAGGGTATGATAGTTGGTCCCGACGTTGAAAAAGCAGTTGAGATATTATTATCACATCGAAGTACGGGTGGTAATTCTGGGTCATCGTCTGACAGTGGTACGTCTAGTAGGAAAAGAGCGAGACAGTACCCCATGAGAGAGGTTCCTCCGGTTTGGAGGGAAGGTGATGCAAACGCAGTTCCACCGGTTCTGCCTCATATCCAGCGTGTATGGGTACATGTCCCCTGGAAAAGATCCGAAGTTTTAGCACTCAAACAGACACTACCCGATCCCCGTAAAAACCCGACTGGGTATTATAAGGAGTTGTCCCAAACTGCAAGCTCATGTATAATGAATTTAGCGGATATAGACATGTTGTTTGGGAACGTTGTTCCACATCCTTTATGGAGTAAGATACGTCATACGGATCATGACCAAGAATTAGGTGACTCATGGGCGAACATTGCGACTACAGATGCTAGACAAATCGGTGGTTTCAAGCCTGAGCCGTTAATAGCTGAACTTCCTGGTAGAATTATTGCGTACATGAAGACAATTATGCCTGATGTACGTGTAAACTGGGACAAGCTATCCGCGTGCAAGCAGAAGAAAGACGAGAATGTGTCTGACTTCTTCACGAGATTTGAGGAAACTTTCACTGACCATAGTGGTCAGGATATGGCTACCGAGGGTGGCCAAAGACTGTTTGTAGACAAGTTTGTACACAATTTGCTTCCTGAATTGTGTGCTAAACTAAAAGACTCAGAAAGTGCTTGGGCTGTCTCTACGTCAGCGCAGATTCTAGCAACAGCCCAGTACTATGAAAATAGGCGTAAAGACGAGTTAGACAAGGCAGACAAAAAGACGAAAGATTTAAAAACTAAAGTTCTTCTCCAACAGGCCTATCCGCCTCGTATGGCTAGCCAGCCCAATTATCAACAGAATAAGCAGTATTCTAGAGACGCGCAAGGAAACGAGTCTTCCCACCAGCGTGTTCCGTATGGCCCGAATCAATGTGCGTATTGCAAAGAAGAGGGTCATTTTAAAGGTAATTGTCCGGCTCTTGCACGACGTTTAAACGGTGCCCAAGGTGTAAGGGGAAGAGGTGTTCAGCATGCCGGTAGAGGCCGTGGAAATTTCACTCAGAATATAACTTCTTTTCCGCCTCAGAAATCCATGAATAGCTTTGATCAACAGAGTAATTCATCGTCCAAGTCAGCTCAGTACTATGCTGACGACTATTACACCGAACACGACAATGAGGGTAACGATCGCTAGGACAGCCATGGACAAAGAGAGGGAGTTGTTTCAGTTCCAGTAGATCAGGATGGACCTTATGTCGAGGTAATTACCTCAGGAGTGTCAGAGCCATTTCTGCTGGATACTGGTGCTACAAAAAGTTCTATTATGCACTCAAAACTTCCTGGCACACCTTTGTCTGGCGAAATGAATGTCTCAGTAGGCTTCTCTGGCGCCCCTGTTAGAAACCCGATCTCTAGTCCTGTTTCCCTTTCTGTTGGCCCCTGTGAATTAGAAGCACCCCTCATTCTTACAACAGGTTGCGGTGAAAATTTGTTAGGATTGGATTTGCTAAAGAGGTTGTATGCGACTTTGTACTGTTCTCCCTCGGGAGTACAGCTTACTTTAGGGAAAAAAGTCATTTCTCCAATGTACTTGTCAAAAGAAGGTATCCCAACGGAATTGTCATCACTTTCGGATATACTGTGGGCTAATGGTTCCAACGATGTAGGTCGTTTAGAGATAGCACCGTATGTCATAACTTTGAAAGCCAACGTCAGATTGCCACGTATTCCCCAATACAAAATATCTAACGAATGCGAGAAGGCATTATTAACGATCATTTATGATTTGATCAATAAAGATGTTATCGAAGAAACAACAGGAAACATTTGTAACAGTCCAGTTTTACCGGTCTTAAAACGTACTGATCCTTCACAGCCCCCTGTGTATAGGTTTGTGATTGACCTCCGAGAAGTAAATAAGGTAGTTATACCGCAGTTTCCAGTCGTCCCCGACATTACTGCTTTATTGACAATGGTTCCAGCTTCAGCAGCTTGGTTCTCGGTGATTGACCTGAAGAACGCTTTCTTCAGCGTCCCGATCGCCGAAGAGAGTAGAGTCCTTTTCGGCTTCAATTTAGGAGGACGAAGCTTCCGCTTCAAATGCGCTCCTCAAGGCTACTGCGAAAGCCCATCAATATTCAGTCAGGCTCTGAAAACACAACTAGACACAATTGTACTGCCAGATGGGTCAACATTGATTCAGTACGTAGACGATCTACTGATCGCTGCAGACACTGAAGAGATTTGCAAGGAAGCTACGTTGTCGCTATTACGTCACCTATGTGACATGAAGCACAAAGTCTCCCTTTCAAAACTGCAATTTTGTCGACAAGAAGTAACCTACCTAGGTCACATCTTATCGAAGGAGGGAAGGAGACTGACACCAGAAAGAATACAGGCAATCACAGAACTAAGTGCCCCAAGGACACAGAGAGGTGTTCGAGCTTTTTTGGGCATTACATCGTACTGTAGACAATGGATACCGAATTTCTCACTACTAGCCAAACCCTTACTGTCGCTACTCCGCAAAGACACGCCTAATCCTATGCCTTGGTCTGAAGATTGTCAGACGAGTTTCCGCGAGTTGCGCGATGCATTGTGTTCGGCTCCTGTGTTGGGAAACCCCAACTACAGTAAGCCTTTTACATTGTATGTCCACGAAAAAGAAGGTTGTGCATTATCAGTCTTAATGCAACTCTTTGGGGACAAACAGCGCCCATGCGCGTATTTTTCGGCAACTCTGGATCCAGTGGCTAAGGCACTGCCAAGTTGTCTAAGAGCAACAGCCGCAGCAGCTGTCTGCATTCGACAGTCTGCTGGATTAGTCATGAATAACACTTTGATCGTTATGGTTCCGCATGCAGTAGACATTTTGCTAAATAGGACAAAGACGCAACACCTTACTAGCGCTCGACTATCCAGTTACGAACTTACCCTGCTAGCAAGTCACATCCATATAAAGAGGTGTGATACACTCAACCCCGCTACGTTATTACCCATCCCGACAGAGACAGACAAGATTGACAAACATGACTGCTGTTACAGGACCGAGGAAGAGACAAAAGGGAGAGTAGACTTACAAGACACTCCCCTTCCCGAATGCAATGATACTTTATGGGTTGATGGTTCATGTTTCAAGTTGCCGAATGGTGATACGACCACAGCATATGCCGTAACGACGTTACACACCATTGTAGAGACTGCACGCATTTCCCACGGTTCTGCACAAGCTGCAGAGTTGATAGCGCTTACTAGAGCATGTGTGCTGGCGAAAGGAAAGCGAGTGAATGTGTACACTGACAGCCAATATGCCTTTGGTGTGGCTCACAGTTTTGGGAGATTATGGCGTGAACGTGGGTTCCTTACGTCCCATGGTGCAAAGATACAACATGGCCAGCTAGTCAATGAGCTCCTTGAGTCACTCACCTTGCCCCTACAAGTCGCCATTATAAAATGGAGTGCACACAAAAAGATTCAGGATGATGTTGGCCGGGGGAATGCATTGGCAGATGAGGTTGCGAAAGAAACTGCAAGGAACACAATGAGTCGGATGTATGTCATGGGTCCCGCTAGATGGATTGCTGATGTGGGAATGTGTGAGGACACCATTGAAAGCGTAAAATCGATACAAGCCGAGGCCACTGAGAACGAGATGAATGAATGGAGAAGAAGCACAGGTAGATTGGATGCGAATGATTGTTGGGTCGAATTATCGGAACACCAGCGATGGTTATTACCTAATGCATACGTACTTGCAGTAGTAACGATGGCTCACGGAATGGCACACATCAGTTCTAGAGGAATATGTAAACTATTGGCCCCAGTATGGCAGAATAGCAATATCCCAAAATGTGCAAAGAATGTGGTCGAAAAGTGTATGGTATGTTTGAAGCACAATCCCGGTAGGGGAACCCCAACTCCAGCTGGTCATTTTGCGCCTCCAACGTACCCGTTCGAGGTTTTGCAGCTCGATTTCATCCACATGGAGAGGTGCAACAATCTGAAATACGTTCTCGTTGTTGTTTGCGCCTTTTCAAGGTGGGTGGAAGCTTACCCCCTTAAGGACAACACCGCCTTATCAACTGCCAAAGCCCTTGTCAAAGAGTTCTTCCCTAGGTTCGGTATGCCTAGAATCGTCTGGAGTGATAATGGAAGTGAATTCGTATGATGCGTGATGAAGAGTGTGTGAGTGTTTAGGCATCCACCAAAAATTCCACTCTGCAAATCACCCCCAATCAGCTGGATTAGTAGAGTGCTACAATGGCACTCTAAAACTCAAACTAGCCAAGATCCAAGCCAGTACAGGTCTTAAATGGCCTGACGCCCTGCCTCTAGCACTCTTGTCAACCAGGACGACTGTCCACTCCAGGTTAGGACTTAGCCCCCACGAGATTGTGTTTGGCCGCCCAGCCAACGTCTGGGGCGTGCCAAGACCCAAGAAACTAAGCGAGATAGAACACCCCGTACTGCTTGACTATTTGTGCGAATTGACAACTAAATTGCGTGTTTTACACCAACAGGTTCACAGTTCTTCTCCACCAGCCTCTGACGATCCAGGTCACCTCATCGAACCCGGTTCGTGGGTTTTGTTGCGGAATTTTCAGCGCACCAACAACGGACAACCGAGGTGGACCGGACCGCACCTAGTACTACTTTCAACCAGATCTGCTGTGCGAGTGGAAGGCAAGAAGAACTGGGTACATGGGACCCACTGCAAACGGGTCCCTCTACCCCTTCCATACGACCGGTGGGTCAACAAAGGACTTGCCGACTCTGAGACAGAATCCGTACCTCGCTTCATCCCTTTCAGCGATGCCCGTTTGAAAGAAACTAGTACCGAAAAGGAGAGCGATCATATTTTGCAAGGACTTGTGTCACCATCTATGCAATTGAACACTACTGAACCTGAAACGCTGTTTGAAGATCACACCGTACCTGGGAAACGACGATACAACCTGCGGTCTAGACAAAAGAACTAATAAAAGTTTGATCTAATGTAATTTCCTTTTTCCCCTTTGAACTATTTTTTGGATTTTCAGCTCTCTCGTCCCAAGGGAACTAGCTCATTTTTGATTTTTCGAACCGCCATCCGGTTCTGCTGCTAGGGTCGCGGTTGAAGTCTGGGGAGTGCAACTGGGAAGTTCTAGGTCCACGGTTCTGATTGGTCCACGGGAGTTACCCCGGACTGAGCAGAGCGCGCTCCCTGGGAGAATCAATCAACCACCGCGGGCAGCAACTAGAGGATGGAGTTTCCAAGGGTAGAGAGACCTGTCAGGCTCACAAACTTCAGAAAACAGTTACGCACGATACTGTCCAGAAGAAGATTCCTGATACTATGTGTTTTAATGTTATGTAGCATACTTGTGTTTTTTACTAGTTATACACTATTCGTTTTTAAAGTTACCTTTTCGAATGGCACCCAGCCACCACCTCCTCCCACTATTTCTCCACACTACTTTCACCCTTTACCTGAACACGAGTCTGCCCGAAGACTCGAATTTGTAAACAACTCTTTCATCCAGCTTCTACACCAACACCAGTCCATAATGAACACATCAAACTGTTGGATATGCGGACTTATGCCACACACAACCGATAAGGGGATCCCATACTTCATTTTGCCATTCAGCTACTATGGTTCTCTGTGGGCTTTCCAAACCATGTTCTTATTCGCCCTAGAACCATACCCGACCCTCTGTGGGCTTTCCAAACCATGTTCTTATTCGCCCTAGAACTATACCCGACCCGTTCCGCTGCGAGCGATTCCAGTAACAAGGCACTAATCGCAGGGATAAGGAACATGAGTAGGGATATCGACACATATCTGACAATGCCCAAAGATGAACTGAGCCCCTACACCCGTTGGAATGTGACTAAACATGGGGTTTACCTGGTCAAGAGCCAGGCAGCACAGAAATCCCGCCCAGTTTGGATAGTGCCCCACCGAGGTCACTTATGCTTACAGGGTATTGGTAGGAACCCCACAGCACAGTTAGGAAAGAGCGTTTGCACGGAAACATATGTATTTGCTTCCCGAACTTCCCCTATACTCTTGGCAGCCAAAGGCACGTATTTCGTTTTCCACGACCAAGCCTACACGTGGTTGCCCCCTGATTTCTCAGGTATATGTTTTATTTCATTTCTGCTGCCTCCTACCTACACGGCCCGAGCAGATTACCATCGGACAAGGACAGCTAGAGGTGTCGTGAGTAAAGACGACACCGCGGGTCAGGAATTCGCTGACTTCGCAAAGGGTTTTCTGCCATTTTGGGGGCCCATGGCGAACAGCAGAAATATTCGACAGTTAGCGAGGATAGTTGAATCCGCCGTGACTACGACGGCCGGAGCACTTGGCAATTTGACAACAGAGCTTCAGTCGGATCGACTTATGACCCTTCAGAACCGAATTGCCTTAGACATCATACTCGCCGATCGTGGTGGTGTGTGTAGAGTCATCCAATCCAGTTGTTGCATTTTCATCCCTGATAACGCACCAACAGTATACCAGGCCATCTCCAAATTACACGAAATATCTGGTTCCCTTCACGTTGAGAAAGGGGATTGGTCCCTGCTGGGGTGGTTCTGGGAGCTGATCACTGCCTGGGGATGGAAAACCTTGATCTTCATTGGGATGATCTTGGCACTTCTGTTCATGTTTTGCTTGTGTATACAGTGTGCTCCTGCACTATGTGGCCTCTGTGCTACCTCGTGTGTACGGAAGCCTGTGTCGCAGGACGAGCTGAGTAACAGAATGATGCTACAGCAACATCTCCACGAATTTCTTCATACCGATTTGGACTCAGATTAGCATGAGTTATTGCCTTATATGAGGGCAAAAGGAAGGTCTGTGGTTCTCAAAATCCGGACCCCGTTGTTCTCCCGATATCGAGGTCCAATACCCGTGTCACGAAACCTCAACGTACCAAGACGATTTTTGTGTCTACGAACCGATAATGATTAGGACATCATTCCTATGTATTTGCGTAACAATCGAGGGTTGCCAACACCCCTAAATCACAGTTTCCGTCCCATCCCTTAAACTCCATTTTGTGAACGGCATCCATCTTGCATCTTGCCCTCATGATAAGTCAATTAAAGGTCGAGCTTGATCCAAATAGACACGTCCACCTTTCGTGACTTTCCCCTGACCTGTCCCAACTGACTCCACTGTCTTCGGCCAAACCTGTTTAGGCAGCTCCTCGCCCAGTGGCCGAATGCGATACCATCTACGCATAACATTCCACGAACCATTCACTACATACAGACCATGCTTTCTGCAAACATGCACCTGTCCACGTTCCTTGTTTATGGCCAGGTTTATGACTGGGTTACACCTTTCTTTATTGAGGTTTCATCGATATCTGATGGGAGTTCCAGGCCTAACTGGGTAATCTATCAACGAACTGGACATCTAAAATATGGGCTTGCTTACATGACTTCGCTCTTTGTATTATTGTAGAAATATGTATATTGCCATACCATAAACTCAAGAATTCTTGCTTAAAGCCATATATCTTGTATATAAGGAGAAGGCTGGTTCTGTAAAAACGAACAGTCTCCCAAAACCTACTCTCCGTGTGGTGTACTTCTGGGACACGTGTTACTTGGTAGCTACCAATAAAATTTGATCTTTGACTGCGATAGAAGACTCATTGTTTCTGTGGTCCGGAACAAGGGAGAACTCAGAGGTCTTCGGGTGTTATCCCCTGACACCAGCGGGTTCCTAAAAACCCGTTACCTCAAGGGGGAGGGAGGGATCATCGCCTGAGGCCTTCTACTCCTCCAGCATTCCGTTTCTTTCTACCTTTCTTGCTCCCTCCCTCTCGTGCTTTCCTTACAGGCATTACTAACAAATTAAGATTTGGCTTTATCAGCTGTTCTGTTTCAAAAACCTCAGTTCAGTTCAACTCTTATCCTACAACTTACAGGACTCAGTCCGATAAAAACACATCTGACAGGCTCAGTGGTTTCAGGATACATTTCCCTAAGCCAGCGTTTAAAGATATTAGCTGTCCTAAGGAAAGCCGACAAACTGAGTCCAAGGAAGTCCCGTTTTGCAGGGATTCTACATAGCATTCTGAATAAGATTGTGCCATCGTAGAAAAGATATAAAGTACAGGACGAGCTGCAGTATTAATTAATTGAAACCTGTCATTTTCTGTTTGATGGTCGAATTTATATTCCGCTTTATTCTCTGTCTATCAGTTTTTAGAAACCTAAACATTGAGTGCAGTTCCTTAGGTGCTAAATCTGATTATATGATGCTAAAATCCACAGGAGTCAGCTATGGGTCAGAACTGTTCGGGACCTCTGCAAACTGTGGTCCCAACTGCATCTGCAGCTAAAGACACGCTAATAACAACAGAGGATTTGATAACGGGTAATGATCAGTGGCGGCTGGCATGTATGGAGAGTTGTGAGGTGGGCAAAATATGGGCGGTACTAAAATAAAAAAAGAAAATGGTACTTACCTTCCGCACGACGTCCTCCTCACTCGGGTGTTCCAGTCTTCTCTCCTCAAAGCTCCAACACGGGACCCTGGAAGCTCCACTAACCAATCCTGGTGATGCTCTCATGCTGTTAAAGGATTGAAGGGAGCGGCCTCTCTAAGAGTTCCTAAGAGTACTGGAGGCCTGTGCTTTCCCTAACCCAGCTGTTTTGGACAGCTGGGTTAGAGTGGTTTAAAATGCACGTCTGGCTGTCCGTCGCAAGTCAGCCGGCCAAAGAGACATGCACACTTTAAACTTTAGTGCACAGCTGGTTGCTGAAAAATAAAACAGTAATAAACTTTATTACCATTCTTTATTTTTCTGCTCTGGGGCTTTTCTGGGGGCATTGTTTAGCAGGGCGTCGCTCCTCCGCTCTAATGGAGAAGTCGCTCCTGGTACTGATATGCACACAACCTTTGCCGTAGGTAGAGTTGCTGGCACAGGTGCTCTAGTGTAAAACAGATATCTTTTTTAGGTTTGTCCTACAGACCGCTTTAGCTGTCTTGCTGCCTCATGTTTACCGAAATAAAACTGTAATAAAAAAATAATAAATACATACATACATACATACAGGGGATTTCGATCATCTCTTCTTCCTTGTAGGCTGATCAAGTAAGTGTCAATCACATTTTGCTTCCCGCGCCCAGTATTACACCATAGGACAGTGAGTCAATCCACAACAACCACTGCTCTCTTGCACCCTCTAGTGATGGCATTTTTAATGAACAAACCTCCTCAATATCCTGAAACAAACCGCACTTCATTCTCCGGGCTGGTGTGTCTCGTCTGGCGTGTCTGTGCTGCTGGCCTACTTCTTCAGGTTTATATTCTTAATATTTTTGTCCTTTTTTTGCATATTCCATATGTATGAGTAAATATGAAAAAGCGTACAAACACCTGGTCTGTTGTCTTTGCCAATACATAGTTTTAATGTGACTGATGTAAAAGGGTGATAATTCGATACTTTGTGTTGTGCCTCACCCAAAAAGTCACGAATTAAACTTGTTCCCAACATTTTAAAGCGCTGCATTATTTTCTCTTGTGCCTTGTAGCTCTTAAATTCATCAGTTGGGCTTTTCTTCACCGACCTCTTCCCTCCCTCCACATCTTTCCACAGCGAGCTGCTGCACCAATGCCATAGAGGCCAGGCGTCCGGCAGTGCATTCTGGGCCATTCTGTTTTTATTAATCCATAGAAAGGCCATGCTCCTTAGATTGTTTGCTGTACTCTGGCAAGCACTATCCAGTTATGCCTCGGAATGAACAGTAGTGTCCTGTGGAGCAAGGAAGGGCTCTTGAACTACTACAGCGGAAGTGAAGTCCGAGGCTGCTGTAGATCGCCTGTCCTGGCTCCCTGCAGGCCACTCCTCCCTGGAAATCTATTCCTAGCCTCCTCGGTGCCAATTTCCATTTTTAATTTAATCTGTGCCTCTCTGCTTACAATGGCTCACTCCCTCACCGTCCGCCTCACATGTTCCCTCCTAGCCTTCCCATGTACCCTCCCAACCTGCGAATGTATTCTTAGGCATAGCACGTGGCTCGTTAAACATCACAGCAGTTTCTGCTTGGATTCCTGGTTGAGCTAATTTGTGTCGCATTCCTGGAAGGCATGCCCAGTTGTATGTTTGTCAGGCGGCATACCTTACTTTGCAGTTCTCAGCCACTGGTGCTGTTTTTTAGTTTTCATTATAAAGAGAGCTAACTTTGTTTTTTTTCCATTCAGTCCTTAATCTTTTAAAAAGAATAAAGTACAAGTGCCTAACATTTCTCTTATGAGCTCAACGTTTTCCTTATAAGCCCGCTGCCAGCTATGCCGAATGCCGGGGTTGCAAAAAGCTGACTGCTTATTGATTATTTTACTCCGTCTTTCTACCATCACACTAGACTTTGTTGCCATGTCTCTCTTGTAGGTTCTTTTTCATCCCTGTTTTCTTCTTTTATCACTTTTGTCTTTTCTCTTCCTTCCTTCCTTCCTTCCTTTTCTGCCTTTTCTCTCTTTCTCTGGGTCAAAGTTTGATGATCAAAAACAAGTCCTGTTGGCCGCTACCTACAGCCATTCGCTCAGGTTAAGGGCTGTTTCCGCGAGTCCACAGAAAACTAAGTGATGATTCTATTTGGGTGTTAGCCGTTTCAGTGGAGAACGTTTTCTTCTCTTACCACCCAAAAATTTTGAAGGTGGGCTCAGGATATAACTTTTTCCTTCTCAGTTCAGTTCAAGAAACTTTATTCGATTGAATTTACAATCATAAAAGTACATTGTAGAAAAATATTTACAACGATTTATAAAAAAGTTTCCAGGAAAGCAGAATTGACTAAGTAGTACAGTAAACATTAGATCAATCTTTAAAAAAGTCGACTATACAATGGTACCCTAAATAACAGTAAGAAAAGAGTTATATGCACAGAGACGGAAGAAAAAATGTACTATGCAGAAGCTGCTATCTGAGAACGAATTTTCATGCAAGTCTTTAAAAAGCAAGCCACTGATTTGGCAACAAAAGGGAAGTCTAAACGCTGTAGTACCAAGAGAGCAGGTCTGCATCTTCTCAGTCCTATTTGTCTTAGCAGTGGGACCAACCAACGTTTACGTGGGGTCTCGTAAAAAGTACAAAATAAAATTACATGCAATGTAGACTGAGAAGAACAATTGTCGCAAGGACATTTACTCAATTCGCGGGACCAGTCAGAGGGCTCAGGGAACGAGACAAGACGATAAAATGAGTCGAAACGAAATCTAGTTAAAACATACCTATCGTAGTTTGACAAATAAAAAGACAGATAGGGTTGAATGCCGTATGAGGATTGAATCATCACTAGGTGTGTGGTTGTCTGTTTGCCAATTTCAGAACACATGCGTAGGTCTCTTAGATGGGACACACATAGGTTCTTTAAAGACTTTCTGGGTATGGCCATTAGTGAGGCAGGATTGGTAAAAAACACTGATCTATTCAAATCATTCAAAAAGTTAAAAACATAAAATAGCCAGGGAATCTTTTTCCAGTGGGTCAGTGACAGGCAGTCTGTTATTAGCGACCGAGTGAGGAGACATTGCTCCTTAGTCCATATACGGTGCCAGAGGAGGATCGGCTGGTACCTAGTGGTGTCAGAAAGGTAGTCCCAGCCGAGCTCTGTGTGGCTACCGTAATTGGAGGCGCTGCGGGGGAGAGCTAAAACATATTTCAGGAAATCATTTTCAATTACTTGAAGCTCGGTGGTAGGAGCATAGCCCCATACACCTGCTCCATAGGTCGCCACACTCAAACATTTGGCTTGATAGATTTTCAGAATCACAGCCGGAGCGGGCTTGCCCAGCTTTCTTGAAAAAGAGGTCAGCGCAGATGTAGTGCGCTGAAACTGCAGTTTCTTACTGGAAATGGCAGGTTTCCAAGACATTTGGTCATCAATAAGGATTCCTAAATATGGATAGTTCCTAGCACTTTCCAACCTAATATTCTCGATATAAAGGGGTTTGCATTTCTGGGTTTTCTTGCCAATATGCATAACGAAAGTCTTGGATTTGTTTACTTTTAAGCCAAGAGAAAGCATAAATTGGCAATACTTGTCCAGTTGTAGCTGGAGCTGATTGGGGGTCCTCGCTAAAATGACAGAGTCGTCAGCATATAATAATGCAGGGATTGGACGGGTACTTATGCAAGGGAGGTCCTTGTTGCCTGCCAACATCGCTTGTTCCAATCCATTTGTGTAAATATTAAATAAAAATGGAGCAAGGACGCACCCCTGCCTGACGCCTTTTGTAATGCTGAATGAGTCCGATAGCTCTCCATTGGTGCCATATCTCACTCGTGCTTTGGCACCCGAGTAGAGCTCGCGGAGAAATTTCAGAATTGGAGGATCTACTCCCAAGTTACTCAGAATCTCCCACAGCTTGGAGTGGATTACGCAGTCAAATGCGGAACTTAAGTCCACATAGACCAGGTACAGGTTACCGCCTTTGGCACAGACATATTTACCCAAAAGTAGTGTTAGGTTAAGAGCCTGTTCTACAGTACCCAATCCCTCTTGGAACCCAAACTAGAGGTCGGTAATGATCTTATTCTCCTTTGCCCAGTCCTGGAGACGTTCCAGGATGAGTTTCCCAGCGACCTTGCCCAGCGAGTCCAAGAGGGAAATTGGTCTGTAGCAGGCTGGGTTATCGCGGTCTCCCTTTTTAAAAATGGGGAGAAGCACGGAGGTAGACCAAGAATCAATTAGGCCGACCTGAGAAGCTGCAGACATAACTTGCACGACTACTGGGGACCATAATTCTGGATTATTCACAAAGATGTCAAGTGGGACTCCATCTGGACCGGGAGCTTTCCCGGTCTTTGAGGAAGTCAGTGCTGCGTTCACCTCCCCTAAATTAAAATGGAGATCGATGGGATAGATATTATCACTGGTGGGAGCTACTTCCCCAAGTCTTGCGGCCTCAGTCATTAGAATGGAGTCCCCGAAGATCTGAGAGTAATGAGTTACCCATTTTTCTGCGGGAACTGCCACATCTAGATGGGAAGGGGCAGTGGCGTCCAGAGATTGTTTTTTATTTCCCGTTTTCGGGCTTTTAGGGCCAGATTATATTGCCTTCTTAGTAGGGCAATTAAGGCTGTATCCCTATCTTGGCTATGGAGAGCTCGTTTTAATGCGCTAAGGGCTTTACGGCAATGGGAATCAAACCACCCCCGGGTATCTCTATCATGCTTCTTATATTGGCGGGTAAGCTCCTGCCGTATGATTTCTAGAATCTTAACGAAACTAGACAGGATCAACTGGGGGGATGAGGTCACCTCTAAACAGTTGTATATTAAAGGAAGGGATTGTTGGATAATCCTACCGGTGACCTCGTTGGGATTGATCTTTGACCATTTTATTGTATAGCCATTAGTTTTACCCATCTCTAGGGATTGCTGAGTAAAAGACTAGGCTTAGAATGAGATAAAGGAACAGTAATAAATATGATGGTGATACTGTTGGGGTAATGATCACTGGAGGGATCTGAACCAGTTATAAAGTTTTTTAGTCTATTGCCTAGAGTTTGCGAACACAGGATATAGTCGATGGTAGACGACAATCCTCTTCCGTGAAAGGTTGACTTGAAGTCGACGGCAGGATGCACTAATTCGTTCGCAAATTCAAGTTCTAATGAGAATAGACAATTATTTAGAGCAGACCCTATGCTGGAGTGTGCAAAGTGGGTGATGGGGAAATCATTCTCATCTTGGAGGCCACAAATACCTTTGTTGTAATTACTACATAGATAAACATTAAAATCACCGCCCCACACAATATAACATGGTATCTGCGAGTTTTTGGCTTTCTGATCGTGCAAAAATAAAGTAATTTCAGTCAGGGACTTTACACAGTCAGGAGGTGTTAAGTTATTATACATATTGATAAAGTAATAGATGGAGCTTTTATCGGGGACTAACTTAAGAACTTGGAAAGTTGGGGACACTGGGTATACTTCAGTGATAGTAAATGAGATATGGTTAGAGGTATAAATAGCGAGACCAGCCTTGGGTCTTCCATGTGCAGATGGACTAGCAGACATATGGAACGTTTTAAAACCCTGGATGTGAATCGGTTCGGTAGCCCAGGTTTCCTGGAGGCAAACTATATTGTGCCTAATAACCAAGTCCGTCCAAGACTGAAGATGTATCTTGGATCTAAGGCCCGCTACGTTCCAATAAATGACTGGGAAATCCCAAGTTGACAGAGGAGTGGGAGTTGTAGACGGTAGATTGACAGAGGGTGGTGGATCACAAGACTGAGGGGGTAGGATAAGGGAGGAGGGGATGATTTTTGCATCGCTGGAGGTTAACGTAATATTTTGTTGCCTCATGAATGGCTCCTTGAGAAGGATAGAAACGGCAGTGCTGGGATCGTGGTCCCGTGAAGTTGGCGATTGCGTGAATAAGTTTGGCAGGGAGGTGTGGGGCTCGGTGGAGGAGCCAAGCGGAGAGGACTGATTGGGCCCTGCCAACAAGGTTTTCCTAGGGGAGAGATTAGAGTGAATCTGAATGTTAATAGTGGGTTGGATGGCGACTAGGGGGACTGGTGGTCAGTCGACCATGTCCAAGCATTCGTATCTGTTAGATAGTGGAGGTCCTCTCCAGTTGGTAAAGTGACCAGAGGCAGAGTTGGGGAAACCATAACCTGCCCAATGACCTCGGTCATAGTCTCTATTCCCATCCCACTTGCCCACTCTCGTCCAACTCCAGGGGGGACCAGCGTTATGTTGAGGTGCCGGGGGGTAGAAATATGACAGATTATGGGTAGCTATCCCTTCGGTGGAAGAATGGTCTCCCCAGGAGCAGATATGCTCGACAGTATTAGGGTCAGCAAAGTTCACTATGACGCAGTCACCTTGAATGCTTTTGGGCTCAGTACCAAGCCATGGCACTCTGCGCACAGTGGTGACTCTGTTGTCCAAAAAAGGTGGTAAGGGTCTATTGTTGGACAACCAGTATATAACTTTGTTTTTTAATGACCAGATTGGTTCATTGTGGTTGGGGGGGAGTTCCGGGACACCTGTCATAATAACTACGTAGGGGGATGCCTCAGGCGGGAGATGAATGGGATGGCCCCTCCTCTTTCGATTTCTCGGGATGGTGTTAAATCCAACGGATTGATTGGGGAGGGTAGGGGCCGGGGCCGGGGTGGGGAGGACAGGAGGAGGAAAAGATTTTTGTTGGTTAGACAGCTGATCCTTGGAGTTAGTCAGAGGTTGAGTTGATGAAGAATTAGGTGGTTTGAGAGGGGCCTGGGGCTTATTTACAGCTGGTGGTGGTGGCTGTTTTTGAAAAGATTTCTGGGGGGCCTTTGGGTAGAATTCGTATTGGAGGAATTCGATATGGCCACGCCAGGCTTAGTTGTTTTAATGCTGTTAGGAAGGGACTTCCCTTGGGCTGAATTGGGATCTTTAATAGTACCCTTACTTGAATTCAGGGCTGAAGACAGCTGGGTTAGTTGAGATTGGACCTGAACCAAAGCTTTTTCTAAAGGTTTTAAATATGTCTTAAGTAGGTCGTCAATTTTACCAAGCAGTAAGCTATCATTACCGCAAGAATTGGTAGTTAGGTTACCATTATCAACCAAACTGCCCTCGCTGTCGTAGCTACTAGAGCTACTGGAACTAAGATTCAGGTTACCTGCGATAGGGTTCGTTGCAGCTGCTGTCGCGGGGGAGGGTGGTTGATGTGGAGTTAAGGCAAGGTTAATGATTTGAGAGGGGAGATGGGAAGTGGAATGGGTTATAGGGATAGTTGTGGGAGGGGAATTAGTTGTGTATTGTAGATTTGTAGTTTTCCTTTTCCTTTTTTTGGGAATTGCACCTTCGCGAGCCCCTTTCTGTAACTGGGGATGGGGCAGTGTCAGTGTGACTGGTATAAATGACTGGGGTTTTTTCAAGTGACAAGTGGGATGCAGATAAATCTAAAGTTGCTGAAAGGTCCACAGTACGAGGGACAGTATGCACCTCTGCATGCACTGACACTGGCGGAGGTAGCTCTACAGGGCGCAAAGGAGTTTTTGCGATAGCCAGCAAGCCCATGGAAGAGCGTCTCGCAATAGCCAGGTCCTGAGAGACTCGTCGTTCCAGTAGAATGATACCCTGTTCAATGGCGACGTTGGCTTTGGTTATGAATTGGTCTATCGGCCCAATGACCTCACTAGCTGCCTGGGCCTGTTTTTTAACAGTGTTTCTGGTGGTTCTAGGAGACATAATGAACGGTGGCTGGTGATGAAATACAAATAGTAGAAATGTTAAGAACAAGTTGAAAAGGTTAATTGCTAATTTATGCAGAAACAGCTATATTGAAGGGGAAAAAAGGAGGCGAGAAATAAGGTGGCCCAGTCCAGTCTTGCCCTGGCTTGAACGGGCTTAAACGGGCCCGCCCTTGGCCCGGGCTTCGCCCCGGGCTTTGTCCCGCGCGCGTCCCGCGCTGCGGTAAAGACTATTCAATTTAAGGGGAGGTTCGTGCAGGGGGGCGTGGCCGCCGGGGGAAGAGGCACCAGCTGGAAGGTGAAAAGTCTGCTGGTCCTCGCAGTCCCCCGGTGAAGGCAGCTGTTGGCTTTGTGGTCAAGCGCTCGCTGGGAGCGTGTAGGCAGTCCGCCGATTGCGGAGAAGCTCCCACCAGCAGCGCGACCTCCCAGATGGTGTTGAAATCAAAGTGCGCCCTCCGTTAGGCAGAGTGAGTCCTTCCCTCGTAATGGCAGGAGACAGAACCAAGTGAGCGGCACCCGCGGAGCGGGTGTCGCGAAAGGTAAATAGGCAGCAGGTGGGGGGCGTGGCCGCCGGGGGAAGAGGCACCAGCTGGAAGGTGAAAAGTCTGCTGGTCCTCGCAGTCCCCCGGTGAAGGCAGCTGTTGGCTTTGTGGTCAAGCGCTCGCTGGGAGCGTGTAGGCAGTCCGCCGATTGCGGAGAAGCTCCCACCAGCAGCGCGACCTCCCAGATGGTGTTGAAATCAAAGTGCGCCCTCCGTTAGGCAGAGTGAGTCCTTCTCTCGTAATGGCAGGAGACAGAACCAAGTGAGCGGTTTCCTTCTCAAATTTCCAGTGGTCCATGTTTTAAAAAAAACATTTTTATTGATCTTTCATAGATAATTTCTACAGTGCAACTTCTGAGTGCAATCTTTGTTAGGTAAAGCGAATTGTTCGATAACTACTCAGAGGCATGACCTATCACCTTTTCTGTTGTACGTCCAAGTCATGTAATCTTTATTTGTGCCCAAACCAATCAAACAGCAATTAGGGTACACCCAGAAGAGAACTTCATAATGATGGTATTCACTGAATTTTTGAGTGTTCTAAGACAAGGAGAAGCTCCCACCAGCAGCGCGACCTCCCAGATGGTGTTGAAATCACAGTGCGCCCTCCGTTAGGCAGAGTGAGTCCTTCCCTCGTAATGGCAGGAGACAGAACCAAGTGAGCGGTTTCCTTCTCAAATTTCCAGTGGTCCATGTTTTAAAAAAAACATTTTTATTGATCTTTCATAGATAATTTCTACAGTGCAACTTCTGAGTGCAATCTTTGTTAGGTAAAGCGAATTGTTCGATAACTACTCAGAGGCATGACCTATCACCTTTTCTGTTGTACGTCCAAGTCATGTAATCTTTATTTGTGCCCAAACCAATCAAACAGCAATTAGGGTACACCCAGAAGAGAACTTCATAATGATGGTATTCACTGAATTTTTGAGTGTTCTAAGACAAGGACAGTTGAGTCAATTGAAGTTTACATCCACGTAGCAATTAACCTTTTTCATAGGAGTTGTGTAAAGCTCCTGAATGGAAATTCTGATTGGGGTGATCTAATTATATCAAAGTTAACACCGGGATCAAAATCACAGGAAGTCGCAAGTAAGTCTGTAGATTTCAGTGAGAGTCAGTTTAATAGACTGGAGTGTAAAATATAAGGAACGTGCAATGTAACAAAAAAAGAAAGGGTAACTAAAAGGGGACGTGCTCCCTTTTAATAAAGAAGAAAATAAAGCTATGATTATAATAGAAAGATTACATTATTTAATAAAGTAAATGACAAGGTGAAGTCGCATGATGCCCTTAAATTATATGAATGCAAAAGAAACAATTGTGGACGGAATGCTGGACAATGCAAATATTCCCCCCCCCTGTTACCAGGATCTGGGTTAAACCCATCATTCTTTTGCTCACAACACCACCCCAGTTTGGACCCAGCCATATGTAAGCCAGTCTTGATCCTGTTCCTTGTGGGAACAGTCCAGCCCGAACTGCCAAGCCAGCTCCTCCCTGGACCGGAAACAAGCATCCTGGGACCGGTTTCAGGGCATAACCCTTCATCAGCCAGGCTAGCTTGAATCCAGTGGTGTAGTGAGCATGGGACCCACGTCTGGGCATACCCTTCCCATTTAGGACGACATATGCAAAAGAAACAATTGATGGACGGAGTGCTGGACAATGAAAACAAAAGATGCACAATTGAAAGCCCGAAACCGGTCCTAGGATGCTTGTTTCCAGTTCAAGGAGGACTTGGCCTGGCAGTTCGGTCTGGACTGCTCCCATTGGGCGCAGGGTCAAGACTGATTTGCATATGGCTGGGTCCTAACTGGAATAGCATGGTGAGCTACAAAAACGATGGATTTAGGACCAGATCTCAGTACTGGGGTGAATGTATAGCATTGTTCTGCATTCTGTCCAATAAATGCTCTTTTTGCATTTGTCACCCTGAGTTGGACGGGTATTCCCAGACGTGGGTCTCGTGCTCTCCATGTTCAAGCTATCCTGGCTGTTTTAGGCTGAAAGCCAGAAACCGGACCCAGGATGCTTGTTTCCAGTCCAGGGAGGACCTGGCCTGGCAGTTCGGGCTGGACTGCTCCTATTGGGCGCAGGGTCAAGACTGATTTGCATATGGCTGGGTCCAAACTGGAATGGCATGGTGAGCAAAAAAAAAAGAAAGATTTAGGCCCAGATCTCTGTACTGGGATGAATGTAGGACATTGTTCTGCATTCTGTCCATTAACTGTTCTTTTTGCATTGGACAATGAAAACATTCACCCCCAGTCACAAGGATCTGGGTTAAATCCATCATTTGTTTGCTCACCACACCACCCCAGTTTGGACCCAGCCATATGCAAATCAGTCTTGATCCTGTTCCTTGTGGGAACAGTCCAGCCCAAACTGCCAAGCCAGCTCCTCCCTGGACCTGAAACAAGCATACTGGGGTTGGTTTCAGGGCATTACCCTTCATCAGCCAGGCTAGCTTGAATCTAGTGGTGTAGTGAGCACTGGGCCCACAACTGGGCATACCTTTCCCACTCTGGGTCTGCAATTTGATATTCAATTATGCACACTTTTCTGTATTAGTTTAGCATCTTCCTTCTGAGTTATATTTCAGTTCGACCCTTTTTTACATCCTGCCCCTTCCCAGTAAATTTTCAGTGGTGTAAAGCAAATATACCGCCTAGAACTCCCTGCCCATTGTTTTTCTACCTACAGTTAGGGAGCTTAAAAAACTGCATCTGTAAAAAGCAGTGGTCCACTAAACACAAAAAGAGGCGTGACAAAGGTGTTCACACTCAAACCTTAGGCTTTGAGAAAATAAGGCAGTCAGGAAAACAATGATGGGCCAAAAATTAAATCCTGTCTGTTTCTGGGTTCTAGATACCCTTCACAACTGGGTGGCCTGCTGGTTAGTTGCTTTGCTAGGGTGTTCCTCATTCCAGGTTAGCAGGAGATGAGTGGGTCAAGGGCAGTGTAATTTTGTTTTTCAACTGTCGAGAGAGAAAGGCAGGGTGGAAAACCGAAAGCAACACAGGCAGTGAATTAACTGTTATTGTCAGGAGCGTAAAATGTGCTGTAGTGACCTCCACATGGTATATATTGACTTAGAATTATTCTTAGGCACGACCATCTACTCGGGAGGGGTCAGAATTGGAAAATAAAAAGTTCAACAAAACTCAAAGTACGGAGCTGTAGACAGAAGAGCTATCCCTCGGGCAAAACAAGTTACAGACACAGCTAGTATTAAAGGTGCCAGAGACTTCAAAGGTTTGCACAACAGTCTTATCCCCACTATTCCAGCACTCCTACAGACTTAAGCAGCAGTACTGTTGATAATACCACAAAAGGCTACTAATATAAATTATGAAGTCTCTAGGTGAATCATGAAGTAACAGACCTAGCAGCAAGTGCCGTGTGGCTCCAAGAAAATCACCTAAGTATTTTTTTTAAAGTAATTGTGCTAGTTTGCCCACCATTAGCTTGTTGGTTTAATCAGTTGCTCCCATTTAATACTGCTTGACTTCATCATATTCTGCCTCTGTTACACGTGTTACCAGGCACTGCGTCGCAGGGATGATCGCCCTTCTGGCTAGGGTAGCTCACCACAAAGAAGCAGTGGTCTGCAGATTCTGTTGATGACCTCTGACTCCCAAACCTCCATACAGCCACTAAAACGTGTCTTTCTATGCTTCTCTCTTCTCCCCTTTTCCACTGCACTTACCAGTGCTTTAATTGGGAAAAATAAGTTCAGGTACTCACCAAATCGAGCCTTTGACTAAGCGTGGAGTTTGGGGCGGAACTAGGGGCCGGCCTAAAAGGAAAGCATTTACTAACAAAATTAAGTCTGTCATGCACCATTGTGCATAAAGATACAGTAACATTTCCGTTATCTGTATCATAATTTTTGCATGTACAAAAGGATACATCTGGCAATGTTCAAATGTGTGCAGATTGCATTCTGCACTTATGGCATATGAACAATACTTGATTTTTCACTTATCCCCAATAATGGATACTGTGTGCAGTCTGAGAAAGAAACCTAGCCAATGACATACCATGCTCCTGCTCTTCTTAACAGATTTCGCCTCTACTTGTCTATATTGTTCCTGTTTATTAAGCTATGGTACTGCCTTTAAAGCACCCTTTGTAATTCCCATGAATTCAGTAATAATGTTTATTCACCCAACGTGGTAGAAGTCAGTTTAAAAGGTACAACATAATGAAGTACATTGATGTAAAGTATTCGAAGAACAAAACAAAGGTTGTGAAACTCCATGTGATGTTAAATAAATAAGCATTGATTTAATTTTTTTATTCTGTGTTTTTGCAAGCCATCTGACCTCATGGCAAAGCTGAAATTATATGCATAGTTCCTCATGTGTATTTTTATTTGTATTCAAAGGGCTCAAGAGCCTCTTTTAAATATTTACAGTGAATGTACATAATTGTTAGTTCATGTTTACATCATTTCAATATGTAACTTTTTATGAGGAAAATTATAATTTGAATTAATTTTGGAGTGCAACCTCCCCTTAAAGTGATGCATTTGTAACTGATTTTTAAATCAAAAGGTGTTCTTTTCCCATCTCCTTTTCTCTCATTCTTATTTCTGCTCTCTCATGCTTTCTAGCAATCCCTTTCATTCACCTATCTCCAACGTTATTCTCTGTGACTCTCTGTCTAAATCCTCCTGTATTTTACTAAACATTGCTCTTGTCTTCACGTTATTCTTTCTTCTATCACTCTCTCGTCTTTGTGTCTCTTTCTCTTTCTTTAGTACCTTCCCTTCACTCTTTCTCCAACTCTTATCCTCACTCCCATTCCTCTTTTTCACCCTTCCTCTTTTTCACCCTATCTCCAGATTGTCTCTCTACTGCTTTCGACCTCCAGCTGAATGGTCTAGATGTACACATGTAGGATTAGACAACTCGGCCAGATCGCCAGTCAGTCACTGTTGCCCTCACAGACTGTCATTCATACATATCATATTCCAGAAAGAGCTATCTTCCAGAGATTCAGTGGCAAACAGTATTAGCCTTGTCACAGCGGTCAAACACCTGGTGCATGCATTTCAGGGCATGGTTTGCAACAGGGCCACTGGAATTATATGATTCTCCAGCCGTTTTCAAATAATGGAATTGGCTCATTTGCCACATAAACCATCTTCTGCTACATAATCTGCAGATTTTACCCCAAAAAACGTTTCCAGGTTAAGCGGATCAAAAGTTACTAAAAACTTGTTGACAAATGTTTCCTGTGCAGTGGAAGGCCCTTTGTGAAAGTTGGCTGACCATCTTTGCGTTTCCTATTGCTGTTTCTGGGTGTTAAACTGGTACTAATAAGGTGAAATATTTTCCCAGACGGTATTACTGTGTGTTAAAATGACAAAATAATGAAGTAATACTATCATAAAATTTGCTGCATTTGGCCTCCTAGAGGGCCGACCGGAACAGTTAATGGAGGGCACACCAATCTCCCCTCCTCCTGGCCTGCCCCACTCCGCCCCACCACTGACTGCAATAGGGAAAATAAAATGATTATAACAAGACATTATCATTTTATTTGTCCTTTTGAGCGGTGGAGCCGCCACAGCTTAGAGGTTTGTCCTCGAGGGGGAAGGGGGCTGGGGGGGGAGAGAGAATGCCATCATTTTTGGTTTGGCCACTGTGTGGCATGCAAATATGGCCATCATTTATAGACATAAGATTTTCTGGGAGCCGAGCCCTGAAACCCCAAAATCTCAGACACTCTGGAATGTTACCTTCAGAAATCCTGCTCCGCACAGTACTGATCTAGCGTTAAAGAACACCCATCGCAGCATTAGACCCTACATTCGTTTAGCATAGTAATAAAATTGTAGCTGGAACCACTCAATAACTGAGTTCTAGTTCATAGAAAGGTTAAAGGGTTTTTATAAAAACAAAAATTCAAATTAAGCATTACAAAGAAATGCCAAATAGTTGACATGAAGGCTCAGATACAGAGTACATTGTATGGTATTGTATTGTATTGTCATTGCATTTATATAGCGCTTACTACCCCTGACGAGGCATGAAAGCGCTATTTCTGCAAGTACCACCCTTCTCCGGAACCCATAAAGGATTAGTAGTGAATTATTATAGTGAAATATGAAATTAATTTGAGCAGTGGATATGTTAGTCGGTTATTTGGATTGAGAAGGATAGGGGAGGCGATAGTAGAGGGAAATGGTTTGTATTTATATAGCGCTTGTATCCCTGATGAGGTGTAGAAGCGCTTCTAGGTGATTAGCACGCTACTTTGGCACAAAAAAAGGATTAGTGGTGAATTACATAGTCAGAAATCATTATTATTTAATGTCCCAATTACAGCAAAAATCGTAAGAGAAACGGACAGCATCCCTGGAGGAAAATCAAACATCTAGCTCACCCCTAGAAACAAGGAGTTTTTATATACATTTTATGAATCTGCAATAAGCAAAAACCTCAAATTCAGCATGGCACAACTAGTGGTAATACGTATTAGACAAATCCGAGTACAGATATTCGCAAAGAAACTCACAAAACTAACCTATTTTTAAGTAAGCTCCAGCAGCCTTTGTGCAGTAGCTGTCTGAAGATGTACAACACTATATGAAATATTTTTCGCAACAAAGACTCTTACACTTGTGTATGCTAGCAGCCCTACATCGGAAGCTAGGGCAGCAATATCCTTTGGATTTAAATATTCAGTACAGGAAGAAAGTTTAATGCACAATACATGGTCTTCTGTGCAAAGACTGTGAGGAGAAAGATGCGCAGGGGGACATTTATTGGGAGGGGTAATGAGCAAAATGAACAGAAAACCAAAACCGCATCAATATGGATTAGAATTGAAATGCCCACACAAAAAAACTTTAAAATATTCACTTGACATTAATATTGGTAAAACACTTTGACACAACAACAGTTGTTTGATGAAGACGGATGCAGCTAGACCCCAGGCATAGCGTCATTATTGTTGGGCAAGTGTTGGGGTTGTATGACTCACCCGTGACTTTGCCTCCCGTAATTCATGGAGTGAAAATAATTGTGTCAGTCGAAGTGCGTTGTCTGATGCATACCAGCCCATGAAGCAGTGCTTTAAATGGGCCGGTACTCACCGGTACTAAGTACCGGCACTTCTGAACTTTCTGCCCTTGAGTACTGGAACTTCTCCTTGGCCAAAGTGAGTACTGGTACTCACGGGGCAGCATCGCAGAAAGTAAATGGGTATGTGCTGAAAGAAGAGCTACACAGCTGACGAGTCGGCCTGTTTTCGTGCAGCACTCTGATAATCGAGTGATAACTTGCACTGTACTAATTCGGCAGCAGACCCAGGCGTGAAACATCCATTGGGATCAAGAGGCTTCACACCCCCCACACCTGTTGTGTGTGTCAGCCCGGTTGAGACAGCTTCCTGGGCACACACACAGTTGCACCCGAGTAATTCACAGGTCTTTAAAAGACTGTTTACTTGTTAATGAGGCATTGTTGTTCTTTCACCCTTTCTTAGAGCCCCTGCATCATAACTCTGCTGATAGCTGGAAGCATCAGTCCCCCCCCCCCCCCCCCCCCCGAAATTTCACTCTAGTTGCGCCTTTGCCGGAATCACATTGTGATTATGAACAGTGTCCAATCAGGCTCAGTGGAGTCAATTGCACTGTAGGTGTGTGAGAAGGGCCTGCTAACAGGGGCTATGACAGTCATGTGACTTGAGGGGAATCGAAGTGACGTGCTAGTACATCAGAGTATGCCAACACGTGTCTGGAGCAAGGTTGTGGGGAAGAGGTGGTGACCGAGACACTGAGGCAGAGAGGGTGGGAATCAAGGTTTTGTAATGCGAGGCCAGCGAATGTAACCATTTCTAAAAACAAAAGTATTGAATGCAGTTGACTGTTGAAATGGGTCGTTGCCAGTAGAAGACTGAATACAGAGAGTAAAGGCAAATAAGCAATCCATGAAGCCCTTCCTCCATTATCAAATGTTGACAATGATAATCAGGTTCACTATTTTAAAGTAAGAATATTTTCTCAAGCTTCATTGTGCATACGTGCTCGTGTGTCACTGTCCATGATTTTGCATGCATTAGTGTTGTCTGCAGTGCTCAGCACAGCAAATGTATAGCTTCCATCCCGAAAAGCCTTGTATTACCACAGTCCGGCGTGAAGCGCATGTAAAAGTGTTCGCTAATAGCAAGTACTAGGCCACTCTTTCTCTCCCCAGTGCAGATATGTGATTTCTGCAGTGTCTCAACACAACTGTATTTTGTTTTAAAGAGGCCATTTTCTCTAGGGTTAATGGAGTGGCCCTGGGAGAGGCAGAGGTGGGCAAACCAACAAATAAACAAGGATAGCAAGTCGGAGTTGGTTAAAGAGTCCGGCTTGGCTTGAAGAGCCCTTACATAAATCGTGCCTTGAAAACATTAAAATGTAAATAAAAAGTGTATTCTGTAACATGTTGGAAGCATTTTACATTGGTACATAAGATTATATCATCGCATTGAGAGGAGTTTATTAACAGTGATAGTGAAGTTAGAAACTTTTGAGCTCCCACCATGACCACAATTCCACTAATGAACTAAGAAGCAAGTCAGTTATCATGTGTACATTATAGCCTATTTTGTTTTATGAATGATGCAACATTATAGTGCATTAAATCTAACACAAGATTTGACTGTACAGCATACATCCTGAACTTTTGTATTTGAATATACGATCATATGTGATAATGAAGAAAAAAGGAAGGCTTCTGTATCATTATGCACATTTGCACACCAAGAAAATTTCAATAAAATTAAATATGTGCTCCTTTACACGCCCCTAACCACCGCCCATAGCCATGCCCCTAACTCCACCCCTAGTCCACAAATCAATTTGGTGAGTACCTGCACTTATTTCTTTCCATATAAAGCACTGCCATGAAGTAAGACTAGAACGGCATTGTGTAGTGCTTTGCTGTTGATGTAATATAGTTCCGATCTTTGCACTTCTGTTTTAGTTTGGCTAGTTTCCTGGTAAGAATTACTCTCTTTTGATTGCAATCCTCCTTTCCTTCTCCACTTGCACTTAGTTTGCCTTATTCCACTTCCCGTTGGTCAGAGTAATACCTTCCCCCTCGGAGGCTGGTAATATGCATCTGTTTTATTTGATCTGTGACCATATACGAGGGAGTCCATCATTGTATATGGCACATGTATCCCCTGTCTAAGAGTAACTGAGGTGAAGGTTCAAGCAGGTCGACATTACTCCTTAAACCACTCACTGTGTATGAGCCTGGTTCTTTGGGCTAGTTTTTGGTGTTGGACAGGTGGCCTTCCCTACATGTGGGAGAAACGGCGCAAGGGTCCGTTTTGTGCTAAATGGATGGCCAGATGATAATCACACAGTATTTTATCTTTCAAGCGCTGGTAGGATTCACCTTCAGCCAATTTGACAGTCTTTGTGAACCTCTTCTTTTGAATGAGATTTGGTTTGTTCTTCTTAAGGCCCAAGCATAGTACAGTGCCACCAGTGTGTGTAGTTTTTCCCATGACTTTTTATTCCGTTTTTGGAAAAATAAAACATACATCAAAATCCGTCCGCCAACAGCTGTAATGCAGATTTATAAACATTTGGTGTATGGAAGTAGACAGATCTTGCCATGTGACCAGCAATAATGATGTTCTTATCTGCCAATATGAATGGCTTAGCTAAAAACGATAACAAAACACCCACTGGAAACACTAAAGCACATTTGATACATATTGTCAATTGTCCCACATTACCCATGTCTCCCAAACCCATCCGTCCCCATTCCCCATGAGGTATAATAATGCAGTGAAAGCTCGGATTTCAGCTTCGAGCGACTCCCATGGCATGGCTCTAGGTGTATCCTGTGATAGGCTTCCCATTTCTCCCAGCTTTTATAGTACTTCCAAGGGCAACCCCGCGCTATATAAATATGGCGTTCCAATCCCAGGCACTACTCCAGGCCATCCTCCCCTGTCCCCCCCCCCCCCTCCTCCACTGCTTCAATGAGGGAGCAACAGCGCCAGTGAGAGTAATTATACGTTAGTAGACAAGGCTTAGAACATGAAATAAGAAGTGAAGACACGTTTATATATTTTGAGAGTTATGTTAGCAAGGTGGAGCTTTCCACACAAATCAGAGACCAGCATTTTGGATAGTGGCAACTTGTGAGCCCTCCCCTGTGCAGGTTGGTGCCAATCATCTACTTGTTAGGTGGCCTGGCTGGTTTTGGGTGATTCATGGAACAAAACACTATTGTGCGCAGTGCTGAGAGAGCGCGATTAGAATGCTGAGTAACGGGGTAGCACAGAGATACCAAAACTACAAACCATCCAAGAATTTAGAGTCTGATAATCAATGACAATAGTGGCTGTCCTGATGGGAATGGTTCGGTATGCAGCCATTCTTCTTGTGTTAAACATGTTCCTGCAATGGGAAAATCCCCCTGCACTATATCGTCCTCCAATCTTCTGCCCCAGACTCGAATTGGCTACCAGGCCAATTTTTCAGTGGTGCTATGAGGCGTGGTCTAATAAGCTCATAGCACTTCAATCAGAGCCGTTTGAACGTCTCGTTTTGTTAGTTCTGTTGTACGTTTTCTTTAACATGGCCATAAATCTCTCCACCATCCCATTGGCTTGAGGCCACATAGAAGTGATCTTTCTGTGTTTCAAATTGAGGTGACTGGCAAATTCTGCAAATTTGTGTCCATTAGATGGAGGACTGTGTTCAGTCTTGACCAGTTTAGTTATGCCCCAGGCTGCAAATGCTTCACCTAGTACTGGTATGATGATGGCCTCTCTAATTGACGAACCTTGTTGTGCAATGGTGAACCTTGAGTACTCGTCCATTATGACGATAATATATTTACTAGACTGTAGGGGACCAAAGAAGTAAATTGCCACATGTTGCCGTACATCATCCGGCAAGTCAGACGTGTAGTGGCGAAGGTGATTCTTCTCGACCAACCAGCTGACATTGAGGGCAATCTTGTAGTGTGGCTTCAACCAACGGGTCAGGAGAGGGGAACTAGACTTGTGCCCATAGAGCCCTTTTCATGGCTACCATGCAGCGGTGTCCTTCATGTACCAGGTTGACTAGTCGCTGACACCGTTTTTTTGTATGACAATCCGTTTATCTCAGATTAGTAGGCCTAGTTCCTCTAACATTGTAGTGCAGCCACAATATTACACATATGGGAAGTGCTGTTTAGTGAGAGGTACAGTCTTCTAACCATGTTTGACTACCTGCCAAGCTAGACCAAGAGCAAACAGTGCTGATCCACAGTGAGATTTTAGCAAGCTATCCTTGCTTTTTACTTGCACGTATATATTGTCTCAATCCATGTCTTTGTGTGCACTAAGTGAAAAGACAATCAATGTTTTATTTGGCCATTTGGCCATGCTTTGCGCATTTCGATGGGAACAAATTGAAGTACAAGACAGCAGCATCAGCATGTCCTGGTAGTTGTGTTCAAAATAATGTTTTATTTCGTTTATAGTAGCCGGTTATTGTTTGCTACCATGTGTAAGACCTTCATTGTTTTTGCAGGTGAGGGCCTTTAAACCCACACTTTGAACGGGAAATCAAAACTACAAGTCCCAGAATGCATATTGTTGTTTGCTGAGAAACCTCAAATGGTGGCATGTGTTGCACATCTCTTAAGGCAGTGGTCCCCAATCTGTGCGCCGTGGCTCCCTGGTGCGTCGTCAAAATTAGCATGGGGAGCTCCGCACCAAGCACTTTAATGTTGAAGGGTTTGTTGATTTCAGTTAAACTAATTAGACTTAAACGCATGATGTTGATTTGTAAATGACATGCGTAACGCTGTAAACGTAGTGCTTATTTAATGGAAGGCAGAGGGAGATGACCTCCATATTTCACTTGATCCCCCACGCTCCAGCACTCCCTAAGTAAGCGGAAGGGACTGGATTTATTTTGTTAGACTTGTTGATAGTTGTGGTCTTTTTTTAAATTCTTTTTACACAAATGCAAATTATCAGGAAAGTACAGTTGTCCTGTCTCTCAAACACGCTAAGTGTTATTAAATATTGACATGTGTACTTGAACTATAGGTACTTCCAGTACATATTTTTTCCAGTACACACACATTTGCAGACAGGCCTGCTTTCTTCATGAGCAAAGGGAAGTAAAACATCATATACGGGATAATGCCAACATTTGGAAGCAAGAAAGTGGGAGATTAAAAAAAAATCTGAGGAATTTATTTGGCCTGAATTGCGGAAACAGCTAAAATAAAGTTGTATTTGGTTTTAAAAAATCGTGAGTCACCCTGCTGAGATGAGTGTGTTGGCACGTATGACATGGGTAGAAATTGAAGTGCACGCAAATATTATCAAAGCGTAGAACCACTTTGGTAATAGGGCCTACTTGCATAGGGGTGCTATCTTGTTCTGTAAGTGGGATTTAAAAGTTTGAGAGGTTCTTTAAAAGAGGCATGGGAAAAGAAGCTAACTAGGAATGAGCGCCAACTTAGTAACATGAAACAACCTGTGTATATGATTATAATAACTTCATCAGCTCTATCCCAATTATTTTCAGGGAGAAAAATGGAAGTAACCCAAGGCCGGGGGCCGGACTTACATCCTGCCCCACCCTCCAAAACAAAAGTAGCATAGTGGGAAGCCGTGGCCAATAGGTCAAGGGAGCCATGAGTCGGAAAAGTTTGAGAACCACTGACTTAGGGCCATGCGGCACCAATGGTCTTTTGAAATATTATCTACCATGACCACCTGATTTATAAATTGAGTAGCTTCATTGAAAAACCCTATGCCATTTTATTTACTTTCCATTGACGTTAATGCTTGGTGTCTGGGCATTCTTACCTCATCTTCTCTTCATCCCCAAGTGATCCAGTGCCAATGGCGATCTGTAAGGAGTGAGGCAGCCGAGCCTCCTCCCCAGGGTTCTTGGTTAGAGGACAAAGTCCTTGGCAACCACCTATTTGACTTTTGGAGCGAAGGATGCTTGGGAGTAGCAATGTTTCCATTGATAGGCGTACTGGACTTCCATTTTAAGATGCCTTTTTTTACCTGTATTAGAGGGATTTCTGAGAGTAATCTGAAAGGTGAATGCTCCAGCTGCAGCAGTTTTTGCAAGTGTAGACAGGTAATAAATCTACCGTTTCCGCAACTGTGTGGATTTGTTCTTTAAGAGGTGCACTGGTTGGACTGTTCATATTTGGGTCGGATCTACAAATGGTCGTCTCTAGAGTGATATAGTGGGCAAACCTATAGGCTGAAATGCAAACGTAATAATTACTAATGTCTGAGATGAATTCAAGCATTCCACTCATTGCTGTAATTTTTCTAGTTTCCTTAAACTCGTGCTCTTTGAAAGTGTAAAGAGCAGGTATTAAAGTGGAGTGGATTCTACTGGGCCTAACACTAGGAAGTAATTAAAAAGTGCCATTGGAACAGGTTCCTAACAGAACCTATAATGGTTTTACTGGGAAAACATTGGTCAATTTCTCAACAAGAACATATCAATGGTGACTATAACAGAATTCACCAGAGTAATCCATGTGAGCAAGGTAGCTACTGTTTACATTTAACTTGTTAACTAATTTGCTTCCTTAATAGTATTTGCCTTTTTCCAGGCTGCTGGTTTTCTATAGTGTTTTCTCACAGCATATTACTCGTGTATTGTGTGTACAGTGAATTGGGTGTCTGTAGGTGTCTGTGTGAGCTGAGGTTGTGGGTGGATGTCTCCAATGGGCCAAAATAGAGAGCCCTTGAGTAGAGGCTAACGGCAATGCGAGGCTTTCACTGTGCCCATCGGTGGTCCACAAGGGTGTTCAAAATGCATGTTCATCCAATCCTTGGCCTCTTTGCACAGTGCACTGAGCAATAGTGACTTGTTCCCATTGTAATTTTGAGTATATGTGAAAGTGTCCAAATGAAGCACAGAGCTCTTAAAGTAGTGAAAGGGTGAAATAAAATTAAGTGGTTAGAAGTGAACATGTGTAGGGCTGGTGAATTGAAAGAGATGTTAATAAGTGTGTGAAGAAGGAGAGGGTTAAATGACGATGCTGAAGAGGAAAGTGATGAGGAGTGAAATGTGCATTTGCCAACTATGGTGGAAAAGTAGTGCAAGTGTGCCACGGAGAGGCAGAAGAGGGGAGAACAGGAGTTACTGAGATAGTCTGAAGACCACTACACCTTCTATAGATGTCATTAATATTGAATTACAGAAAAACAAAAGAGAGCGAGGAGAAAAGGGTACGTCCTTATCCCCAGATTAATTAAATCAGCAACAAAGTGGACGGACCTTATATAGGAATCCAGATACAAGAATGACTCAATGCCATGCCACTAGGTTGGTGGGTGAGGGTTCTTGTTCAAAATCTACTATTTTCCCCCCTTCCTACACAATGCATTGTTCTTTTTTTTATTTGTATTCTTTTTATTTAGAATTGTTACGAACGTCATCAGATTTACAGAACAATGAGACCAGTAATCACATTACATCATAATGTAGCATTTTTCATTGTTACATGTTACATAATACATTGTACATAAGCAAGATTACATAATACATTGTAGCATGAGTTCTATGCAGTTGGGATCAACATACAGTTCATGATTCAGTCACTGTTTTCCATTGACAGATCTTCGGATGGTAATGCACAAATATTACCTCTAAAGGCATTCCACTTTCCTCTTATACTTTCCCACTTCTTGGGGCATCCTCTATGTATGTATACTGCTCTTTAGGCCATGTTCGCCATATCTTTACTCCAATCTCTTACTCTGGGGGTAGCACGCGCTCCCCATTGTTTTGCAATATTTCCTTTAGCTATGGTCATGCCGAGTGTCACCCATATTTGTGCTGTATTATTAAGATCTGTGGCTTCCCATATATTCTGAAGACACCTCCTAGGCTCCGGAGGTACCGGGGCCCCACTGACATTCGTTATCATAGACATTACTGCCTCCCAGTTAATTACAATTCCGGGACATTCTCATAATGTATGGTAGAATGCACCTGTTGCCCTACACTGTCGTAAACAGAGCTGATTATCTGACCTGCCCATTTTATATAACGTCACCCTTGTATAGTAGATTTGGTGTAGCACTTTGAGTTGAACTAGGCGTAGTTTGGATGAGATTGCCACCTCTCTCGGGGACGCTAGTGCCTCCTGCCAGTCCGCCTCGTCCATGTCACCCACCTCTTCCTGCCATCTCTCCTGTAGGGAAAGTGTGGGGTCAGGGTGATTGTTAATAAGCTTACGATATGTGATGGACTTGGCATTTTTATACATGTGTTCAGTTAATAGCTTGTCCTCCGGGGAAGAAGCTTCTGGAAGGTACTGAAAGATAAGAGGAACCCCTTCCCAACCAAAGGAATAGGGTACTATACAATTGTATTACAAAAACAGTTTCCTTTGGAAAATATTATATCCGGTGTGCACTATATGTTCTGTGTATTTCACTCAATCACAGTTTCTCTTATTCAATTGCACACTATCCATACATGGGAAGTGAGACCATATATCCCCTACAGATAATTGTGATAACTTAAGTTGTAAAAAAAAATACAAATCAATGTATTGGTTAAAAACTCCTAGAGTACGGGGGCGTGGCTTGGATGGCAAGGAGGCTAGAGACCTAAGTCCGGAGCTCCCGACCCCCAAGTCCAACGAGCGGCGCGCATCTTTGTTCAACCCGTGAGAAACGGCCCCAAAAGCCAGGGAAGCGTGTGGGAACCGGTCAGGCACCTCGCGCAAGGCTCAGCGAGAGGGAAAGTCCAGGAGTGAGGCGAGGACGAAGGAGAAGACGAGCTGCCAGGGGGAGAGAGGAGCGACCCCAAGATGGCGGCTTAACCAAGCAGATCCGGGGGAGGATAACAAGAGAGCCCAAAGACACAACAATCAACTGCCCCAATACTACCGCCCCCGCAGAAGAGAGAGGCAGTAGAAGCGAGCGGTGCGGCGGAAGCAACAGCCGGAGGGCTAACCAAGTAAGCAGGCAAACGCCAACAGAACGAGATAGCACGAGCAGGAGAGCGCAGCAGTGAGCTAGACACCCCCTTGCTGACTATAAGCCCGCAACCCAGGGAACTAAGGCTGGGAGCTCTAAACCTTAAAAATAAAAAAAAAGAGGGGGAACAGTCATTTCAGGCAAAGCCGAGCAGCGGAAGCCCACAACAACAAGGCAGCCATCTTGGGGAAGTGCGAAGAAGCACAGAGGCGGCCATCTTGCTAAAGCTCCCTACAGTAACAAGCCCCGTGCGCACCCAACGAGCAGCGCAAACACAAGGTGTAGAACAGCGAGAGCGCAAAGTAACCAGCGCAGGGAACACGCGGAAGTCTCTCCGCAGAGAACGCACAGGCCGACAACAACAAGGCGGCCATCAAGGCAAAGGAAGCCAACAACAACAGGACGGCCATCTTGAGGAGGTGCAAAGAAGCACAGGGGCGGCCATCTTGCTATAGCTCCGTACAGTAATATGCCCCGAGCACCCAACGAACAGCGCAAACACCGCCCCGGCGGAAGAGAGGGGCATTAGAGGCGAGCGGCAGTGGGAGGATCAACCAAGTAAGCAGGTGAGCCCCAACAAGCGAGATAACGCGAGCAGGACAGCGCAACAAGTGAACTAGTCGCCCGCTTGCCGACTATAACCCGCTACCCAGAAACAAAGGTTGGGAGTTTAAAAAACCAAAAAAAGAGGGGGGACAGTCACCCCAAGCTAAGCCAAGCAGCGGAAGCCGGAAATAACAAGGCGGCCATCTTGGGGAAGTACGAAGAAGCACGGGGGCGGCCATCTTGCTAAAGCTAAAGCTCCCCACAGCAACACGCCCGCGCGCCTAACGAACAGCCCAGAAACTAAGGCTGGGAGTCTAAAAACCTTAAACAAAAAAAAAAAAAAGAGGGGAACAGTCATTTCAGGCAAAGCCGAGCAGCGGAAGCAAACGCCAACAGAGCGAGAGGGCGCAAGCAGGACAGCGCAACAGTGAGCTAGACACCCCCCTTGCTGACTATAACCCGCAACCCAGGAAACTAAGGCTGGGAGCTTTAAAACCTTAAAAAAAAGAGGAGGGGGAACAGTCATTTCGAGCGAGCAGCGGAAGCCCACAACAACAAGGCGGCCATCTCGGGGAAGTGCGAAGGAGCACAGGGGCGGCCATCTTGCTAAAGCTCCCTCCAGTAACACGCCCTGTGCGCACCCAACGAACAGCGCAAACACAAGGCAAGAACAGCAACAGCGCAAGTAACCATCTCCACAGAGAACGCACCGGCTGCACTCTCCCAACTAAAGCGGTGCACCACAATCCAATAAACAGCGCAAACAGATGAGCGCTACTCAGAACTAAGGCCGGGTTCTAAGGGGCAATCAATCGAAGCGCTACTCAAGCAGCGCCAGGCAGCAGCACCAGTCAAGCAAGGGGCGCAGACAACAACGTGCCCTCACAAACCGCCGAAAAAGGGAAAAAGGACCAGAAACCACGGTGCAGGAGACTGGCGGAGTATAGAACAAAAACCAGAGTGGTCAAGTGGCCACCCAGGTTCAGGGACGACACCACAACGCGGATAAACGCCCTGAGGCTCAGAGAGGGTAGAGGGGGAGACAAAGCCGCAAGAGAACGCCAACCAACAGAAGGGAAGCCCAAGAACAACCAGGTCAAGAGAGGGACCGAGGCCATGGCGGGCAGAGATGGGAAACAAGGCACAAACGACCCGAAGAAGAGTAAGAATGAAATCCCACCGTCCCCAGGGAAGGAGCGAAACAACCACGGGGAAGGCACAATAACGCTGGATACGCTCCTACAGAAGATAACCGAAGGGAATGAGCTGGCGAAAGCCACGAAAAAGACAGTAGACAGCATCCAAATGGAGCTAATAGCAATCAGAGCTGAGCAGAGCAGAGCCAATGGCAGAATAGATGAAGTAGAGGAGAGAGTAGGCAGGCTGGAGGACAGCGCAAATATAACGCATAAGGACATGGGCCTCGTGATAAAGAGAACAACGGCGTTACAAAAGGCCATGGCGGAGCAGGAAGACAGGACCCGCAAGGGGAACATAAGACTCCTAGGGGTTCCCGAGGAGGAGGAAGACACACCGGGGGCATGCGCCCTGATGCTGGAGGCCTTAATACCCAAAATAACGGGACTCAGTTTCGACAAACCACTGGAGATTATCAAAGCCTACCGCATACCGGCCAGGAAGCAGATGAACAGCAACGCCCCGAGGCCCATTATATGCAAACCCCTAAGAGAGAACCAAACAGAGGCGATATTTGCGGTAGCTAGGAAGGGCCGCCCGATGGTGATAAATGGGAGCAAAGTAACCATCACCCAGGACTTCTCCAAACTAACAGTTGAAGTGAGGAAGGGTTTCCTAGCCCAAAGGGAACAGTTGCGGAAAAAGAACATTGCTTTCACATTTGCAGGCCCGTCCAGAATGAGAGTGACAGACAGACACGGAAGCAGAATTTTCGATGACCCCAACGACCTGCACCGATACCTACGGGACCCGGAACCAGAGGAGATGGAGCTGCCGAGCCCAGGGGCAAAGAGAAGGGCATCCTCTGATGAAGCGCAGGAAGGAGGCGAATAAGAAGAAGTGCTTTGAAGGAACACGTGTATCGCAGTCAACCAGACACAAGAGCAACAGCAGCAACCGAGACTCCTGACTGCTACGCCAAGCACGAGCAACCGTGCTAGTAGACTCTGACAATGACAACAATCTACCTCAAGGGAAAAGAGAATATACCTCATATGATATCAAAACACTACCTCAGAAGGCCACAAGACGTAGGCTAACGAACTGCAAGAACAATCCAAACCCACCGCTGCATGGTCATGGTGACCAGGGGAAGAAATGGGCGATGCGCCTACCATATCCTTTTCTTTTGAAATTGCACAGGAGGGGCAAAGCTTTTTTACCTTAGCTTTTTTACCTTTTTTGCTTCTCGTTTGGGTTTTGGCCAGCATGCTAAGGACAAATAAGACTCAGGAAGAACTTGGGGGGGGGGGGGAGTGGGAGGACCCTTGCTGCCGCACACCCGTTTTACTACTGACGGGGGGGAGGGGGGAGGGAGGGAGGGGGTCGGGCAAGGGGGGGGGGTGAAGTCGGCGAATATGAAGGTACACGGCAGAGCCGCCAATCGCTTCATGGACAAAGGACCTAGAATCTTGCCTTTCTCCACAGGCATTCTACACTTTCCCTATCTCTTTTTTCCCATCCACTACCCCGGGGGGGGTCGCAGAACGCAAAGCACAAGCGACGAAGCAAAACCACCATGACAAACCCAACTAGAGCGGGCCTGGCCACTGACCTGAAGGTAGTGTCCATGAATGTTAAAGGACTGAACCACCCGGTAAAACGTAGGAAGATCCTAGACTACTTGTCCAAACTAAAGGGAGATGTGTACATGCTCCAAGAGACCAAGCTCTCCAAAGAGGAGGCGAATTCGCTCAAAGCGAGATGGATAGGGGAGGTACTCTGCTCGCCGGCAAAAGGGAAAAAAAGAGGAGTAATAACCATCCTAAGCAAAAAGGCCGCCATGACAACACTAGTTGTAGACACTGACGATGATGGCCGCACGCTAATAGCAAGCGTCCAGAGAGGAAGCGACACAATACACATGGTCAATATCTACGGTCCGAACTCAGAAGACAAGCAATTCTGGCTGGAAGTGGACAGAAAGCTAGCAGATCTCCCCCAAGAGGACCTCCTGATCACAGCGGGGGACATGAACAAGACGATGGACCAGGCAACGGACAGGCACCCGAGCAGACCGAGTCATAACTCCAACAACAACAACAACACCCTCAAAGACCTATGCACCAAACATCAACTGGCAGACCCGTGGAGGCTCCAACACCCGACAGCGCGAGAATATACCTTCTACTCACACCCACACAACTCCTACAGCAGGATCGACTACATACTGATGTCCAACACACACACCCACCTCATAGAAGACACGGAGATAGCCACAATCACCGTCTCAGACCACGCTCATGTAACACTCACTCTAAGTGGGAAACACAATGAGAACCCAACGAGGAGGTGGAGACTGAACGATGACATCCTCCAGAACAAAGAGAACGTCAGAGAAATCGAAGCCACAATCAAAGAGTACCTCGACCACAACGACAATGGCGAAGTAGGGAAAGACACCGTATGGGACGCCCTCAAAGCGACAATAAGGGGAACTTTGATAAACATCAAGGCCAGGATGAACAGAGGGCGGAACAAAAAACTCCGGGAGCTCGAGGAGGAAATAACAGCACTGGAGAGAGGTCACTGTGCCAACATAACGGACAGAAACACGCTCACTTTGCTAACGAAAAAGAAATACGAGCTGAACAAGATCCTAAGTGAAAGAGCGGGCTCCTGGCTGACGAAGTTCAAGTCGGTCAACCTATGTGCCGCAAACAAAGCGGGGAAACAGCTAGCGTCCTATCTGAAGGCAAAACAAAGGCAACACACGATTGCAGCGATAACAGACCGCACGAACAAATCCCAAACAACGAACAAAGGAATACTAGAAGTTTTCAGACAATTTTACCAAGAGCTGTACACCGAGGATCAAAACTTGAGCAAAGATGCAGGACGTGACCTACTCAGCAGGACCAATCTGCCGAAGCTCGACGAGGCGGAGAGGGAATCGCTCGAAGCTGATATCTCGGAAGAAGAGATTGGAAGCGCCATTAGCCAGTTGAAACGGAACAAGGCGCCAGGACCAGATGGATACTCGGCGACATTCTATAAAACCTTCAGCGAACACATCAAAACACTAATGGCACAAACATACTCAACATGCATCCAGAAAGGGAGGATGACGGAGTCCATGTGCGAGGCCAACATCACCATAATCCCTAAGGAGGGGAAAGACCCACAGTACCCCCAGAACTACAGACCAATATCGCTAATAAACGTCGACTGCAAGATCTACGCAAAAGTCTTAGCCAACAGACTAAACAAGATCCTGCCGAACATCATCCACCCCTCACAAGTGGGATACATAAAGAACAGACTGTCGCAGGACAACACGAGGTTACTGTGCCACCTGATCAACCACACAGCAAGCAGCAACGAGCAGGCTGTCATGATAGCGCTGGATGCGGAGAAGGCGTTTGATAGAGTCTCGTGGCCCTTCCTGGGCAACTGTCTGGGAGCGTTTGGCCTAGGCAGGAAGTACACGGCGATGGTCATGGCCCTCTACAACAAACCGAAAGCGAAGATAGTGGTGAACGGGAGCGCATCCGAAACACTCACGCTGGGCAGAGGAACCAGACAAGGATGCCCCCTCTCCCCCGGACTATTCCTGCTCGCACTAGAGCCCCTGCTAGCCCGAATCAGGGACAACACCGAGATAACAGGCGTAAAGCTCAAGAGAAAGACCGTCAAACTAGCGGCATACGCCGACGACATCCTCATCACAACAGCGAACCCCTCCACGTCGATAAAAGCTCTGATGGCCACAATAGGTGAATACGCAGAAGCCTCAGGCTACAAACTAAATAAGGAGAAATCGGAGTGCAAACCAATGAATGTCCACACCACAAGAGAAGTACTAGGGGATTCCGGCCTAGCATGGCAAACGAAACCTCTGAAATACCTAGGGCTCCACTTTGGGAGAGACCTTACGTCAACTCTCCAACACAACGAGGATCTCACGCTGAAGAAGGTTAAGGAGAGACTGGAGTTATGGTCACCAAAGTTCATCAGCTGGTGGGGACGCATTGAAACGATCAAAATGATGATAACCCCGGTAATAAACTACACGCTATCAATGCTACCCCTCCCAATGACAGAGACATTTCACAAAAAATTGGACCAGCTGATAAACATCTTCCTGTGGAAAAACAAGAAGCCAAGGATAAGCCTAAAAAAACTAAGACTGTCAAGAGACCTCGGAGGCCTTAACCTGGCGAACTTCAAGACATACCAGACGGCCTGTCTGGCAAGGCAGGGTATCGCCTGGGTAGATGCCACACAAACGTACAGGCCGGTCTGGCTGGAGGTCGAACAAGACATCCTAGGAGGACTCATGCCAATAGCACTCCTAACAGCGAACCGGCACCCACTGAAAACAAGCGCCATACTAAAGTACACCAGAGAGGCCCTGCTGAAAGTGGACAAGCTCATGGCGCAGAAGCTGAAAGGCACGGCTTGGGAATCCATCTGGTTTAACTCTAAAGTGACCTACCAAGGGACGATACTGCACAATGACACGTGGATTGGCAAAGGCATCAGCACACCCAGCCAATTGGAAACAAAGAAGAAACCGCTGACGTTCCAGAACGTGCAGCAGCTACATGACCTCCCGAACCAAGAGTTCTACAACTTCTTAAAAATTAAGACTGCGATAACAAAGGCTAACCTGTGCGGAGGAGAGCCGGGGATCATCAAGTATATGCAGCTCATTGACTCAGCAGGTCATCAAACGGCAAAAATCTATAAACTACTCAGCCCATCTAAGTTAACGCAGAACAAAAAAGCAACCAACACTTGGGAGATGCGCCTGGGCAGGCAATTAAATGAAAAGGAACGAGCAATAATGTGGAGTTCAGCGACAACAAACAAAGTCACCCCACAACTTGCGCAAACAAAATACTGGCTGCTCCACAACGCATACTGGACACCATCCAGACTCCACAAGGTCGGCATAGCAGACTCAGACAAATGCTGGAACTGTCTGAAAGAGGAAGGAACCCTCGAACACCTTGTCTTCACCTGCGTGAAAGTTAAGAAGTTCTGGGCACAAATCAACACCTTCCTGAACGATATGCTCAAAACAAAACTGGAGATCAGCTTCGTTAGCCTGGCGACTGAGCACCTAACAGCGGACCTAAAAAGTAAAGAAGAAAGAGAACTCTTAGACCTACTCCTCACGGCAGCCCTCAAAATGATCCTAACGAACTGGAAAAACACAGCCAAAGCAAATTTCAAAACATGGATCAACTGGATTACCTTCCTGAGGGGGGCCGACAACATCACAGGCACGTTCTCGAAAGAACACAATGCCAAGCTGCACATGTGGGACCCGCTTGATGAGCTCCTGAGGACGACCCAATAAAGGACAATCAAACCCCCCCCCCCCCCCCCCTCTCTCTTCTTCTCTTTTTTTTCTTCTCCAGTGGAGGGAGACCAATGGACAATGGACATATATGATCGACGCCTGTGTACCTCTATCTGTACTGTATATATATATTTTTGTACACCAATAAAAAATTCCTAATAAAAAAAAAAAAAAACTCCTAGAGTACACAATTCTTTAAAAAACAGCCGACATAATACATAGCATTGTTGATGTCCTACACTCCATTGTGAAAAACACTTTTGCAAATATTAATTACGCATTAAAAAACAAGCAAGTTAAAAAAGAGAGTACATATCATAGACAAAAACACTGTGTCATTAACAAAGTACACATCCGTAATTGAACAATTTTACGTGTACCGTGTGCCAGAGATGAACGGTATGTTTAGTAGGCCTTATCACTGCCTTCTGGCGCATAGTTTTGTATATTGCTCGGTTGAGTCCCTCCACTCCTAGCGTGAGTCTGTCTAGATGATAGGCCGGATCGGTGTGCGGTGTATGAATCCACTGGTTTATTACGGTCAGCTGAGATGCCCAGTAGTGCATTTGTATGTTGGGTAATGCTATGCCCCATCATACCATAAGCAAAATAGTTTGGACATCGCTATTCGGGCCGGTTTCCCATTGCATAGGAGTTTGGTCACCTCTGACTCGATGGCTCGGAAATTAGCTGCAGGGACAAAGGAGGAGTGTTCTGAAGGGTGTATAAAAAGCAGGGGAGTGTCATCAATTTGAAGAGTGCTGCCCTTCCTAAAAGTGTTAGCGGCAGGGCCTGCCAGTGTTTGGTGTCTCTGTGCAGTCTTTTTAGGGGGTCCAGGGGTTTTAGTGTCATAAAATCCTCCGAGTCAGGTGTAATACGAATCCCCAAGTATTTAAAGCTATTCTTTGCTTTTTCCACCGCACAGCCTGTAGGTAATCTTGGAGGCAGCCCGTGTAAGACATACAGTATGGATTTACTCCAATTAATGGTGTAATCTGATCCATAAGACTTGCAAATATTTAGGATGCTATGTAAGGAACGATAGGGGGAAGCCAGATATAGGAGGATATCATTAGCATATAGGGATGTGATCCTCGCAACTCTCAGTCAAGCGGAGTCCGCGAGTGGCCGGGTCTTGATGTATCCATGCCGCGAGTGGCTCCAAAACCAGTGCGAAAAGCAGTGGCGATAGCGGGCATCCCTGTCTTGTGCCTCGCCCCAACGGGAATTCCTTAGATATGTGCCAATCGTCACTACGTGCGCAAGAGGATTCGAATAGAGCAGTTTTACCCACGAGCAGAATACATGTCTGAAACGAAACCGTGTGAGGACTGCAAATAGGAAGGGCCCCTCTACTGTATCGAAGACCATATGGGTATCGAGGGGTAATATCACGGCTTCCTTCTGAATCGTGCGTTTATGACCTAAGACACTCTGGAGTCGCTGCATGTTCAGGGTTGTGTTTCTGCCAGGCAGAGTAGTGAGGTGGGGTGGGGTGTAAGTCTATTTGCTTAAAGATTGTCCAAGATTTTTGCTTCTGCATTGATCATGGAAATGGGTCTGTAGGAAGTACAGTCCCATGCTGGCTTCTCAGGTTTGTGTATGGCCACATTCGTTGCAGTTCTCTGATCTTTGGGCAGCTCACCTCTGTCCAAGCTGGCATTGAACATATCCAATAAGTAGGGGGCGAGAATAGGGGTGTCTTTCTTAAATAGTTCATTAGGAAAGCCATTTGGTCCCAGGGCCTTTTCCGACTGCGCGTTCCCTATTGCTAAATTAACTCCTCAAGAGAGAGCTCTGACTCTTAATAGTTTAAAGTCGTTTTCCACCAGCATAGGGAGATGGATGTCTTTAAGGAACAAATCTGCCTCTTCCTGGTCTATCGAAATGCTGGGGAGTAAACCTCAGAATAGTGGCATGCTAGTGTATCCACTATAACCTGGGGATCTGTTACTACCACACCCGGTGTGGTCTGGAGCTCTGCTATCCAGCGACTTGCGCGTTCCCGTTTGTCTAGCCACGCCAATAGCCGTCCGGCTTTATCTCCTACTTCATATATGGTATGGCGCATGGCTGTCAGTTGGGTTTTAGCATCTTCTCATAAATACTCCTTGTATTCCTGTTTTTTGAGTTGGAGTAGGTGTGTGTGTTCATGTCAGAGCGGTTGTGAGAGTGTTGTGCTTCTAGTGTTTGTAACTTGTGTTCGACTGTGGAGACACATTTTTGTATCTGGATTCCTATATAAGGTCCGTCCACTTTGCTGTTGAAGTAATTTTTAATTCACAGTCTTTTATTTTCAGAAATGCAACAGTATGAATTCTAGTTTTTCACAACCCAAGCACTAGCAAAGCCAGTAGGTCTGGCTTGTTTTAGGTGCATGCCCATTATTTTAGGATGTGAGGCAATGCAATAGCTAGAAGAGGGCGAGTCAGCAAATTATCAGGTAGAGCCCAGCCAAAGTTCTAGCTTGGCTTTAAGAGCATGTGTACAGGCCGAACCATGCAAATCATGCAGCAAACTCTCAAAAATATGATAGTCTCTTCAGAGTTAAAAAAGTGCATTTCTTTAACATGCTGAAGCGCTATTACATCAGATTTTATGATCACAGTGAGAGGCATTTTGAAATTGAAATTATTTATTTATTGTTCAGTTATTTAAAACAATAACAATATAACAGTCTAATTTTAAAAGAACCACTTCGCATAAAAGTTACATGTCTTTTAAAAACATCAAATCTTAAAATGTATGTGATTGTAAAATACATTTCATGTTTAATCATTACTCAGATTTAACTTTCAGTTCTTGTTGATGAATGTGTAAAAATGTAATCAATTTACAGTTAATTTGAGGGTCAGTGGAGTCTAGTCCACTCATGATAGCCGTCCTGCACGTCTTTATGCCTGGAATGCTCGCCGTAATATTGTGGTTTGTGCTGGTTGCAATGTCTTGCAGTGACATACAAGATGAATCAAATCTTCCTTTTTATAACCACAACGCCGGCAATTTTCATTTTCCTTTAATTTCCAATGAGGGGCATCCGCAAGAGTAGGGAACTGTCCGAACATTAACGTTATTAATTTCCTCTTTACATAAATGGAATAAGTGGAATCCAAGTAGGCCGCTTGTTTCAAGGTTTTATAAGTATTGATCAATGTCCACGAATGACTTCTTGTATGAAAAAGGTCTTTATCAGCCAGTAGTGAGTGGAACCTTGCAGCCTTATTTATTGTTAATTTGAATGCTTGGTAAGACATTTGTTCATTCCATAGCTCCCTTGTTCATGTCATCTTTAAAGATTGTTCCAAAAATGTATATGCTGGCGAGTGTTTATCTTGTTTCATTTCCTGCCATAAGGATTTGTTAAGGCTGTTTTTTTCTACATTTTGTTTTATTTGATACCATACTTTAATGTATGTATAAAGCCTGCCCAATGTTCTGTTCACTAGCCCAAACTCCAAGCGCATATGTGAGAGACATTTAATCAACTTTATAGTGTTTGCAGGGATATTGGCACCTGAAAGCGCCCCCTATGATGATCCTGCTTTTGACCTTCTGATCTGGCTTCAGTACTTATGAGGACTCTGAACATCACACAGTGAGGCTAACAACAACAAAGGTCACCCCCACCACAAACCCCTGCCCTTTTATTTTGTCTGAAATCTTTGGACACTGTGTTTTGTCTGCTCGTCCCCCTCTCAACCTGTGCAGCTGAGGACACTCGAGGAGGTGGAGCCTCTTTTGCTGCTGCAGCCTGCCACCCGGACGAGGCCAGGACTTCCACACTTCACCCCCTACTTGCTGGGAAGCCCAGGCTCTGGGTTATCTAGCGCCCAAGCACCTCCGACCTCAGCGCTATCCCGCCTGCTGCTTGAAGTGGAGCTCTGGCTCGAGGACCTTCGCGCGCTCAGACGGAGAGGGAAATAAAGGCGCCACCTCTTTCGACACCTGCAGCCCCCCGTTGCTGGGTATACGATTGTTGTCAGAGGGAGCCCATGTACTCTCCACCAATGCGTGAAATTTAAACATGGACTACGAGGTACCTTTATGCATACAATAAATATGGTGACTGTGGTCAGGAGTAAAATTGACGCGGGCAGATATGGGACTAAAAGCACTCGTTACCCCTTCTTTCGCCAGCAGCAGAGAAACACCTTCGCTGGGCATGTCTCCTTGCACTTTAGTAGCCCCAGAAAGGTGCCGGCATTTTCGGTGTATACGTGCCCATTCTAGCCCCACTCCTCTGAAGCAGTCCTTGACACAATCAAGTACATGCTCCCAAACACCCCCGCTCTTTAGCAACACACATCATGGTGCCATAAAAACGCGGCCCTCTCCTTTTTGTCCTTTTGTGGCTAATCCATGCAAAGGTGAAACTAGAGTGAACATTTTCGGGGGGGGGGGGATAAAAATTTCGGGATGGGGGGGCTAATTCTTTCAGCAATGAGCGAGTGAAGATGCAGGGGTGAAAGAACAACAAAGGATCTTTAACAAGTAAATGGTCTTTTAAAGACTTGTGAACTCGGATGCGGCTGTGTGTGTGTGTGCGCCCGGGAAGCTGTCTCAACCGGGCGGAAACACACGATGGGGGGGTGCAAGCCCTTGGAGCCCAATAGGTGTTGTGCGCCTGACTCCATAACACCCGGACCTGGCTGCCCAGCTAAAGAATGATAATGGATTAAACCCAGATCAGTTGACTGGGGGTGACTGCTTGCAATGTTCAACACTCCATCCATCATCCCTTTTGGTTTTGCTTTGTTCGCCCTAAGTTGGCAGGGTATGCCCAGACGTGGGTCCCTTGCTCACTTTGCCACTGGATTCAAGCTAGCCTGGCTGATGACCGCTAATTAGCCAGAAACCCGTCCCAGGATACTTGTTTCCGGTCCAGGGAAGACCTGGCTTGGCAGTTCGGGCTGGACTGTTCCCATGAGGCACAGGGTCAGACTGATTTGCATATGGCCATGTCTGAACTCGGGTGGCGGAGTGAGCTAAAGTATGATGATGGATTAAACCCAGATCAGTTGACTGGGGGTGAGTGCTTGCAATGCTCAACACTCCGTCCATCATCCCCTTTGGTTTTGCTCGACTCAGTTTGTAGAAGACTTGTGAGCGGCACGGGGTGCTGCCTGCCTCCTCAGACTGCCCCATTCTGTGAGAGAAAAGATCACAAGGATGAGGCGATGTCGCCCTACTTTAGCCAAGGTTTCCAGCGCCAGATGAGGCTCGGACACATGTTAAAAGGCTCTCTCTCCTGTGCACCTCTGCATTAAGCCGTATTCGATACCTGTTTTGTTTAGCGCCCAAAAAGTATTTTCTGCCACTTCGGAGAACTTGGACACAATAAATTGAGTTTATCAACATTCATTCAGGCGAATTAGATGTATGCTTCTGACCATAGATCCGGGTAGGCGAGCTACCTGCCCCCCAGAATGTGTCACTTTGTATTTTAAGGAAGGACCCATTCTCTGCTTACATTAACCGTTTTTTATGAAGCGCTTCCAGCTACATTCTCACTGCCTCATAGAACAGAAAACCACAGGGGTTACCATTATGCCGACTGTGTAGTGCTCATGCTACCAACCTTGGAAGAATGACAAGCAGATCCTGCAGCGATTCAAACTTGTGGCTTCTAGGTTGCGTTTGGCCTTTGGCAGCAGAGACTTTGGCTCCCTCTGAGCTATTGTACATTGGTTGCAGGGCACAAGTCCTAAAAAAATAAGTGGGGGGACGCTGACGTCACGACATAAAGTGACGTCACGAAAGGTGGCTTGCACCATCAGACTCATTTCCTCCCCTCGCTCACCCCTTAGGAAATGAAGCCACACATTCACTCTTTGGCCTCTCTGGGGCGAGATCTCGCCCCAGAGAGGCCAAAGAGTGAATTTGTGACTCCATTTGCTCCAGTTATCGAGCTCCCAGTAAAATAAGTGGGGGGATGCCGTCCACCCTCGTGGTATCTCGACTCGAGCCCTGATTGGTTGTATTTGACTAAATCGTCTCTGAAATGTGTATAAAAAATATCTTATTTTAATAACACTACTGACTACGAAATGGCGATTGAAAAGGCAGCGCAAAGACGATGGGCAATTTGTATTGGGTCGATGAAAGGTCCCCAAGGCTGACCCCTCCCACTTCACCCCCAAGAAAATTTAGTGTCTCTTACGCCCCTGGTTATTCCTGTGCCGGAGGAGACAGGCCTCAAGAGTGGACACGTCACTTCCCTCTCTTCTACTCCAAGGTTACATACATCTTGTGGGGCTCTGGGGAGTCATGAAGAAGGGCCGAGTCGGCATTGCCAGAAGCTGTTCATGTTTTATTTCACTGAAGTGGCGCCGGGTCAGCGCCCTGTGCGTGATCTCATGCAAGGGGTGTTTTTGGGACATAGTAAGCAGGAGCCAGGCCTGCGAGGCTTTTATTTCTGCCAATCGAAGAGCGCTGGAGGGGGGCGCTCCATGTCAAGAAATGGACGCAGTCATGCGTGAGCCTGAAATGTCCAACTTGTCGTGCTGTCATGTTTACTCGTAAAATAGAAATCCTCATTAAAGACACTCATGCATGGCAAACCTCCTGCTCTGCCTGGTTAAAGAATTGTTCAGGATGCGGAAGCATTAGCCACTGGGCGAAACGGATACAGCCAACGCGCACCGCAGCCGGGATCAGGCGCCAAAGCCAACCCCTCGAAGTCCCATCCGACTTCAAGTACAACCCGTCGCTGCAGCGAATATGAAAGAAAATATCATTTTATGCAGCGTTCGAACGCCAGTGATTATTAGAATTATCGCTTTTTTTAAAGAACTTCCTTCGTGTACCTTGATGGAAAGGAATCGTCCCTTTGTAAATGCTAATCTGAGTTTTGTGTATTGTTCATAAAGACATTGTTTTGTAACGTACCTCATACCACACTTCTGCTGCTTTTAGGCTTTATAAAAAAAATACTATTACTGTGGTTATTCACGTGACTTGGCAAGGTTACCTTGACGGAATTCGAACTTGTGATCTGAAAACGATAACGATTACATCTTGCTGGTGGGCCATTTTATCGGTAATTAACTAAAAATAAAATACATTGTAAATTGTATTTCTTTGTGGATTCGTTCCTTTACTCTGTGTTGCTGTAGGCTCAAAAAGTTATACTTTTTTTTCAGCAAACACACATTTGTCAAATGTAGTTTTCTTTGTGGTTGAAGCTGTTAAATACGAAAAGGACTAGTTGTTTTTAAAATTGGCCGAAAGGAGGCCGGGAATGCTAGCCAGTGTGGACATCCCTAGAATAACACCAGTAGAGAAAACCTAATAGAAAGAAAGTGCGATGTTTTTACTGTCAATGTATTTTTATGCATTAAGTAGCACTTTTGTGCAGGAAAAATGCAGATTGGCATTTAACTTACTATAATGTTCAGCAAGGAATAGGGGATACTGGGGGCTGCAGAGGAGCGTTGAAAGACAGTCCTGTCCACTGGTTTAACGCAAAATCATGCCCCCTCCTCCCTCAGACTGTGAAGAGGAGCCCGCAAGTCTCCAAAATTCCAGAGATATGACTTGGCCTTAGGCTGCGTTGGGGAGTAGCTTTCACCTGTTGCTTCAAATATAACTTGAAAAGAACCCTTAGCCCTGCACACAAAAGCAATAGATACACAGGGTTCCATGTGGGAGCGATCACTAATTGCATTGGTATAGCGCTTCTTAGCTCTTATGAGACACTGCAGTGCATTATCTTACCTGAATCACACCATATCACACCATATCATGACATATTATGACTGTGAGCTTGTTTCGAAGGGATTTGTACTTTTACGATCTAGGAAGTGTTCCGGTGTAATGTGTGAGTATCCAGCATGTTTCTTGTCTTTGGTCCCAGCGCCTAGCCGCGAGATGGGGGAAAAGAGTGAGAGCGTGCAAAGCAACATTTACTTGAGCGATAAGCGCAATAAAGCCTTAAGTATCTTGGTTCACCTAGTAGGCCGGTTATGACTCGTTAGAGGGAAGGCCTTGAAATGAGCGTATATGCTTGTTTGCCCAGAATGCTCAAGGCTCTCCCCAAAATGGGGAGAGTCGACATAATGGAGAACACGGTGGGGCCGGACTGCAGTGCAAGATTAAGATGGTGGCCGAGCAGACAATGGCGCTTCATGGGGCCTGGCGGGCTAACTTCCCTGAGGGGGACATACCACTGAAGGGGGTTCTCGCAGTGGCTGTTGGTGGTGGGAGGGTGTGGCCTTGGGCTACTATGCTGGGGGCCTGCCCTGGTGGTGAAGGGGCCTGCCGAGTGAGGCCTACAGGCAAGGAAGAATGCACACGACATAAAACCAGTAACACAGTGCTATGTTTGTACGGGCCAGAAAGACCCTGAGCAGTCTCTGCCCTTTTAATGTAACGTCTCTGGCCATGCCAGGCCAAAGGATGTACAAGGTGTGTTTCTGGGGCATAGTCCCCGCGGGGGAGGGGTTAGCGGGCTATTAAATTTCTTCTCAACTTGGTAATGAATTCAACACGCACCTCTGACTCGGTGAGGGGTTGGCTCGGAGGTGATAGTGGTGTTGTTGAGAAAATCCTCTTGTTTCCTCCAGTCTTTGGTTACTGCAGGGGTCAGCTTCAGCATTGAGCTCTCCCCAGGCCTGGCTGAGGGTTTCATCGTCAGAGCTAGCTTCTTCTCTGTTTTCTGGGGTGTTGGGGGGGGGGAGGTTCTCCCATGTTGTATCGTTTTTTTCATCCTCTGCTACCGGTGACTGGGTGAAGCCTCCTACTCGGAACCATGAGATGATCCTCGTGACCAGTTTGTTTCCTTTACAGACTGTGATCATGGTCCCATTTACCAGGGTGACGGTCCACACCCCCGGTTCAAAGGGTGTTCAGAACTTCCATCCTGGGTGGCGGTCCTTGAAGAGTACTTTGTCACCAGGCGAAATCATCCGTGAAGCGGCCCTACGCTTGAAGCTTGCACACACATTGGTTTGAGCGCATCAAGCTTGGGTGGTCATAGGATCATATCATGGGGGAGACCACTATGAGTGCACTCGGATTGTGTCCCAGCGGTGGGCATTAAGCATCAGCGACCACAGAGAGCGTTGGGTGGTACAGTCTGGAGTTCTGTGGTGTTCCTGAGGGAATATCTGGAGTGTGACTTAAGGATTGGTCCCTTCTACTACAAAGATTCTAAGGGTCTTAGTGTCTGCATGAACTACTCTATATCGCTATTCGGTGGCAGTCAACGAAGCGTGATTCGACAATGCCAAATTTTTAACTGTTCTAGTAGGTCCTGGAATTCAGAACCTCGGAAGGGGGGGGCAATAGTCAATCTTTATTTTTCCAGTGCTGATGCTGTGTTGTAGAAGAAGGCTGTAGAGTCAAACACTTCAAGGGCATACTTGGAGTAGCCATCAACTACGTTTTTTCACCTGTCTGGTAAACGTCTTAGGTCAAGACTCACTCTGGACCAAGGAGCAGGACATGATGGGTGCAAGTACTTCTTGCGAACTGCTAAGCTGGCACAAGGGGTATTGTCTCACCATGCCGTTGACGGCAGCCTCGAGCTCTGGAAACCAGACTTTCTCTCTCATGCGGAACTTAATTTTTTCTGTCCCCTGATGCTCCCTGTGAGTCAGTTGTGCTAATTGATGCTGCAGTCTCTCTGGTATTACTAGGTGCTGTCCTCTCAGTATGAGTCCATCTGCTGTGGCCCTTAATTTATTTCACACTCACTCTTCAGTGGTGCCCAATTCCAGGGGACATCATCCTTGGTAAGAGCTCTCGGGGGTTCCGCAATGGTGGCCAGATTGGGGATAAATCTGTCACAGTAGGTGGCCATCCCTAGAACACTTCTGACTTCCAAGACCGTCGTCGGGGCAGGGGCCTGTTCTATGGCCAGCGATTTTTGGGGATCGACTTGCACCCCATCTTGGTTACTTGGTTGAACACATAGTGGAAGAACTTGATAGAGTTTCAGAAGAAGTAACATGTTTCCTGGTGCGAGGTGACGCCGTGCTCTCATAGGCATTGTAGTGTGGCTTCCAAATGCCTATGTTGTTGTTCAGCTGTGGCAGAGTATATTAGGATGTCGTCACTCATGTTCATGATGCCCTTGAGGCCGGACAGTGTCTCCTGGATTGCATCCTAGAAAACCTTTGCTGCGGAGGAAATGCCAAAGTTCAGCTGTTTATACCAGCGCAGCCCTATGTACATTGAAAATGAGAAGATCAACCTGCTCTCTTCGGAGTGAAGCAGTTGGTGGTATCCTGCATTGAGGTCCAATTTTGAGAAACGCCTTGATCCATTAAGGCTAGCAATGATGTCCATTGGGAGCGTTGTCTCTATCCCCTTTGATGGCCTGATTGGGCAGGCGCATGTCGATGCAGAGGCGTACCTTCCCTGGCTGTTTCGGTGTTTCAACAACTTGCTGGCCTTTTGTGGCTCTGGCTCATCTAGCGTCAGCTGTCTCAGGGCTTTGGTGGGGTCCGCCTTCCTCTTGTGCCCCTTCCTCTGGGCCCTCCTCTGCATACATTCGCGAAATGGTTCAACAAACCACAGTTTGAGCACGTGCAGCCTTGTGCTGGGCAGACCTTGAGGGGGTTTTCCTCTTGCCCACGGTATCTGCATCGGGGTCCTTGTTGGGAGGAAGTGTAGGTCTTGGGCTTGTTTAGTCTTTCTTTAGTGCAGATGATATCGGCACGCTCTGTTTTCACTGTGGGGGCCTTTTCGGTGGTTGCGTAATGGTGACATGCATCTCACTTGCTCTAGCCAGGGACAGATTATGGGACCTTGCCATGATGAGGATGTTATCAAGGTTGATTTCAGGTTACTGAAGGATGATGCTTCTGATGGTTTCATTTCTGCATCCTTGAATGATTTGTGCCCTTATTTCTTTCGGCTGGTCGTCCGCTTTGCACGTGCTGGCAAGTGTGCATAGGTGTGTGAAAAAAGCGTCTAATGATTCTCCTTCTCGCTATGTAGCTTGACGGAGCTTAAAACGCTCAAAGTCTGGGTTTAGTTGTGGATCAAAGTGAGCCTTGAGCGCCCACACCGCAGCGTCGTAGCCGTTGGAAGCGCCTGTATTTGATAGGTGTTCAAACATCTTATAGAACTCAAATGGGGGTGGGGTCGCACACTACTCACACACCGGCGGTGTCGCCCCTAAGGACTCTGGTCAATGTAGTAAAGTGTTCGCGATGCATCATCTTTCGATCTTCTGCTATCTTCGCTGTCTTCGCCATCCCTGGACACGTGTTTCGGGGTATTACCCCTCATCAGCAGGGATAGGCCGTGTACTGGGGTTGACGATGGCTGCCAATATCTGCCAGGTATAGTACCAATCAGGCGCGTAGGTGCGGGATCCCAGGCTCGTCAGCCCGCTGCTCAAGGGAGCTTTAAAGTTACAAATGGGGGTGGGGTCGCACACTACTCACACACCGGCGGTGTCGCCCCTAAGGACTCTGGTCAATGTAGTAAAGTGTTCGCGATGCATCATCTTTCGATCTTCTGCTATCTTCGCTGTCTTCGCCATCCCTGGACACGTGTTTCGGGGTATTACCCCTCATCAGCAGGGATAGGCCGTGTACTGGGGTTGACGATGGCTGCCAATATCTGCCAGGTATAGTACCAATCAGGCGCGTAGGTGCGGGATCCCAGGCTCGTCAGCCCGCTGCTCAAGGGAGCTTTAAAGTTACAAATGGGGGTGGGGTCGCACACTACTCACACACCGGCGGTGTCGCCCCTAAGGACTCTGGTCAATGTAGTAAAGTGTTCGCGATGCATCATCTTTCGATCTTCTGCTATCTTCGCTGTCTTCGCCATCCCTGGACACGTGTTTCGGGGTATTACCCCTCATCAGCAGGGATAGGCCGTGTACTGGGGTTGCCGATGGCTGCCAATATCTGCCAGGTATAGTACCACTCGGGCGCGTAGGTGCGGGATCCCAGGCTCGTCAGCCCGCTGCTCAAGGGAGCTTTAAAGTTACAAATGGGGGTGGGGTCGCACACTACTCACACACCGGCGGTGTCGCCCCTAAGGACTCTGGTCAATGTAGTAAAGTGTTCGCGATGCATCATCTTTCGATCTTCTGCTATCTTCGCTGTCTTCGCCATCCCTGGACACGTGTTTCGGGGTATTACCCCTCATCAGCAGGGATAAGCCGTGTACTGGGGTTGCCGATGGCTGCCAATATCTGCCAGGTATAGTACCACTCAGGCACGTAGGTGCGGGATCCCAGGCTCGTCAGCCCGCTGCTCAAGGGAGCTTTAAAGTTACAAATGGGGGTGGGGTCGCACACTACTCACACACCGGCGGTGTCGCCCCTAAGGACTCTGGTCAATGTAGTAAAGTGTTCGCGATGCATCATCTTTCGATCTTCTGCTATCTTTGCTGTCTTCGCCATCCCTGGACACGTGTTTCGGGGTATTACCCCTCATCAGCAGGAATAGGCCGTGTACTGGGGTTGCCGATGGCTGCCAATATCTGCCAGGTATAGTACCACTCAGGCGCGTAGGTGCGGGATCCCAGGCTCGTCAGCCCGCTGCTCAAGGGAGCTTTAAAGTTACAAATGGGGGTGGGGTCGCACACTACTCACACACCGGCGGTGTCGCCCCTAAGGACTCTGGTCAATGTAGTAAAGTGTTCGCGATGCATCATCTTTCGATCTTCTGCTATCTTCGCTGTCTTCGCCATCCCTGGACACGTGTTTCGGGGTATTACCCCTCATCAGCAGGGATAGGCCGTGTACTGGGGTTGCCGATGGCTGCCAATATCTGCCAGGTATAGTACCACTCAGGCGCGTAGGTGCGGGATCCCAGGCTCGTCAGCCCGCTGCTCAAGGGAGCTTTAAAGTTACAAATGGGGGTGGGGTCGCACACTACTCACACACCGGCGGTGTCGCCCCTAAGGACTCTGGTCAATGTAGTAAAGTGTTCGCGATGCATCATCTTTCGATCTTCTGCTATCTTCGCTGCCTTCGCCATCCCTGGAAACGTGTTTCGGGGTATTACCCCTCATCAGCAGGGATAGGCCGTGTACTGGGGTTGCCGATGGCTGCCAATATCTGCCAGGTATAGTACCACTCAGGCGCGTAGGTGCGGGATCCCAGGCTCGTCAGCCCGCTGCTCAAGGGAGCTTTAAAGTTACAAATGGGGGTGGGGTCGCACACTACTCACACACCGGCGGTGTCGCCCCTAAGGACTCTGGTCAATGTAGTAAAGTGTTCGCGATGCATCATCTTTCGATCTTCTGCTATCTTCGCTGTCTTTGCCATCCCTGGACACGTGTTTCGGGGTATTACCCCTCATCAGCAGGGATAGGCCGTGTACTGGGGTTGCCGATGGCTGCCAATATCTGCCAGGTATAGTACCACTCAGGCGCGTAGGTGCGGGATCCCAGGCTCGTCAGCCCGCTGCTCAAGGGAGCTTTAAAGTTACAAATGGGGGTGGGGTCGCACACTACTCACACACCGGCGGTGTCGCCCCTAAGGACTCTGGTCAATGTAGTAAAGTGTTCGCGATGCATCATCTTTCGATCTTCTGCTATCTTCGCTGTCTTCGCCATCCCTGGACACGTGTTTCGGGGTATTACCCCTCATCAGCAGGGATAGGCCGTGTACTGGGGTTGCCGATGGCTGCCAATATCTGCCAGGTATAGTACCACTCAGGCGCGTAGGTGCGGACCAGAGTCCTTAGGGGCGACACCGCTGGTGTGTGAGTAGTGTGCGACCCCACCCCCATTTGTAACTTTAAAGCTCCCTTGAGCAGCGGGCTGACAAGCCTGGGATCCCGCACCTACGCGCCTGAGTGGTACTATACCTGGCAGATATTGGCAGCCATCGGCAACCCAGGTACACGGCCTATCCCTGCTGATGAGGGGTAATACCCCGAAACACGTGTCCAGGGATGGCGAAGACAGCGAAGATAGCAGAAGATCGAAAGTTGATGCATCGCGAACACTTTACTACATTGACCAGAGTCCTTAGGGGCGACACCGCCGGTGTGTGAGTAGTGTGCGACCCCACCCCCATTTGTAACTTTAAAGCTCCCTTGAGCAGCGGGCTGACGAGCCTGGGATCCCGCACCTACGCGCCTGAGTGGTACTATACCTGGCAGATATTGGCAGCCATCGGCAACCCAGGTACACAGCCTATCCCTGCTGATGAGGGGTAATACCCCGAAACACGTGTCCAGGGATGGCGAAGACAGCGAAGATAGCAGAAGATCGAAAGATGATGCATCGCGAACACTTTACTACATTGACCAGAGTCCTTAGGGGCGACACTGCCGGTGTGTGAGTAGTGTGCGACCCCACCCCCATTTGTAATCTTATAGAACTCTTCGCCTGCGTAGTGGAGCAAGAGGGATCGTTTGATAGTCCCATCAGTCTCACGGGTTGCGAATTAGTTTTCTATCCTGCCAGCCTATGACTTCCAGCGTAATGATGCATTAGCCGGGTCCGCGAACTTGCTGAACGGCTGTAGCACTCCCACCAGTGTGTGCTGTGGGATCGGCTGTCCTCTTGGTGGACCTTGTTGGGGTTCGGCATTGGCATCGCCCTCCATGGCGAGTCGACCTGGTGATTGCGGATTTAGTCATGGGGACTCGTGCTGAGGATGGTGTGCGTGTGGTGTTGCCTCCTGATGTGTAGGAGCTGAACACCTTTTTCAGCTTCCCATGTGTGGCGTGTTGACTACCTCTAGTGCAGGGTGTTGTGGTGTCAGGGCTTGCTTTTGCCAATGTTTGATGGTATCGTTTAATATATATATTTTTTTCCCAATTTGGTTTGTTGTGGTGTCCCCTTTTGAATAAAGCCCTTCTGTTTTTATTTAATCTCCAGTATTTGACCGGTTACAGTCTTGTAAGGGATATAGTTGATATGCCCCTCCCTCTGGGGAGCATAATGCCTGGCCCGGTACTTGAAGGCTGCAGACAGCAGTTGGCAGCAGCTTGCTGGTATATTCAAAGGGCGCGTGCCGCTCGCAGGGTCGCGGCTGCACTGCGACATGGTTTGTCGGTTAGTAAGCTTGTGTGGCAGGGTAGGGCATGCAGGGAGCAGTTGGCGGTGCAGCGTGTCACTCGCACTCAAGCGGGGGGCTCTGCGAGGTAGAACGTAGATCAGAGCACTCAATGTGCTCCGCATGCAGGACTACTGAGAAGGGGCTCATGTGGTGGACCCTTGTCGCCAGTGTGCTGGAGGCCCTCCCTGTTGGTGAAGGGTCCTGCCAATTGAGGCCTACAGGCAAGGTAGGATGCACACAACATAAAACCAATGACACAGTGGTATACTTATACAGGCCGGAAAGACCCCACACGGTCTCCGTCCTTTTATTATAAAGCTTCTGTCCATGCCTGGCCAGAGGATGTACAAGGTGTGTTTACGGGGCATAGTACCTGCGTGGAGGGGTAAGTGGGCTATTACAGCTACCACAGTTAAAAGGTGTGGCGAGGTAGGATTCCAACTCTTTGTCCTGCCCTCCTCCCTGAAGCCACCATCTCTAGGCACAGTGGGAAGCACCCCTGGCCACAGGCAGCCGATGCAGGCCAGAGGGTCTAATTTTCCCCCACACATCCCTTCAGTCAGTGGAGTTGATGGGGCATAGATTTTTCATGTTAATTTATTTCTTAACATTTTTCAAGTGCTGAAAGGCTTTGTCACATTGTTTTAATTCTGTTTTCTATTTGCAGAAAAGTGCTGTTATTTTTACCTTTTTGTTGCATTGGGGCGCAGTGAATTCATGGTTGACGGAGGTAGTTCAGGTTACCTGGGCATCTCACATGGATTAAGGCACAGAGAACACTTGTGTCACATAGACCTCAGAGTAGGTGCTTGCAGCAACGGTAAAGAAGCTGCAACTTTACATGGAGTTGGGTCGGTCACTGTTGCGGCCCTTACCCACCTTCCCACGCATGCACAGTTGGGCTAAGGGACAGTTGCCCTTTGGGGTGTTTGGCGAAAGCGGCCTGTGCCAGGGGACCAAGGAATGGGCCGGGTGCTCAGGGTAGGTGTTAGACTTGGCATCTTGTTAGACTTGGCATCTTTTGACATGTTTCCCCTGTCTTTTTGCTTTCTGACCTCTCGGTTTTGACTCTTTTTGCTGGTTTAGTGTCTCTGCACACTTTCTCACTGCTGTACAGTGTTAAAGTGCTAGTGCTCCTGTTGTAAATTATGTTATGGATTGGTGTTTACATGATTGGCATATTTGATTTACTGGTGAGGCCCTAGTAAAGTTCCCTAAAAGTGCCAGGGCTGGTAAATCAAATGCTAGTGGGGTTGCAGCACTGGTTGTGCCACCCACACAAGTAGCCCTGAAAAGGTAACTCAGACCTGCCACTGCAGGGTCTGTGTGCAATTTATAACTGCCTTGTCGACCTAGCAAGTGCACCCCTTGCCAGACCCCAACCTTCCCTTTTTCTACATGTCAGTCACCCCTAAGGTAGGCCCAAGGTACACCTGTAGGCAGGGTACTGTGTATGTTAGAGGTAGGACATGTACTGCTGTGTGTGCCATGTCCTGGTGGTGAATTACAGTGTATTTCGTTTTTCACCATTGCAAGGCTGCCTGTTCCCATAGAGGAGAATATGGTGTTTGTTTAAAACATCTTATAAACATAACTGGCCCTGGGAACAAGGTAGGAAAATAAAGTTTTGTATGCCTGAACTCAGAATGTTAAAATGCATCTTTTAGTGAGGGGGATTTTTACATTCAGTGTTTGAAAATACCACTTTTAGAAAGTATGTATTTTCTTGCCTAACCATCCAGTGTGCCTCTGCGAGGTTTGTGTATTGCATGTCTAGCTTTTGGATGACAGCGGCTGGAAAGGGACATCGTCTCCAGAAGTCTGATGGGGCAGGGTTGGGCTGAATAGACCTGTGTTGCATTTAGAGTAGCAGGAGGAGGTTTCCTTGCACCTGAATGGGCCTGGTGTGCCTTGCACAATGCCGTCTCCACACCCTGCCAGGAAGCTTCACCAGTGAGGACAGAACTGGTTTTGGCTGGATACCGACTCTCTGCCTTCAGAGAACAAAGGATTTGGTGGTATAAATATTGGGGCCCAGACCCCAGAACTTTAGAACTCTTTTGAACCACGAAGACTGCCAAGAAGAAGAGCTAGAGAAGCTATGAGGAGGAACTACCACTTTTATGTGTGCTCTGCTGTGTTGGCCTACAGTAGCTGCTTCTGTCTTGGGCAGTGAAAGGACTGAACTTGAACTTTCTGCAATCTCTTTTTGTGAGTTTCTCTGAGGGCTTGAGGTAGTACTTGCCCCCTGTTTAAGAAGTCTCAGGAACATCAAAGATTTCAAGTTCTTCTGCCCTCAGCACTGGGGACTCTGTGTTTTGTGCTGCAACAGAAGAAAAAGCAACCCGACGCCGTCTATGACGCTGCTGCCGACTCCGTCACCTGAAGGCACCGCAGAGGGCACCGCCGCAACGCCACCCTGGTCCCATCGATGACGCCTGCTGATGCCGCCACCAAGCTGCTGCCTGCACCGCGACCTGGGGGCACTGCACTCCGCCTCGCTTCACATTGTCGCCTTGGTATCCCCGACACTGCTGCTCCACGCCGTCGACGCCGCTGCTTGCACCGTGGTTCAAGGGCACCGCTCATAAGTTACAGGACGCACCGTCCTCATTCCGCACCGCAGCCTTGGCCTATTGACGCCAGAACCAACGACTCTAGTTCATCAGCCGACAGCGCTTCCACAATGATGACGACGCTACTTGCACCATGAGCTGCCAGCACCGAACGAGCACCACATCAGTTTGCACCGCAGCCCTGGTCTCACCTACGCCGCTGGACGACCATCACCGAGCCACTGCCTGCACCGTGACCTGAGGGCACCACACGCCGCACCGCTGCACTTTGCACCGCAGCACCGGACGCCGGCGCTCCCGACTTCAACCACAAGGAGTTCGATCTGCAACGCGTGTGACTTCAAGGGCCCGACGACTCCTGCGCCGACCTCCAGAACCGACGCCTTGCTTTCGGAGCTCATGGAGAGGTCGCCGAAACCCTGCATTTTTAAGGTACTGTTTTGCGAGTCTTCCTGACACCGTATATGTCCCGCGATGCTGCTGTCAGCCAGAACTGTTTGGATTCGTTGTTCACAACGCCATGATAGCCCCAGACGGAGCTATTGACTTCAAGGAACTGTTTCTCAAGTTTATTTTGATAACTAAAGATTTCTAAGTACTGTATTGTGGATTTTTATATTTTATGATCTTGTCTGAGGTATATAAAAATATTGGATATTTTTCTAAACTGGTGTGGTATCCTTTTGTAGTGCTTATACTGTATTACTGTTGGTTATGTGCAAATGCTTTACACACTGCCTCTAAGATAAGCCTGACTGCTCGTGCCATGCTACCAAGTGGGTGAGCAGGGGTTATTTTAGGAGTATAACTCCCTTATCCTGACTAGGAGGAAGGGTCCCTACTTGGACAAGGTGCAAATCATTGTCAACTAGAGACCCCCATTTCTAACAGTAGGCCTCCGGTGGCTGGTGGGGGTACAACAGGTTAGGTTTTTCTCTGGGGTGAGTGGGCCTCTTTCACAAGTAAAGAGGGAAGGTATTCGCATAAGAGCAATTGTCCTTTTCCTGCTTTAGGATAGGGCCTTAGAGAGCCCAGAAATGTTGGAGGTGCCAGTGGGACCTGGTCGAAGGGCAAGCCATGAATTAATATTTTTTGTTTATGCTAGGGGATGTGTAGGGTTGTAGGTAACTCAATGTCTAGCTGACTATGTATGCGAAAAGATTCTCTTACAACCTTAGAAAGAAAAGTGATGTGTACTTTTATAAAAATGGTGCAAGCTTTGATTATGTAATAAAATACGGTCTGAGATTTGACATCTCTTACCAAACAACAAAACTGGGTCTCAGGCCGTCTTTTCGAGTTTGAATGTTACGGGTAGAATGGGTGGGACAGAGGGAGGTCATCGACTTGTCCCCTCTATATTGATATGTTGCACTATACACTGATGCATATATTCTTCAAGCCAAGTAGTACGAGAATAATGCTCGAAGATAACTAGCTTTTACCATGTAAGTGTAGTTATTTATTTCAAGATGATAGTGGGACTTATCATATTTCATGTACGCAGAGTAAGTATGGCACTGGAGTCTGGATTGGCAGTGGTCCCAGCACACTGTGTATCCCAGATGGCTGCAGTCTTGCACCCTTTGTTGCAGATATTGCCTGTGGCTCTGCTGAGAGGTCTGTCTCAAATCCCGATCTTGCCTCTTTTGTGCCAGCCCTCTTGTATTGGAACCTTTATGGAAGTAAGATTTCCTCTAAAGCTAATGTATGGTGAGGTTTTCGATCTACCACATTCTCATCAGGCTTGGTTTGGACTGGGTAAAGGCCTGGGCACGCAAATAAAAGGGGCCCTGTTAGCAAACCAGTTAGATAAAAAAGTTGACCACATTTGGAAACCAGGACAGTTTTGAACTTGCAAAGACACACTGTATGAGTATATTTCAAGGTGTGGGAGACTGCGTGTGTTGATTGAGGCAATATCATGGAAATCAACAGTAAACAAGCATTTGCAATGCAATAGGTCTCGCATTTACGCAACTTTGTTATTGGCAGTGTAAATGACAATGCATTTTATTTATGTAACAAAAACCAAAACATAAATAAAAGGCATTGTGATTTATAATACTCAATAATGGGGAGCACCCACCCCCAATCCTCACCCTCGGAGGGACTGCAGGCGCTCACTTTCAGCAACCCCACCCTTCATTAGAACTGCCATACAGAAACTCCAGAGTTCGAAAGAATGCTGTAGTAAATGGCTATTATTATTGTGATGAAGCGATGGTATAGAGAACATGCCCATAGTAAAATATTTTTTTTAATCCTGCAGAAACCCCCTAATCTAGGTATAAAACTGCACCCTAAACCCTCACAGACCTGCAAAGAACACAACCCCACTGAATTCCCGGCAAGTACTTCAACCTTTACAAGACTAACAGCAAAGCTACTTTTGAAAGACAAGTAATTGCATTTATATAGCACTTATTACCCCTGACGAGGCGTCAAAGTGCTTTTTTTGCGAGTTGCACTCTACTCCGGAACCCAAGAAGGATTAGTGGTGATTTATTATTGTGAAATATGAAAGTAATTTGTGTGGTGGATAAGTTAGTCAGTTATTTGGATTAAGAAGGATAGGGAAGGGATAGAAGATGGAAAAAGGTTTGCATTTACATATCGCTTGTTTCCCTGATGGGGTGTTGAGGCGCTTTTTGGCGAGTAGCGCGCTACTCCGGAACCCATAAAGGAACAGTGGTGAATTAGTATTGTGAAATATGAAAGTAATTTTTGTGGATAGGTTAGTCAGGTGTTTGGATTGAGAAGGATAGTGGAGGGATAGAAGTGAAATACCATAGACATACATGCAAACATATGTACAGATGCGTTCTGGGGTGGTACTCAACAGAGTTCCCTCATAATATGACTGTCAGTGATGCTACCCTATACCCAATGGTGGAGCCTATATCTGGCGTTGGCACCTCTTCTCCGCAGCTGGTTCTCTCTGTGCCATGTATGTTCTGTATAAATACCATTGACATACCTACATACATATGTACAGATGCTTTCTGGGATGGTACACAAAGAGTTCCCCCATATTATGACTGTCAGTGATGCTGCCCTATACCCAATGGTGGATCCTGTATCTGGCGTTGGCACCTCTTCTCAGCAGCTGGTTCTCTCTGTCACCAACAGGCACATGCCTGCACAAAGATCTGAAACCAGCCACTGGCGTGCGCGGTACCATGGATATGTAGCGCGTCTGAAAAGGGCCAGGGCACCATCAAGGCTCGGGGCTCACAAGCGCGCACATGCTCAAGTAAGCCAAAGAGACGGTCTTTCACAACCTGTCACGCTGCCTGCTCCACCAACAAAGAGCCGCCTGTGCACAGGGATGGAGACAGCAGAGGCTCCGCGTGAAATGATTAATGTGAAGCCAGGTACTGGGGGGGTCACTTGGGCATCAGATAGTCGGGCGTTCCTCGAAGCGGTCACCCCACACTACAGCGAAACTTAACAGCCTCAAAAACACAAAGTACTCCGCAATGAATAACTTCCCATGATACATTGCCCCCTCGCAAAGACTGTACAGCTATTGAGCTTTAGTTGTGACAACGTTAGAATAATAGTCCCGTGCAGGGTATGGCAGTGATTTATCGGCACTATATTTACCCTTTTCTTAGCCTTTTCAGAATGAGCGCTTTATTCATAAGCAGACAACTCTGATTCAAAACACAGCTAAGAGGAACACTACAGCGCCACCTTGGCTCCACCATCAGCAGGGCTGGCAACACCAACCTAGTGCCAGCATCTGGAGCGGGAGGCAACTAGGTGCTACATCACCTTCAGGGCAGCACCGGCTGCCTGGCACTGGGCTCAGGTTCAAACCTTTGCAGCCTCTTCATACTGCGAGTAACAGGAAACTATGAATGAAAAGGAGAGATAAATTGGATCGTGCTAGCAGGGTAAGGACCGGAGCGGGTCTCAGTTTTACAAATATCCAGAGTAAAATGGAAAAACGCGGCCGACTGAAGAAAAGGAGAAGTTTGGGGGCCCTAATTTTGGTACCAGGGCACAGAGCACGGGCATGTTGACACCCTTGGCGGCGAGGAAGTCCCATGTGACCACAAGGAATGCAGCTGCCAGCCTGTGCGCCCCTGCTCGCTCCCGACTGCAAAACGCTGTGGGAGTGAACATTGGAAAGGAGGTGGGACATGCACCCGCCTTTGGCCATTGGCATGCTTTCATTATTGAAAGACACACGCAAAGGTCAATACTATAGGTGGGAGAAGTCCGACCCAGACGAAAAAGTTTAAAGTGCTCACGAGAAGCCTCGCATAGAGCAGCGCATGTGCGCTGCCCAAGTTCGACCTAAAATTTGCCTATCTGCCATAAAATCTGCACACAAACTGTCCCACACAGTAGTCTGTTAGACCAGCCCATCGAGAACTGCCTCATTGCCCTATAGGCCAGTCCAACTCTGCGGGGTTGAAACTGGTTCATTCCTTGGCACCCCCATTTGCTAACCAGTTAGGTCCTTCTTTACCTATGGGTTAAGAATCCAATAGAATACTTAGATTGAAACCCCACATGGTAATGTTCGGCCTCGAGTGCAGACCTCTGATAGGTTTCTCTGTGTGTGATTACGGAACCCCTGATGGTACCCCTTTCAGAAATTCTCTACCATTAAATAAAGATGTAGCTGGACCACTAGATCAGCTACGGAAAAAACGGCATCCGCTTTAAATATCCCATGCTATATAGCCGGGTCCAGGGCAGAGGTGAAAAATGTGTTGGTGGTGGAGGGAGAAATAGGATGAAACAGGTGTGACCCAAGAAGTGTATCTGAGAAACCTCCATAAAAGGCAAGGCCTATGTTACTAAGGCAGTGGCCCAATACATGTGAAATATATACTGATGTGCTTGACAGATCCATAAATAGTCATATCAGACAAAGAGTAACTGAAATCAGCAGGCAACACAATATTTCGTTAACATTTTATATAGCACCTTTACACTATACCGCAGGCAATTGAACAATTTAAAATATAACAGTGGTATTAACTTAATTATCCAATTGGAATGTAAGAATTTCTTATGTCCTATGATACCAATGGTAAATGACAACATCTACAGTATATTTTCCACTGCAGGGTACATTGGGAACTACCAGTGATATCACATTTCAGCTTGCACTTATGATCAGTAGCAGGGACCATTTTTTTTTCTTCTGTGAAGAACAGAAGTGGAGGAAACCGTAGGCCCATATTCCGTTTTTTTCTTCCCTGCACACTCTAGCATGGCAACCATCTTTTAACTTTATTTTTAATTTACCATTCCAGGATTGAGGGCGGCCATCTCGGAATGTTAAATTAAAAAAATATCTAAAATGCTTGCAGGATCATCAATGCCATGTATTTGGAGAGAACAAGTAGCCTGTTAGCTGTCCCCCCCGTGCAAAAATAATGGAAAAAGAAAGTAAAAAAAAAAAAAAAAAGCCAGGAGGGGGGTGTTGAGGTACTTGGGGGAGTTGATCTAAGGAGGTGGGGCGAAAGCTAGTAGTGCAGGAAGTGGGAGAAAGTTGATGGCACCAGGGACGTGATAAACAGAAAGGTGACAAGTAGCAAGTGGCCTGGTAGCAGTGTGCAGCTGTTGATCCCTCTCAAACAGAAAATTATCAGTTAATAAATTGAAAACAAACAAGGGCTGGGACACGGAAAAAAGAGCAAGGAAAGCAATTCCCTTCCATGAAGTGCTAAAGTATATAAAAAATAGTCCCCTTAAACCAGTACTGGAATTATACAAGTCAGCCAATCAGAACAATGGTAAAGATGCTATACTCCAGAAATCGGTCAAAAGCAAGAATAGATTTTTAAAAAAGCAAGTAAGAAGCAGGAACTGAGGAAGGCACCTGGTCATGAGGCTGGCCCAAAGGCCACCATATGTTTTTGTAGGTCGAGCCTGTGCAGCGCATGCGCTGCTCTGCGAGGTATGCTGTATTGTAGTATGGCCTTGAAGCCCCGCCAACTGTCCACCCATATTTGTCATTGTCTTTCGTAAATGCTGGCTTCTGATTCGTTAATAGGCTTGTTAGTCCCTCCTTATTACCGCCTTGTCTTTATTTGTAACCTCCCATGAAGACTGGCCCTTTTACTCCTGTTGTTACAAGGTATGTCTTATTTAGCCTGTAAGCACTATTTTCTTTAATAAGGTTCTCATACTGCAGGCAATACATGCGCTTTCAATTCCCTAGCAGCCCGGGATAATATTGGCCGCTTCTTTGAAGTTCAATGTGTTAATTATGAAAACAGATAAATAAAAGGCATTGTCATTTACAATGCCAATAGCTTAAACTCTTGCAAATGCGAGACCTATTGCATTGCAAATGCTTGTTTATTGTACACAACATATCTGTGAAAACAAACCGCTAATGAGAACTGTAAATCCAGACATGAAAATGGTCCTTGGAGGCCTCACATACACAGGATTTCCAGAGGAAGAAATTTGACTGTAGAAAACGGTTTTCGATTGAACAATGAAGTGAATTGGAGCTGCTGCATGTTTGTGTAAACAATATGAGTCTATACCCAACATCATCCATCATACAGACATCTTGACATTTTGTATGAACATTGACAAAATGCACCCATTACTTATAGTTAGCAATATTGAACATGTAGCAAGGGGCCTGGTGTTTTGGCAATTGCAATTCATTAGTCTTAATTTTTAAATTTGTTTTGTTATAAATAATGCACACGGTATTTCTGACTCTAGTGAAACATTGCCAATCAGTTCTGTTCAATTCATAATCTTTATTTCGATCGTCAAGATCATAAGACATTCACATTGGGTATGCAACTTTTTGTTATAAAAACGCGCACCCATTTAAAATTAATACTCAACATATGTACATCTATTTAAAATTGTTGTAAAATGACGACTAGATCATGATGAAATAAAAAAATTTGATTGCATAAAAGAATCCTTAAAACCATTACATTCATATTTATAAAATTGAAATAGATTATAGAGTTTTGTATAAAAAAAAAGTCCTAAAAATTGTAGTTATTTTATTATATTTACAAGATATGCTTTGCCCGGTAATAACTGTAAGGAACTATAATTATTTAATGTTTGTTTAACAATAACTGTCAGATATGCAGTAGCCTATATCACACTAAATGTCCGTGGGCATCCATTTTTACAGCAACTCCTAATCAGTGCTAGGATAACCATTAGACATAGCACACTTTAATAAATATACTAGCCTAGCAAGTTGAGCACCAACATTATTCATTTTGTTGACTACTAGTGTGTGTGGCTGTATCGATTTTTAGCATTTTTTCACAAATTGCCCACATCCAACTCAGAAATGTAGCAATTTCAATGACGCACAGTTCATTAGTATTGGTCTGCATATTCTTAATGCGGTAACACTAGACCGGGTACCCAGAATTCTGCATAATGGTTTTAGAATTTTTTCCCGGGGGGGCCTTGTGGGCAGGGCAAACAAACGAAATATGTGGTTAAGTCTCTGTGTGTACTATACATACATGGCATCCATTATCATTGGTTTTATGCCATTTGTGGGGAAATGATTTTATTGGTAATGAGCCCACCCGAAATTGAAAAAAGCGTCTTCTATCTCTTGGCTTAGATAGAACATTCCAATATGATTCATTCTGGGCGCTGGGCTTGAACTTAACAAATTTACCTGTCAGTGTTGAACTCATATTGGTTTGTGTGCTATACATTGCAACCATTGACCAGTAGAGTTCCTTCATAATTTTTTTCGAGGGGAACCGTTGGCCTACTGAGACCCATTTTGACAAGTGTGCTTTTCACCTTATGCAGCCAAATGATCTTATGTGAAGTGTCCGCTCCCCAAACATCTTTGAGTGCACTAGCACAGTGTGATAGCTCAGGGGTGGTCCATAGTCTCTGCCAGAACGCTATTGGGAGAAATCTTGCTATCTTGTCCAATCGATTGCAGCCTAGATCATAATATAAAGGCTTAAGCGGAGTATTGGATGGGACCCCAGTGATGTCTCTCAAAAATGTATTTTGGGCTATTGCTAATGGTACCAGATTAACAAAGACCCAGAGTTCTGCACCATAAAGTACAGAAGCTGTGACTTTGTTTCTATACATCTTCAAGGCTAGCATTATGGGCTTAGAGTGTGAAGTCTTATGCTCTTTCAACCGCACACCCTCAAGCTGACAGTGCTTCAGGGCCATAGTTTCTATCTGCGGTTTCCACATATGTTTTTTCAGGGTAATCCATAGATAATTAAACACGTCAGTCTGGTCAAGAAACTCATTGTTTAAATGAATACTACCTTTAATTGCCCGGCGCTTGTGAAGAACCATACATTGGTTTTATTCATATTTATATCACAAGGCCACAGGCCTTACAAAAGTCCTCAAAGTGTGTTAGTGCCCGTTTCAGGCCGCTCTGTGTTTTCGAGATGACAAGTGCGTCATCTGCAAACATGAGTATAGGTATTTTAATGCCTGCAAGTGTTTGTGCATTGGTCGGGTAGGAAGCAAAAGAGTTTACAACCCCATTTAAAACCAATGAAAATAGTGTTGGGGGCCATAACAGACCCTTGACAGACCCCTCTGGAGAGCGTAAATCGCCTTGCATTGTTACCCTGTGTGCCCCAGCTCACCTGTGCAAAACAGGACTCTGGACTAGAAGCTCCCCTGGCTACTGCGTTTACAAGCAGCGGTATGTAACTATGCCAAATGCCTTTGTCATACAGGAATAAACCTGCCGCATTACTATCAGGGCCCAGCGCTCTTCCTCCGGTAACTGTAACAAGTGCTGCTTCCACCTCCCTTATATCAAACTATAGGACTAGATCATGTTGCGGAATTTGAAATGTGTCTTCGGTTTCCCCAATCTCATCATCTGCAAATTGTGGACAAAAGTGTGAAACCCACACATCAGGGGCTACGTGGTTTTGTGGTATCGGTGCTTGTCCTCCTCTTCCCCCATTTTACCAATTGCCAAAAGTTTTGAAGATTTCTCTCTAAGCTGGCCTGGTATAGATCAACACAACCAAATAAACCTGGGGGTCTAATAGAGAGTCCAAAGGTACTCTAAAAGGCTAAGACTAGAAGCCGACCACGGGCAAGGTAGAAGACCTTAGAGTCTTAGCAAAAGGGATTGATAGCCCAACACATTTAACCACCAGTAATCTTAGGTGAGACCCAATGTCCAGAGATGGATTCCCATCAAAGTCTTGTTAGTGATCTTATTTTATCATATGGTCATCCAAAAAGGTTGGGATGGGTCGTCTCTAGATCATCGAGACCATCTCCATTCCCACCATACAGGACTAGGTTACAACCCACAATTACTCGCAGACCATGCGTGTGACCACTAATTGGGAATAAACGCAGTGGAAAAAAAGGGAAGTGAGTTGGTGACTGTGATTTAAAAATAGAATAGAAGACGAACAGCACAACCACTTTAATAGCTGCAGGTCTCTTTCTAAATTAAAAGCAAGAACAGCGCAAAAAAACAGATTCATCAAATAACTGCATATGGGCCGACATGTTTCTGCCTAAAAGGGGGGGGGGAACCCCCCAAGGCTTTCCTCAGGGCCTCTGTTCTAATAAGTTTTTGTCACTGCAAGTATGTGCTACTAAACAAAAAAACATTTGTAAACCGTGACTAAATCAAACCATAAAGGATATGCATTAATATTCCTCCATGTCAAATGGTGTATTGCTCACCTACAGGAAACAAAATGAAAGGTGGTGTAAATACATTGGATATATCATAAACTAAAGTGTATAGTGGAATATAAAATTCCTTACTCACCCATAGTGACAGGGGATAAAACCTCACCTCACCTGGACCTGTCTCAGGATGAAGGAGGCCACGCACTGTTGAGATAAGGTAGGATGTTTAGTGCAGGGGAAGGAATAACAAATCTGCTCCCTTCCACCTCAAACTATCACCCTTGATTTTGCCCATCTCACAATTCTCCCAGAATCAAGCTCCTCACAGAGCTCACCCACAAAACGGCTGACTATAGGCACCTTCAGTACGGTGCTAGATTAAAATAGGCCAGTATCTACAAAGCCCAGACCCTCCTTACCTCTCCGTCGTTGCCTCGGACTGAGCCTGAGTACGGGGGAGGCAATGCGGCAGAGGAGGAGGATCTCTTAAGTAAGTAAAACCAAAATTGGGCGTCGCTCCCGAACACTCACGAGTGTCTATCGAAGCCACGCATCCATGGTTCGAGGCAGTATGTTTGTTACTAATTATCATCTCGGCCCTTCAGCTGCTAGATTGTGCGTCAATGTTAATCTTGCTTAGTGGAAGTTAAAGAAAGGGACGCTATCTGTGTTAAAAAACGAGAGAGTAACCGCGCTGCGTACTCTCGCGATGGTTCCTCGGAAGCTTAAGGGACTACAAAGTGACGTCTTCACGGTCGGAACGGTAGTTCCGAACTGTAAATGTCGTTTGTTGGTGACGTTTAATATGCCTTACTGGCTCGCAGGGAATCATTCAATATAATCAATATGAGGAGCTAAGGTTTTAACTTCATTGGGCTATGCACAATCATGATGCCTCACGGAGTCCACAGGGGATAATTAAAAATCCCGCATAGTGAACTATACTTTGGAATCACTTCATCTTTAAAAATAACCTGTAGTGCAGAGCTAACGGGCCAGTGTGATAGTGGCCCTAGTTTATCTCTCTACATTAGGTAGAAGTTGTATCCATGCCAAATGGGGGCGCTAACAGTGACAGGGTGGAATTGCAGAATAACCCGTCAACTCGGGCAGTGATAGCGGTCTCGCGAGAAGAACAGAGTCACTGGTTGACGTCATGACTCTCGAAATTGTAGTTCTGAGTTAATAACACAGAGGGTGACAATGAACAATCCTAATAGCCTTAGTAAGGTACATGTAGGTAAAGTAATTGACAATGTCAATGGCTTCACACAATTGCAGATCGGGACTTCCGCTTACACAATGTGTAATGGGTATCTCGAACACACTTGAAGGCCCCAACTTGCACATAATTACATAAATCATGTCGAATCTGAGGAAAAGTTAGTTGATAATGGGCCTAAACGGGGATGTGTAACACCTAACTTTTCGTCAGAGAAAAGAAAGGAAAAGAAAGGAAAAGAGGAAAGGAATCGTGAAGGGATCATGCTTGTAAGTAAACTATGGCAGTCCCAACCAACCTGACTCTCGCCGCAATAACTAAAACTGTGCATAATTGGTGACAGGTCTCCCTGACTCATAAAAGCATGGATCTCAGAGTGGTCCAGGGGATTTCGTTGTTAAGGCCGCGAGTGTCCGTGGATAATTTGTATATCCATTTTTGTTCTTTAGCAAAAAGGAATTTTGATACGTCACCAATGTAGGACGGTATATAGGGTTTTTCTAGAACCGTCCATTTAAAGTCAGTTTCATTGTGATTCTTCTCAAGAAAATGTTTGGTGAGCTTAGAGATGTTTCTCTTGCATCTGAATCCATTATGCTCTAGCATCCTGGTTCTTACTTTTCTTGTGGTCATCCCTGTGTATCTTTCTAGGCAGGGGCAAGTGAGCAAATAAATAACATTAGAGCTATTGCAATTTGAGAACTCTTTCAGGATCCAAGGACGATCAGTTCCTATGTCTATCTGGGTGACTTTTGATGTCTGGGGGCAAACGGAACAATTACCACAGGGATGGTGTCTGGTCACTGCCGCTAAGTCCCATAGTGTACCGACAGCTCTCTTGGGGTTTCCCTTGGTCTAGTGTGTATTAACCGGTCCCTTAGGCTGCTAGATCTTTTAAAAGCAAACAAGGGTTGTTCAATTTTGTCATTCCCACAGTTCAAAACTCACCAGTGATGACTTACTATGCGCTGGACTTGGTTTGACCTGGTGTTGAATGTGCTCACGAAGGTTAAGCGTTCAAGGGGGGCCTTTGGGCATCTCACCTCCAAAAGTGCCTCCCGATTATTATTAGCTGCTCTCTTCCAGGAGCGTTTAACCAGTCGTTTCGGATAGTGTCTGGCCTGTAACTGGGTAGAAAGGCTCTCTGCATGCTTTTCAAAAGTTGCGAGTGTCGAACAATTTCGCCGCACTCTAAGAAATTGCTCGTAAGGCAAATTATCTCTTAGGGCTTTAGGGTGCTGACTCTCGTAAAGCAAGAGTGAGTTCCTGGCCATTGGTTTTTTATATAGCTCTGTTTGCAACCCTGTTGGAGTCGCATAGATTGATAAGTCCAAAAAGAATATCCTCTCTTTGCTGCTCTCTAAGGTGAATTTCAAAAACTGGGGACAAGAATTCAGCCATTGATGAAACAATACTATAGAATCCATATCTCCTCGCCACACAACGAGGATATCATCTATGTACTGTCTCCACCATAATATGTGTGGATAAAACGGGTTCGTGTTGGTAAGAACGTGTTCTTGCTCGAATGAGTGGACGTACAGATTCGCCAGGCTGGGAGCGAAAATGCTTCCCATGCTGGTCCCTGATACCTGCAAGTAAATGGTGTACTCCTCGGTATGTTATTAAACTGGTATAGATCTAGCCATCTCTGCTCATCCCAATCTTTTTTAGCTTTCAACCGCATCAGCTTGTGCCTCTTGTGTGTTTGTTTCAATTCATAAAGCTTTTATTCGATTTGTACATACAAATCATACAAGCATAATAAAATACACAGTTAAAACTTTGAAAATCGACATATAAACATATATAAGAAAGGAGGTAGGAAGCTATACAAAGGGTAGTGGGCAACAATTGAAAAAGTAATCTTGCAAGTTTTTAGATCAACAAACTGTTAACATATACAAAACACTCAAAAAAATGGACAGACAGGAAATCAATAAAGATTGCTCAATAGACATTTCCTGGCAGCTGTACATATCATTTAAATAATCATAACACACTGTGGTCATCAACCAATAGGAATAACCTTAATTAAAAGAATTGTTATAAAATTTAAAGGCTCATATATACAGACAGGAATGTAAGAAGAAAAATAGCAGCATAATACAATTCCTGGCAGCTGTATTAAATAACATAGGTACAGACAGGTAAGCATAAAGAATATTACAGTACTATACTTTTCCTGGCAGCTGTACACTTCAAGATAAAAGTGGCCAAAAAAAAGCAAATCTCCTCATTCTCTAAAGAGGATAAAAGTAGCAGTGCTGTTTCAGTAGTACGAATATTATATTTTTTAAAAATTGGTTTGAGGTATTTTAACCTGAAAGAATGAAAAAATTTACAAAAAAGTAAAAAGTGACAACTACTTTGGCGAGAGGTACTATCACACGGGCAAGGTGACTCTGATCTGGCTCTTGCATTAGGAAATGCAACCAAGTGGTGGACAATACCCAATCTAACACGTGTCAAGACATACTGATGAGTGGGACGAGTCACAAACCCCAAATAAGGTTGGAACCCCGGAATTAGATTCAGATTTTTATAGAATTTCACAGTAGTAAGATCATCAGAAATTCTATTTCGTTCTGCCTTTTGAAAATTTAGAATTGTTGTCTTAATTTCTTTTTTTGAAATAGAGACAACCTCTTCTGGCTCAAGATACACATCAATATTAAAAAGAAGGAGATACCAGTGATGGATGTATCTCAACCACTGTATTCGTGAAGAATGGTGCAAGCCTATACAATCAAGGATAATATCCTGAGTGAATCGAGTCTCCGGCTTAGCCCAAATAGAACGCCACAATAAAAGTGGCCGGACTGCTGCTAAGTCGGAGATGAACTCGACCCCGACTTCTTCATGAATCAGTTGAACAGAGGCAGAGGGAGGAACACATAACAGCCTCCTTAGAAACTTGTTTTCCTCCATTTGCATGGGTATAGCCTTGCTGTGGCCCCATACGCCTGCCCCGTACAGTGCTGAGGAGACGCAACAAACATTGTATATGTGCATCATATCTAAAATGCTTCGTGAGCCAAGTTTAGAGGCAAATCGAAAAATACTGCTAGTAGACCGCAGCATTTTTAGCCTAACTGAATCAAATTCAGAGGTCCAAGCCCCACTATCATTATATGTGATACCTAGATAACAGAAGGATTTGACATGAGTCAATTTTTCTTTATCCAGGAAAAAGGAATGTTTAGACTGCTTTACTGCCTGGCCACATGACATGACATATGTCTTAGCTTTATTCACTCGAAGCCTCCGGCCTTGGATAAACTGCATAAATTTGTCAATTAAACGCTGGAGGCCAATTTGTGTTCGAGATAAGAGTACCGCGTCATCCGCATAAAGTAACAACGGGACGGGTTTGCCACTGATCAGGGGGGCATCTGCTGGGATGTCCACCAAGGAACGGTCGACATCGTTGATAAAAAGAGAAAATAAAAGCGGGGCCAAAACGCATCCCTGGCGTATGCCCCGAGATACTTTAAAGAACGGGGTACATTCGCCTAGGGTACCATAGCGGACTTTACAGGAGAGTTTTTCATAAAGTCTGGCTAAGAAGTGAACGATTTCCCTCGGTGCCCCGGCATCGAGCAAAACCTCCCAAAGAATAGCGTGGTTAACCAAATCAAATGCGCTACTCAAATCAGCAAAACATAAAAAAAGGTTACCATTTTTCGCCACAGTGTATTTATTAATTAAAAGGTCCAAATTAACACATTGCTCCAATGTGCCCAAACCTTTCCGCAAGCCATATTGGACTCTAGTTAAAATATTGGAATCAGTTGCCCAATCTTCTAGCCTTTTGAGCAAAATCCTACTCATTACTTTTACAGAGGCGTCCAATAATGAAATTGGCCGATAGTTGGAGGCCTCTGATTTGTTACCTTTCTTATGTAAAGGGACGATAACCGATTGACCCCATGTAGGAGGGAAATCAGTTTCTGCCGCACAGTTAAAAATCCTCGCCAAGATGGGAGCCCACAACACTGGTTCATCTTTGTATAAATCAAGCGGGACCCCATCAGGGCCGGGGGCCTTGCCTCCCTTACTAATGGAAATTCCCTCGTGGCTTTCCTCTAATGTTATACCCAGCGGGAGGGGTAACCAGGGGGTAGACTCAGGTGACAATGGCGCAAGGGATAACCCTTCTGGATTAAAGATGTTTGAGAAGTGACTAACCCAATCACTGCATGCCACATGGGATGTTAATTCTGGTACATCTTCTTTATTGAGAAAAGAGCTGTTAATTGTATCCCAATAAAGTTTGCTATTTTTGGTCTCGGCTGCTTCCTTCAGCTTTTCCCACGCTTCAGACTGCAGTACCTTTTTCCTATTGATAACTGCTGTTCTGTATCTGGTCCTAAAATATTGTATGTCCTCTTTAGCGCGTGGTTTAGTACCTAAAGCTTTCTTTAAGTCTCTAAGGGCGATTATACAGGTTTTATCGAACCACCCCCGCTTTAGACCACTATTGGATGACCGGGCCTTAGAAAAAATGCCATCAATGATGCTATTCATAGAGACAAAATGGACTAGTAAGCAACCTGGGTCACAATCATTGTCCAGACAAGAACTGATTTGGTTCTTACATCTGGTAACGACCTCCTTCTGCTTAACCTTAGAATTTGAACCAGTCCATTTAATCCTTAGGCCCTTCGGTCTTATGGGCACTAAGTTAATAGAGCATTTTTCACCTGGATCTATCGTAGTACCATGCCCTAGGAGGGTTACACGAATGCTATTATGGTCACTGAGACTTTCTTCTTGTACATGCAAATTGGTATAGTCTCCACTGCTAGATATAAGGATATGATCTATGAATGACCCTGCATTTCTTCCTGTAAATGTAGGACATGATATTGCCTGATTATTTATATTACAGTTTAGCAGGGTTAGGTCTAGAGTGATTAACATATTATTTAATATAGTGCCATAACTACAATGTTGGAAGTGAGGCGAATCCACCCTCGTTCCCCTCCCCCCCCATTGACTACTCATAGCCACTCCAAAGCCACACATATTCCCATTAAGCAAATTGCAAGGCTGCAGATTAAAATCCCCTGCCCAAACAACCTCAGCCTTTCTTTTCGAAAAACCCATGGCTTTAACAATTTCCTTTTCTAAAGGCGGTAGGATATCTCCTCTGGTGGCATCAAAAATGTTGTTGTAGAAATTTACTACAACTAAATCAATGCTCTTCTTACACTCCACCCTTATTACTTGACTGTGAGTCCCAACTGTCTTGCTACTTTTAACCGTACAATCGTGCAACTTGGTGGACAAAAGCAACAAAAGACCCCCCTTAGCCCTGCCCGAGCTAGATTTAGTCGCTTTAAGGCAGTGGGATGCGTACCCTTCAATATTAATAAGGTCCAGACACCACGTTTCCTGCAACAAAATTAGGTCAAAACCCTCCTCAATAAAACTAGACCAGAAGGGCGTACCTATTTTACTGGCTAAGCCAGCGATGTTCCAGGAAATAAATGAAAGTCCTGCTGGTTTACCAGGATCACCAGTCCTCAACTCTGGCTCTATCAAGCGTGGCAGGATTAAATCATCTACCCCGAGGTTGGCAGCTAAACCCAATCTAGGGGTAACAGTAGCTGTACATCCACCAAGACTGTCCCCACTTCCTGTATACATAAGGGATGTGGGCGATAACTTTATTGGGAATACATGTGGTGTGATGGAAGAAGTAGCCGATGGGACGCATTCCATATCTAGTTTAGACGTAGAGATGTTTAAGTCTAGTTCTTTAGTAGGGCTAAGTCAATCTACCTCATCCAACACAGCGTATCTGTTAGGATGGGCAAATTGTGGGTACGAGAGATCTTGGGAAGAGGGTAAGTCCTGCCATGGTTGATGCCAATGAGGTTTAACTGGTTGTAGGGGCTGGCGAGGTAGTTGCCACTGATGGGCAGGCTGGTATGAGGGTGGTGGAAAGTGAGGTGGTGGTGGAAAATGAAGAGGTAATTGCCAGTGAGGATTAACCTGGTGTGGGGGAAAAAAAGGAACATGTGATGGCTGCTGCTGAAAACTGGCGTGGTGTGGAAGGAATGACGGAAGATGCGGTGGTTGCTGCCAAGGTTTAGTGGTATGATGCAAAGGATACACAGATCCTCTATTACTTAAACTAGTAAAACTCGGTGGGTTTGGTCTTGAAGGCGCCGGTAGAAAATAAGACAGAGGGAGTGGATTGATTTGTGTAGCAGGACCACTATTGGGGGCATTACATATGTAACTAGCTGCCCCTACATCCCTAAAATTAACTGTAATTACATCCCCAACAATTGTTTTCTTGCTTCTGCCCACCCAGTCCCCTCTACGCACGGTAAGAATTTCACCGTTCATATTATTAGGTAAGGGTTTATGTAGATGGAGCCACTGAGCACATTTATTTCTTAGCTCAACAAAGGTTTCTTTCACTCCCTCCTTCAGTGGGGGGACAGCTGTCAGCACAACCACAAAAGGAGAGACTTCTGGTGGCAGGTTAATTGACCTAAAACGTGCCTGCTTTGATTTAGAGCCATCAATCTTGTGTGCAGGGGGAGGTACTAAAAGGGTGTTAGTTTTACCTACATCGTCTTTAACTTGAGATGTAATAGTTTGGTTAGTAGCAACAGAGTGTTGGTGAATCAAAGTAGAACCCACAGCCTTCGGGGTCGATGAAGCTGTGGATTGAACATGATTATTCCCTGTTTGCGACACATGAGTTGAAACTGAATTCCCGGGAGCAATAATAACCTGTGCATTATTTGATGCATCTTTAGAGAGTTGGACACAAGATAAACATTTAGAAACTGCTTCTATAGACCCTTGTGGCTGAACAGACCCTTGCCCGTTCGTCTTATTTGGCCACTTCGAATGCATTAAAGACGTGTGTTTGTTTAATATTGACCATATCTTTTGATTTAATAGCTGCCACCAATGACTTATATGCATCTCTACTGGCCTTATTGTACCAGTTTGCTTGTATCTCTTTCTGTTTACTGCGGTGCCTAAGGGTTTTATAAAGTGTGTCTTAATTTTCCTGAATAAATGGTGGCGGCAGATTCTAACTCTGTCAGAGTGTTAATTACATCTGCCCTTATTGATGAAAGCACTTGGTCGTTATCCATTATTTTATTCCATTTTACCCGCTTCATGTTGGCGAACAAAGCGATACCAAATCGCTTTGTTCGCCCTAAGTTGGCAGGGTATGGCCAGACGTGGGTCACTTGCTCACTTTGTCACTGGATTCCAGCTAGCCTGGCTGATTATCCAGAAACCGGTCCCGGGATGCTTGTTTCCGGTCCAGGACTGGCAGTTTGGGCTGGACTGTTCCCATGAGGCACAGGGTCAGACTGATTTGCATATGGCCATGTCTGTACTGGGGTGGTGGAGTGAGCTAAAGAATGATGATGGATTAGACCCAGATCAGTTGATTGGAGGTGAGTATTTGATTTGCTCAAGCGCTCCGTCCATAATCCCCTTTGGTATCGCTTTGTTCGCCCGAAGTTGGCAGGGTATGCCCAGATGTGGGTCCCTTGCTCACTTTGTCACTGGATTCAAGCTAGCCTGGCTGATGACGGCTGATTAGCAAGAAACCAGTCCCAGGATGCTTGTTTCCGGTCCAGGGAAGACATGGCAGTACAGGCTGGACTGTTCCCATGAGGCACAGGGTCAGACTGATTTGCATATGGCCATGTCTGAACTGGGGTGGTGGAATGAGCTAAAGAATATGGATGGATTAAACCCAGACTGGATTACTATGGGAATATCTAGGCACATGGTGACATTCTCAGAAATATCTGGGATGGCAATATATATCTGACATCATGGAGTCACTGATTTGATTATGTTAAATTAAACCTACCGTTTTTGAGCCTGGCAGGGAATTTGGTGAACCTGAAAACAGTTCTTTCCCGTCTGCAGTTTGGTTTTGGCCGCTTTCTTAGTCCAGGCCCTGAGTCCCCTGATTTTTTAAGTGATTCAGGGCCTGCTTGCATTTCCAAAGTTTGCAAGCTGCATTTAACCTATCATGACAGAATTATTCTTTCTTTCTTTTTCTTGCTCTTTCTTTCTTGCTTTCTTTCTTGCTTTCTTTCTTTTTCTTACTCTTTCTCTCTCTCCCTCTCCACCGCTCTCCCCCTCCCCCCAACAGAATAGTTTGGATTTGTTTTCGGCTGCAGTTCCTCATGGTTGCAGAGGAGTTTCGCCCACCCACACGGCTATGCAGAAAGTGTGAAAAATGAAATGGTAATAAAATTATTTTATTTTTTACTCTTTGCCAGCAAACTGAGTGCGAGGGCAGGTCGCAGACAGTGCGTCACTGCTGCCAGTGGTTGGCAGCATTGAGGAGTGGCCATTTAATTTTGAAGCGTGCATGTTGGTGTAGCCAGCTACCTTGCTATGACCAAACCGACATGCCCCATTCAAATCTCTCCACCCTGCTGTCTTGGACAGCTGGGTTGGAGAGGTGTCTCAGGCCTACAGTGCCTTTTAGAGCGTAGAGCGAGCCAATCAAGATGCTTCACTCATGCAGCTGAACAGCATGAGAACAGCGTCTGGAAGGGGGAACATCCTTTACGACGCGGATGTTACCCCCCAGTACCTTTACAACGCGTATTTTAGAACGCAAGTCGTAACCACGACTTGCGCTGGAGGACACTAAAGGACAAGGAATAGTAGATTTACTATTCCAACACCTTCCCTACTGTACGTAGGCTGGTGTTGGAATAGTAAATTAAACTATTACTAAGTCCGCACCCCTACAGCGCAAGTCGTGGTAACGACTTGCGTTGTAAAATACGCGTTGTAACGGTATGCGTGGTAATAACACGGGTTGTAACAACGTACATCCTCTGGAAGTACTGCAGAACGAGGACATGCTGGAGAACATCAAGTGGCAGTGTAGGGTAAGTGATTTTTTAAAATGTATTTGTAAAATGTTTTTTTTTGTGCACCACAGATGTGTTTTGCCACCGACTGCCACTGATTTTATTATACCATTCAGGCTAGGTGAGGACCCCGCTAGCTAGTGTGGGATTTTTGATAATAGTTTATTATGTTCTTATTGCGGGAAGAGACTTAAGACTATTGTTCCTAGTTTCTTCTCATCATGGCCATAATAGACAGATTGTGCCCACATCTGCTTCACCAATATTGCCAACTTATTAGGGGTAACCTATTTGTACCTAACAACTACCTGATTTTAACAGAAAGTCATCGGACCACTTTTTCAGTCCTGAATTAATCATTTATTTTTTCAAATTATTAAACCATATCACATTTTAGGAAAGATTCACAAATGTTTGTACATTGCTTACATCAATCAACACTCACTCATATCTAAAATTATTCCTCAATCATACAATCAAGCATACACGCCGCAAAGGAAAAGGAAAAACATGCTATACATCAGTTGTTATAACACAATATTTACAACATTATATCACAAAATAGCACTGGGAAAATTTTTCAAATTAAAGATGTTTTGACTTTTCACAACAATACTCCTAATGCTATGTACAAGTGGGTCTACGCGTTTCGAAATCCCTGGCTGTAAATGGAAATCTCATCAGGACCACGTAGCTGTGAATGAAAAGACAGGCATGTGTCAGTCTGGAAGAGGACCAAACTATGTTACTTAACCACCGAAAGCCACAACTAGTTCCTACCTCTATGTAGTGCTCAAAATTCTGTAGGTGTAGGTTCTGAAATAACAAATGCAACAGCTCGGTATCACCATCACCGTTATCTCCATTAGTTAGCCCTCAAACAACAAACGTTAATTCAAAACAATGTACTCACATTCAGCGTGTCTGTCTCAGGGAATAAATTCTGTGTGAAAAAAGCACGTGTGAATGTAACGTTCAGAGGCACAAATGAGAAAAGGAATCGGACAACGAAGGAATCAGAAAAACGCATGTACTCTTACTTTAAATGGCGTTTTTTCTCTCCAAATCCTAGTTTCAGGAGGTTTTTTGTTGTCGGGGGGGGGGGTTGTTCCCTGTAAAGTGGACAAAGGCAAGCGCTCTTAGGGATCAGGTCGGCGTGGAGCACATGAAGGTGATGTCAAGAGGGGGAAAGGATTGGTACGCAGTCACTACGGCTATCAAGGCCCCCCCCAATTTGTCCCTTTCCCGAACCAACCACAATACCCGCAGTATCACTATAGACCACCACCAATGGGACCAATGGGCCCAATGTATCCACAAGGGGTGCCTGATCAATCAACAATGGTCCCCAACCAACAACAACATTTTTTTTAGAATGGGGCCAGGGACCCAAGAGAGGCAGGAACAGGAGGGGATCGAATGTGACATGGCAACCCTTAGAGGAAACCGACCCGAGGGTCCACACGAGGAGCATGACGGGATCGTTGCCCAACCAAGCATCCACCAGCAGAGGGGGAACCTAGTGATCAACATCACTCCATGGCCTTTAACTGAACTCCAGAATGAAGTTCTTAATAAAGGGCTGGGCTATGTACCAACGAGCAAAACCGATTTCTTCCGCTTGAATACGGAAATACAGCAATTCATTAGAAGTATCAAACTCAAGGCTTTTTTTCAAAATCAGAAAAGTTCCTGAAAGATCAGATACTGGTCTAAGACCAAAATCAACATTTACTCCCCCTGATCATACACTACCGGTGGAGGTATTAGCCTTTGAAAAAGCTCTAATGACAGAATTAAGTAAAATAAGTACAACGACCCAGCAAACTTTCCAGAATATGAGCAAGCTGGAAACAGAGGCTATAAGAGAACTATCACAGAATAGGGACATAACAATCAAACCAGCAGACCAAGGGGGAGCAATAGTCTTGCAGACCTCCACAGCCTACGATCAAGAATGTAGATGTCTCTTGTCTGATGAGAGGAACTATCATATCCTACCTAATGATCCAACTGAACAAATACGGATAAACATAGGAGCGATGGTTGAAGAGGCTCTGGCTCATGACTGGCTCTCTAAGAAAGAGGGAGAGTTTCTAATACAGAAGAATCCTCGCACCCCTTATTTCTACAGCATACCCAAGATTCACAAGAGTCTAACAAAACCACCTGGAACACCTATAGTATCGGGTATCTCATCCATTTTAGAGCCCCTGTCAAAATTTGCAGATGCCTTCCTGAGACCGCTGGTCCAAAGAACAGATACGTATCTGAAAGACACGAAATCTGTACTCCAACTTCTACAAGACCTCCCCTTCAACCCAGACAATCAAATTTTGCTGAGTTTGGACGTGGAGAGTCTGTATACCAGTCTACCTCACCATGAGACCCTACTCATTATCGAGGAGGTATTATACTCCACCCCATGGAGGTATCAGACACCACGTCCGGTTGTCATGGAATGTATTTCCACAGCCCTAACTAAAAACTTCTTTGAATATGAAGGAACCTTGTATTTACAATGCCATGGTACCAGTATGGGCAGTACTTTCGCGCCGAGCCTGGCGGGCCTATATGTACATCATTTGGAAACAACAAAAATTCTGAACCCAGTTAACCCGTTCAAAAACCATATACAACTGTGGAAAATATATATAGACGACGTCTTGGTTATCTGGGAAGGGGGAATTGAGACAGTAGGTCCCTTTCTAGTTTGGCTAAACCAACAGAACGCCTATCTGAAGTTCACCCATACAATGTCTAAAGAAAGCATGGTTTTTCTGGATCTAAACATCTACCATGAGGCAGGTACTCTTAAAACGGAAACACACTTTAAACCTACAGCCAGGAACTGCCTCCTGCGTTTCGACAGTTTCCACCCTCGCCACCTACGTGAGAATTTGCCATATGGGCAGTTTCTCCGCTTGAGGCGAAACTGTAGTGATATCAGCAGATACAAGGCACAAGCACAAGACCTGAAAAAGAAACTGCAGCAAAGACACTATCCTAACAAAGTGATAGATAAGGCCATGAAGAGGGCTAGGAACAATAACAGGGAGGCCCTACTGGAGGATAAGATCATTAAAAATGAAACATTGGAAAGGTCAGTCTGTGTGACCACTTTCAGCGCACAATCGAACATGGTTTTGAAACTTGTGAACAGACACTGAAGAACCCTGACTAGTGGCACACTTAATCTTGAAAAACCTCTGTTTGCCCATAGACGAGGAAAAAGCCTTAAAGACACTCTGGTGCACACCAGACCCCGTCCCGAGACAAACAACCAACCAAGACTACAGGGGATACATGGACAGTACCCCTGCGGAAACTGTAGCAGTTGCCATTTGACCAAAAAGAGTCTTTCACTAACCTTCAGGAACGGGAGCGTGTGGGAACAGAGAAAATTCACAAATTGCAATAGCAAGAATGTGGTATATCTGATCACGTGCCCCTGTGGTTTAGAGTACGTGGGCATGACCACCAGATCAATAAAGGTGAGGATAAATAAACATAAAAGTAATGTGAGATGTCGAAAAACCACCACAAAAATGGCAGCCCATTTTCTAGACAGGCAACACTGCGTTAATGAACTGGCCTGGACGGTCATTGAACAATTGACATCTGAGGTTGGTTTATTTGAAAAAGAGCAACGTTGGGTGTTCCGTCTAGGTACCCATGTGGTCGGACTCAACGATGCTATACCATGGTCCCAACTAACATGATACATCCCTTTTTTCCTGATCTGGCATGGCTTGTTCCCTTGAAGCTTTTATACATTATGCCAAGGTTCGATTGAAAACACCAGTATGCCTAAGTTTCTTTGGAAAACTCCTGATCCCCCAGTAACAACCACTAATTTTTCTTTTACATACTGCTCTGGTAGACAAATGTGTTTTTACCATGCAGAAATTTCATTGATAAATACCCTTATGTGCCTAAGTCTCATTGAAAAGTCCTGATACCCCAACCTTTTGTATCATGCCTAAGTTCCTTTGGAAGCATTATTTTGCCTAATTTTCATTGAAAACTTCTGTCCCCCAACTTTTCGTTTATATAGTGTCCTGGCATACAAATATACTTGGGCTTTGCTCGACATCATTTCGAGCGCAGCGTTTTTCCTCCCGACCATCGCGCATGCCCGAGCGGAACACTTCTCCTTCGCGCATGCGCGCTGCCTTTCTGCGGATGTGAGCATGCGCGAAGAACAAGCTAATACTCCTTACAACTCACCGGATCGGTACACCCATATCTGGGCATTTCCGACCGGTAATTGATTGTTTTTACCGCGCATTTAAACAATTAGGGATGATATATAAGCGCGACTGCCTCCAGGGCCATCACAATCGTCGGAGCAGCGCTGAGGGGCAGAAGGAGAACCGTTTCTTCAGAGACCGTGAGTTATACTATGGGGGCTTTGGGTAACCAGAATTGTCTGGAGGTGTGGAATGGATACTAAAATCTGACTCTCCTCGTACCTACAGATTGCTGATTCCTAGCCAGATGGGATGCCCCAATATATATGCATTTTTTATGCGCAAAAGCTCATGAGGCCAAGTAACCTAAAACAATAAGTAAGATAACCCTTTTACATCCAGGTTATGTTTATCAAATCCATTATCACTTAAGTGTTATGTGTGTGTCTGTTGTTTGTTTATTTGTCATTATTTACAGGAATGGAGGTTCACATTTAATCCTCTATATATACTACATGTATTAGCATATTTTCTTATTTAGATCGTTGCTACCTGCCTGGATATCTATGCCTTCTACAAAGGTAGATATTGATCCAATACTTTGTTTCTCCTCCAGGTCTGAATTCTTTCGCCAACTGGGCGATAGGACTTTTTCACTTATATACATATTAGGCACACTTACACCTAATTTATATATATTTTTGTATAATACACTTTTAAATAAACATTTGATGTGAGTAAGGAGGAAATTTGAGTGCTTTCCCGTCCTGAAGAAGGAGTTGGATACTCCGAAACATGTCCATATCGACGCACTTAAGAGGTAACTGTACATAATTATACAGCTACTACCTCGCCTAGCACTTTTTTAACAATATCAGCCAGGGCTTCATAAAATTTTTGTTCAACCCTTGGCCAGGTATTTTTTAATATCACCCTCACCTCACTACTCACATTTAGTACCTCACACACCACCACACATAGTCAACACTATAAAGTGCTCCCGCGAAATCGTTTGGTCGCAGCACGCCGCATCCCGTAGAGGGGTGCGAAGACCCCAATGATGGTAGAATGACACCAAGGGCCCTTTTGGTGTGTGAGGGGTATTTAAACAACACGAAGTGCTCCCCACCACAGTAGGGACCACTTTTTCAATCCCCAGTGGATTCTACTTTGTTTATTTAGATTGCCTAGGGAGAATGAATCAACTATAGTCTCTCTCTCTCTCCCCCCTTGTTACAAATATATTCTGGAAAAGCCAGGTCTTCAGTTCTTTCCGAAAAGAAAGATGGTGGGCCATTGAACGAAGATGCATAGGAAGGATGTTCCATAATCTAGAGGCATTGTAAGAGAAAGTACGGCCCCCAGAGCAGGCTCTCGTACTTTTAGGCACAGATGCCAGAAACACATTGGCTGCGCTGAAGCATCTTACGGGATGATAGTAAGTAATAAGGGAGTGATTGATTTTGGGACCGATACGATAAAGGATTTTATGAGCTATACATAATGATTTAAATATTATGCGTTCATTTATTGGCTGCTAGTGCAGTGTTTTAAAAGCAGGCTTGGCAGAGTGTGTTTTGGGAATATTGTGTAGCAGCCTGGCTGCACAATGCTGCACAACCTGCAGTTTCCTTGTAATGGATTTTGGGGCACTAAGGTAGAGGGAATTCCCATAGTCCAGGTGGGAAAGAACCAACGCCTGGACCATGACTCTTCGAGCCGGTACTGGAAGAAATGGAAGAATTTTCTAAATCAGTCTCATAATACCAAAGCAGGAGGTTGCTACCTTCACTGCTTGGTGATCACATTTAAGTGATCTATCCTTTGAAGGATTCATAGGCGTAATATGGTGGTTTCGTGGCTTATGTTAAGTGCTGAAGTTTGAACTGCTGTTCACGATCTATTGTTTCCTTCATTGAGGTGTTGTAAGTTTTAGCAACAGCAGTTTGTGCTGTTGAAAGGCTCCAATGTGCATTTTTTAGCTAACCGACTAGCTCACTTCGTTTAGTTCCATCACGTATCACATTGGAATATTCCTTTATTACTCCTTAATGTTTCCTCTGCTCTGGTTTTGCAGTGCCGAGTTTGTATCTTTTTTTGCCCTTTTGGCTGACTTGCTCTTTCAATGATTTAATCTTTGAAACGCTAATTTCAGTGCTTAGACAGGGACACATTAAAGGAACTCTCAGAACATAAAAGTCTTTCATGTGGCATGACTGTATAATGTTTCTAACAATATGGTATGGAAGATCAGAAGCATTGATGCACCCCTTCTCATTAGTCTTTCATGAATTCCTTCTGATCATTAACTAGGTTGTTTTTTTTTTTCAAAAGCCATTTAGAATGCTAGAACACGGGTTGTAATTCACATTTTAGGCCTAGACCTCTGCTTCACATTAGTGAGAGAATCTCGCAACTTTTTCTGTTAGATCCACTTTGAATTTGCTGTTCAGGTCAGTTCTTCTTCTAACGTTAAACCAGTCATTCACCCTTATTACTTAAATTCATGCTGCAAGCCAGTGTGCCTGTACGTTCGTGTAGGAAACTGGGTTTTTGCTAAAGGCAGGCAGTCCTCCTGCTTTTTGACCTGGTATTTGATGCATCTTTGACGGTTCCTGCTAACCAGGTCCCCAATTCCAGTGTTCTTTCCCCAAAACAAGACAACTGGTCATTTGATCCCCAAGTGACCAGTCCTTTAGCAACACTGTACGGCCCTAGTAAGTGGTACCCCTGGCATAGGTACTAAAGAGGGTCCTTAAGAGCTGCAGCATATCTTGTGCCACTCTAAGGGACCCAGTGCCAAACCCATACAGACTGCCACTGCGGGCTGTGTGGCAAGGTGCTCTAAAAAGGGACAACACAACATGACACACACTTGTGTGCCACATCCTCTAACACAGCATGTGATATTTTTAAGACACCCTTACAGCCCTACACTAGAGTTCATTATATTACATGTGTGTACATGTCTACATGAGCAGATATTCCCCTGTGCTGGCCAGCTCATTTACTGCCAGTACAAGTGAACAAAGAAGCCATTTTAAATGCATGTGCTGGACACCGGTCAAAAACGAGATACAAGATGGCTTCACTGAAACTAGAGATGTTTGATATAAAACACCTTGTATGAATAAACCCACACTTATTCCAGTGATGGATTTATTGCTACATGCAAACAGAGGGCACCTTAGAGGTTCCCCCTGAAAAACCTACCAACTACTAGTGGGCTGACTTACTGGTCCTAGCCAGCCTTGATCTCAGGAGCAAAAGCTTGCTGGGGCAGAAGGTTTTTACACCTCCTCCCACAGGATGACCTGCAAATTAGCATTGCAAGTTGTGGAGCTTCAAATAGCCCACTGCCTTTGGTATGTAAATTTGGCTTCCCTCACAGAAGAGGATGCAGACTCCCCCTGCCTCTGCTGTCCAGGGCCCATTTGGCACCTGGACAGGTGGGAAAATTATTTGCCGAGAGGCGTGTTCACCTTCAGGCTTGTCGCACCCCAAAGGTGGGCTACCTGAAATGAATTCGCAAATCAGAAATTGACAATCCTAGTGATGGCAAACTTGGGAACTCTGATAGGGTTATGCTCACTTCCCACAGGAAGTGGCCACATAGGGGCATAGTGCCCCAGGAGTCCATTTGCTACTACCCTACGCACCTCTAACGCCCCATAATCTAGTTTTTAGGGGAGTCCCTGGCACAAGGAAATCAGATCCTGCCGACCTAAAAGACGAAGAAGAACTGCAGAGCCGTGAAAAAAGGAGCAACTGACTTGGCAGCAACCTTACCGGCCTGATCGCTGCTCCAGACAATTGTGCCAAAGACGACTCACTCTGTAAGCTGCTGTGCCTCCAAAAGCCTGGGAGGACTGCCCGGACTTTTGCTAAGACTCAGGAACTCCAGTGGAGCAGCGGAGCCGCTTCCTGCAGGTACCAAAGAAAGAACTGTGAGAACACCAGACATTGTAAAGCTGACACCTGCCAGCACCACTGCACCCGGTGCTCCAAGCCTGAGTTGAAGTGGGCCAACGGTGCCACCGTGGTCCCACAGCCCTCCAGAGAAGAAGCCCACCTTGAGGGTATTCCTCAACTCTGCCTGCAGACTCTTGGTGCAGCCCCCCCTGACTGCAAGTGTCTCAGCTGTAAAAACCAGATGCCTCAAGACATCTCTGCACCCCTCGCCTCTGGCCTGAGTGGAAGTGGACAGAATGTGTTCTTTGGCATCATGAGTCCAGAGTCCCCGTTGGCTCAGCCTGACTGGTTTCCCAGTCCGAACTTGCAGCCTCTTTACAACCAGGCCATTCCCCATCAAAGTGAGTGGGACACCCAACACTGTAAAATACCTCGGCACCCGGACTCCCCAGAGCCTCCCGAGGTGGCCTGTAGGTGTGGCCTTGGACCTTGCCCCATACTCCACTTAAAGCCATAGGATAACATTACCGCTTCAGAAATTACGCTTTAAAAAGGAATAACTCGAAACGTACTTACCTGATTTTAATGATCTTGGTGCCAATAATTCTATAAAGATAAGTTATTTTTATAATTGGGTCATGTGCATCATTTATTGACTGTATGTGTATTGCAGAGGTGTAACACTCCCCTCGGATAAGTCTAAAGCACCTTGATCAAACGACCCCCTAGAAGACCACCTTGGGATTGCTAGAGCAAGCCCCTGTCCACTTATAGGGGATACCTGTACTCTTTGCATAGTATACCTCTTTTTCTATACTATATAAAGAGCCAGCTTCATACAGTTCTCTCATATGCCGATCCCATCCTATTTAATACCTGCTACATTTTAAGCTGACATTTGCATTTGTCTTATTGTAGTCCGGAACCAGCAATCAGAAGTTTCCAAATGCCTGTGGTGCAAGGCTGAACAGGATTAATAAAGCAGTTCATTTTTACAAAGGTCGGGACTAGTGTTATGTCCATAGACTATCTAACAATAACCGTTTAGATTTACTGACTGGCTAAAGCGGGCTGCTACTGCAGAAAATTATAATCCCTTTGGTCGTGACACAGAGCTCATTCAAGCTGTAAGCACACCAGTATAGAAGGCACAGGCTGCTTTTCGCTGTCAATGGAAGTAGTAGTTCCTTTTAGCCAAGAGCAGGCTCAGGAGTATCTTTTTCCCTACTCCATGCTTTCCTTGTCCTGGCTCAACTCGTGAACCATCAGATAACACACAATACTTGGAACACAGTTGGACGTTGGCGGATTTAGCAAGCAAAAAGAGTGAGGTTTTGTTAAGAAGACACCGCCTACCTAATTCTCATATTTTTTTTATATTCTAACATGGATGAGCTCTTTGCAGAATGTTTCCTGGTAACCATAACATTTATAAGCAACTAGATTCCAAATCTGGTATGCCGCAGCAAATGCGTCCTTCAAAGAAAATTCAACCTTTATCTTGAGTGTTGATAATGTCCTTTGTAGGATTTCTTCCTGTGGACCTCTGCGAGTAGGACCAAATGTTTCCCTTGTCTGCTGTTGAAGAAGCCCAATTAAACCCCTCACAGAGCAGACAGTTGTCTAATCTCTCCCCCACAGGTTTACTGAAGAATTGACTTGTCATCTTTAGTGCTCCATGTTTTTCATGCTTAGCAAATATGATGATAGCTTATAATGTTTTGGGGGTATTCTAATATTAAATAAAGATTGAAAATCAAATGAAAGATGCAAGGAATACATCTACCACAATGCAACCGGGCAACATGCAAGGCAGCATTATTAAAGGTACATACCTCTAAAAAGTACTTTCCTTCTTTGAGTGCTACCCAGTCTTTGCGTATAATTACAGAATGCTGCCCATGTCACGTGTAGGACACTGACAAGTGATCAGAGGAGAATGAGAATAAGCTGAAAAGGCGCTGCTTTTGGTGGGACATCATACCTCTTTCAGATATTTACTATCCTACACCTAGTCTTATATATTTGCCTACATAGGAATTTATGAATCATACATTTATAATAAAAAAAGTTCCCTTGTGTGCTTTAAGGAAAAGAAAAAAAAGAGAACCAGCGGGAAGAATTGGTCCCCTGCCACTTTCTTCACAAAGAGAGAGCCTGTTCTCCACCAAACTGAAGGAGCAAGCCTCTCGGTCAAATGCTGTGGTCCGTAGGAACCAGTCAGGGTCTTCTGTGGAACTGAGCAGGGTCTGATATAGAAAAAGGCTATTGCACTCCAGCCTGGTTAAGTATTTGTCTCCTATATGTTAAAGCCGTCAGTCAGACTGAAGCATTGTGTGCCATTCTTATTTAATGTCACTGCATGGAAAATGTTGACTCAAGCTTGAGAGATTGTAGGCTGTTGGTGAAGGATTAAGTAGCATTGTTTCTTTGTGGCTGAGGCTTTACTTACATTAAGAGAACAAACATGGGGTGCAGCCATCTCCGCTTCAAGTGCACCTTAAATACATATTGCTCTTTTTGGATGCATTGTGCTGCACTCGCTGTGACCGCAGCAAGAAGCCACGAGTGGAGAGAAAATCTTGCTAAGTTGTGTCCATTGAGTAAAAAAATGGACTTTCCATCAGTTGCTAACCACGAACCCCTGTTTATATTAACAGCCTTTGACTAGAAAAACCCTAGTAAGTGGTACCTCCACGGTTTAATGGACAGAGTGAGCCCCCAATGGAAAGTGCTGAAGGTGCACCCATCTGGTGGGGGCAGGGCGAGCGAGGCAGCTGTTTTGAGACCTAATGGCTGTTAACACCTGCTGCTCGGTAAGATCTTGTGACCTACCATAGCTTTGTAATAGAGTGAGATATCAGAAGTGATCATCACTGGAGAGGCAATGTCATTCATTACCTAGCAGATGAAGCTCAATTGTTTTTTTACAGTTAGAAGTGGGCCTCGATCATATGTTTGAATTGCTACATATCATATGTGTGAGTATATTTCAGTTGCTGGAGCATGTGTGTTCTAGGTTTACAGTGAGTTTTTTATGGGTTATCAAACTTAGAAAATAAAAGCATCAACAGCACAAAGTTTTCACAGGGTAAATGTAAATAGGTGGGACTGAATCCGTTCCCCTCCCTCTACCAACCGAAATGCTTTCTCTGTGGCTCACATGTGGTCTGGGATTTCCTGGGGCACGCTGTCTCCTCAGACACCACCCTCCCGCCTCCATGCATTGGTTTAGGAGAGGCAGACACCATGACCTATTGAGCCTTGACGGATTTCCCCGTTCCCTGACATCTCTTTTGGAGACTATACATTTCAATGTTGCTAGAGTTATCTTGTTAGGTCTGTATCTTTCATCACCCCCAATGAGAGGAGTTTTGGTCCATTACACTGGATGTTTCCTCTCCCACTTCACACAGAATTTCTGTCTCTCTCTGGAGGACCAGAGGGCGTGGACAAAGTTCCTTCCACGGCTTAATATTTAAAGCACTCCACCGCCTTGGACAGCTCATCATGTATAGTCTTTTCTTAAAATAGCAGGCTATATGCAGTAGCTTAAGTAGCATCAGACTGTAATTGGCGCAGATCGTGATCTCTCAATGTGCCTTTCTAGTCAGTATTCTGTAAGACTCACAAGCCCCTTTCCCATTAGCCTCTGAGTCTGTGCAAGCCCTCTTGGTTGTTTTCTAGTGATGTTTTATAAATCTGAGGCACCGCCCCGTAATAGAGTTAATTTGAAACGATCCTATTTTCCAAAAGCACTGATTCAGAAACATCAAGCCAGAATCTGTCCCTTGAGTGTGCCGAGCATGCCTAATTCCCTGATATGTAAATTATTGTGTTAAATGCAGGCCAAAATCTTCCTGAACGCAGGGGAAGCGGTTTATACCATCTACTCGTAAGATATCTTTCAACGCGGATTTTCCAATAAGAGACCATTTTCAGTCTTTTAATGTGGGATTTCACATGACTACGTTTCCCAACCCATAGAGTGTTTCTATGGCGCTTTGTAATTCCCCGGCATTGTGCCTGTGGTGTCACCCTCCATATTGTTGTTACCAATGTTTACATTGCTAGGCACTGTTTTTTAAGTATTGTGCAAATCGACGTGTAATTGGTGAACTAAACATTTGTTGTTGGTTTAATTTGTGCAAGACTGCGGCTTTTGTGAATTGGTTTAGTTTCTGCTCTACCGTGTTTCATTTCGAGATACCCTTGCCTGGCTTGAGCTAATGGTGAATGCTGTGTGCCTTATTTCTGTTTATATTGCATGATTCTGTAGTAGGGGATCTCTGTGTATAGTCATAATCTAGTGAATAGTCCCGCCCATGTGCGTGGACCCCGGAGCAATCAAAAATAATCTCTTACAGTGTCGAAAAATGCAGAACTGCACAGACACTTAAGAGAGAATTTAAAGACAGATAATGCAGCCTAATAAGGCTACACTGTCCAGTACTTCAACTAGAAATTCCACCACAAAAATCCACAAAACAGCAAAGCCTGTACAGATTTCCCTTGCTTTACAGCAAAATCCCTCAGGAATGATAGAGAGAAGAACCTGGACAGACAAGCTCCATAGGCTGCCATTATGTGGCTCAGAACAGGATACCGTGCCTTTAAGAGAACTTTCCAGAACTTCACAGTATCCCAGAATGCCCTGCAGGTCCCAGTTACTTTCAGTTCTTTTTTCCGGCTCCTGCAAGCAGGACCCTGGAGCATTGAGCTCTCCCTTTTCAAGGGTTTTTGTTGGTGTTTTTTCACTAAATTCGATTCTGTGTACTCTTAAAGTACTTTGGTGACTTTCTTCTTGGTTTTTGCACCCTTTTTGTTGTCCATAATGCCTGCATTATTTGACAAATGCCCGGAGTGCTCCAGGAAGAAGGCCAAGTCAGATCCCCATGAGGTGTGTATCCTCTGCCTTCCCTCTTCCCACATCCCAGAGGAGTGTGAGATCTGTCAAGGCTTCTCTGGCAGGACCCTGAAGGACAGAATGAAGATCAGGCTTCAGGGCCTCGAGGAAAGGAGGCTGAAGGCGCAAGGTGGGTCTGGAGGGGCTTCATCTGCCCATGCTGAGGCCTCTGGGGGGCTCCCCAGGGGCAGGAAGTCCAGCAAACTTCCACATTCTCCGTCTGGATCAGTAGCTCTGACCACGACGTCGAGAGGGAGGTCCACAGCCAGTTCCCGGTCTCCCCAGGGCTCTGGGTCAAGAAAACGTCGCCCGTCGACGTCGGAGCGTTCACAGGCCGCCGTCGAACCCAGTGACGATTTCATCGTCGTCGCCTTCGGCGTCGACGTCGAGGGAACGGCGTCGGCGGGCCTGGCGTCGGCGCTCGTCGTCGAGGTGACACCGCCGTTCGCCGTCGACGTACAGGACATCGTCGTCGTCGAGGGGATCCTCGTCGTCGAGGCCGCCGTCGAAGCGGAAGAGGTCGCCGTCGAAGCGGAGGAGCTCTCCGGTGAAGAAGAAGTCGACGTCGAAGCGGTCGAGGTCGCCGTCGAGGCGGTCGAAGAGATCGCCGTCGAGGCGGTCGAAGGGGTCGCCGTCGAGGCGGTCGAGGTCGCCGTCGAGGCGCAGCAGATCACCGTCGAGACATAAAGGATCGTCGTCGAGATGGTCGGGCTCGACGTCGAGGCGTGGTAGACGTTCGACGCCGAAGCATAGAAGGAGGTCGACACCGAAGGGGCGCTCGACGTCGAGGAAACCTCGTTCGACGCCTGGTCACCGTTCTTCGGCGTCTAGGGGTCGTGCTGACAGGCCTAGGACTGTGGGGGGATCCCCTCAGTCTGGTAAGGATGGCGGGTCACCGGGATCGGTGTGCTCAGGGGTGTATACCCCGAAGAAGGCTGTTCCACCTCCTCCTCCGTTACCTAGAGGTCTTCCTCCGAGGGCTCCAACCCCTCCTCCGTTGCCTCCGCTGCCTCCGCTTCCAACAGGACCGAGGACCCCTGTGCCACGGTCGGTCTCCTTGCCCAGGCTTCCGACCCCTCCCAAGAAGACTCCTAGGGCTAAGGAACCTCCCAAACCCAAGACGTCCGCTCCGGGGAAACCGGCAGAACGTCCCAGACCTAGGAGGTCAAGGTCGCGCTCCAGACGGAGAGATAGGTCGAGGAGCAGACACAGGTCCTCCACCAGATCTAGACATCGCCACAGGAGGCATAGGTCCAGGTCCCGTACAGCGTCATCTAGGACCCGTTCCTATTCACCTACTCTATCGGATTCTCCGGAGACTAGGGTGTCTCCGATCGACGACATTGGCACGTTCCAGGAGGTGCTCCTGAGGGGGGCTGCGAAGATGGGTATCACGGTGACTGCTCCTACACCTACGACGTCCGTGATATTCGAGACGCTTCACAAGAAGCACCTGTCTCGCCCTCGTCTTCCGTTGGTCCCTGGACTGGTCGAACCGGCAGAAGCGCTGTTCCTTACACCGGCAGTGGTGAAGGCTGCTCCTTCAAGACTCCTGAAGAAGTACCGTGCTCCTGACTCGGACCCGGCCTTCCTGCGTGTGGACCCGGTGCCCGACTCGGTGATAGTGACGGCGGCCAGGAAGCTGCATTCTACCTCCCCGTCCTCCACAGTGCCACCGGATAAAGAGAGCCGCTGGATTGATTCGGCTGGTCGGAAAGCCTTTGGGACTTCTTCCACCACGATGAAAGCCTCCAGCGATTCGGCTTTGTTGGGGCGGTACAACCGTGCGCTGTGGGACTCCGTGGAACAATTCACGGACCTGGTTCCGCGCGACAGGAAGGAGGACTTCCTGGAAATTGTCTCGGAAGGGATGCTGGTTTCCAACCAGGCTATCAGTGCCGCTGCGGACATAGCGCTGTTGGCCGCTCATGGTTACTGTCACGGGGTCAACCAGCGCCGCCATGCTTGGCTCAGGCTTACGTCACTCAAGCCTGAGGCGCAACAGCGGGTGGCCAATCTGCCATTTTCCGGTGAAACACTCTTCGGGAAACATGCCGATGACGAAATGGCCAGGATGAAGGCCGAGGCTGAAACCCTGACGGCTGTGGGTCTGGAGAAACCCAAAGACAAAAAGCCCTACTGCCAGTTCCAACGGCAGTTTGGCTCGCAGGGGAAAGGAAGAGGACAGTCTTCTGGGCAACAGCAGCAGCAACAACAGCAGCAGTTCCGCCGACCCTTCCAAAATCGTCAGAGGGGTAGAGGTGGTCAGCAGTCCTCTACCGCGAACAAGGGCCCGGCCGGGTCTCGACCCTGAGCGGTTACTTCCCCTTCATCCGTTACCCGCTCCGGTGGGGGGAAGCGTTCAATTTTTTCTGGCAGAGTGGAGAAAAATTACTCAGGACAAGTGGGTGCTGAATATTGTTTGCAATGGATACAGTCTTCGGTTCACCAGCCCGCCTCCATCGATTCCTCCGGTCAGCTCGCAGTATCAGCTGCGCGAGCTCCAGGCGGAGGCCAATATCCTGTTAAGGAAAAGGGCGATAGAGGATGTACCTCTGTCTCAAAGAGGAAGAGGTCTGTACTCCCGGTTCTTTCTGGTCCGCAAGAAGGACAAGAACGAGTTCAGGCCCATTCTGGACTTGCGACAGGCAAACAAGTGGATTCGCAGAGAAAAGTTTCGCATGCTGTCGTTGCATCAGATTTATCCTCAGCTGCAACAGGGGGACTGGCTTTGCGCCATAGACCTACAGGATGCATACTTCCATGTGCCCATTGCACACAAACACAGGAAGTTCCTGCGATTTCAAGTCGGCACCAATCACTATCAGTACACGATACTTCCGTTCGGGTTGAAGTCTGCCCCCAGGACGTTCTCGAAGTGCATGGCAGTGGTAGCGGCACACCTACGGAAGAACAAGGTGTTTGTCTACCCGTACCTGGACGATTGGTTGATCAAGGCCTCCTCCTTCTCGGAAGCTCAAGCACACTTCCAGAAGACGTGCGTTCTATTGAACAAGCTGGGGTTGCACATCAACATGTCCAAGTCTGTCCCGACTCCGGTCCAGTGCATCCAGTACTTGGGAGCCTCCATCAATACGCTGTCAGCAAGCGTGTCTCCTTCGGAAGAGCGACGTTTATCACTCCTTCGGAAGGCTCGGGCTCTCATGTCCACTCCATCTACGACAGTGAGGACGGTGTCTTCTCTACTGGGATCGATGGCCTCTTGTATCTTCCTGACACCACATGCGCGGCTGCACATGAGACCGCTGCAAGAGTGCTTAGAGGATCAGTGGAACCAGAGGAGAGGATCTTGGGACGACAGAATACGACTGTCTCTACATGCTCTCCAGTCTCTGAAGTGGTGGTGTTCAGCGGAGAATCTCCTCAGAGGGGTTCCCTTCCACAAGGACATTCCCACTCAGACTATCGTGACGGATGCTTCTCTCCAGGGCTGGGGAGCGCACTCCGGAGACCTACAGATTCAGGGGACGTGGTCCTCGACGGAGTCCACGTACCACATCAATTTCCTGGAACTCAGAGCTGTTCACTTGGCACTGAAGGCCTTTCATCCGTCCTTTCAGACCAACTCTCTGCTTGTACAGACGGACAACACGACAACGATGTATTACCTCAACAAGCAGGGGGGCTCGAGATCCCACACTGTTGCAGGAGGCGCAGGCGATCTGGCACTGGCTTCTGGCCCGACGACTGTCGATAACGGCCACCCATCTGCCAGGTGTGCAGAATGTTCAGGCAGACGAACTGAGCAGACTGATTCAGGAAAACCACGAATGGGTCATAAACGATGAAGTACTAGGAGAAGTCTTCGCAAGGTGGGGAACTCCAGACGTAGATCTGTTCGCCACTGCCGAAAACAGCAAATGCTGAGACTTCGCCTCCAGGTACTACCAGCCGGGGACGCTGGGGAACGCGTTATGGATCACCTGGTCGAACGGCTTTCTGTACGCTTTTCCGCCCATTCCCCTGATCCCGACGGTTCTCATCAAGCTGTCCCAATCCAGGGCGAGGATGATTCTGATTGCCCCGGAATGGCCCAGACAGTGGTGGTTCACGGACCTGCTTCACCGGTCTCTCCTTCCTCACATGAAGCTGCCGTGCAGGCCGGACCTTCTCACGAAGTTCGGGGGGCGGATGGTGCACCCCAACCTCTCGTCTTTGAGTTTGGCGGCATGGCTCCTGAAATAGTGCAATATGGCCATCTGAATCTCCCAGAGGATTGTATGGACATACTGAAGGAGGCTAAGCGACCTTCCACTAGGACTTCCTATGCTTACAAGTGGAAGAGGTTTTGCATCTGGTGCAAGACTAAGAACTATGACCCTACGACATGCAAGGAGGATGTCATTCTTCCATATCTGCTACATCTGGCGCAGTCTGGCCTTAATGTCCATTCCATTAAGGTTCATCTGGCTGCTTTGACTGCCTACAGGAAATGCCCTTCACAGACTTCCTTCTTCCAGATCCCTGTGATCAAAGATTTTCTGGAAGGCTTGAAGAAAGTGTTCCCTCCTGTCAGGCCTCCTTCGCCTTCATGGGACTTGAATGTGGTGCTGTCCAGGTTGATGAAGGAGCCTTTTGAACCTATTCATAAGGCTTCGTTGCAGCACCTGTCCTGGAAGGCGGCGTTCCTCATGGCCATTACATCGGCCCGCAGGGTGAGTGAAATTCAGGCGTTGTGTTGCCAAGAACCTTATACTGTATTTTATGCTGCTAAGGTTGTTATGCGTACTCACCCTAAGTTTCTTCCCAAGGTTATTTCTGATTTTCATATCAACCAGACTATAACTTTACCTACGTTTTTTCAGAATCCTTCCTCTCCAGCGGAAAGGTCTTTGCATTACCTGGATGTTAGGAGGGTGCTGAAATTTTATCTGGATAAAACCAAAGATATTCGTAGGTCAGACCAATTGTTCATCAACTATGGGTCAGTCAGGACAGGTCTTGCTACCGCTAAGCAGTCCATCTCGCGGTGGATTGTGTCCTGCATACAATTGTGTTACTACAAAGCTAATAAGACCTTAGGGGGCAAACCTAAGGCTCATTCCACCAGGGGCAAAGCTGCCACGACAGCTATGCTTCGTAATGTTCCCATTGCAGAGATCTGCAAGGCGGCCACTTGGAAGTCGGTCCATACCTTTGCTAAGCATTACTGCCTGGACGCTGATGCCAGGGCAGACGCTCAGGTTGGGCAGGCTTCGCTGCGGACTCTGTTCGCACAATAGTGGCGTTATTTCTTCTTTCTCCACCGCCGCTTGGTGTGGGGATGGGCTTGCCATTCTATTCACTAGATTATGACTATACACAGAGATCCCCTACTACAGAAGGAGTAGTTTCTGTCCTGTAACGCCAGTTCTGTAGTAGGGGTATCTCTGTTATAGTCATAAGCGCCCGCCCTCCTCCCCGGTGGAGAGAGATATTCATGTAAGGAATGCTACAGGTCTGGCGTGTTACGCCTTCAAAAAGAACTGAAAGTAACTGGGACCTGCAGGGCATTCTGGGATACTGTGAAGTTCTGGAAAGTTCTCTTAAAGGCACAGTATCCTGTTCTGAGCCACATAATGGCAGCCTATGGGGCTTGTCTGTCCAGGTTCTTCTCTCTATCATTCCTGAGGGATTTTGCTGTAAAGCAAGGGAAATCTGTACAGGCTTTGCTGTTTTGTGGATTTTTGTGGTGGAATTTCTAGTTGAAGTACTGGACAGTGTAGCCTTATTAGGCTGCATTATCTGTCTTTAAATTCTCTCTTAAGTGTCTGTGCAGTTCTGCATTTTTCGACACTGTAAGAGATTATTTTTGATTGCTCCGGGGTCCACGCACATGGGCGGGACTATTCACTAGATTATGACTATAACAGAGATACCCCTACTACAGAACTGGAGTTACAGGACAGAAACTACTCCTTCTGTATATGTAGGGGAGCATAGTTGAAAGACACCTGCTAGTGGTTTCATTGTAGGGTACCCTTGTGTGTGAGAAGGGTTGGAAGATAACTGTGACTCTTTTAATTCCATGATTTCCAATTTATTGGGGAGCAAGGTTAAAAGATAGAAGGGAACGTGGGGAATTCTGGGTTATTTTTTTTGCTTTGTGATTCAAAGGATATGTTTATTTAATCTACAGGTTCCAGGTACAGGTAGTAGCATTTACTAGGGACTTATGAGTAAATTAAATGTGCCAATTAGGTGCAAGTCAACTTTACTATTTTTTAAGAAAAGAGCACAATCATTTTAGCACAAAAACGAGTTCATCAAAGTAAGGGATTTAGGGCAAAACATCTGGTGGAACACCATGCCAAGGAAGTCCGGTATCACACATACTCTGCCCTGTGCAACCTCTTGGTGATCAACTCCCAGATAACAGAATCAAAATTCACCTATATCCTGATGATACACAACTATACTGGAAAGTCTCTTCCGCTCTGGATTTGCGATGCTTCATCCAGATCTGGATGTACAGTGCCTACCTGAAGCTCAACCCCACTAAAACCGAATTCCTATTTCTTATCAAGAACAACAACCAAGAAATAGCACAAGCCAGACTCAATGATCTGAACCTTGATGGCATTGAACCCCAATTTTTACTGAATGCCAAGTTACTTGGATTCACCCTGGACACCAACCTCGCCATCAGGGAACTCTTTGCCTAAAAAAACAAATACATCCTGGTGCCAGCTCTCTGCTAAGGAAAGTGTAATCATTTCTTTCAGAAAGTGACTTCAGAACTGCAGTTCAGGCCCTCCTACTCCTGCATCTAGATGGATGTAATCACCTGCTACATGGCCTCCCAGACACAAAATGGGCCACATTTAAGGCATCCTACAGATTACAGCATCTCTCTTCCAAAACCTGAAGAAATAGTAATATAACCCCCATCCAGGACTGCTGTACCTTGCATCCAGCATTTCCCCGGGAGGCTGGAAGGGTGGGGGCTGGTTTTGCAGCAGTGTTGCAATATTGCCACCAGTAACGTAAGCAGCAAGCAAGCGTTTCCAACCTCCAGCGGCCAGGCAGGGGCTGATCTGAGAAAATAGCCATGGCTGCTTTGGCTTCCAAGTCTGGCCCTGCCCCCATCTTGATGGAACTCTATTGGCTTCTCCTGCCAGCCTGTACCATCTTCAAAATCAGCTACATCATTTACTAAGCCATCACAACCCACGCCCCTACTTACCTTTAAGACCAGCACAACAGCTCTGGTGGCCCTCGACCTAACCACAACCAGGGCACCATCAGACTGGAGAAAATGATAAAAAAACAAGACAGGAGCCCTTTTCCATATATGCACTCAGGACCTGAAACAACATACCCACTTCCATTAAAACACCCCCAACACTGATTCAATTTAGGAAAGAGTTGAAGAAGCCTGTCTTTAACCGCATGCGTGCGGGCGGAATTCCGCTCGTACGCTGAGATTTTTCAAAGCGCACTTTACGTGACGAGCTGGGCTCGTCATCAGCGTAGCAGGAGGCTACCTCATGACGAGCCCAGCTCGTCATCAGCGTCGAAGGGGTTAAAGAATACTATCACATTGCAGTAACAGTATACGTCTTTTCCTAGAATGGAATTACTTCTCTATCACTTGTTAACTGTACGTATGACTTTGACCCTATGGAGTGCTTCTGTTCCCTTTGGGTAGGCTTGCACTATACAAATACCACACACATGCATTTGTACATACTGTCAGTGCAGCTGGTTCTGTAGACTGCAGTGACAGAGGAACAGTTTTAATGGTGGGCTGAAGCCCGGGGCAATGACGAAACGGGTTGGGTCAGACTGAGCTTTGAAACCGAAAACAACAAAAATATTATCTTTGTGCTGGTGTGATGACTGAAGTCACAGGCTTTCGCCTCAGTACTACATCAGTAGCTCCACTTTTCATATCCAGTTTGCAAAAAAAATAGTCTGTACTCCATCCGGGAACATCAACATTGGCGATCCCATGTGGAAAATCCATTAAAAAATCCATGATAACATTGAAAATCGAATTATTTTTCCAGGATTCCAAAAAGGCAGATGGACAGGCCTATTGCCAAGCGTTTTCACTTCTATCTAGGACTCCCCAGAACCAAGGGTCTAAATGCCTGAGTTTACGGTAGCTCAATGTTTGTCTGAACAGCAGCTGTTTGCAAGCTTGATCGACTGGCCTGCAGGCATTGGTTGGGTTTTTCGCTGTACAAATAGAGACTTTATACCAGTACTCTTGATCAGTTGTCCCGCCCTTTGAGGCAAACGTACAAAGTCTATCAGCAATGTACAATTCAGTCCATTCAAATTAGTTCTGAGTCATTCTATCACCATTTGAAAGTCAGTCTTTGGATTAATGCGTGGTAGGTGCAGGCCGCCATATTTGCAATGCAGCCTGCCATTTTGTGCATGGGAAATAAAAATGCAGGACTAGCAGTTTGAGGACCAGCCCTTGCTGGTGGACAGTAATGTTTCTTTTATGTGGTGTGGTTTATTCATGGTGCTCATTGGTGAGCTTTTTGTAGCTCACCATGAGCTACTTGTTAAGGCATTTCTGTGTTATTTTTTGTTCTGCTTATTTTTGGTCATGTGTTTTTGAAGTTACCCCCTGTGGGTATTAATTTTGATTTTGAGTGGTAAATTGAGAATGTATATTTTGCCTGCTCTTTCTATTGGGACCACTTTGTTGAAGGCTCACACAGATGGGTCACTTTTTGTTGATAAACCTTAAGACCTGAAGTATTTGATGAGCCGCCAACTGCTATTAGAGTGAAAGCACCCGGCTAAGGATATCAACTAAATCAAGTTTAGTTTGTATTGTGTAGTAGATAAAATGCTTTTATTGATGTAATTACAGGCCTATATACATACAGACCTTGACTACTTAAAACATCATGGTTTATCTGTCTACCAAACTGAGAAATGACATTCAACATGTATCTCTTCACCCTGGTGGGCTTGTGATCCTGTTTGCAGGGTTGCAGTATGTAGCTGGGAGTCACAAAACACACAGCAGACAAAAGTTAGTCTTATTGAACCAGGCACAGGGGGGATTGGGAATGTGCAAAGGTCGCAATGTGCATCTGTTGCTTCGAGTCCTTGTATCAGTAGACTGCTCTGGAACACACGTTGGGAGGATTACCATAAGACAGAACATCTGTTGCTGACCGATTTTTTTCAGAAGCTTGTTGCAAGAATCTGCAATAATATGAATTCCTGCAAAGAACACTTCATGCCTAGCACCCAAGAAGAGTGGATCTAAAAAGCCTGTCACGTTGAGTATTTTTAGGTTGAGCCTGGGCAGCGCATGCGCTGCTCTGCAAGGCATTGAGTATGGGCTTAAAGCTCCGCCCACTCTTCGCCCAGACTTATCATTGGCTTGTGTCATTGTCCTTCCTAAATGCTGGCTTCTGATTCGTTAATAAGCTTGTTAGTCCCTCCTTAGTACCGCCTTGTCTTCATTTGTCCATGAGGACTGGCCCTTTTACTTCTGTTGTTACAGGTATGTCTTATTTAGTCTGTAAGCACTATTTTCTTCAATGAGTTTCTCGTACTGCTGGCACGACATTCTTTCCTGCAACATTCGCACTTTCACTTTCCAAGCTGGCCGGGACAATGGCGGCCACTTGTTTAAAATGATACAGGTCTCACTTTTACAAGAGTTTGAGCTATTGGCATTGTAAAAGATGATGCCTTTTGTTTATGTGTTAATTATCAAAACAGAAATAAAAGACATTGCCATTTGCAATGGCAATAGCTTAAACTCAAGCAAATGCGAGACCTATTGCATTGCAAATTTTTGTTTATAGTCTGTGCTGCCAGACTTATGAGACAAAGCCATTTTCTTGAGGGCAACCAGTCTGATTCAGAATGTTGTGCAGGGCTGAGCCACTTGTGTCTTTTCCTGCTTGCATCAAGCAGGCCGTGTCTTTCTTGCAGAATGCAAACTGGTTCGTTTGGATTCCATAACAAGATGGGGCTTTTTACGATGAGCCCAAAGTGGCATTCTGATACCATTAACTGCACATGAAACTTTGATATTCGTCTCAAAACGAGAACACTTAGAATTTTTACATGTACATCGCAAGCCAGTGACTTGTGTCTGTCTCAGAATTGCACTTAAGTGCTCTCAATTTTTGAAGGTCCTGATGTGAGTATCTCAGCCAGGCTATATTGTTTCCCTTTTCTACTCTTGGATGTGTAGTTCTTTTTATCTCCTCATAAACGTAGGACTACAAATCCCAAAATGCAAAAAAAAATGTAGATTAGTTGATACATGGGCTTGGAAACTGGAGACGTCTGCTCCTGTGCATTTTACAGTTGAAACAGAACCTTAATTCATTTGCTGTAGAAAAGGGTTATGTTCTTTTGAACAACTAACCCAAGGCTGGGCCTCAGTAAACCATGTTAATGTTTCTGCTCTTTACAGAGGTTCTATCATTTCCAACTATTTTCGAGACTTAAGTTGACGGAAATCTTGTGGAATTTGGTAATTTCTCACTACAGTGTAGCTGTTTTCCTAAAAATCTAGGTATATAGTTCTGTGATTTCCCAACCAAATGCTTTGGGGATTTAAACAAATTGCAGACCTACGTAATTTAGCGCTCCTTCCCCTTGCTATGTCTCTCCTTCAGTGGTTTGCTACAAGGATGTCAAGAAGACAAAACTGGACGCTTTATTTACTACCCCAGTGGTACACCTCGTTTGCAGCACAGCTCTTATTTGGATGGGAGATGGTGTGGCAACAGGTCAACCCCCTTTGGCCTTGTGTTCATCCTAATAGGGTGGCAATAACTTCAAAGTTGCATTTCTTGAGGGGTCCCGGATGGAGACTGTACTCCAACTCTGTGTCCTTCTTCCATCCCACTTGTGCCCCACCACCACAGTTACCAAACATTCCAGGAGACGACAGACAAAAAAAAGACACTGCCCCATGCCACACACATCACATTAATATGTCCAGCTACCTTTCACTGCAAAGCCCTGTTGTTGCGTTAAATATTTGAACTTTGAACTGACTTTGTGTGTGTATGATGTTTGTGTATATATTTTAACTTTTTTTATATAAAGAAATATCTTATTATGATATCTCTATGGGCAACCCCACACCTTCAGGTCCAGCCAATCAGAATGCTTTATTTTGTTATTTTCCTGTGCCTCCTAATATTGCCAGATATCGCTCTTTTTAAACTTTCATTTCTCATAAATTGCTGTCCACATTTACACCAAATCACAAAAAAGCACACTTTCGAGTAAAGGTCTAGCTTCCTGCTACATTTTCGGTAATTCTGGTCTCACTTAAAGGCCCCTTCACCTTGCACAACATAATCTACATCTCAACAAACTGGCCATGCTTCAGAAAGTCTAATCAGAGGCCCCTTTTCAATAAAATCATTATTGAATTTGTAAAGGGAACCCAATCACCATCCTCCTCGCCTCTCTGGATCTCAACCCTCCAGCCACAGTCTGGGGAAGCTATCCTCACCCTCCATCTTGTACCATACCAAACCAGACGTATCCAAATGGATCACACTGTGCATTTATAATTCTGTAAACCAAACTTGAAGGCGAACATCTGAATTTTCAATGTTTGTATGCATTACCTATATATATTTCTTGTATTGCTGTAATCTTGAGATTACTGCTTTGTTTGGGCACAGCCTAAAGCTCTACATATGCTTCCTGCCATTACTTTTCTCTTCGAACCCTTGAGCTCATCAGCTGACCTAGCTAGAGTGGTGGTCTAGCAGTAACCTAGAAGCAGAAAGATGATTTGCCTAATTGTAGCGCCCATCAAAAACACCTAATGTAGCACTTCTTCACATGTGAATAATGTAGTTTCTTTGTCCAGTCGTTTCATCAAATTGCATGGTATCTCAAAATAAATCCTCTTTATCCCTAAAATGCCACATTAAAAACTGACCTTTACTTAAAACGTCTTATTGTTGCCTCTCCTTTTTTCCTTCAAAGTGCCCTGTCCTTCCCTTCTGTCCTCTGTATCCATCTGCTCTCTGACTACAACCGACTGAAAAGATTTGAAAGATCACATACTCTTCCCCCACTGAAAGCCATATCCTTGCAACCTATCAATATCTAACTTCCTCTAGCTTATCTTTTAATTCCACCAAGTATGTGTCACACACACCTACCCACTTCCCCAATGATCCCAAATAAACCCTATTATTTTAATCTACCATAAAGGAACTAGAACAAATGCATGGAATGGTTTGCTTGAGTCCACAAGACTAATCCCAATAGGCAATAACTACTGCACTATCAACTAACCTTGAGTTCTAGAGCAGTGTGGAGCCCAGTGTAAAGCGATTCAACACCTTGTCGGGGGTAATAAGCGCTATTTAAATACAATTTCACTAACTACTCAATGGCGACTCTCACTGTGATATATATATATATTTTCACTACAAAACAAAGGTTAAAGTAAGATTATAGTTAGGTGAATTTGTCATAACAGCATTAACTTTTTGAAGAAAACAAAAACACCCAAAATTCACCAGTTCTAGGTAGCAGCACTAACTGCAGTGCTTAATTTAAGCTGGTGGTTTCCAGTGCTCGGCACCCCTACTCAAAGGTCAGCACCAGCTTTAGTGAAAGTCGATCACATGGTGCCGCTGTCAGTCTAATTTGAGGTGAGCACAACCGTGTTTAATGAGTTAATATACATTAAAAGAGAATATTATCTGCCGCTCACACCATTATTACAGTTTTAGGTGACCTGGAATAGTCTAAATTTTCACACTAGTAGGAGTGTGATAGTTGGTAGTGGTACTGTCATTGGCAGAGCTGGCAGGAGTGATGTGTGGTGCAAGCTGCAGTGACCTCCTGAGAAGGGCCCTGGTACTTGTTTGCAAACTAAGCACCAACTTATAACTTGCGCACCAGCCATGCGCTGCTTATAATGTTACTCATGACTTGTTCTATGACATAATGAGCGAGATGGCCCAAGGCAAATAAAACTCCCTGTGCCAATCACAATGCTCGATTTTTAAATTGGCGCCCTTGCTTGAGTCCCTCGAGACTCTTGCGGACCCAACTGTCAAAATATACAATTATTTTTTACCCTTCTCAAAAACAACTGAATGGATTTACACCTAATCACAAAAAGCACAATATGCTAACCACAATCTAACTTGCTGCCAAATTTGGTGTAATTCCTTTCTGCAGTTTTTACTGTAGCTTTGTCTAAAGAAGTCTATGGAGAATGCACAGGGATTTCATGTTTTGGGACCCCCCTTTTTTCTCGACCCCCTTCTTGACGGATCACCCCAAAACTTTCAAGGAGGGAGCTGAGGTGGATGAACTTTGTTTTTGGAAAGTTTTGAGATTTGTGAAATGGGGCCAAAGTCATTTGCAAACCAAAAATATTCACCAGTAGGTAGTTATTGGCAGGACCATGTTTCCAGAGGGCAGAAAACTGAGCAATGAAAACAAAATGGAGGGCTGAAAAATTAACAAAGGGCCAAACGGAGGGCAGAAAAACGAGTAGGAAAGGCAAAACAAAGGCCAGAAAAAGCAAGCGGAAAAGGCCAAACAGAGGGCATAAACATTTGCAGAAAAGGCAAAACAGGGCAGAAAACCGAGCAGAAGAGGCAAAACAGAGGTTAAAAAAAACAGAGGGCATAAAAACTAAGCAAAAAAGGCAATGATCAGGAAAGGCAAAACAGAGCGGAAGAGAACAAAACAGAGGGCACTCAGATACTCGCCCATCCACTCACCGACACACTGAGACATTCATGCACCCACTCACAGACCCACTCAGAGACTCATGCACTCACAGACCCACTCAGACACTCATAGACCCACTCAGAGATTCATGCACTCCCTCACAGATCCACTCAGACACTCATGCCCACTGACGGACCCACTGAGACACTCATGCACTCACACACTCACTCTCAAAAGTTACAGGTTATAATTTGAAAATAAAAAAAAACCTTACAAATGGAGATGCCACTGACCATGTAAAGATTAATTTGAAATGTGAGGTCATAAGCCGTGTATTGCGGGGCCGTAAGTTAGTTATAGCTAGCTCTGGTAACTATAACTGCTGAATTTTAATGGTTTTGGATGAGTGAAATCTGAGCCTAACTATAACGTCCCTGTAACCTTTGTTTTTTTCAGTGAATATATATAATTATGTGTAATCTATGTAAGCAACCCCACCAGTTTTACCCCACCAGTTTTATCTGTGGTCCAATGTATTTACTCCCTGTAAAACTCATTCAGGCATAAGGCGACCCCATATTTGTGTTGTGTGTTACAGGGTATTATTCTTTCTGTAGTCATTCTACCTGCTTATGTTGGGTATTTGTGTGAGGATACCACCAGGCCACATCTGGGCCTATACTGTAGTGGTGCGTATAGGCTATTCTTCAGTATGTTTGTCACATAGGGCTTTTTTTGTGAGAAGACCATGCTTAGCTTGAGGTAAGATCCAATAATGTTTCTTCTGCTTAGGTATTCTGTTTTTCTTAAGGTTTGGAAATGTGTGTTTCTAATGTGTTTAAGTGAAGAGAATACTTCTTCTAGGAATGGTCTGTAGTACTGTTAATTGTGCCTATTGAGGGGCTCCAACGAATTAGTAACTTTGTAGACCTTTTATGGTCGAAGCTAGAGTCAGCACACATGCGCTGTTCTGCGAGGGATGCTGTAGTCCCTCTTTTTTGGCCACACCCACCGGTTTTCATTGGGTCCTTCCTGGTCCTTTTGAACTGCCTTTCTTTTTGTATGGTGAATTTGTGCCATTTGCCCCTCCTTTACATGTGTTTGTCACATCCATTGCGACTGGCCCTGTTACATGGGTCATTTCGCTTCAGGTCATTTTTCTTTGTGCGGGCGCTCCTTCTTTTTAAACATTTAATGTTGGCCAGAACACTAGCGTTTGTGTTTTAAGTCGCTGTGCGCTTCATATGTGTGATCGTGTTTATGCGTGCCTTGCATGTAGAAGCATAGATGCTCTCAGGTGAATCCTTCATCATCATCATCATCATCACCACCACCACCATTGCTAAGGGATCAGCGCTCTTTATTTTTTCATTATTTTTGGTGTTTTGTGCGGGCGCTTTATCTTTAAAAATGACGGCCACACGCCTTTCTTGTGTGCGACTCGCCCACCTCTTTATTTACTTTGGCCACGGACAAATGGACCACTGTTTTGCTCCATCAACCAGGTCGTCTTGGGCTGCAGTGAGTACATGGGAAGGGGGCAGTGCACTGCACGTGGATTGATACGTCTGTCTTCACCGATTTGTTATTGTTTAATTTTATTTCTTCTGATCTGCTTGTTTTTTGTAGTCACGGGGAGACCCGACGCCAAAACTCGAACTCCGTTCCACAGCCTCAGATACTGTATATAGTATTTTGTGTGATATTTACGTTGTTAGTGTCTCCTAGCATTCGTACCACTCTTCCCTACATGACCTAGATCTTTGAACTACGTGCATTTTTGAGACAGCTAAGCTGTATTGCTTACTTTTGTGGAAAAATAAATATCCATATATTTAAATCAGTAGTTACTATGATGCAACAACCCTTACACGATGACATACTCATGGATTCATTTTTGCCTCCTGTTTTTTAGGTCTCTGCTAGCGTAGGCTGCGCACATGCGCAGTCTCGCTGGCGAGATTTAATGACTGAGTAGCGAGTGTAAACCCCGCCCCTCTTCTCCATTGGCTGGCCTCCTAAACGGCGGCCAGCCATTGGAGAAGAGGTCTCAGCGTCGTCATTCTCTCCATCTAAGCCCCGTCCTTTTCGGATTGGGGGGGGGGGCAGTGTTTTTTAGGTTTGTTCGACCCTCTCCTCCATTGGCTGGAATGGTAAACAACAAGTCAAAAACACGCCCCTTGTTTACATTCCAGCCAATGGAGAAGAGGGGAGAAAGAAAAACACGCGGACGGGGCTTAGATGTTAGGATTTCCTGGTTTTCCCGGCTCCTGCAACAAGTCACAGCTATGCACCTTGCAGCCTTGTGACCCTGGTCACTTCCTGTCAAACTAACAACATGCCGGGCGAAAACCCCCTCCTACAAGCCCGTGAAAGTGTCACAACCTGCAGAAGCCTACACCTCACCTCTTGTGAAAGTGACGTGTGACCTCTGCACCCTCACACACTTCCAGTGAAAGTGTCCTGTGCCCTTCCAGCCGCCTCTCCCACCTCATGTGACCAGCCCCCCACCCCTGCGAACGAGTCCCGGGGCCGCCCTCCACTTACCTCCTGTGGACACCGCGCTCTTAAATTAGGCCTTGTGCATACTTCCTTCACCCCCCGCTCTGCCCAGCACCCCACCCCCGCTCCAAGTCGGTAAAAGTGCCCACGATCACACGGCTCGCCGCCGCCACTCACCTCCTCAATCCTGACCCCCCCACATCTCCTCTCCCCGGTGCACCAGGCTCCCCAGGACGCCTTCAAGCTGTCGTTGTGCCCTCAGACCGAGGTGGGCCCTGACTCTGAGGTGGAGGAAATGCTCGAGTTTCAACACAATCTTCATTAAAAAGAAAAACTTCCCGGCAGAGAAATGCGCTCACAACGCCCCCGAGCGGGGGACTGGGGTACTGCAGGGGAAGGCGGGAACAAGCTGTGTGCATTAATGAGCCTTCATTGTACGCTGTGAGAATATTAACTATAGTATTAACATTGTTAATTAGCACTTGTGGAGCACAATCTGCCATTATTTATAAAGTTCATTACAGTATAATGACACTTTATAATATCTGTATAATGCATAATTTGTTTTAATTTGGAGATGTACAGAAATACCATATTTGACTTTCAATCCTGTTAATATAAACGATAATGAGAACTGCTATAGTTAATAACAATAATATATACAACACTAAACAGCTAATAATAAGATGTATACTAAGCACCTGTTAATATTACTAATACGGATATTGATATCGATACTTGACGTGCTTATTTAAAAAAAAAAAAAATAATAATAATGAAACCAGAAATACTAAGAACAAGAAAAATGAATCCGATGACAGAGGTTTTCCTACCCCTTTTCTAATCCCAAAAGCGCTTTCTGGATGGATGGATGGGTGAATGGATGGATGAGTAAGTAGCTATTCAAATTGTTGGGCATCACTGATAGTGTGTGTTTCACAGTGGGATATTTGTGGGAAATGTTATCTGTGTTGTGCGAGACGAATATGGCAAGTTAGTCCGCATGCGTTTACAACACATGCCATTACAACGCGGTTGTTACCACTGTTCCCTCGAAGCTGTGCACGCGCGCACCTCAGTGCCCCCGAGCGCGCAGTGCTGTGTGTGTGGCGCGCACACACATACCAGAAGCATTCACGCCACCGCTGCAGCGCAAAAAACAGGCATTTCGAACTTGCAGAGAAAGAGGCATTTAACAAGTGCTCCCTCCTCGGCTAAATTTCTTTTGTTTTCTAGAGTGAGGCTCTGGGGCTCATTGTGTGCTTTTGTTTAAAGCATTCTTGTTAATTGCAGAGCGTGACGAACTGCGATTAAAATGAATGCTTTTAAAAAAAAAGCACACAATCTGCTCTGCAACCACACTGTAGAAAACACAAGAAATGCAGCACCAAACACTGCGTGTGCTTTTAGAATCAGCTAAAAGCACATGCTGTGTTTGTAGACCTGTTGCATTTCTTCTCTTAATATTGCTGGGCTTTGGGGTGATTGTGTGCCTTTTTGTAAAGTTTTCATGTTAATTGCAGGTCATGAAGGGCGCTGTCATTAACATGAAAACGTTAAGAAAGGCGCACAATCACCCTGCAGCTGTGCTCTAGTAAGGGAAGAAATACAGCAAGCTTTCAAACGCGGTATTTGCTTCCAGGGACCAGGTGACATATTTGCGGACCAACGGCCAGACAATGAACATATTAACAGAAATATACTGATTATTGTGAAACATGTTAGAAGGAGGGTGACGTTGCAGCTCATGTTTCCCAGACCACCTCTTTCGCCTCTTTAATGGACGTGTAACCAAGATCCACAATATTATTTTATTAGTAGGATGTTTGCGCTTTTGTCATTGAGAATGTTTTCAGCCTGTTCCTCTGTTTGAAAAAATTGACATAACCTTTAAAAAATAGTTTAGCTTGAATGAGGACGGAGGGCTTGGGATTGGGAAGGGAGGAAGCGCCACTCTTCGCAGCAAGAAAAGTTGAAAATTACAGAGGCTTTGGATATTGTTTGACTCCTGCCCACCACTGTTTCCAAGGCATCAATACAGGGTAGGTATTCACCCATGTAGACATTTATACTGAGAAAGAACTGTGCCCATCGGCAAGGAGCATAACTGGAGAGGAATGTGCACACCATCAAGAACTCAATTCAAGAGAAAATCTGCACCACTCTAAAATGCTAACACTGGGAAGAAAGGCACACCTCTAAATATTACATACTGAGATAAACCATTATGAATACCAAAGCAATACTGCACGAGAAATGGCCAGCTCTCTAAGACAGTACTAATGGGGAGAAATGCATACCTGTAGAACAGTAATAATGAGAGAAAATGTGCACCGCTGTCAAATTAATGATGAGAAACATAGCGACATCTTTAAAACTAGACATACTGGGAGAGAAAAGGGCTCACTGGAAAGACAGATACTGTAGGGCATATGCAGATCTGTAAAACATTGGTATTATGGGCGAAATGTGCATAGATGTGTAAAGCTAATGATTGCACACATTTGTGCACAACTATTGTACACAAACAAGTGAGTGAAGTGATATGCCCTGGATTGTTAAGGCCTTGCTTTTACTTCCTCCCCTTATCTCCAAAGGCTCAGGATCCTGCAGTGTCAGAAGGGAAGAGAGGCACCCAGAGGGCAGAAGATATACATTCTCTACCCTTAACTTACACTTCTGAGGGGTAGCCATCAGCGTGGACTCCCAAACTCCTTCAGCCCGACTGTTCCTCTGAGTGCCTACATAACAACACCCCTTCCCAACAAACCACAGGAAGAGCACTTGACTGGAGTGGAGCTGCAACCTTGGGGCCTCTATGTGCGTGCAGGGTGAATACAGGGTAATGGGACTGTATAAATGCAGGGTGAGTGAAGTGCCCATGCGACTGCAAAGTAAGATATGTGACTGTACGAGTGCAGGGTGAGTGGTGTGCCTTTGTGCCTGCAGAGTGAATTATGCAAGTCCACTGTGTGAGCCCAACCCAAAGGATGTGCCTGTGTGAGTGAGTGAGTGTGTGGAGGTTCATTAGTTTGTCTCCGTGAAAACTGGGGTGAGTGCTGGGGGTGCATGGAGAGCAATGTGTCTGTGTGAGCGACAGTGAGTTGTGTGACTATGAGTATACTGGATGAGGGGTGTGAATGCACTCAGTGAGTGGTGTGCACTAGTGAGAGCAGGGTGAAAGGTATGCTTATGTGAGTGTAGGCTGAGCAAAGCGGTGTGCATCTGTGAACACAGGATAAGAGGAGCAAGGTGTTTGCATGAGTATAGGGAGAGTGGTGAGTCTTTGTGAGCTCATTTGCATATTTTCAATGAATTGTTGCAAGGTTTCTTGAAATGTATGATGAAAATGCACCATTTGCACCCATTTTTTCTAACATTTTCTTGTGAAATAGTACCAAACTAATAATTAGTCTCTTAGTAACCCCGTCTCCATGGTTGATTCAAGCTCAATTGCTGCGCTCTCTCGCGCTTTCTCGTACTTTAAATTCAACTCAAAGTTTTCTACCTCACCACTTTTTAGAAGCACCAGCCGCTACTGCCTAAGCTTAAAAGTGGAAGCACAAATCATTTGTCTCCGAGCCATGGATTTTCTGTCATCAGCACTTGTCCTCCGTTTTTCAACAAGAGCAGTTCAAGCATGAATGGCAAAATATCCTAGTTTGCAAATGTTTTCTATATAATTCTGGTTCTGCAATATTTACAGCGTAATGCATCATCTGCTGCATAATTTGACAATTTTAACAAAAAAATTGTTTGTAGCTCAAACGGATCAAATGTTACTAAAAAATGTGACTAGTGTTTATGCAAAGGTTGACAGATCACGTTGTCACTGCTGGATTAGTATGTCACCGGTGTAGCTACCACCCACCGGTGTGTCCAATTTTCGCAGCATGTGTGCTTCTGGTCACCAAAAGTGTAGCGTGTTTGTGGGAAAACAGCAGGCAAGACCCGCTCCATGGATCACCCATGTGATGGCTGGTACCCCCAGAGTTGACTCACAGGAAGGCTGATTAATGCACGGCTAATTGATCTGTTAAATTCTGGCATGCTTGCTCAGCGCTGTTCATGAATATTCTATTTCTGACACATAGCGTTTTAAATTTGATGGCGCAGTTGCATGCTCATATATGTTAGACAATTTTAGCGTGCTGGTGCTGCCTCATTGGCAATGTGCCTCAATTGCAGTATTGTCAGAGGGGAGCTAGAATACGTGACGAATGCATTTTAATGCTGTGATTAAAATGCGTTAGTCGAAAGCCTGATCTGGCCCTATCCTAACCCTGCCCTGAAACTGCAAAAAGTAAAATTATAATAACAGCGTTATTATGACTTTATTTTTCCTGCTCAAAGAGAGCGTTTTTGTTAACCGCAGCACCCATCATGAGCTGAAATGAACATGAAACCTTGAACAAATGCACACAATCACCCCGTGGCCCAGCTCTATTAAGAAAAGAAATGCAGCAACATAGCTGCCAAGGTTTCAAATTGATATGCGGGATGGTTTCAAACCTGCCTTTACACCGTTCACGTGCATCTGTATGTGAGGAAATGCACTGTCGTTTCATTTTTTTAAGCAAAGGTTTGGCGTGATATTTGGCGCTGCACCCACACGCGCGTCTGGTTACTGGTGCACATAGCCTTGGTTGCAGTGCACATAGACCTTACACTGCCACACACAGACAAAATAAATTAGAGGGAACATTGGTTGTTACACTGACCGCGTTGTTACCTCGCATACCTTTACAACGCAAGTCGGAACAACGACTTGCTGTGGGGGGTGCTGGATGTTGGAATAGTGTAATTTACTATTCCAACTCCAGTCTGTGCAACAGTAAGGAAGGTGTTGGATTTTAAATCCAACACCTTCTGCCCCCTAACGCAAGTCGTGGTTCAGACTTGCGTTGTAATTGTATGAGATGTAACAACGCGGTCATTGTAACGACCGCGTTGTAATGGCATGCGTTGGCTCTCATGTGTGTTAAAAGATGTTTACCGTGCGAGACCTGAAGGTGTGATCCAAATCTGTCACAGCAAACGTCCAGGGGTGTGTAAGCGTGTAGTGAATATGTGGTTGGCACAATTACCTTTCCATATAGTTACAAGACCATACTTTCTCAGATCTGCTCACTATCACCTACACTTATGTTACAGGGTGCAATCATTGTGATTGGAGTGGAGGTGGGTTTGTAGCCTTTTCGAGGTAATGGTGTGATCAATAATCTAAAGGAGAGGGGATGCCGTGACCCAGTGGTGTAGAAGTGTGCAGTGTGCCTTAGTGCAAGGGAGGAAATGGGCCACCATGGCCACTGTTTGAATTGTGAAATATAGCAATAATCTTGTTTCTGTGAGCTCCTACGGCATCTGGGCCCCAGTGTCACTGCACCAATGGTGTGTGTGTGGCTCTGTGTGTGTGGCTCTGTGTGTGGCTCTGTGTGTGGCTCTGTGTGTGTGTGTGTGTGTGGCTCAGTGTGCGTGTGTGTGTGTGGCTCTGTGTGTGTGTGTGGCTCTGTGTGTGTGCAAATGCAATAGGCCTCGCATTTGCGAGAGATTAAGCTATTGGCACTGTAAATGACAATGCCATTTATTTATCTGTTTTCAAAACCAACACATAAATACAAATGTTGTCATTTACAATGCCAATAGCTCTAACTTTTGCAAAGGCGAGACCGTTGCATTGTAAATGCTTGTTTTTTTACCGAGGACTTTACACTGCCGTGTGAGAACGTGCTTAGCTGCATTTTAGGTTTGATGTTTTTGTGGTTTTCAAAGCACAGCATATTTTCTCTATCAGAAGTCACTAAACCGTGTTTGGCACATGCTGTCTGTAGAATACTGTGCTCCTGACGGTGCAAGGCTTTCTTTGCACCAGTAATTGGGAAGGAGTCGCTTTGGAGCCTACTCCAGTGACTAGGCTTGTGATGAAGTGTTCTCGCTTCTGCTTCTTACCTTGGGTGGAGGTGAGGCTCCTTAGAGCTTGACATATTCTGGTAATTTTATTATTATTGTTGTATTTTTTACCCTAAGGGTTTTGCGAGTAACCAATTATTCACTGCACCTTGGGTGTGTATCTACTTCGATACCGTCATTTGGAGAATGCAGAATGCAGCATGCCTTCTTCGATATGTTACCGAACTACTCTTGCAGCCCATTTTGGTTTATTTATAACTGATGTTCTGTATCCTGTTTATCTTCTATGTCTCAATGATATACGAATGTGATTGCCCCTCCTTTACTCCCGATGCTCCTATGCAATAAAAGTCCTTGAAGTAAGTCCCCCAACATAGCCTAAACAAATTCCCAAATCCAATAGCTCTGGCTAATCACTTATAAGGTCCCAAAGGTGAGCCCTATTGGCTATGCCAGTGCTTGTTGTTATATGTTTACAGTGGTGTCGCAATTACTCAATTCTGTGAGCAACATAAGTCATCTGAAGCAATTTTAAATGTGAGTTTTCTTTTTTTTGTAGAGTTTTGCCTTATTTTCAAACAACTATTAAATAATCATCTGCCGATTGCACTTACCTTGTTGATCAAACGTATAAACTATTCAGCCAGTTGTATCATCCCAGATTTCACAATTGTATGTAGCTTGCTGATGTAAATGTTTAGTTTGACATTCCTGCGCTCCATCTGACTGAAGTTGCATTTTAAGCATTCGTGACAGAGGGGCTAACCCGACCACTAGTGATACATCCCAATGGCAAGGGTCCTACATCAGACAATTTTTGGGGGGCTGATAACCAATTTGCACTTCCATAAATGTTTTGCCCTGGTCAGATCATCATGTGATATACCTGAGCTAATGAAGACATGTAGTTTCATTGTTGGAAAAAAGATTTCTGTAGCCGTAGCACAGTTTTTAAGACTTTCAGTGTGTAATGAGTGTGATGCAAACACATTACCAGTTAACTTTATTGATCATCGAATTTTGAAGTGCAATCCAGTCTCCCCACTACGTGGAACATAACTGTATTCTAATGAACTAGGGAACAAATGGTACGTAACCAAACTATTTATTTATTTTTAAACCTTTATTGATACTTCAACCAGTTACAAGTATGGGCCTACAACCACCAGGGCTGGCCGCTAATCAAAATCAGTTCAATCAAGCAATCAGAGCCAGACTCGGCCCTACGGGAGGCGAATACAACACGACTTCAATTAAAACTGGCCGCATAGCATACTATACGAATAGCAGGATAATGAAGGTTCCATTTTATAATATAAAGATAGAAGGATCAGGTGCCATACAATATCACAAAGGTGCATAAAGGGCGGGCATAACGGTAGGAGGTCCACAGTAGGTCGATATCATTCAAAACAGTGGCGCTGAGGCATACGATTCAGGATCAACAAACATACAATTAATTGTCGCACCAATGGGGCGCCCGCCCGATGGTACTGAAGTACCGTGAAAGTATAGGCACAGATAAAAAGTTGACTATTGACAAAAGAATAGACCCACTACGCTGACCCGAAAAAGAGGAAACAAAAGAAAAAGCGAAGAAAGATAAGAAAAAAGAAGAAAAAAGGCCATAGAAACAAATAGTAAAAACAAAATTCCCCCCCTCCAACCCCCCACCCCTGCAGATGACTACGGCCCACCCCCCTAGCAGTGTGCCTGTCGCCCCAAAAATGAACCCGAAATATAGAAGAACAGAGGGAAAAAAGAAAAGGGAAAGAAAGAAGGGACTAAAACCCTGCCCAAAAAGGAGAAATGGAGGAGGGTTATGACATACATATTCCCGGACTCTCCCCCCCGACTTAACGAAGAATCCCCCGCAATGTGAACACAATCAAGCAGAGCACAATAAAACAGTACATCAGAGGAAACCAGAAATCCCGCCCCGGACTCCGGTAACCAAATGAAGCAGTCCCGTTATCGATAAATCAATATTGTGAGACCTCAAACGAGAGTCTCAGCCTTGGCCCCGTCGATCAAATTTGCCGATCCCCTCCGATAAAGAGCGCCCCACCGTAAAATCGTCAAAGGTCAAACAGAAGTTGTCGAAACATAGTCTATTAGCCGAAGAGAGGATGGCAAGTCCCAAAGTAGACGCTCGAGTCCGACGATGCCCCTTCCCAACACTAAGACCAGGCACAATCCCATCCGCCATCTTGATGGACCAGCTGGGAAGGGGGTGCGACACAGTCCCACACAGATCACAATTACGAGCAAACGTCTCCAAATCGGGAAAAGCAGTGAAATGTTCCGCCAATTGCAGTTCCAAAGATTCCGACTTTATAGGTGGATCGCCAATCACCACATGTTCGAACTGCTCCACTTCTGCAGGGGCATGGAAAGCTCCAGGCACCGGGTCAAATGGCATCGCTGGGGTAGCAATAGGGAAAGGAACAGGCCACCGGGTCTCGGGCAGCAAATCAGAGTCCGGTCCCGATCCTCTAATTCCGTCCGCCGCCAACATCAGATTCCAGGCCTGGGTCTTCATAGTCGCCCGAAGTGCCTCAAGGGCCGCCATCACTGACCGCAATGACGGGCCGCACTGGACCCGCTCCGCCGAGTTTCTCATAGCATCAAGCATATTGAAGCCAACGGAGAGGCGCGGTCCCGGGGTAAAATTAGGCGGAGCAGGAGTAAGCCGTGAGGGACCGATCATCAGTAGGCGTTAGTGCGCACCAAGTCTCCGATCCAATGGCCCCGGCGCTACGAACGCCAGGCCCCCGGGTCTCGGACCCCCACACACACCACCTCGGGCATCGCTCGTCTCCGCACCTCCGGTACAGTTCCAGGCGACAGATCGGCAGCAAGTCAATCATGAAGATGTCGGAAGTTCCGTGGACCGGACCCTGCCGCTCTCCCCGGTCCGTTGATGTTCAACTAGGACCCGGCCAGACCAACACTTGAGACCCCGGCTTCCAGACTGGGCTAGGCCTCAAATTAAACCTCGACATAACTCCACTCCCCCATGTCGGAAAATCCTCGGGATTGCACCATCAGTTCGCAGAGTAGTTCATGCACCCGGATATGGGGCGAGAAATCAGGATATACGACAGGATCTTCGAGCGAGAGACGGGGGTCAGCGGAGCCGGGAAGCTATGCGGCCATCTTGCTTGCTATCGTAGCTCCTCCCTGTAACCAAACTATTTGTAGTTAAAAAGTGCCTCTAGCAACCTGACTGCTTTTTTAGGTTTAAAGTGCAAGATCCAGAAATTGGTGGCATAATGCCTGCAAGCTGGAATCTACAGATTACTCATAGAGAACATCAATTCTACATTTTACACTAGTTCAGTGTTGAATTTTTATGTAACTAGACCCATCTTTGTAGTCCCATTTGAGCTCTAATCTCAGTACTACTTTTATGGAGTTAAATCTTCGCCATTCAGCAGATTTATATGAATCACTAGAGGACTTTTTTATACCACAATTGCATTACGGTCTACAAATATTGTCTCCAAGCTTTGCTAGCACTTGCCAACCTCGACCGTCCATCATGCGCATCAAATGACATTCATTAAGTAAAGATTGTGGACGATCTTTGGATGTTAACGTGTGTTCTTGTTTACTGTGGAAATTCTATTTGTTCTTGAAGCCAACCTTAGGTGTGACTATAGTGGTCAGTTATCAGCCAATATCAAAACACCATACCTATCTAATTTTTTTGTAAGGCCGTAGTTTTTCACATTAGGCTTGCATTTAGAGTAACACATATTCAAGCATTCTTTTGGCCAGGTATGGATACTAAATAATTGAATGTACCAGCCTTGCATGATTTGACGTTGTGCTGCTGATCATGAGATATTCCTCTCCGTCTCTATTTGTTAAGGAAGCATCATCCCAATTCTTTAACGGTTGCGCTGAATACGACAATTGCTGGTCTGTTTCTTGTATTTTATCAGCATTTTCTAATGTTGTGTTGCCTGTATTGATGTTACACCTCATATGCCTATCTTTTTGTGTTGGATTTTATGGCTTGTGCTCCTGTTCATTTACCAGAGCCCAAGCCGTAAAATGTACACAAAAAAGAGGCTCCTTCCATTGTTGCAAACCGAGGGAGTGGCAGCCATGCTTGTGACCTTAATATGATTTGCTACATGCTTGTGCTCACTGCCCTGATTCTCTGAATCTCAATCTATTGTCTCAGCTCTTCACCTTCATTTGCTGCCTCCCTGACCATGTCTTGTCTGTGCTGGTTCTTCTGCCTTCCTTCGCCTCTTGATCTCTGGAGATGCTTTCCTGGGCTTAGGCTGAGGCAATGCCATGATCTGGTGTTCAGCCTTCAGGGCACTTGATTGGGCCCACAAACCTTCCCCACTCTTTTCTCACCCTATTACGCTTCACCCTGACGGGAAGTCATCGTGTGGGTGGCTTGGTGTTTGGGGTTGTGCGGATGAAGACCTGCTGAAGACTTGCTGAAGACTTGCTGAGGAAAGCATTGCAGTACTGCGCGTGTGCCAGGTGTGGAGTGGAGCTGGTGCAGCTTGAGGCTTTCAGGATAAGTAGAGTGGGAGCAGATCTGGAAAAAGCAGCATATCCCCTAGCATTTACAAAGCTTTGCTGTCTGCCGACCCAGTGGAGATTACATTTTTAGAAGAGCGGACCTTTGTCTAACCACAGTTTTGTGCACTCTCATTCGTGTTTCCATTCTCTTAAGGATCTTGTTTCTTTATCCATGCCAAAGGCTACAATTTGCTGATTTGAGTACATTGAAGAGTGCCTTATTTAGTCTCGTCAGACAATCAAATTAAATGTTTAAAATTGCAAGGCAGAGTGTTTACACTTCACTTTTAAAATGATCATACGAAAACACTGTTCCAGAACACTTAATAGTGTAGTACAGCAGTCGGCTAAGATCAAACTGATGGTACCAGAATTTTTTAGAATCAATGGAAAACTAGCTTAAAAGATTTTCAAACCTCGAGGCGAGGGGTAAGTTCGAGGCACCTGTTTTTCAGGAAAACTGATGGTCCCATGATGTTTATTAATAAGGTACCTCATTGAAAGGTCATCAGAGTGATTGGTTCATTTTCCATAACCATACACCCATGTAGATAGTGCATCAAGATAGGTCCTGAATAATTGCTGTTTGTTTTACACACCCAGGGCAAGAAACATGTTGACCATGATTATACACATATGGACACCTCCGACCATTATATTTGGCGGTATCCCTATTCTGGTTTTAATTGAGACAAGTGGGCTCGCATATTAAAATTCATTTTTGAGCACCACCTCACCTCATTTTATTTCTCCTCGCATCACCTCACATCTACACCACCAGGCCTCTCACACCCACCTCACCCATACAGCTTGAGAATAAGATCTCTGACAAAAAGCCGCTCAAAGGGTGCCCGTCAAGCATTGTAGCGCCGGCCTGACGAGGAGCAAGCCCTATGATTAAGCATGACCCCCAAATGGGTGTGTGAGGGCCCCAATTCCCAAATTGGGAGACACCAAAACTCCACTACTGAGCAAGGGTGTTGACCAACCTAGCCTCCTTCTTCTTTCCCCACCCTACAAGAACTGCATACTCCTTCGATGCTCCATTGTATTTATTGGGGCCTGTATGCTGGATCTATATGCGCACCTTCTCCTTCATTTGCATTGAGTAACAAACTAGTAAGTCAAAGTTCAGCTATCTTTAGTTAAAGTTCAGCTATCCTAGGTCAAAGTTCAGCTATTCTACATCAAAATTCAGCTATCTTTCAGCCGTGCCCTAAGCGTACTGCTAAAAAATTGAGTTTTGAAAACCAGCATAATTTTGAAGAATTTAATATTCCATTTTCAAATGTTTTACACTTCCGTTTACATTTTTTTTAAGTACTCTCCTTAGCTAACCTACACTTTGTATTTATTCTGTTATGCCTGCATACAGTTAAATGTGCTCTTGACTGTAATATGCAAAACAGGTGCAGTGGCATTTAATATTGACTTGCCGCTTGATTTTAGGGTACATGTGAATCCAGAAACTATATCAGAAATAACTTTCGGCTTAACTCTTGCTTTCTAATATATTATGGTCATGAATGGATTCATTGTAAATAATTTGAAGTTCATTTGTGAAAAGTTTGCATGCAGTACGGTACGGTTACTCTATTTTTAAAGTTATTTAGTGATGTATAAGAACAAAGACCAGGACTTTCAGGATGAAGTTACAAGCATCATCAATTCGTTTATTTCGAAATATATAACTTCCATAAAACATATTCCGTATAAACCATATGCAAATAGGCCTATACAGTTAAAAGAACATTACATAGTAAAGTGCAAGATTGCAGATTAATCCATAAATCCAACCCCCTACACAATACATGCTCAAATCTGCATTATAGAATATAGATAATTGTGTCCATTAAAAGTGCATTTAGTTCATAAAACCAGCTGTAGCAAGTGCTATCTTATTATAGTTTCCCAAAGTTTAGAAACACATTATTATAATTAGAGCGTCCGGATTTATGGCACCATTATTATGACATTTCCATATTTATTTTTTCATTTTAACCATATTATTTTGCTTTTGTGAAAAAATAAAGCTGAAACTACCATTGCTGCCTCTGTTGAACCAATACATTTTTGTTCATACTTGAATGGCTGTGAGTTTTGGTGCTATAAGTACCCTTATACGGTACTTCTATACACTCATTTAAAAACGTGAGAATTGCAGCTCACACACTTTCATATCTGCAACTTGATATGCTTCATTAAAAAACCGTGCCCTTTATTAACTTCCCTATCGATCAGCCCTGGTATTAGCTTGGCACTCTTGGCTGACAGCACGGAGGACATTTCAAAATATAGCTTTTTATGTTTTTATCCATACTGAAAAATAAATGCATTCAGCAAAATAGGTAGTTTTCTGTCTGCATTTTTTCTGTGCTATCTTAGAAACAGAAAACTGGGAGCACTGATCACAATTCTAGCAAGATCCTTATTTATAGCATGCATCAAAGGAAGATGTTAATTGATTTAAAAACAAAAGCATGTATATCATAGGGAATATCGTATGAATTTTACAGGCACTGCATATCCACTTGCCTGTGGAAACGTGAAATGGTTCACAATCAGTACTTCTACAAAGCATTAGGGCTTCTTTAAAAAATCCTATATTATAACTTTTGAATAGCGGTTTTAGTCGATATCATCTTGGTTTTGAATGAAAAGGACCCAATAATAGAATTGTTGTTCATTCTGCTTTAGCATCATTGAGCATTCACAATGAACTGAGTAACCACTTAGAAGTTATTGACATTGGTTGTTGGTTCCTCCTTGAGCAAATATCTTAGAACAGAACCAAAATCTAAAGAGCACTATTTAAAAACTTGAATGCCCAGATAAGTATTCAGTTTGTGAGGTTTTCTGCTATTCAGAGTACCAGTGTACTTTGTACTCCGATCACTTTTTAGATCCATTTTTCCTTCACCCCACTCTTGTTAAAAGACCCCCGCTTTTGAGGAACACCTGGGCGCGCAATTGGAACCATGTCGACATGGTTTCCCTCTGCTCCTCTCTTTCGGCCTCAAGTCCCGATATTAAAGACCTTTCCTCTTCTGCACAAGCAGACACTATCAATAAACGGCTTGCCAGTGGGTGCGATCAAGTAGCCCCCCTGAGACGCGTCGCGGTCAGGCGCGCCAATGACGCGAACAGGTGGTTCAATGCCGACCTTAAAGAGAGGAAGCTTGCGGTCCGGCAGGCAGAGCGCGCCTGGCGACGCTCCTACTGCCCCACACTTAAATTGCAAGACACCTCACTCCTCAATCAATACAAAAAAAGCCATTCTCACTGCTAAAACCAACTATTACTCCTCGAAAATTTTGTCTGCCGAAAATCAACCTAGGGAAATCTTTTCAATTGTGCAGGATCTAGCTTTCTCCGACAGAGCTACCCTCAAACCCTCCCCTTCCCAGGCCCTATGCGACTGCACAATAATTTCTTTATTGAGAAAATTACTACTATCAAGTCTAACATCTTACCCCCCTCTCCCTCCTTCTCCGACCCTCAGCCTCGGCTCAATCAGTCATTTATTGATTTCATTCCTCCTCTGTCCAGGGAGTCGTTCTTGTCCCTACTCTTGAGGGTCAAGTCCGGATCTCCTTTGGACATCTGCCCTGCACGAATTCTCAGACAAATTTACCTTGCATGTCCTCTGCCCCCTCTTGTCTTTCTTAACGTTTCCCTTGCTCGGGGCATCGTTCCACAATTTCACAAATCTGCCACTATAATTCCCATCCTAAAGAAACCTGGTGCAGACCCTACCTCCTTGACCAACTATCGCCCCATCTCTCTCCTTCCCTTTTTAGGCAAAATACTGGAGCGACATGTCACCCAAGTGCTGAGTGCCTTTGTGGAGGAAACTGGCAGGTTAGCCCCGTGCCAGGCAGGCTTTCGCCCTAGGCACTCTACGGAGTCGGTAGTCCTTTCCGTCATGGACAACCTCAGAGAGGGAATGCACACCAAGCTGCCCCAGGCCTTGGTCCTTCTTGATCTATCCGCCGCCTTTGACACGGTAGACCATTCCATCTTGCTCACCCGTGTCAAGGCAGCTGGTATCAGGGGATCAGCTTTGGTCTGGCTCTCCTCCTTCCTGAGGGACCGTACTCGGGCAGTCCATCTGGCCGATTTTTCTGCACCCTCTTGTAAGGTTCACTGCGGTGTACCGCAAGGCTCCTCCCTGTCCCCTTTGTCGTTTAATTTGTACATTTTCCCTCTTGTTTTTGCACTACAGCAAATGGAGGTCACGGTGTACAACTACGCCGATGACCTCCAGCTTTTTTTTAATTTGTCCTCTTCCCCTGACTCCACTCACAATTTCCAATCCATTATGATTTTCATCAGGGACTGGATGAGTCACAACCACCTGAAGTTAAACCCAGACAAACCCGAGCTGGTTCTCACAGGTGGTTGCTCCAGTCCCTGGAACCCCACATTCTGGCCTTCTTCCCTGGGTTCTCCTCCTGTCCCCTCCTCCTCAGTCAAGACTTTAGGGATAAAATTGAACAACCATCTCAACTTGCACTCCCAGATTAGTTCTGTTGTTTCCTCCTGCTTCATGACTCTTCGCACCATCCGAAAGATTTCTCGCTTTTTCTCCCTTTCTGCCCTCAAAATCATTCTCTTAGCCATGGTCATCTCCCGTATTGACTACGGCAATGTTCTTTATTCTGGTATCCCTGCTTGCGAGTTACGGCGACTTCAGCTGGTTCAGAACCAGGCCGCTCGACTTGTATATAACCTCCCTAAATTCCATCATGTCACCCCGTTACTCAAAGCCTTACACTGGCTTCCTATTCGGGAACGTTCCCTCTTTAAGATGGGCTGTATCACCTTTCAGGCCCGGACAGGGACGGCCCCTGCATTTATTAATTCTGAAATTAAGCCCTATCTTCCTTGTAGAGAGCTGCGCTCTTCCTCCCAACTCCTTCTCGCGGTTCCTCGATTTAGGAGGAAGAAACTGGGAGGTATGAAATTCTCCATTCTCGCCCCTGCTTTCTGGAACACTCTTCCTCTTTCCCTTAGGTCTTCCTTTCATTATCTAGAGCCCTCAAAACCTTCATTTTTTCTCAAGCCTTCCCCCATTGGCGGCCTACTTCCTGCCCTACTGTCTGCATCCCTAGCGCCAAGAAACCGCTTGGTAATCGTGCGCTCTACAAATATTTTAAAATTCAATTCAGTGTAGTTCCTCCGTGGTGATGCTTTACAACACATCAGTGGGCCTCGTTTGTAGTCTTGCAGTAATGGACGTGTAGGGTAAAATGTTCTGAAGTCTTTTTACAGTAGGTTTTTGCCCAGAACCATAATTCCACCTACGTTGTACGACCACAAATCACAAATTTTTCTATCACCAGACTTTGCTGGTGGTAAAGGAGATCCAAAAATGATGAATTTTGTGATATAAAAGATTTATCCTGTCTTTTTTTTCTCACACTTGTAAATTGTAATTAAATTCAACAGCAAAAACTATCAATTCAGTTATTCCAGAATCTGTGCATTACCACTCAATATTGCCCTGCAATTTAAATGGCACAATGTATGTTATGCATCCAGTGCCATAACTGTCTGCAAAAGTGCGAGAATAGTCATCTATCTAAGACTCTCCTCACTAAATGGCCACCAGCTAGTCATCCATGCAGTTGTTTGGTCCAAGCTCGCCTATATGGCTTTCAAAAATGCTCCCCATATTTAGTACTGGCTCGACATTTCTAATTTGTTTTAGTTCATCTTTTAAAATCCGAAATAAAATTGGTTACTTACTCTCTTGTTACTAAATGCCAACAGACACAGATATAAATTAAGCATAACATGCAGCGCTGTCAACTCTGCCTGTTTAATCAATCAAGATGAAGTGCCTGTTCAGGCAATTTCAAATTAGCTAACCCATTCACAAGGAAGTCTTATTAAAAGAACATAATTGATGAGGGTTACTCAGACCCTCCAGCTTAACAAATGTGCTTGTTTACATAAAACAGCCCGAAAGCGTAATCATTTGAGCATGTAAACCCTTGTGATGTATGCATGTTTGTACGTGTGTGATATTTAAATCGAGCAAGGTCCCAACCTGGGATCCAACATGCCTATGTTGACTTGATCTGAGGGATTCAATGTTATATGCAAGAATCATTCTCTCGTACAAGTGTGCACCCAAGTTCCTCTGCAGCGTATCTTATGACTGAATGAAGCCACAAGAGAGGCACCTCGTGCCCAGAGGTTTATCTCTGTAGGTCCTGTGCTTTCCTTCCCCGTTCTTAGAAAGCACTCGTTCTGCTGGAGAACCACATATGATATAACATACATGGAAACTGAACTGACAAATATACGAACCAATATAGTGTGGTAAGAGTACACTGTACTTAAAAGAAAAAAAAAATCAGCCATAAAGTACTGGAGTATACTTTTTTCACTAAAATGTGTCTGCGTGGTACTGTTAAATAGTTGCTTCCATTTTGCACAGTATCACTTGCAGAATTCTTCATCTGTCCATTACTAAGATTTTAGGAGGAGTGATCGTGTTAATAGATGCTGGCAGTGATCATGGTTCAAAGCCGATCACCAGCGGTCAGGATGTACTGTTAGCAGAGTCTGAGATGTAAAGCTGCTTTCATGCATTGACTCCTTTTCAGAAGACATCATTGCCTTTTGATTTACCACCATTGACATCTATAGTAGAGAGATGCCAAGTAGCTGCCCACATTGTACTAAGTCGATTTACAAGAGAATTGAGCAGAAGGTGATTCTTCCTTTGCGTGTCTTTTAGCTAAAGGGGACTAGATGGAAGTAAGTCTGCACGAGAAACACCTGATTGATGCTGCCTGTTCCTCAGTATGACTGGTTCTCCTCTAAAATCAACCATCTGTAGTTGAACTGTGGCACACTCCACTATTATTTTTATTCCTTGCGCCAGCAGGAAGTCCAGGGAGTTACCCCTGGAATGGGTAGTGTGGGTGGTAATCTGGGAATAAGATGGTGTATGAATGCTGATGACACTGTGCTGTTCTGCACCAGCCTATGAGCTAATGATTGTAGAAGAAGGGCGCACAGCAACCTAAGGTTAATACACAAAGTACATTTCAGCTCTGAGACAAACATGTATAATCAAATAAATTGCCTATGCAGCAGTAATAAAGCATCAAAACCGTGATGGCAAGTGTAAAGGTATAAAAAGACAACTACTGTGACCTGTGTCCGGTGTCCAAGACCTGCCTAAACAGCTAATTCCCAGACCACAAAGTGCAGTAACTGGGCACCCAGAATTTTCAAACTCCGCACAGTCTTCAGCATGACAGCTGTTGAAAGATGGATCAAATTTAACACTTGTCATAATCCATCAGATAAAACCAGGCTGCTCCCAAACTCCTTCAAAAAATCAGAATTAGATCCCTTTGTGTAATCTTAAATCAGCACTTCAACAGAAAGTGGGATCCTATCACTGGAAGATAGGGAAACTATAGGCAAATGTACATTTTATGCAACACAGCCCAAAGTATTGAACATTATTCGAGTCACCATTGGGGTGCAATCAAATCTTGCCCATGTTGCTAAAAACTAAAGCTCCTAGACAATACAATGCACTAGAAAACCAGATACTACAATTATGTGGTCTGACAAGTAAGACCGCACCCGTTCATGGAAAATGGTAGCCTTACTTCTCAAATGACGGACACAGCAGGTAACGTAGAACTTGGTACCTATTTTAGAGAATGACTTGTTTGCGAATTATAAATATTAGATTTTCATTTAATGTTAATGTTTATAGTTGACGTGCAACACCAGTCACTCTTGATTACTTCATTGAGCGATGCGCATCAATATTACAGTCTGTGGTGATCAGCCATCATTAACCTCACATTTGAAAGGCTCCAATCACCGGACTACACTCCAGTGATGGAAAATAATTTAAGTTAGCATATATTTGAGATATTTTGGCTGCAACGATGCATGCATGCTTGAAGTAACGTGAGATGTAGAAGTACAACTATACCAAACCCACCACATAGTAAAAAAAAATGCGATCAAGATTGAAGGGGCACCTATTATCAGTGCAGCAAAACACTGCACACATTCAGAGCCAGCGTGAAGTGCAAGGTTGGCCTTTTCAATTCTAAGGATAACTGTGGCTTTTAATGAACGTGGTGGAGACATGTAGCAAATAATCTAATAGGAACAAAAATGTCATCAGAAAATCCTACAAAGCATCTGGAGGGAAACGTGTTATGAGTACCGAAGCAGGGGATCCAGGGACACCGAGACCTAAAATAAGATGCAGTTCTTTAAATGTGTATAATATCGAGCCACATTGTTATCACATGTGACATCTAGCATTGTTGTCCTCGTCGCCTTTTGTTTTCCCTTCCCTCCCGCATCTCATGTTCTTTTTGTTTTCTCGTATGTCTTTACTTAGAGCGCTTTACATGAGGATCATAGTGTTACAAGTTACATAGTTACATAAATTGCAGGCGTTGATACCTCCGGGTCTAGCCAGCGCTACATAAAACTTTGCAAATAAATAAAATAAATTGTTGATATAAGCTGATTATGCAGCAAGCATGGGCACAAGATTTAAACGTAATCCAGAGAAAATTAAGACAAAGCCTGATGGAGACTTATAGGGTACTTTGAAAAGAGATGAAAGGGGAAAGAGAAACTCGGGGAAAGACTGCAATACAGAGATGATCAGTATCCACAAAATGAGAGAATTGCTATAATAAAAAGAAGGGATAGTTGTCATGTTATATAGTGGAGGAAAGAGGTGAATCAAAAAAGATCATGAGAAGATGTTTAAGCCTGAATAGTTGTGGAGGTGATTGTCATTAGTACCAGCCAGGTGAGCAACCTTGAAATACCATCTACCTGAGTCTCCGTTTCCTACAAACCTCCAGTCTGTCTGGGAGAACTGCAAGTGTATGATCATTATTAGATAACCAGTAATTCTGATGCCTGTGAAAACTCTTGTTTGCACAGGGATCGGTATGTAGCCATTAACTTATTATGAGGACCTATGTTCCATGTCAGTGCTTTAACTCTGTTAAGTGTGTTAGTGTTGGGTGGATAGACAAGCATTGTCCTACTCTTATGAACACAGGGGTTATCTCTATTCCCTGATGCTTTACCATTAGCCTTTTCTCCCTCTAGTGGGAATACTGTTCCCTGCAGAATTGGGGTGGAAACCGCAGTACAAATCCTCCTCGAGGCACCCATTTCTCCTGTTACGCCACACCTTACGATCGCCTGTCCTTCATCACTTCTGGTAGTAATAGCAACCCTCTACTATGTGTAATCTACTCATTGAAGGATTGAAGGATAAATTGAAAATCCCGTTCAGCCAAAACAACTGAACTTAAACAAAAAAAACCTTAGGAATTACAGAGGGAAAGCATATCCTGGCAGAGGTTTGTGCGTTACATTTAACCCCTGAGCTCAGAGATTGTGTTCGCTGCCTTGTTGCCTAAATAAGGATTGTGTTGCTTTCAGCGTGCCCTAAATATCAGCCTGGAGACCAGTCGCCGCACTGCGCTTTCTCTTTGACTCACACAAAAGGTTCTGTTTGCTCTTTTATCCCTGCTTGTTTTTACACAATGCTTAAGGAATAGAACATACTGCAGGGGCACCAGGCCAAAGCAGCATGTGCAGTGTTGGAAAGTCAACAAAGGAAGAAAGTCCCTGTCACACTAGGCAAAGAGCTTCGCAACCTCTCCCAGCCCCCTCCCTTCAACCCAATGAATGTTTATCAGAACGATTGAGCAAGGAGGATGCAACGCTCTTTAGGGCACTATTGGCAGCCGCCGCTCTCTAGCCAGGCACTCACCACGCCCTCCGATTTAAGACCAGTTCACTCCGTAGAGACCCTGAGGAAGGACAGGGGGAAAGCGTGGAAGGGCACAGACTCAGGCGCAGAACTGGGTGCCAGAATCCAGCCTGTGTTTGCTGATATTTAACTATAATTCATCTTCTTCGGGCCCAGGGCAATCAGTCAATCAATTAAGCAGTACTTGTATAGCGCTGGTTCTCACCCCAAAGGGTATCCAGGTGCTATGCTGCGATGTCTGTCAAAGATCCAGGTCTTGAGTCCATTCCTGAAGTGGGTCAGCAGGGGTGGAGTACGGAGGTGGAGGGGAAGGGCGTTTCAGGACTTGACAGTGAGATAGCAGAAGGTGCGTCCTCCGGTGCACTTGCGTCACATGCGTGGTATCTATGCGACGGTGAGATGAGTGGAGCAGAGGTTCCTGGGAGGCAGGTAGAAGTTCAGGCAGTGGTTCATGTAGGCGGGTCCTTGGCCGTGGAGGGCTTTGTAGGCATGGGTCAGGAGCTTGAATTGACATCACTTCTGTATGGGGAGCCAGTGGTCTTTTAGGTGCTGGGTGATGTGTGTCCTCTTTGGCAGGTTGCAAAGTGGCTGCGTCCAAATATTCAGCTTACAACTTTACTCTTGGAGAGAACGCAGCTGACTAAGTTAAAATCTGCCAATTGAACTCCCACTTTGGGATTGAGGTGTGACCACCTGATATGCACCTCAGTGGTCATCACACACAATATGGAAACACTTCACGCAAAGGATCAACAACAAATACATCACACATCCACCCTACACAGTGTAGCGTCAGACCTGTACGGGCAAGCACTTCGATGTCCCACATAGCGATAGTAAGTGCTACATAAATACTACAGTACAGTCACAGCGCCTCCTAACTCTCATGTTGCATTCTCTTTCACCTCCTCCAGTGCTGCAACATCCACCTATAACCTTGTTAATTCCACTATGCTAGCAGCTGATAAGTACCTCAATCACATTATGAAATGAAACATCAACCCAGACCCTGGAAGCGACTCCTGTCACTTTGAGCCCTTCAATCAGACAAAAGCTATTCGCTGCCTGACGTGTTTCCTCAGCAACTGATATGGACAGCAGTTTGAGCAGGGCCGTTTTTCCATGTCTGTGACTCCCAGGCGAATCTTTCTCCCATGTTCATGAACTGATTAAAACAGTAGCTTCCTCATTACTATTCCTGACTGCAGACGCAGGCCCAACTGTTAATCAAAGGCAAGAGACAGCAAAAATGTTAAGCAAAAAAGAAGGCAGAGTAAGTGTGTGTCAACCATACATGCCATCATTTGAGAGCGACTTAAGTTCGATATAGCAAAATAACTCAGAAGGAATTGATTTCTTCGATTTTTATTGTGGTGAGAGTTTTAAGTGGGAAAAGGTTAATCTAACAATTATGTTCTAGTGAACCAAAAAAGCCTATAGAGTGAAATTTAGTCAATAATTGTATGTACATGCGCTTGGGAGTTCGGTTTGGTTACGATTGATTGACCTCCAAGAAAATTGTTTACCTATTGGAGGTTAAGAAGCATTCAGATATAAATCATTGTTGCTAGTTTCACCAGTACAAGATTGATAGGTAATCTATTCCCATAGCAATATATATATGTGATACAATGTGTAATGGAAGTGCATGACATTCGTTTGGCTTTCATTTTATGGTACCCACTTGACTAAAGTCAGTAGCAAAAAGTCTGGAACAAAGACTAGTGACCTGTGAGGAGAGTATAAAAGAAGTCATATAATACTTTTCTGGAATTAGTCATTGCCTGGCTTCGTGGGAATTTTTGATGTATACATTTCTTATTAAACCTCCTAACTGATGTTGTGAGTTCCTGACCAAGACCCCAGGCTACATTTTAAAGTTTATAGCCTGGAAATAATTTGTTTGCCCAGATTTCTCTTTTGACCTTTGTTTTTCCTTTCCTTTTCCTTTCTAGCTGTAGACAGTCTCTTCAAAACAGATGAAAGACAAAGACTTGCAAAAGAAAGGAGAGAAGAAAGAGAAAAATGCTTGGGTAAGCTAAGCCACCTCCAAATTAATTTCACTTTACTTTTACCACAGGGTAGACGAGTAAAACCAAGGCTCCCAAGATGTTGCGCTAAATGTAAATGAGGAACCTTGTCATGCTTTCATATTCGCTCTGAATTATTTATCTGTATATCTCAGTAGCGTACTTGCAACATTACATGTTTAGAAACTTTCCATTAATATCTGTCAGCTAGCATGTATATTACATGACCAATCTCACCTCCCCCTCCCATTAACACACCATTTCTTAATACCATAGCCCTCTCTGCTTCCCCACGCCTTCCCTGGGACCTGTTTTCAATGTTCTGGTGTTGTGAAGAGGAAACAATTTCAATATGGCCCATGTCATTAAATTTGATTCTTCTAGTCCAAAGACTGTTGTGCCATTAACATTGACAGCTGTGCACAGCAGTGAAACTCTGGGATATCTACATCCCAAAATATTATTCATTCCTCTGGCACAATTGATTGAATCCTTAAGCTTTTCATTCCTGTCTTTCCCAGGCAGCACCCACATTGTCACCCTCCAAGGCTAGCTGCGCCCGGTCCATGGCCCATTTAGCGCATTCATGTTGCCGGTTGTAACGTGTTTTGGCATAATTCATTAAAGCTTACTAGCAATAAAACGAAAGTCCTTATTTTTGGAGGACTTGCCTAGATTTTGTCTAGTTTATAGTAGACTGACGTACATGGAGTCCACCCTTTTCCTGCAGCGCCGGCTCTAAACATTGTGGTCATGGTTGTGCTTTAATAGTCTGCACCTTTTGTGACAAATGGTGCCTCTATTGCATGTGCACCTCCATAAAACTGTGGTCTAGCCTTTAATTCTTTCAATAACTGAATGATGCAATTCTATAGCTATATAAAGCAACAGCCTTTCATGTTCATGGAGATTCTCCCACAGGCAGGGTCTTTACGCTTCTTCAGAGTTCTAGCAGGTCCTTTGGGCAGTATTCCTCCGCCCTAAGCTGCAGGAGTGCGAGACTTTATGCCTCAATCCAAGAGCCTAAACCTGGCTCTTAAAAAGGGCTAAATTATGAGTCTTGCCCTGTCCCAGTTATTCTTCCTGTGCTGTTGCCATTTTGAAGAAAAAATATGAATTTATTCTCTACAACTGACACCCCTGTTAAACCATCATTTTGGGATTTGAATATGGGCAAATACTAAGGGTGCACCACACTTGGCACTCAAAGGCACTCAGATTATTGACCCAGCAGCAGCCAGAGGATTATTCTCTGTGTACTCTGCATTAGTGGAGGTGCGCTGATGGTAATTAAACAAGGACTAAAAGTTATTTTATATTGGGCTTTTCTCAAGTAATGTACTTTTAAAATACACCTGGTCTGTTTTTGTGGGGCACTAATGTGCTCCTTTACTGCCTCTTAGTACACACACCTCAGAGAATCTGTATCACAGTTCATTGTTAAAAACATATTCTCTTTCGATAATTCTGTTTTCCTTAATTCATCTTCTTAAGTTATATGCATTCTGCATGCACGTTTTTCACTTCCATTATTGCATTCTTATTGAAACTAAACATTAAAAATATAATTTATCATGTACGATTAATGTGTCTACTTAATAAATGTATAACTTCCCAGAGTTGTTGGCATAGCATCTATGTGGTTCTAATTATATTCTCAGTATACTTATTTAGCTGAATTATAATATTTCTTTGTTTCATCTCATTTACTAATCCCCTCTATTATCCTATGAATTCACTATGTACTATGCACTATGTATTAGAAAAAGCCATCAACCAACAACTCTCCTCACTTCTGTAATGGAACCGCCTACTCGACCCCGACCAATCCAGATTCCGCAGCAACCACAGCACCGAGACAGACCTCATAGCGGTTACTGACGACATCCAAGCCCTACTCAACCGAGGAGAGACTGCAGATCTTATCCTCCTAGACCTCTCCATAGCCTTCGATACGGTCTCCCACAACACACACTCATCGCAAGGCTGCACAACATAGACATTCAAGGAGCTGCTCTCAGATGTATCGCCTATTTCCTCACCGGAAGAACGCAAAAAGTCTGCCTTTGACCTTAGAAGCAAAGGAAATCCTCTGTGGAGTACACCAAGGCTAAATGACGCAAGATTGCCGCCGAGTGGGAGCTCTCCCCTGAAGCTCCTGGTTTAGGGATTACCAAATCAGTAGAAATCCCTCTGTTTACCTGGCCATCTGCCTCCAACCTACAAACAACCCAACTCCACTAGCATCGGACTACCATTGCAGCGTTTCCTACCTGCGGAGACTACCTCTGGCGACCTGACACTCCTTCCCCTCTGCTGCCTCGCCGCTCTTCACCATTATCGGGCCCACCGAGCCGACCTCTGGCGACCTGACGGTCCTTCACCTTGCCGCTCCTCACCAGGATCGGGCTCACCGAGCCGGACGGAAATAGACTCCTTTCACCTCGAAATGCACTGATGCGAGGCTGTTCCACCGTCTGACACGCAGCCCCATCGCTGGTCGAGCGTCCCCTGGGTTGGACATGCTTCCTCTCGTCACCTTTTCTCCTGCTTCGCGGGCACGGAGGGGCCACGGAAGGGTTTTTTGACTGGTTTCCCCCACTGGAAGGGGTGCGAGTGCTACAGTTTGTTTGCTTTTGCTTGCCACTTCAATGAACATGCTCCACCACTGGTAGGGCTGCTAGTGCGAGCGTTTTATTCTTTCTTGCCACCTTGAGGAGCCCTTCGGCACGGACCGCCACCTGAGCTCCGGGGCCTGACTCAAGCCCTTCCACCGCGCAGCCCTCTCCCTCGGCCTTCTGAGACTCTGGCTGTGGATCGACGAGACAGTTGAGGGACGATATCCGGTTGATGGACTGATAAAGCAACAGGACCTGATCTGCGCCCTTTTCTCCCTGCAGCCCCCGGCATAGCAGGACCCATGCCCATACCACCTCTTGGACCTTTGCCACGTCCTCTCTGGTGGTTTGGCGGCCCCATTTCTGCTGGATCGACAAACCTCCTCCAATTCCAGTGGTGCTGCCACTGGATCATCGGGACCCGACCTGCACCCTGCCTCTATACAGCCCTCGACACAGACGGTCCGCGGGCTTCCTCATCTACTTTGACCTTCAATTCCACCAGAAGCCTGCTCACTAAGATGGCGACGATCCACCAGTTTTCACCCCACCATATGGCGAATGACGTGGCCCCCCCCATCGAGGCCATGGTGAGTGGTCTTTCATTCCCGCCCTATCCTCCCTCTAAGCACCACACGTAGCTGGGGGTTGAATCGGACCCCCCCCCAGGGTGGCCAATTGCGATGCTTGTTTTGAACTCTTAGGGCCCTCAGAGTTCCCATAATGATGATGAGAACCTGAGTCTCAGTTCGAGCGCTGTTTCTGAACGTTATTGAGGCCTCTCTTGACTTTCCCCCTACACCCAGTTACCTGGTGCTTTTCCTACAGAGAGGCCGCAGAAGATCTAGGGCCAGAACTTTGCCCGCTGCTGCACAGCCCTCAAACTCGTTGGCCAGGGAGAGTAGTGACCTGCCGCCTAGCCCGATTCCCACTAAGACTACAGTTGAACGCTGTCGTGGCCTTTATGGAAGCCTTTCTTGTTCTTGTACATATTCTTGTTTGTCCTCCCAAACAGTTCACCGGAGTTCTAGGGCATAAACTTCCTACCTTGCAGCTGTTCAGCCACAGTTAGACCACAGCTGAACGCTGTCCCTAGCCATTTCCGAGGCCTTCCTGACTCTCCACCCGTATTTTGGTTCCTGGAGATCTCCCTCCCGATCGGCCGAAGAAGATCTAGGGCCAGAATCCATGCCCTGCTGCAATGCTGCCCTCGACCTCGGCGAGTGGTTTCTTGGTTTTTTTACCCTCACGCCTGTTTCCCAGTGAAGCCTAAATCTAACGCTGCCTTGGCTGTGTTGAGGGCCTTTCCGGTTCTTTTCCTTGCCTCCTGACTAGCCTCAGGAGATCTAGGGCCTACATTTCACCCAGCCGCAGTTCAGCCCTCGACCGCACTGACCACTCTATGAACCTTCTACCACGCTCTTTCTACTGCCACTGAAGTATGCCAAATTTAATCCTGTTTTGCTATTTTGTTGTTCTCTTATTGTTGTAACTCTCTTCTACCTATACCCTAGACTCTCTAACCCTTCTTTCCACCTCTCATCTAGCCCTAAAATATTCTCTCTACAATATTCACCCCCCTTATTTTTCTTTTTTATCCTTTCTCCTCTCTACTGTACCCCGTCCAATCTAGCGTCCTAATATGTCCATGTTTTTTATTGCCGATATTCTCTCCTTGTAATTTTCTTAATCTGTTTGTTTTTACTAACCCTCTCCTCCTCCCCCCATACACTAACTCCCCTCTCTCTTGCTTCCCCCCCCTGGTTTCCACACCCATCTTCCCCTTATTTCTCATTTCTTTATTTTCCCTCTCCCCTCCTTTGCTCTTCCTCCTAGTCATCCTCTTACGTCCTAACATGTCCCCCCCAACGTGATCTGTGGACGTGCGCAGACCACGGGTGAATATTGTGTGACTCAGGAGCGCTATTACTGCACTTAAGACTTGGCGCTATCTTAGATCTCTTGTCAAGCGGTGTGGTAATTATTTTTAACAGTTGTGTTTTTACTTTTTAGCTTTTTTCGTTTTTGTGGTGCATAAGTCTGGGGCTCTTCACATCTGCCCAGCTGCCCCTGTTCACTTGCTTTTATTTAGAGGGCACTGGTCTGAGCTTTCGGGTTCTATTGCTCAGCTGCCCTGGTGTTTCTAAAAACGCCTGTCTCACCTTCTTGTTTTCGCCGGGTGTCAGCTTCCTCCCCACTGCCGGTGCCTCTTCGTCAGCCTGATCCAACGCCGGGTTTTCCCGTTTGAGCGAAGGGCTTGTGAGGAAACGAGTCACCTGACCTCACTACACCTGATCCAGGGGGCGGAGCTTCACCTCAGGCGTCACGTTGGTGGACTACAAAGCCCACATGTCATTCTGGTCCCGCAGCGGATGCGCCGGCGGCGCGCCAAAGGCAAGCCCGTCTGCGCCCGACCGGGGCCAGGGGCCTGGGATGCTGGCCAAAATTTCATCTACACTTCCTCAGAACTAATGGCGTGTCAGGGTAAGTAGCTTATTCCTAAATACACACAGGCCAAGTTAGTTTCCTTGGGTCTCTTTTGCCTCCCCGATCCCCCCTCTTTGATCCCTGCAGCTGGGGAAGTTCCTGTCCCCAAAGATAGTGGGAACCCTCCAACAGTTCCCTCCCCTGTCCACCCCCCTGCGGTATTTTCGGCATGCCTGCATAATACTTGTTCACTAGCTAAGCACCAGCTAGAGATATTTTGTTTCCTCGACCAAGTCCAACCGGATTGTTTATTTCTTACCAAAAGTTGGCTCTCCCCCGCATCTTCAGCAGACATTTTAGCGGCCCTTCCTGAAAACTATTATCTCTTGCGTTCAGATCGTGCAAATTGGTAAAAGTGGGGGTGAGGTGGCTGCCATCATTCACTCGAGATGGTCTTTCTCTCTAATGCCCTCCCCGACGATTTCTGCGGTTGACTATTTAGTTATGAAAACCATGTCTGTTTCTCCCCCGCTGGTTTGTGTTTTGTTTTACCGCCCTCCTCAATCAATGCCCGCCTTTCCTTCCCTAGTGGGCGAGATTCTGGCCAATTTGACAGTAAATAACTTGCGTATAGTGATTTTGGCGATTTTAACTACTGGCCTGGCGACCCTATGGAGGACCCTCATTCTAAGCAGTTTTCTGATTTGCTTACTCATTTGAATCTGGTACAATTGGTTCATCTACCTACCCATAAGTTCGGCCACACCTTGGACCAAATCTAGTCGGCTAATCTGGATATCTCTTTACTCTCGGTTTCTCCCTGTCTGTGGTCTGACCATTATTTGGTCTCATTTTCATTGTTATTAAAACCCACGACTAGTACCCCTTTACCTACCAACATCAAAGTGAGAAACTGGGGGCGAGTAAATATTAATTCTCTCTGCTTCTCGCTTTCCATCTCTAGTCCGACTATTGCTAATAATCCGGACTCTTTCCTTCATGACCAGGCCTGGCCATACATTCTTGGCTTACCTCATCCTGTGATGAATTGGTCCCTTGGAGATCGATTCGACTTAAACGCTCACACGATGCGCAAAGATGGTTTTCCTCCTCTCTACAAGCTAAGAAACTTCAGCTCAGACAGGCAGAACGTAAGTGGCGTCGGTGCTACGACCCTCTGACAAAACTTTTTACTCCACTATTCTGAGGGAATACAAAAATGATATCCTCATTGCAAAAACTCAATACTTTTCTGCAATGATTCTATCATCTCCTAACAAGCCCAAGGAAATTTTTTTCATCCTCAACCGTCTCTCCAAACTTGATCGAGTCACTGCTAAACCTCTCCCCTCTCAGGACCTGTGTGATTCCCTTCACGATTATTTCTTCACAAAAATTTCTACTATCAAACTCCATATATCTTCTCCTTCTCCCTTCTTTGATCCTCCTCTACCCCCTCCCAGTACACATTCTTTTACATTTTTTCCACCTATTCTGACAGAGAATTTTCTCAGCCTGGTGAGCTCCACGAAATCTGGCTCTCCCACTGACAGCTGTCCCTCACACATTCTTCGTGAGATTTTCTCGGTCTGTATCGCCCCCCTTGCTCTTCTTAATAAATCATTGGCTTTGGGCGGTGTCCCTGATCTTTTTAAATCAGCTAAGATTGTTCCGGTTCTGAAAAAGTTGGGAGCGGATCCGACTATTCCGTCCAATTTTCGACCAATCTCCCTGCTTCCCTTTTTAGGTAAAGTTTTGGTGAGATATGTCACCCATTGCCTTAGTTCTTTTTTGGAGGCCTCCGATTATTTTGATCCTTATCAGGCTGGTTTCCGTCCCACTCATTCTACGGAATCGGTTATCCTCTCAGTTTTGGATGAACTGAGAGTTAGCGCTGACCATGGATCCACTCAGGCCCTTGTACTTCATGTATCGGCTGCCTTTGACACGGTCGACCATCTTCTTTTGGTCGACCGTGTCCGGGGAGCTGGCATCTCGGATGTAGCCTTGAGTTGGGTCTCCTCTTTCCTGGAGAACTGCCAACAGGCGGTTCAGCTTTCCTCTTATTCTTCTACTTCTCGAACTGTAACTTGTGGTGTCCCCCAAGGCTCTGCTCTTTTCCCTCTTCTTTTTAATCTTTATATTTTTCCTCTAATTTTTGCCTTCCGTCATCAGTAGGTCACAATGTTCAACTACGCTGATGACCTTCAACTTATATTTACTTTTTCTTCCTCCCCCGATTCTATTTCCCACTTCCAGAATACTATGATTTTCATACAGGACTGGATGAGCACAAACCATCTCAAGTTAAATCCCGACAAGACGGAGCTAGTCCTGTTCGGAGGTTCATTAAATCCCTGGTCTTCTAATTTTTGGCCTCCTTCCCTTGGACCTGCCCCCTCTCCCGCTAAGTCGGTAAAAAGTCTGGGCATTAAATCAGTGATGACCTTTCGATGCATACCCAGATTAGTATGGCCGTCTCTTCCTGCATTCTGTGCCTTCGCACTATTCGTAAGGTTTCCCGTTTCTTTACCCCTGATGCTCTTAAGTTTATTCTTCTTGCCCTTCGATTATGCTAATTCTCTTTATATTGATATCCCTGCCTATGAACTACGCCGACTACAGCTCATTCAAAATCAGACGGCTGGGCTGATTTATAGTCGGTCCAGATTCCATCACGCTCTTCCGTTGCTGAGGCAACTGCACTGGCTTCCGGTTGCCCATAGATGCCTATTTAAACTAGGGTGTCTTATTTTTAAATCATTCGCGGGCTTAGCCCCCTCCTATGTAGCTTCCAGGCTCACAACCTACATTCCCTCTAGAAACTTACGGTCTTCCTCCAAGAACCTTTTGGTTGTTCCACGCTTTATCAGGAAGAAACATGGGGGGTCGAGCTTTTCCTCCCAGGCTCCTCGATTTTGGAACTCTCTTCCCGATTACCTTCGATCTTCTCAAACTTACTTGGAGTTCCGTAAAGGTCTGAAGACCTGGCTATTCATTAGAGCTCTTGAGGTCTAATTGCTGCCCTGTTTCTGCTGCCGGACTGCTTTAGCGCCATGAAACCTTTTTGGTATACGTGCGCTTTATAAATTCCCCCAACTACAACTTCAACTTCAATCCCGTCCTCACACCTCCGGACCCTGCTCTCTCCAGACATGGCTCCAATTCCTGGAAAATCTTATACCCCTCCAACCTTTCCAAAAACGCCAAGAAAAATGTAAAACCTAAACTACTGATTCATCACCCCAAAACTCTAATAGTTGATACCTACCATAGCCTCTCCTCTCCTATAAAAACAAACCTTATTTTCTACTCCAAACGCCCCGCCAAACGGAAATGCACTTTTCTTCTCCATCTTACAGTCACTAAATCAAGCAAATTTCCATATGGATTCAAATTATCTACTTTCCCATCCCCAGCTTTTCTTGGTGAAATTGACATTTCCATATTCAAAACTGGTTATATCCTATTTCAAGCATCCGAACACCACCTAAACATCTTTGACCACCATTCCAGTACCCTGTCAGACCACCTATCCAAACCAGTCCCCAACCCTTCCTCGTCCCAACTGCCTGACACCCTTATGATGTCTCCCCCCCCCCCCCCCCCCGGTTGTGCCCCCCATAAACATTCCAACTGCACACAACATCATCCAAATCCACTCTTTATCTAACGAGCGACACCACCAAGAAGCCCCTCCCTCTACCTCTAACCTCTCTTCTACTTCCAGACCCCATCACCCAGAACTTTCGCCCTTATCCCCCTCCGCGCCAACATCTCCCCCTCTGAACTGCACTCCCTCCCCTTATTCTGATGTAATTACAATTACTTATCGGCCATTTCACCTTGAACTTCCGACTCTACCCCCCCACGCCAATATTCCCCTCTCTGAATTTCACTCTCCCCCCTCAAACTGATGTAACTTCCACCACATGGCCTATATGATTGACCCCTCCGTCACCTTGTCCAACAACCTGAGCACGCCTCTGACTCCCCTGCCTGACATATCCTCCCCCCTCACATCAGACTCTCATCCCCGACCAACACTGAACCCGCTCCTCCCCCCCACTTTAACTGAGCTCCCCCTCAATCTCATTGCTCTGACACTATCCAACATTGAACGTAATCTCTTAGCCGTGAAGAAGGAACTTACGCGACTCAGAGAGGATTTTAACGCCTTTAATGCCAGAACCCTCCTCAATCATACTGATTCCGCCTGTTCTCGCTTCCCAAACATCTCCCAATCTAACCGTTGGAAAACCACACCCATATGCAGCAGAACCCATAGGCCTCTCCGCGCTATGAACTACCTCTCCTCTTCTGACCTTATTGACTTATGCAAAACCTACCTTTTTAAACCACTGATTACTGATCATACCCTCCCTTATTCCAGCATCCCTGTGATTTTGTGAACTAGCTGAATGACCTCCTCTCCCATCTCTTTTAGACCCCCCAACTCAGCTTACCACCATACACTCTTGCTCTCCCAGCAAAGTCAACCCTAAGCCCCTCTCCTTCATGCTTGTTAACTGCCGCTCAGCTGTCCGACATACAACTGAAATATCTGAAATCATTCTCAGTGAAACTATCGACATTGCCTTCCTTACAGAAACATGGCTTAATGACTACTCAACGGCCATCCTCAATATACTCATCCCCCCTGTTACTCTATCCTTAGGAAAGACTGATCTGACAGAATAGGGGTTGGTTTAGCTATAATCTACAAAAAACGAACTTCAACTCACCCGGGTTAAGAACACAGACCACTCAACCTTCGAATACCTCTGCGCTGAACTCATTGTACAGGGCTCTTCCCCAATTTGTCTACATACTACCTACCCTCCTCCAGGGGATCCTTTTCCCTTCGCTGCGGAACTATCGGATCTTCTTACACAATCCTCACTGGCCAACTCGAAAAATCTCTTCTTAGGAGATTTTAACATCCACCGGAACAATGTTGTTGATCCCACAGTCAGCCACCTCATTAATCTTCTAGAAATCAATGACCTTATTCAACTATGTCACACTCCCACCCATACCAAAGGGGCCACTCTACACCATCATTTTCAAAACTGACTTGGTCTCCCTTTCCACCATCCTCCCCATCGACTGGTCTGACCATCACCTCGTTCTGTTCAAGATCGAATCCACTCCCCCCCACTAACAATTGCAAACCTATGAAATGGACCAGAAACCTTAATCAACTTCAGTCTAAATTCCAAGCGCAACTTATTCTCACCCAAGAAGCCATGAGCTCACTGAGCTTTTCAATAAGAACGTCAATGATGTCGTAGACCTTATAGCCCCTCCCAAGCAAAAAAAGCAAAGAAACATTCCTTCCAGATCTTGGTTCAACTCAGATCCCAACCATGAAAGACGCTCGCTTAGACTGACGAAAAGAACACGGAGACCACACCCCTCCCCCTCCCATCTAGCCCTCCTCCGAGCCGCTAGATCGACTTATAAGAAACACATTTTCAATGAAAAGGCTACCTTCTTCCGAACATAACTCGATCGAGTAAAACACAGACCCATAGTTCGAAATCAAACATCTTCAGCCCCCCTTAAGCTTACGCCAGATGTGAGGAAATTGCCAATTTCTTCTCGGACAAAGTCACCAAAATTGATCAGTCCTTCCATCTTACTCCGGTCCCACCCGAACCCCCAGTTGCAGCAGACATTTCCTTAGAAGCTCCTCCCTTGTTAACTCTACCTCCTGACTTTTCCACTCACCTTTATGTTGCATTCCCTCCTGAATCCAGCCTCCCCTTCTTACAACTAAAAAACAATGCATCCTGGCTTAATTTCCACCCAGTGACTGAGCTCGAAGTCGTAATTGCCAAACTTAAGCCGACCTCACATACCAAAAACCCTCTCCCCTCTAACCTTGTCTAAGATCTAAATCATATTATTGCCCCTTACTGGACTACAATCATCAACACCTCCCTTTCCACAGGATCTGTCCCTGTCTCCCTTCAACTCAGTCAAATCACTCCTATTCCTAAAACCTCACTGCTGAATCTAATGACCCAAACAATCTCCGCCCTATCTCTAACCTCCCACTTCTCTCCAAAGCCCTTGAAAAATGTGCTTTGCTCCAATTGGATAAAACATTAACAATTTCAATTTACTTGACTCCTTGCAATCCGGCTTCAGAAAAGGCTGCAAGACTGAAACAGCCATGCTTAATATAGTTAATGACATCCAGTGTTCCCTTGACAATGGTAAGTCCTGCCTAATCATGCTCCTCGACCTCTCTGCTGCCTTTGATACTGTGAACCACAATTCCCTACTTAACTCACTCAAGACTCGCTTTGGCCTTAACAGTCTTGTCTTCAAATGGTTTGCCTCGTATCTCCAAAACAGAACACAACAAGTCAAAATCAACGACTGCCTCTTAAACCCTACACCTGTTTCCCTAGGTGTCCCTCAAGACTCTATTCTCTCCCCTATCTATTTAACCTCTTTATAGAACCACTTACCCTCATTCTGTAACAAGCTGGAATCAGTTATCACCTCTATACCAATGGCACCCAACATTACTATAAGATTAGGTCCCACTCCGACGTACTTCATCTTAACAATACACTGGGCAAGATCCAATCCTGGTTCTACTCCAATCATCTCAAACTTAACCCAAAAAAATTGAAGACATCCTTTTCTCTCCAAAAAACAACAGGCTCCCCATCCAATCCTGGATCTCTGACCTTAATACCCTCAACTGTTCTCTCTCCTTATCCAATTTAGTGAAATCACTTGGTATCACCATTGACAAAAACCTAACTCTTAGCGACCACATAAAGAACTCAGCTAAAGGTGTTCTATTTACTCTCCGTCATCTGAAGAAAATCGAACCCTTCATTCCACCTGAAGACTTCAAATGGATTGTCCAATCATTAGTACTCTCGAAAATTGACTATGGTAACGCTATCCTCATAGGAACCCCTAAAGTACATCTAGCCCCTTCAGATCTGTGCTCCTCTTAGCAGCCAGGCTAATCACTGACTATAAACGTTTTGACCACATCTCCCCAGCCCTTAAGTCCCTTAACTGGCTGCCCATTGAAGGCAGATCCTCATACAAGACAGCATGCATTATGCATAAAGCTCTACACCAAAATACCCCGTTGCACCTCACAAACAAACTAAAAATTGCAAGCTGCTCCAGAACGTTGAGGGGCACTAATGCTCTCCTCCTCGCCCCCCCTCCCCCCTTGTCAAAAAAGAAAACCAGGCAATCACACGCCTTCTCCGGAAATGCACCGAACATCTGGGATGCTCTCCCCAAGGATCTGCGATGTAACCCCTCCCACCACAGCTTTAAAAAAGACTTCAAACATCACCTTATCAGTTTTGAGGTCCATGATCCTTGCCTCTGACCCTCCACCCTACTTCCCCCGTCTTGATTCTCCTTTACCTTTACCATCTCTAACCGCTCCCCCTTCTTATCTTTCACCCTGTTTCACTCTCTCCCTACCCCCTTCTCTCCTCTCTCCTCCATCTACTACCCTCTCTCCTCGCCTCCAAAAATCTCTGTCTACTTTACCTCCTCTTCCCCAATTTGGTTCTTCCCACCTTTTCTTACATAACTATACCTCTCCCCTGCTCAGCCAGAACCTCTTTTCTCACACCTTCACTCTCTACGTAACTTTACCTGTGCTTCCTGTTACGGTTTAAATTAGACCTCCGTGAGCGCCTTTTTCATGTTCATGGCTCTTTGCCCATTTTGTTGAATTAATTTGTTTTATATTACCTGTTTGAATGCCCTGCTATTGAATAACTGCTCTTTCTCCTATAATCTTTTGTGCGCATGTAAAGTGCCCTGATACCCCCGGGTTGAGCCAGCACTATATAAAACCTTTCAAATAAATAAATAAATCATCGCTCAGCTCCATCCTCGTCAACACTTATATGACATATCTGGCTAGCATCGTCAAAACCCACGGACTCCACATCATATCCTACGCCGACATAACTTATCCTCTCCTTCTCCGAAGACACAACCAAGACTAACTTCCACAACTGCATGACAGACGTCATCAAATGGATGAAGGACAACTTCCTGAAGTTCAAAACAGACAAGACAGAGGTATTGATCATAAAAAGCAATAAAGGTAGAGTTAAAAAAAAAAAAGAAAAGACAGAAGAGATGCTGATCTTCGGAAACAAACGCTCCCTATGGGAAGCATCCTCGTGGCCCTCAGAACTCCGACCCCCTCCTACCTCCACTAACCACGCTAGGAACCAAGGCATCATACTAGAAAATAAGCTTACCATGACCGCTCAGATCAACTCTGCCTCTGCCACCTGCTTCTTCATTCTCATTCTCATTCTCTGCATGCTTCTTAATATTCAAATGGCTACCCCTAAGCTCAAGACGCACCATCGCCCAGGCCCTCATCTCCAGTCAACTGGACTATGGCAATGCTCCCTACGCAGGGATCGAAGCTCAACTGTGACTACTACTGACCATATTGAACGCTGCAGCCAGACTCGTCCTGCATTCCCCTAGATGAACCCACATCACCCCCTACCTCAGGGAACTCCGCTGGCTCCCTGTACAGAAATGATGCCATTTAAAGCTCCTGACCCAATCCTACAAGGCCCTACACAACTGCTGACTTGCCTACTTGAACCATCCCCAGAACTTCTGTCAGCTCACCAGACACCTCCGCTCTGCTTCCCTTTCTCTCACCCATGCATCCGACTTGGTAGATTCAAGGGTCACTCCTTCTCCTACCTAGCAGCAAGGACATGGAACGAGCTACCCTTCATCTCTGGACCTCCTCATCTCTTCCAGAGTTCAGGAGGTCCATAAAGACCTAGCTGTTTGGCTAATCAACTGGACCCTGCCAGCGCCTGTATACCCTCAGGGGTGATGAGAAGTGCTCTACAAATCTATTGATTGATTAAGTGATTCACTCTAACTGTATTTTTATATTATCCCCAATGAACATAACTTTGTTCAATCTATATATACCATATCTTCCACTTGGGTGAAGAAAATGCTTTTGTTTCCTTGTTTATATATCGCCTACATCAATGTGGTATTGTGTTGTACAGATAAACATTGAACTATTATGCCCTCTGGTTCGATATAAAAATGACAACCTTATAAGTAAATGAATAAGCATATGTAAAAGTATATTAGCATCTTTATTAAAGTCACTTAGAAAAAAAGTGATGGGTGGAATGCTTGAATTATTCTCACTTGAGTAAATAACTCTGGACTGCAGGAGGGCAAACCTGCATCTTATTTTGCCCACTTTGCCACTCTAGATTGACACCAACCATATACTTATCGGTTTTGGTTCCACAGCCTGGTTTTTAGCTTTTGGACTCTAAATGCATCAAGTATGTGCAGACACTAGTTCTATACTCTGTATGCCACACAACTCTAGCTGTAACCCACTGATGAGGCCTCAGTTGACCAAAACCAAAATATAGTTGTGTTGGTGCTCCTCTTGGCTACTAGTGGGCTTCTCTTTCTTTCTTGTGTGTTGCATTCAGATGCAGTGAGTTTTTACTCATCTAAGAAATGTTTGGAATGGAGGTTCCCTCTGGATTGCATAGAACAGCAGCTGCTAACACTTTTTAAATGTACCTTATGTGTCTGTACTGATAATGTGTTTTTCTATTTTAAATAAACAAGAGCTAAAAGAGAAAACTGACACTTAAAAATCAGTTTTGGAACATGAGATGGAACATGTAGAGAAACATCTAGAAAGTCGAATGAAGGTATCACAGGTGACAGTTGAATATATCTAATATAGGAAAAGTTGTGATAGCCAAGTTTGAATCAAAAGAACAAAGGAAATGTACATTACTTAAGTAAACGGGGTTAGAGGGGTTCAATTCCAAAAGTTTATCAGACCTTGAAACCACGAAAGCAGGAGGCAAACACGAGTTAGCCTCCCACCTTTCGGAATAAGTTCCTAGTGGCAACATAGGTCAGGAAAACAGTCCTGTGTTCCTCAGGGGCTCCAAGTGGTGTTAAATATCCACCTCTTGCAGTTCAGTTAGAAGCTTGTTTTGCCCTCAACAGGATATTAGTAATAGGAAAAATAAAGAAAAGCAAACTGTGATGTCTTAGATACACGCTGAGTCCAGGTTATTTCAAATATGAGGTTATTATCATGAAATAAGACAGTACACGAAGTCCCCCGGTGACTGCTCCAAACCCCATCCAGCAACTGACCAGGAGCCTTGATCCCTCCACAAGAGTGATCAGTGGCAACATTACACACATTAAAGTGGCAGTAGACATAACACTCCTTACAACCCAACAAACCATGGAAGCACATACAAAACAGGCAATGAATAAAATACATCAAACAAACAAAAAGTTACTTAAAAAACAAAACAACAATTTACGAGAAATTCCACGGCAACAACTCATCATGCCAAAAGACTCGTTTACTATCTTAAAACCAATCCAATTGCGACCCCTAGTCCTAGTAGAGTGACCCCAAGTCAATAAATCAGTTCAAAAGACAGTCCTGCAAATACCTAGATACACCTGTATGTCTGCTGCTCCTATCAAAGGTAGTACCAGAGTCCTCTGAAACCCTGCCATTCATCCGCTATTGGTGGACTTCTTCCCATCGAGCCACCGACAACATGTTTGTGATGCAGCCCCAAGGTTCTTCTCCTCAGTCCTCTACTTGACCTGCACTGCACTCCTTTTACTCCACCACCTCCCTTTTCTCACTAAGGTAGCATACTGAGACACCTTCACCACTTTTCGTAGCGCGCGCTGCATCGTAAATGCGATGCAGCACGCCTTACGAAATTTGTTTTATTAATTAAATTGTTTACTTACCTCCAATTATCCATATGCTGGTTTTTAGCACCCCCCCACCCTGTCCCTCCCCCGCCCCGCCTCTCTGCCCCACCGCAACCCCCTCCACGGGCCGCGGCTGGTCGTACATCTCCCAAATCAGGCAATCTGTCATTAGTTCTTGTGTTTGATTTGCTCAAGCGCTCCGTCCATCATCCCCTTTTGTATCGATTAGTTCTTGTGTGCTCCATCACCCACCCAGGGTTAAGTTTACAGGAGGAATGCCTCCCTTTCAACATTACAAAAGGGGACACAGCTGTTGTGGAGTGTGATGTGTTATTATAACTCCAGCTTCTCCTGCACAGCATCCAAAACATTCCTCCTGTGGAAACAACCATTTGAATGGTCTCCGTCAACATCTTATTCACCCTATCCACTATACCATTACCTTGATGACTGTACAATGCAACTGACAAGTGTTTGACTCCACAATGTTTTCATAGCCTTAGATTTAAATTGTACTCCATTGTCTGTAACCAATACTTTGGGAACTCCCTCCCTGTGGAACAAGTCTTTCAAACGTTCTATGACTACATACGTAGTTGATCCTTTGAAAATGTACAATCCACCCAGTTTGAAAAATAATCTACCACTACTAATGCACACCTCATGCAATTACCAAGATTGTGCATCGAACCAATGAAATCCATTCCCAATTTCTCCAATGGACCATTAGGAAAGTCCACCAGACAAAGGGGGGGCTGTACATGCAAACCAATTTCCTACAATTTGAACAAGAGCCAACAAACACTTCTACCTCAGCATCCATACCTGACCACCAATAATACATGTAGAGCCCCTTCTTCATACCAGTCATTCCTACATGACCTTGATGAGCAAGCTTCACTAACCTCGATCTCTGCTTCACCGATGGAACCAACAGGTTTACCCTCAAAATCAAATCACCTTCAATGGTCCGCTCATCTTTCACTTTATAAAACAACTTCAACCCACTTCCTACATTTCTCTCTAGGCCGTCCTCCAGAAATAATATTCTTCCACATCACTTGGCAACCATCACATTCAGCACACTCGTTCTATTCCTGTAAACTAATAGCACCATCAACAACCACTAGTCCATCGACCATACCTACCACACACTCTACCAAGCCTGGGCCACACATGCCTCCTTCAACAGGACATCTAGAAAATAAATTAGCCCTAGCATTCTTCTCCCCAAGAATGTGCCTAACTGCAAAATTAAAGCCATACATGCTAGATAACAACCTCACCAATCTGGGACTTGACCAACTGAAATTCTTTTCAAATATTAAATAAACTAGCAGCATGTGATCAACCACAAGAATGAACTTCCTCACAAAAAAATGAGAGAAATGATTCATAGCCCACACACAAGCCAACACTTCACTTTCTATAGTACTACAGTTGTGCTCCGCCTTCAAGAGGCATCTGGAGGCGAAGGCAACAGTGTATTCCTTCCCTTCCACAATCGGAGTAAGAATAGCTCCCAGACCAACTCAGCTGGAATCTGCGGTTAAAATGGATTGAACATCCTGTCTAAAAGCAAGAAGAGCTTGAGCTTTGACTGTAAGACTTTTCACATTTTGAAACGCAACATTCTCCTCATTTCCCCATGCCTTCTGAACACCTCTGAGTAAAAGTCTACTTATAGGTTCCATCTGAAATGCACAGTTATCAATGACTCAAGAATAATATTCGCACAAGCCTAAAATGACCTCAACTGATCCTTATCAGTCGATGCAAGGCTGTATTTAATAGCATCCACTAACCCTGCTTTGGGTTTAGTTCCTTGATCTAAAAGACAATGACCCAAGTATTCATGATTTTCTTAAACCAAGAATCTACACTTTCCCTTGTACACTGTGAACCCATGACGTTCCACAACATCCAGCATTGTACCCAATACCCTTAAATGCTGCTCCACTGTTTGAGCGAAAACAAGAACATCAACCTGGTATGTTAGCACAACCGTTTTTGTAAAGCAGATGCTGTTGAGGCCAATCTAAACCGCATGCACAGAAATCTGAAGCCCCTAAAAGGAGGATCACCATTCTTCTGCAAATTCTACCTGGTGATTAGCTGTTCTCAAATCAAGGGAATAAAATACATCTGCCCACCCCAGCTGAGCTAACATTTCATGAATCTTGGTGAAGGGAAACAGTCTGTTGAAATGTTCTTGTTCAAAGACCTGAGGTCAACAAAAAGTCTTATTTCACCTGTTTTCTCCTTTGCTACTAAAGTAGGAGAAATCCATTGGGATTAATTAACTGATTCTATGACTTTAACACATAGTTTATCTAAATGCTGCTTCAATTGAACCCTGATACTCAATGTAACATGACTAAGCTTGTGGATATAAGGAATGGCATCCTGTTTCAAAATATTGTTGTGTTTGTAACCTTTTACAGTTCCAAGCCTGTATTTAAATAAGGATTTATATTTTTACAATAATCGGGGAGGCGACATATGCTCCCCTGGAATATCTACCAGGGGAAATTGGTAAGCTGTACCTGATTTAAAAACCATTCCAAATTCCCCTTGGTCCCTCCAGCCCTAAATATGGTAGCCTCTCTAGGCCACATAACTTTAAGTATGTATTTGACCTGTTCTTATATAACACTGTTTCTGGGAAGAACCCCAACATGTCGATACTGTGACCTCCAAAAGCTACAGTACGAATATCAGGAGGCAAAAGTTGCGCAGAACTCCACTCATTTTAAGTATAACTCTTCAGTCACAAAAGTCATGGCAAATGCAGAATCTACTGTGACTTCAGCCTCCACACCACCAACACAGATGGTTCAGATTGATCTCCTCGTCTAACTGGGTTCTGTGGAGAATGTTCCATTTTGATGCCTACTATCACTTTCGCTACATCAGCTTTTTTTTTTTAAACTTTATTTTAGTTGTTTATTGCAACAGCAAAATAATCCCCCCCCGTAATTGGCATCAATAATACAATACGTGTATACTGTTCGTTCACATCATTATGGCACACTTGGGTACAGACATCACAGTTTGTGCTGCGTCTTCCAGTAGCAAAGCAAGTCTTAAGAACATCCGGAAAAAAACGTGCCGATCCAGCAGGGCATTACCCCAGAGCATACTCAACCACCCCGCTCCCACCTCCCTCACCATCAGACCCCGACCCCTCAGATGTAAATAGCTCAGCACTCGTGCCATCCGAATCACTGTAGGGCAACTCCGTAGCACACATAACTCGCCATGCAAGCAAATCCTCCTGCAGTTTCTCATCTCTGCGCCTGCGTTGCATATGCGTCTCCTCGGCTAAAGACCACTCCCTGACATCCCTAAGCCAGGCCGATATCTCAGGAGCCCTCTGCCCCATCCAGGTAATTGCTACCCTCCGCCTCGCCAACACTAGCAACAGCTGCAACATCTTATAGGAAAGGTTTCTCCTCTTAGGCTTCGGGACCAATGCCAGTAGGCAATGAAGCGGGGTCAAGTCAATCCTGAGGCCAGTGACGGCCGGTATATGATCAACCACCTCCTTCCAGAAGCTCCCGACCAATGAGCAGTCCCATGCCAGGTGCAGGAACCCCGCTCTCTCTACTGCCCATCAGGGGCAGTTGTCCCCCCTGGTTTACGAAATACGCCGTAAGGAGACCGGGGTCAGGTAAGTACGATGTATAAAACTAAAATGAATCAGTATAAACCGCGCATTGCACGACACCTTGCGCGTAAGGGTTCCTATACGTTTTCACTGCCCCGGGTCTAGGGCAGCCCCAAGGTCCGTCTCCCAAGCCTCCCAGGAAGGTGGAACCGGCGGGGCGGAGTCCCGCCTCATGGCAGAGTACAGCAAAGATATCAGTCTCCGCCCTCTACCACAGGAAAAAAGGATGTTTAGGGTGTGGGACAGCGGGGGTGCCTCCGGGAACTGGGGCCAAGCCACACTCGCCACCTCTTGAAGGCCCCTGTAGTGCAGGTACTGCCCTCCTCCCAGCCCGAAGGCCTCCGTGGCCTGTTCAATTGACACAAAGGAGTCGTCGGGGTGTAGGTCTGCTAAAGTCTCGCATCCTCTCTCTCGCCAGACCCGGAGGGACATGTGTTTTTCCATGGCCACTTTGGGGGCCAAGATCCACACCGGCAACTCCCTATGAAAGGGGGCTCGCCGCAAGATTTTCTCCACGAACCGCTGCCAGACCCCTGCAGTGTGGCGTACCACATACGGTAGGGCTTTGTCTGCCCCCCCGTCCATGCATCAAGGCCCCCTGCAATGCTCGCCCATCCGCTCTGCCGGCCATGAGTCTCATCTCCCAATTATCTGTGTCCGTGAACCACCGAGCAGCCGGCAGTAGCTGTGCCGCATAGTAGTACAGGTCAAACCTCGGCGCTTCCAGCCCCCCTTCCTCCCAGCTCAGAACAGTGGTGTGGAGGGCAACCCGGCTGCGTCGGCCCACCCAGAGTAAGGAAGTAAGCAGCGAGTTCAGCGTGCGAAATACTCGCGGGGGAATCGGGCAAAAAGAATTTTGCAGGACGTATAATGTCCTCAGGAGCATCACCATCTTAGCGACAGCTAGCCGCCCCATAAGGGAGAGTGGCATGGAGTTCCAGAAGGACACAGACTGGTGCAGGGATCGTAGCACTCTATCAATATTATGGGTCAATGACTGCGCATCGGACGAAGCCACCTGGATTCCCAGATACCGGAAGGCCTCCAGCTCCCATCGCAACCCTAGGTCCGGCAAGTCCAACTGTGGGCCCGCGTCATAACCCGCTAAGGGGAAGATCAAGGACTTCCCGGCATTAATTCATAGACCCGACGCTGCCCCAAAGCGGTCCAAATGCCGGAGCAAAATGGGTAATGATTCCATCGGGGTCGTTAAGTAGAACAGGGCATCGTCCGCATACAAGGAGACCACGTTCTGTGTCTCCCACCGTGATCCCCCACTGTGCCATATCTGAGCGGACGGAGACCTCCAAAGGCTCAATCGCCAGAGCAAAAAGGAGCGGCGAGAGGGGGCACCCCTGCCGAGTGCCCCTACCCAATGACCACTCCTCCGATCGCTCTGGCCCGAGGAGCATTGAACAGGATCCGGACCCAGCGGCAGAAGACGGGGCCCAACCCCACCAACCGGAGGACCTCCAACAGGTACCCCCAGTCGACGGTGTCGAACACCTTAGCAAGGTCAATCGACACCAGGACCAGTTGCTCCTCCCTGTCACGTACTTCATGAATAATATGGTTTAATCTCCTTAGGTTCATGGCGGTATTTTGATCCGGGATAAACCCACATTGGTCCCGGTGCACTAGACTGACCATATGCGGCGCCAGTCGGGTGGCCAACAACTTAGTCAGGATTTTTACATCCGTGTTGATCATAGTAATGGGCCGGAACGCCGCGGGGTCGCAGCTGTCCCCACTCGGCTTTAGGATCATACAGATTTCGCCCAGGTTCATCGTAGGCGGGAGGGTGTCACATTCAAACGCCTCCAGGTAAACCTGTAGGAGGAGGGGGCAAGGACATCCCCGAATGCTTGGTAAAATTCAGAGGGGAAGCCGTCGCTCCCAGGGGACTTAGCCCTCGGCAGGCCGGCCATCGCTACCCTCACCTCTCGGAGCGACATGGCCACGTCCAATTTCTCTGTGGCCTCTCTCGGGAGGGTCTGGGCGGTCAGCTCCCGGAGATAAGGCAGGTAGGCAGCCTCCGTGACTGAAGGTTCCGCGGCGTAGACCGTCTGCAGGTGGGACTGGAGGACTCGGAGAATACCCGCTTCCGAGTGTACCATGCCACCCGTAGGTCCCCTCAGAGCACCTATCCTCTCCGGGGTAGATTCTCGCTTAAGAATCCAGGCCAACAGCCGGCCTGACTTGTCCCCCTCTCGATGTAGACGCTGCCAATATTTGCCACGCGTTTATTTATCCAGGCGATTTAGTACATCATGCACCGACTCCTGGGCTGCCCGCTCCTCTTCCAGATCCGATTCATCAGGATCTGTTAACAGCTGTCGTCGCAGAAGATCATCTTCCGCCTCACGTAGTTCCCCAAGTAGTTGTTTCCGGACCCCATAAGTAAGGCCCATACATTCGCCGCGTATCACCGCTTTCAGAGCATCCCATTTGGTAGAGAAGGCGATGTCACCCTCCTCCCAGTTCAAATCCACGTAGTTATCCAGAGCGGTTGCCACATGGTCCCTCCCCACCTGATCCTGCAAGAGGTCCACCGACATCCTCCAACCTCGAGGGCGGGTGGGTTGGTGTTCCCACTGTGCAACGCATGCCACCGGTGAATGGTCGGAAAGAAGCGGGCCTGATGCGTAACTGTCAACAAAAGAGACGCGTCAACATTAGCAGCAAGAACCCTGTCCAGCCGGCTATGCGTGTTGTGAGTGGGGGAATAACACGTGTACAATTTCTGCGTCGGGTTACCCAATCGCCACACGTCACTGGCTCTCAAGTTTTGCATCACCTCCCGGAGTCGCGCTGTCATGCGCGTTTTGTGCCCGTACGGGGCGGGTACCTATCCAACTCGGGGTCCAACACACAATTGAAGTCCCCAAACCAAAGTAGGGGGTCGTCCAGGTCCGGAACTAGGAGCTCCTGGAGATGGGAGTAGAAGTCGGGGTCGTCGACATTGGGCGTGTACGAGTTCAGTATCGTGAGATCCCTCCCATCCAATTCACCCGCAGCAGCAGGTACCTACCATTAATATCCGCCTCCACATACTGGACGGCGAAGGGAACTCCCAGGGCCACCCATATTAGGACCCCTCTTGCATATGTGGAAAAGGAGGAGTGAAACACCTGACCCCGCCATTTTTGCATATTTTTTAGGCTCCCTCATCACTCAGATGGGTCTCCTGCAGGCACGCAATGGAGACTCTGTGTCGTCGGAGAAAGGACTGGACACTGTGTCTCTTGGTACATGTGCCCAGCCCCCGCACGTTCCAGGTTAAGAACTTATATCCCATAGCCGTAGGCAGCGCTCATTCGGGCCTCCAGCCCTGTTTCCTGTGGTCTGCCATCCCTGAGCCTGAACTGTGATACACCTGATGCCTGCAACAATACCCCCCAACAGCTTCCCCCACCCCCCGAACTCCCCGTCGCCGCAAACCCCGCAGAACAAAACCCCCACCCCCTCCCACGAGCAAGATGACAGCAACAACAAAACATGCTTCTCTGCCCTCCCTCCGCTGGTGCCAGGACGTACACAGCCACCCCATTTACCCCACACAACACTCACTCTCACAAAACAGAACAAGAAACCACCCTCTTCCCCCCCCCCCCCAGCTCCCTGCACGACCCAATGTCAATATGAATAACTCCAGGCTCAACTAGGCAGGTTAGCCTCAGCACAGACAAAACCCCATTCACAAGTATCCTCCCCCCACCATACACACTCCACCCACCGGGGTGTATCCCCCCAGCCCCCCTAGGCAATAAGGGAGTTCAAGGCTCATGGTTTTCTGGCCATTAGCGTGGAACTATGGTCGTCCCAAGGGCCTCACAAGCCTGACACACTATATATTCAGTCCACAGAACACCTCAGGGAGGTACCGCCTCTACCGCTGACTCAACACCCCCGGTCTCCAGGATCACCGGAGCCGTGAGGATCATGTCCTGCACTTTAGCTTGCAATGTGTCCGGGACCAGGATATCTTCAGGACCATGTGAACTTAGGGCCCTCGAGCCATCCTCTACAGTCGATGGTGCCAGAAGCATACCCCCATCTTCTCCTACCGTGATTCTGGGCTCTTCAGTTACTGCAGTCTCAGAGTGGCGTCTTCATCTGCCGTGACGTTTCCGTGGAGGCTTGATCCCCCACTTCTCACGGGGGCCACCGCGTTCACCCGGCGGGAGGTCGTCCCCTCTGATCTCCAGCCACTCCCAGACCTCCTCCGGGGAGTCAAAGAAGTGCGCCTTCCCTTGTGAGAGCACCTTGAGTTTAGCCGGGTATAGGAGCATGTACTGAAGCTGCATCTCTCTGAGCTTTTGTTTGACCCCCAAGAAGGACTTCCATTGCTCCTGGACTTGCTGAGTATAGTCCGGATAGATGGATATCCGACTGTTGTCGATGGTGAGATTCGCTGTTTTCCTCACCGCCCGCAGGATGCAGTCCCTGTCGCGATAATTCAGTATTTTGGCGATCAGTGCCCGAGGAGGAGCCCCAGGGCGCGGCGGCGGGACCAGAGCTCGGTGGGCTCTTTCGATTACGAAGACGTCTGACAGGCCCCTTGGACACAGCTGCGTTCGGATCCAGTTTTCCAGGAAACGCTCTGCATTGCCTGCCTCTGTCCGTTCCGGCACACCCAGGACCCTTATGTTGCTACGACGTGCCCTCCCTTCTGCATCCTTGGCCCTTCGCTCCAAGGCACTCGTCGCGGCCGTGAGGTGCGTGACCGTCTTCTTGAGGGAGGCCACCTCACCTTGTAGCTGCTCAATATTACCCTCGGCGTCAGAGACCTTGTCCGCGAGCTTCCGGAGATCCGTCCTCAGCAGATTCACGTCTATCGAGACCGTCTCGATTTGGCGCTCCAGCGCAGTATGGGAGCCTTGTATCGCCTTCAACAGTTCCGCCCGGGAGGGTTCGCCGGGGGCCTCCGCTCCGTCCTCCTGGCCCGACTGGCGTGTGATCCTCTGGGACGGCAGTCTCTGGGTAGTATATTGAGTGATCGTGTTAGGCTGCGTGTAGCGAGACATCTTGTCCTTACGCATTGCAAAGTCCCCCTGCAGCCGGGGCAATTCTCCCTCAGGATAACCAGAGCGCTGTCCCGTGGCGCCTATGCATACGTCCCACCGGATCAAGGGACTGAATGCGCTGCACTGCTCCGCCGCACCGCCGACCCTCCGGGCAGAGGCCACCGAGGGCCCTCCGTCTATCTCTGGGACGGCGTCGAGTACCGGGCTCCAGCGCCGCCCCGCAGCCCCAGCCCCAGTGCCCCCGAGACAGAAAATGGAAAGTCCCAGGGGGTGAGGGGGCCCAGAACGCACCCCCCAATCGCAGTGATGGTGTCACCACCAGAGCCACTCCTCGGCCCTGCTCCTCCTCAGCTTGCCCAGAGGGGTTACAGCTCCTTGGTTGTGCAGGGTCTCGCTCGCCTAGTCCCAGATCCCACCTGCAGGAGCCTGAACTTCTCGAGGCCAGCCAGTCTTCAGGGCCCCCAGGATCCGCTTGACTCAGGGCCTGATCACGACTTCTGTGGCTATGTCCAGTGCCCGCAGGGGCGAATCCAGACCTCCGGCGGCGACCCAGGGGGCCACGGGTCACCACCGGGAAGACCCAGCTCTCTCTCCTCACTGCCGTTGGAGGGGTTAAAATTGCGAGGCAGCTACTCCGGATGGCCCCCCAGTGAGCAGGCCTTCTCTCTGAAGGCAAAACCAAGGCCTCAAGGGTGTGTGGAGCCGGCGGGGCCCCGCCGAGGTCAGCACCGGCAGAGACCTCCTGCCGGAAAGGGGCCCACGGATGTGACAGTCCCCTCGGGTATTCAGGCCTAGTCGGGCCGCCTCCTACCTCCAGCGCCGGCCCGCGTTCGCGGCCCCTCCGCTGTTCGGGCCCTCCACCAGCCGGGGGCCCACCGATGTTGTGGGTTGGCCGCAATGCGGGACCCGAGGCCTGCGGGCCTCCCCCGGGTCTCCGTATGTTCCCAGAGGATCCGGATGCGGGGCGCCGCCCCCGCAGATGTACAGGCCGCAGAGCAGGGCCCGTTCCCAATGAGGCCGCCACTACTCCCTCCGGTGCAGGTGGTATCGCAGTCCGACGGGGGGGCCTCCGATCAGCGTCTCCTGGAAACCCCCCCCCCCCTGAGTCCCTCCACCCAGCGTGGGGGGAGAGGCACCTGGAATCAAGTCCGGTCTCCGCTCTCACGACCGCGGCCTCGGGGTTGGGCACAGGCGGTGCGGGGCTCAATCGGCTCCGGCAGGGCTCCTGACAGATTCCGCCCAGACGGAGCTCCAGATGGTCATGGGCTCCGTCGTCCGGTGAAGGTCTCCGCCCGCGAGCGGCCGCCAACACTCCGTCCGCCACTCCGTCTCCCTCCCGGACCAGGCTTCAGACCCCGGCCTCGCTTAGTCAGTGGCCCTGGGCACCTCGGCGCCGGCGGTTTCGCAGTCAGCGCTTTCGGCGTCACGTCCCTGCTCGCTCCACAAAGGGGATACAGAAAAGGGGGTGGTGATGAACAGTGTCTGAATTAAGCAGACCACTCTTACCCAGTCCAAAGATCAGGGCTTGATCCATCACCGTTATTTATCTCACTGCCCCATCCCAGCTCAGAACCTGGCTATATGCAAATTAGTCTGTCCCTGGCCCAGTGCATCATGGGAACAGGGCAGACCAAACTACCAAGCCAATTCTTCACCAGAAAGGAGACAAGCTACCGGGGACCGGTTTCTGGCATTTCAGCCTCTTCGGCCCGGCTTGCTTGAATCCTGATGGAGCAGTGAGAAAGGGACTCATGTCTGAGTATACCCTGCCACACCTATAGTGGCCAAAAACGATACAGAAAAGGGGGTGGTGATGAACAGAGTGTCTGAATTAAGCAGACCACTCTTACCCAGTCCAAAGATCAGGGCTTGATCCATCACCGTTATTTATCTCACTGCCCCATCCCAGCTCAGAACCTGGCTATATGCAAATGAGTCTGTCCCTGGCCCAGTGCATCATGGGAACAGGGCAGACCAAACTACCAAGCCAATTCTTCACCAGAAAGGAGACAAGCTACCGGGGACCGGTTTCTGGCATTTCAGCCTCTTCGGCCCGGCTTGCTTGAATCCTGATGGAGCAGTGAGAGAGGGACTCATGTCTGAGTATACCCTGCCACACCTATAGTGGCCAAAAACGATACAGAAAAGGGGGTGGTGATGAACAGAGTGTCTGAATTAAGCAGACCACTCTTACCCAGTCCAAAGATCAGGGCTTGATCCATCACAGTTATTTATCTCACTGCCCCATCCCAGCTCAGAACCTGGCTATATGCAAATTAGTCTGTCCCTGGCCCAGTGCATCATGGGAACAGGGCAGACCAAACTACCAAGCCAATTCTTGACCAGAAAGGAGACAAGCTACCGGGGACCGGTTTCTGGCATTTCAGCCTCTTCGGCCCGGCTTGCTTGAATCCTGATGGAGCAGTGAGAAAGGGACTCATGTCTGAGTATACCCTGCCACACCTATAGTGGCCAAAAACGATACAGAAAAGGGGGTGGTGATGAACAGAGTGTCTGAATTAAGCAGACCACTCTTACCCAGTCCAAAGATCAGGGCTTGATCCATCACCGTTATTTATCTCACTGCCCCATCCCAGCTCAGAACCTGGCTATATGCAAATTAGTCTGTCCCTGGCCCAGTGCATCATGGGAACAGGGCAGACCAAACTACCAAGCCAATTCTTCACCAGAAAGGAGACAAGCTACCGGGGACCGGTTTCTGGCATTTCAGCCTCTTCGGCCCGGCTTGCTTGAATCCTGATGGAGCAGTGAGAAAGGGACTCATGTCTGAGTATACCCTGCCACACCTATAGTGGCCAAAAACGATACAGAAAAGGGGGTGGTGATGAACAGAGTGTCTGAATTAAGCAGACCACTCTTACCCAGTCCAAAGATCAGGGCTTAATCCATCACCGTTATTTATCTCACTGCCCCATCCCAGCTCAGAACCTGGCTATATGCAAATTAGTCTGTCCCTGGCCCAGTGCATCATGGGAACAGGGCAGACCAAACTACCAAGCCAATTCTTCACCAGAAAGGAGACAAGCTACCGGGGACCGGTTTCTGGCATTTCAGCCTCTTCGGCCCGGCTTGCTTGAATCCTGATGGAGCAGTGAGAAAGGGACTCATGTCTGAGTATACCCTGCCACACCTATAGTGGCCAAAAACGATACAGAAAAGGAAGCTTGTGTCCTTCCCTGTATAAGAATTGGCTTGGTAGTTTGGTTTGCCCTGTTCCCATCATGCACTGGGACAGGAACAGACTAATTTGCATATAGCCAAGTTCTGAGCTGGGATGGTGCAGTGAGCTAAAAAACGGTGATGAATCAAGCCCGGATCTTTGGACTGGGTAAGACTGGTCTGCTTAATTCAGGCACTCTGATCATCACCACCCCCTTTTCTGAATCGCTCCACAAAGGGGGCAACCTCAACTGGGGTGCTAGCGACCCTCGATTTAGCGTGCTAGGGGGCCCAACAGGATGATAAAAACAGGATTACAGGGTCTATCGGCCGGGAGCAGGTGGAGCTCACGTCCTGACGGCCATGCTGCTTGGCCACGCCCCCCGCTACATCAGCTTTAGAATAAGGATTATATTCTAAAACTAGTGCCACTTTTTGGGTGTCCTTGCAAAATGCCCAACTTTTTTGCATTTCAATCAGGATTTTCCTACTGCTGGGCAGCCTTTAAAATTGGCCACGCTGAGTTTTGGAGCCACATCTGAAGCAACCATTCGAGGCAGATCTATGCATTCTTATCTGATCAACAAACTAAAAAGATGATTGTCAGACGTTGAAGAGATGTAGATTCAAAGTAGTTTATTCCAGGATACAGAGAGCTGCCCCCAGCTGGCACACCCCAGGCACATCAGCAGTAACTGAACTCCTAAGAACTTATCATGACCATCACTCTATATGACATCACTGACTGATGTCACAAGCTACTATAAACAACACATCACCACACCTCCCCCCTTAATAACTTAAAAAAAAAAAACTAAAAAAAAACTAACTAACCAGGAAAGGACAGAAAGGAGAATACAAGATTGCATAAACTTCAAACAAACTTTCATTAATTCTATTCATATGACTAAACATAATCTCTTAAATATCGTGGTCTATTATGTATTCTTGTACTCATTCTTGTGTTACTATTACCTTCCAAAACCTAGTTGTTACTTTTAACAACTTCAGAAGAAAAATATGGATCTTTAGCAACACGAGAAGTGCTCCACCAATTTCCATTTGATAATTTGACTGCATTTCTTCAGAAACAAATTGCACACCGTTGTTAGTGAGAATTTCTTCGGATAACCTTCTCTGAGAAAAATTTAATTCAGACAGTTAATTACACTTTTCGAATTAGGAATGTTAATAGGTTCAACTTCAACCCATCTAGACAAATGATCTATGAGGACCAGAAAATACTTTGAATTAGAAGGAAGAACGTGAAATGGTCCCAAAAAATCCATGCCCAATTTCTGCCAGGCTCTTTCAGGAGGAGAAACAGAAGAACTAGTTACACCTTCAAGTATCAGTATCTTATCACTGGTATTACATTGTGAACATTGTTTCACTAGATCATCTATCTGGGTATCCATTCTAGGCCACCAAAAATCGTTCTAACTTTTCTCTTGGTAATAGTGGAGTCAAGATGACCAGAGTGTGCAGCTAACACAATTCGTTCACGATAACATGAAGGAGGTACATGTTTATTGCCTCTAACTACTTTTCCACCCTCCACTCAAAGCTCATCATTTACTTTCCAAAACATTTGTAGTTCTGGAGAAAGACATTTTTCTTTTGGCCATCCTTTTTTGATTAGAGAAACAACTTCTTTGCATATATAATCCTTATTAACTTCTATTACCCAGCTATCTTCTGCAAAAGATAAACTATCTTGACTTATGTGAGCTACAAAACATTCTTCTACTTCAGTCTCCCATTCCTGCTCTTCAGCATCTTAAATAGGTAGTCTAGATAAACAGTCGGCCCTAGTATTTTTTCCACCAGGAATGTATTCTACACTGGATGTATATTCTAAAAGCTTTGTAGATAATCTAGCTAAACGAGCTGTAGTGTGTTTTGCATTCTTTCCAGATAGAATGTCAACTAGGGGTCGATGATCAGTTTTAAGAATAAATGATCTGCCCCATAGATAAGACTTACATTTTTCAATGCTCCAAACACAAGCTAAAAGCTCTTTTACGATAACTGAATATTTTCGCTCAACACGACGAAGCGTCCTGGATGCGAAACCTACTGTGTGCTCTCTTCCTTCAGAATACTGTGATAAAACAGCACCTAATCCATATTCACAAGCGTCGACTGTAACAACTGTCTGTTTACCTTCTACAAAAGCTTGTAAAGCAGGAGCTTTGACAATATGGTGTTTAATAGACTGAAATGCTTTCTCACATTCCACAGACCATGTGTATACTCTTCCTTTTTTTAATAATTCCCTGAAACATTCTGTGGTTTTGGCAAAGTCCTTCATGAATTTCGCATAAAACTCACAGAGACAAAGAAAGGACATAAGTTGTTCTTTGTTCTGTGGAGCGGGCGCCTCTACAATACTTCTGATTAGACCGGGCCTAGGTTTGATGCCTTCCTCAGAAATAATGTGATCAAGATATTCAATCTCCTTTACTTTAAAAATACATTTACTTTTCTGTAAAGTAACTCCTCTATTTTCTAGAGTGTTAAAAACTTGGTTGATGACAAAATCATGATCACTTTCAGTCTTGTTAAAAATAAGAATATCATCTTGAAAGACTACTACATTGGGGTTGTTAATAAACATTTCAGTCATGAGTCTCTGAAAAACAACGGCCGCCGAAGCTAGACCAAAAGGAAGCCTGCAGAACTGAAAAACTCCATCAGGAGTGACAAAAGCAGTAAGGTGTCTGGACTGCGGATGCAGTTCAACCTGATGATAGGCTGCTTTAAGATCCAGTTTTGTGAACCACGAAGATGACCCAACTTTAGCAATGAGATCTTCAATGCGAGGAAGAGGAAATCCATCAACCCAGATGGCTTCGTTGAGGCTCCTCAAATCCACACACATCCTCAAATCCCCAGACCTCTTTTTAGCCAAAACGATGGGAGAAAGCCAGAGGGTGGACTCCACTTTTTCAATAATTCCCTGATCACATAACGTTTGTAAATGTTTCGAAAGATCATTCCTAATGCTTCGAGGAACATTGCGTAATTTGTGTTTAACAGGGCTGACATTTTCTGTGACTTTAATAAAATGTTGGACATTAGTGATTTTACCCAGGCGATCCTCAAAAATGTTGCTAAATTTATGTTCCCAAACACTGGGCATATGGGGATTGGACATTAAGTTGATGTTCTTCAAGGAAAAAATCAAATTCTGGTTTTTATCTTGGTCAATCACGACTGGATTAGCTTGACCAGGTTTGATGGTCAAGCGAAATTGAGCTTGATGCAAAAGACCAAGAACTTTTATACCCTTTTTTGCTACATATACCTTGCCTTTGATAGTTACTCCTAATACAGTAATGTTGGCCCAAAAATAACCTAACAATTAAATTTTACTGCCATCAAAAGCCACAGTAAGAACATCTGGTGATAATAAACTTTTATCTTTCCAAAGCTTGAAAAACTTTTCCTGAGAAATAATAGTGATACGTGCTCCAGTATAAACAAGAAGCTGAATATGACTAGTTTCAATAAGAACATCAACTTCAGGATCAGGAACATGCAATGTTTCTACTGTGTCGGTATATTGTTTGACTACAACAACATATTCCTGATTAGTAACATCTTGTTCACAATCATTAAGTTCACCACTTTCATTGATAACACATCTCACATTTTTCCTTCTACTGCTCATACATATCTTTGCAAAATGACCCATTTTGCCACATTGGCCACATTGCTGATTAAAGGCTGGACAGTTCTTGAAAGAAGAAACATGTTGAGATGAACCACACCTATAGCAAAACATTCTTGAGTTGAATTGTTGTCTATTTTTCACAAAGTTTCTTCCACCTCTAAACATATACGGTCTTCTGACATAACTTCGAGTGGTGTAATCATTTAAGGGAGTAGGGAGTTTAGTATTTGAAACTGGTTGCTTAGAAGAAACAGCACCAGAAATAGTAGAGTTAGATAATGCAGTTTCGAGTTGTTTGACATCATCCATTGAAGTTTTAATGCTTTTCGCAATATTAACAGCCTTATCTAATGTAGGATCTTTACAGGTAAGTAGCCTCTGTTGTATTTTCTTACAATGACATTGTGCAACAAGTTGATCTCTTATGAGTTGAGATGTAAAATTTTCAAACTCACATTTTGAAGCTAGAACTTTTAAAGCCGTGATAAAACTATCAATGCTTTCATCAGATTTTTGCATTCTTGTAAAGAACTTGTACCTATGAACTACCAAATTCTTAGTTTTAGTAAAGTACTTATCTAACTGCGCGACAGCTTGATCAAACTCATCCGGATCTTCACCTTCAGGTGGTTCATATGGAGGTAGATGATCAAAAACATTTTGTCCGTCAACACCAAGATGATAGTACATGAGATTTTTCCTCCTTTCGGGTCTATATCTTAGACCATCAATAGCACCTAAATATGCATTAAAGGATCTCAACCACAATTTCCACTCCAGAGGTGGATCACCTGGTTCTTGTAGAAAAGGTGCTGGAGGAACGACACTCTGCATGTTAAATAAACACTTGTAGGATGAAAAATGCTTTAAAAGATGATAAAATAGATAAAAGAAAGAAGAAAAAGATTTTAGATAAAGAGAAAGAAATTGAAAATAGAATATTCCATGATAATTAGAAGAAAAGAAAAATGAATGAGGTTAATATAAAAATTGTGTGTGTATCAGAAATAATACACTGTAAAAATTGTGTGTATCACAGAAGTAGAAATGTTTCACTCAGGCTTAATTCAAACTTCTGTCACAAGATGGCAGTGTAGGATAGCGAATCCTGTCTTTTCTATGTAGAAAAAATGCACACAAAAAAAAAATATTGAAGCGAGGTGACGAAATCACGTAACACGTGAACTATTCAAAGAAACGAACTCTGCACATCAACGCTGCGAGATGAAGAAGTGCTTGACAAACACTTGTAGTTGCTCTGTGTATCAGTGCGGTGTTGCAGAAATCAGCAAGGTTAGTGACAAGCACTTATGATCACTGTGTGTGTCAGCGCGGCAATACAGGAATCACCCGGTGTCATGAGCGATCTGTTTATGGGAAGTCTCAGTGCGCAGTACGATGACAGAGATTTTACCACAGTCCGATGCGTGGTCAGGGCAACCAGCGCGACAAATGACGCTGTCAAGCACGAAGGGCGCGCGTGCGAGTCAGTTATATTTTAGATGTGCAAGAGCATTAATTTTGCCAAAAAATTGGTAATTTCATGCCGCAGGATGCAGGTAACAGCCCAGATACCGCAATAAAAACAGGATGTTGAAATTAATTAAAGCCGGAATGAAGCAGAAGATCGACTTTACTGTAAGTTCATGAATAAATGTAGACGGGTACGGCTCTCTGTCTGTAAAATATAAAGTAGGTGCCTGGGACTAGTAAAGAAGACAATTTACTCACGTTTGCAGAGAAACAAAAAACTTGGCTTACGATGAAGTTGAACTTCACACTCCAAAGTCCTTGTTTGATCTAGGATGAGCAAGAGAGTATCCCATCTTCCGTCGCCATTGAAAAGATGATTGTCAAACGTTGAAGAGATGTAGATTCAAAGTAGTTTATTCCAGGATACAGAGAGCCGCCCCCAGCTGGCACAGCCCAGGCACATCAGCAGTAACTGAACTCCTAAGAATTTATCATGACCAACACTCTATATGACATCACTGACGGATGTCACAAGCTGCTATAAACAACACATCACCACACAAACAAACCTGCGTTTGTGTTTGGTTTACCTGTGAAGGCATTGAATTTTTCCAAATCCAACTTATTTTTGAATCTGCTAAACTCCTTGGATGCCAATACTGATCTTTCAATGGCTCTCAGAATTTCAAGAGTTCCTTCTAAGCTAGGATTTCTGCAGACCAACAATTTCTCCCTTGTTTTCTTCTGCCAAAACAGTTGACAGCTAACTGATCCCTTAAGTAGTTATATTGCCATCAAATTCACAAATATGCGAAGTTCAAGCAAAAAATTATCAATTGTAAAGAAACTGTGTCTTTCAACATTAATGCTTGTCATCCTTGAAAGGATTTTGTAATCCGTTAACTACCTCTATATAAACATCCCAGTCCTCACCAGAAGGTTGAATTGCAGGTGGTAAGTGATCAAAAATGCGATGCCTTTCTGAACCCAAACAATTATAAAGAACGGCCAGTTTCCTTATGGGTTCAAATTTTTAACCATCTAGTTAAATAACTATCAATTTTTTTGAACTATTGTTTCCATTTGAACTTCTGTATGCCTTGTATAGCAGGAAAAACTGTGGGGCAGTGAACATTCCGCATGTCGAACACTGTGAAAAAATCTTTTTTTTTATATATAATTTATTTGCAGTTTTATATAGTGAGAACTCAACCCGAAGGTATCGGAGAACTTTACATGAGCACCAGTTGCGTTACAGATGGACACATTAATTTTGTTAGGCACGGGGAGATGAAGTGATTTGCCCAGAATCACATGATGTTCAGCATCCCAGCCGAGACTCAAACCCAGTTCCCCAGCGTCAAGGATGACCGCTCTACATCATTGTTAAGTAATAGGTACACAAGTGGAACACAACAATCTCAAAACTACGCTATATCAGACCTGTTGTGCATAATTGTTGATACAAGTAACACTTAGCGCAACTGAACCTATGACGATAAGATTTTTAACCTGAAATGTTAGAGGCCCAAGTAGTCCTAAAAAGATCCTGCAATTATTTGCATACCTTCATAGACACCACGTGGATATAGCCCTACTCCAAGAAACACACCTGCTACCACGCACGGCTGAAAAATTGGGCTTCAGGTGGACAGAGCTTTCTGTGTCGGCAACTTATCATATGCACCGGGTGTGTCAACTCTTATACACAGGGGCGTCCATTTTCTATTAGATCAAACACTCACTGACCCACAGGGGCAGTTTGTGATTTACGGGCACACTACGGGGCACCAAGGTTGATATCGTTAAACAATATGGTCCAAATACGGACGACTCTAACTTTTGTCAGAAACTTTTAACTACTATACGGTCCCTACCGCCATTAGAGCTGATATGGGGGGGTGACCTGAACATAACATTGGACGTTGGGAAAGATAGATCTCAAAATACCTCTGAATACCACAAACGTGCGGTTTCTACCCTAACGAATGGCATGACGGAGTTTTGCTTGCGTGATGCATGGCGTATGCGTCATTCCAACATATTAGAGAGCACACACTCATCCACAGTTCATAACAGTTGGTCCAGACTAGATTACGGGCTTCTCACTGAACATGCCCTGACTTGGACCAGGGATGTGAAACATCTCCCCAAGACCCTCTCTGATCATAAACCGGTCCTCATAGTACTACTGATCCCGACATACACACCCCCACCATTTGTATGGCGCTTCAATGCGGCCGCACTGCTGGATCTCCTTTACAAAGAGGCAATACAGCAGGCAATAGAAGACTACTTTGTGGATAATAGCCATTCAGTAGATAGCGCTGGGGTGCTATGGGAAGTACGTGTAAAGTGGTCAGAGTCTGTTAGTTTACTAAACATTAAATGTCAACCATAAACTCAACATAACTTAAATCATCATAGTTCATAGATCCAGTGTGTATTTTATTTTCATACATAATTAACTGGATATTAAGTACCATTCGATGGGTGCCCAAAGTTATTGGGTTACACAGTCAATACACAAGCATATCAATTAGTTCATTAAGTCAATTAATCTTATGTACATGAATGTGAGATAAATTTCATATTACGATTCATCATGAAGATAGCTTGAAATTTGTGAAACAACATAACATATTATTCACATTATAATTCAAAAAGTGCACTCAATGTATTGTAATGGCTGATGCACTTACAACCCGTGCAAATGGACCCTGAGGGTTGTAGGGGTGTCCTGCTAATGCAGGGGCTCCATCACACTTATAACCGAGCACCCTGACTTTAGGATTGAAAGGCCTGCCTTAGGGGTGACTTCTAGGTTTTAAGTGCAGTGAACTCAGATATAAGAAAACTTATACTTGCAATGGCAGGCCAGTAGCACAATTTGAGTGGTCTCCCATGGATGTCATAATACGTGCTTCAGACCATGGGGGACCCCTGGTGTACCTATGCCCTGGGTACCTTTGTACCATATACTAGGGACTTACAAGGGTACACCAGTACCCAATCTGGGGTGTACCGAAGTACTCACAATGGTCCAACTTAGCTAAGAAGCACATAGAGTGGGGGCCTGATTAGCAGGATCCTAGTCGGACTCGTCAGAAAAAACATGACGACACCAGCAAAAAGTGTTGGTAACCGTGAAAGCAGATCCTACTTTTCTACAGTGAGTAAAAAATGGCTAAAAGTTTAATATGTGCTGCCAGAAACAGGTTGAACCGAAACACGGTATGCAAGCTGAAGCTGCTTTCCCTTCCGATTAGCAGTGCGAGAAAGGCTCACTCAAGCATCGAGCGTGAGCCGCTGTTGCCTCGTACTTCTCAACAGGCGTGAGACATGACGAGAGCGCGAGCAGGAAGCACGAGCCTTAGTGCGAGCAGCTAACTTCTTCAGTAGTGTTACAAAATTCTTGTTCCTAAACAGCTTAACAGAAAAATCCGCTCCTGAGATTACTGGCTTTTGTACGAGTAAAACAAAGTTAAAATGGCACACCTATGCCCTGTATAAATTCAATCCATTTTTTATAGAGATGGTGGCCGTAAAATAACTGCAGTACTATCCTGAATTAACCAGCTCTTCGCCAAAATATGTGATGTCTTCGATAAATGCAACCTCCAGATTATTCCAAATAGGAAGAGTTTATTATCATGAAACAAGACAGCAATCCACAGGGGCTTAGCGACCCCTGGCACTCCTGAACAGGGACTACAAGATACTAGCAGGCATCCCGGCTAATAGGTTGGCGCTCCTGATCCCTCAATTGGTCTACCAAGACCAAAATGGTTTTGTACCGGCCCGTAACACTTCGCTTAATATACAGCGGTTGCTCAGGGTGATGCGCAGTGCTACAATGGACTGGCCGTTGGCCGGTTGTGTTGTGCTGGACCTGGAGAAGGCCTTCGACACAGGTGAATGGTCTTTCGTGTTTGCTGTGCTTCATCGCTTTGGGCTTGGGCCTTACATTTTAAGCCTTATACAGCTGCTGTACGGGGCTCTAACGGTTGGTATGTGGCTAGGGACTCTCTTCTCTGGCCCTATACTGATGGAATCTGGATCCGCCAGGGGTGTCCGCTCTCCCCAATAATCTTCGCCCTGGTGATTGAACCATTAGCGATGGCGCTACGCACCTCTGCGCCGGACTGGTTAATACGTCTTGGGGACGGTATACATGCAATTTCGCTTTATGCGGATGACATTTTGCTATATGTTACGGGCATTCGTGCGATTCCCCAAGTCATTCCTGCTACATTGCGGTCTTTTGCGTCCCTGTCTGGACTGTGGGTACATTGAGGCAAGTCTTGCCTGTATCCTTTTAACCCTGATACGGAGGATCCGGGTTGGGAGGTAGACGGGACAGTAGTGCAATGGCAGCCGGTGGCGTTTTGATATCTGGGGATCTGCATTTTCCATAACGATCAGGATATGCTAGACAATAACATCACAAGGGCGGTCTCAGCGCTTAAGTCTCAGATTGAGTTCTGGAAGACACTTAATCTTTCTGTAATCTGTAGGGTGGAGTTAATAAAAATGGTCATGCTGCCACGTCTCCTTTATTATTTAGCTAATTTACCGCTCCACCTACCCGTGTCCTTCTTTCGCTCTCTGGAGAAGATCGTCGGGGACTTCGTTTGGAACAAATCACGGTGCAGGGGGCCACTGGCAAAGTTGTACCTACCTCGTTTGAGGAAGGGACTGGCTCTACCCAACTTGCAGCCTTATTTCTTGTTGTCTCAAATCCTATGGGTGGCGAAATGGGTGGAGGGACTACATCTATCAGACTCGGCGGGGCGCGACCCCCGTACTCTCGGAACAGGATCCTATCCCTATTCCACCCTTGTACTGGATCAAATGAACCTCTCCCATTACTAGTCTCGATGGCGCGGAAGTGTTTCTGCATGGCTCTTCGTCTTAACAGACACGTCACACTGTATGCGCCAGTAGTACCTCTATTGGGTATGCCGACCGTGCAGTGACGCATGCGGAGTACAGACCTTACCGACTGTGAGTGAGCATGTATAACCACCCTTGGGGATCTATACGGAGAGGGCGCACTATGGTCATTCTTCGCCATTACGGACGAAGATGGAGTTTCCCCAGGCTAATTTTTAAATCATGCCTCCTGGACGGCCGCAATGAGATGCTGGTGGGGAGACATTATGCAGGAAACTCCCACACATCTTATGGTGCAATATGTGTACGTTTTGGGTACAGGGAGCCACCTGGTGAAATGGTTTGCGGAATCAATCAAGGAGCATACCCTAGTGGACTTAACCCTGTTACGAATTACGTGGGAAACTGATCAGGGGAGGCTCTGTTCGGAGAAGGAATGGTCAATGGTCCATGGTCAATGGTCCATGGTCCATGGTCAATGGTCCATGGTCCATGGTCCATGGTCAATGGTCCATGGTCCATGGTCCATGGTCCATGGTCCTGGAAAATCCCAAACAGGTCCCCAGAAACGCCTGCTTTAGATTGATACAATTTTACATCGTTCATAGGGCTTATCTCTCCCCGGACAAAATTAATTGGTATTTTCATAGACAGGGTGCGTATTGTCCGTGCTGCAAGTTGGTGGACGTGGATCTCCTACATATGCCTTGGGCTTGCCCCGCTTTGCATGCTTACTGGGAGGGGGTGCTCGGGCGTTAACCACAAGCATGGATATGGTAGTGCTGCTTACATGGGAGACATGCACTACTGGTGTATTTCCCAGACACAAAAAACACAAAGCGTCCACCCGGTTTCTGGATCTGGCTTCATTGTGGCCAAGCGATTCATTAGCCGTCGGTGGAAGGCGGTAGTCACCTACTGGCTCTTTATGATATCAATGATGGTGTATCGTTGTATATTCATGTTCACAACAACAAAATCTTTAATAAACTGATCAAACAAAAAAAAATGAAACCAGACAGAAAGCTACTGCTACAAACTCCAGCCAGCAACTGACCAAGAGCCGTCAGTGCCAACATTCAGTAAAGTGACAGTAAACGTAACACTAATTAATCTCGCCAGTTAGACAATTGCTTGTTACTTTTTCTCCATAAATGTCTTGTTGTTATTGTCATCGTTATTATTCTTGTGTCTATTAATATTTAGTCGGACTGTCCTGGGTGTATTTAGTGACCGTGCAGGCCACATCATAATTACTTTACTTCTTTAGCTGTCAGAGAACAACAAATCCGTGAAAGAGAACAGAGGGCAAAGCTACAGTATGAGAAACAGGTGGAGGAACGCTGGAAAAAGCTGGAGGAGCAGCGACAGAGGGAAGACCAGAAGAGAGCAGCTGTTGAAGAGAAGAGGAAACAGAAGATCAGGGAGGAAGAGGTCAGTTTCTTCTTCCTGCAGCTGCTGCCTTTGTGTTCATTGATGGGACTTTTTCTGCATCTTTGACCGGCTCTTCGAGCCCACAGTAGAGCTAAGATTCTAGAACTGCGTGTTTTCTCATTTGCATAAACCTTAGACCTACCTAGCCTACTTAATACAGCTCTGATTTTGAATGTAGCTATTCTGAAAGTATAATTAGTACCAGAATACCTGTTCAGTCAGCTAGGTTTATTAGAATGTTACAGTCCATAATTAGAACAGTAATAGTAACTAAAGCACAATAAACCATTGCTGGATAAAATCATCCAAAATTAACATTTCCCAGAGCCTCCATGCACATACGATCACATGACTCCCCCCCCCCCCTCCTTCCTGTCCTACAACTACCCCACCCCACTTCCCTCCCTCCCTTTCCTTTTCTCTTTTGCATTCATTGCATCATTGGTACACTCGTGGAACTTATACATCTGACAGTTCTACCTGTTTCACTTCACCCAGTCCTATTTGAACTACACAGCCAGGTACCACCTGCGTCTGTTCCTTCTTATGTACTGCACTCATTTACATCTTGTATGCGGCCCTGTCAAGTACCACGCATCAGGAGTTAGACTAACGCATTCTAGTGCTGGTGTCCACATCACTGCACTAAAATGGTTAGTCACACATGCAGAGCTCTCCGATGCCTTTGCTGATCACATTGTGCTCCTAAAAGCAGCCTCGGGCACAGCGCTTAATCTCCACATTGCTGCAGTGTTGGTAAAGCAATATCTTGTCTGTCTGCAGGCCTGGGAAATCGTTGGCAAAGTAAACTATTACATCCAAAATCATTGTACTCCTCCTAGTGGCCCCGCGGTTTTCTCTTGAGACACGTGTGGATGATCCGGGCGGCAGCTAAGTTCTGAGTCTGAGGAGCGGGTCTACTTTGCCGGGCGCACACACAATAATGCACACCGATTTCTACCTCTTGCATACTTGCGGCAGCACCTAAGAAACGTTCAAATCCATCTTCTTTATTGTTAGAAGACGGGTTTCCACAATAAGCACCACCCACCTTAGAGATTTTTAAAAACGTATCATGGAAAAACAAAACAGACTCCATAACGCTCCCCCGTTAAGAGTCTTTTTTTTCCAATGAGTATAAGGAGTGCATTTAAAAAAAATGCAAACTGTAAACATAAGTTTTCATTCATTTGTATGTTGTTTTTCTCACTTTTATGATCAACAAATTGTTAATTGCTAGACGACAAATATCAACAATCCCACATTTCACCCATGTGATATGATATCTTTGTATTCAAATATTAATTTTACTAACTGGTTTGCTATCACAACTCCCCTCTTTGCCTCGTCCTAATAGTCACTCATAGCTCTTCAAATTACATTGAAGTGTTTATGCTCCTATAATCACAACCGAGATAAAATAATAGTCTGAACCAAAGTACTCGACTAATTGGGAGCATTAGCCTAAATTATGGTTATAACAATAGACACTCATTGCCTGTGTTATATTCCGGGAATCACAGGCGCCTGGCCCCCAGTCTGGGATGAGGCAGGTGCTGATTGGTCCCAGGTCTCTGTCACAGTGTGAGGTCGGGGTGGTGGGTGGCAGCCTTGTTTCAGCAGTAATGGATCCCCTTAGGTGCTAAAGCAAGGCAGGTCACGCCATACATGGACTCTCTCGCTGTATAAAAATTAAGCACAGAAGAACAGCTCCTGGTCGCCCCAAGCCCGATGAAGGCAACCTGGCTCTCATCCTGTCAGTGAGGTACTGAGGCAGGACTTGTCACAGGTGAGTTGTGCTGTGAATGGGATATGGTGGTGAGGGATAGGCCAGTACGGCTGCCACCTTTCCCAGGGAATAATACCAGCACTTTCTAATGTTTGAAGATTCTGCCAAAGCCTAGACTTGATGAACAGGGCTTTAGACAAATAGTCCGCATTCATTTTTAACACTGCTTTTCTACCTTTTTTTACTTTATTTAATCAGTCATGGACCATCAAAGCATCTCTGTAGCACATTTTAAAGTGCTTTGCTCGTATGTTCCCAGTTTTAAATTGGGCACTGATATGAGAAGGAAATGCCAGCTTTGAGTGATTTTTGTGCTGGGACATTAAAATACTAGTCCGGGAGATACAAAAACAGCAGGGTAGCAATGCCGTCGGCTGGTTCTTGTAGCTGTATCTGGGGCCCAAATGGCTTGAACTGACTAGGTTGCATGGATATGGTGTTCGAATGCACCGGGCAGCGCTGACTGGATCAAACCAGAAAAGGGCTCCTGGATGTGACTGGGCAGGCTCAGTATGGTTCTGTTGAGGGTTAAATGGTCTAGAATGGACTGGGCAGGGCCACACTGGTTCTGGTGGATACGAATGGAACTAGAATGGAATTCAGTTGGCTGGGATGGCTCTGAGGAAGGTAGGGGGTTAGAGTGCATTGAGCAGGGGTAGATCTGCTAGAACTGTGCAGGGTTCCAACACATTGTGCATCACCGGCGGTTTCTGGTCCAGTCAATGGAGTTAAGATGCATTGAGTGGGTCAGGCTACTTCTGATTGGCTGTTAATGGTGTTAAAACGGACAATATTCTCAGGTTAGTGGTACTCATTGCCCAAAGGGTGGTAAATTGTGATATTTAGCTCTCAATGTGGACTTCTCTGCTTATTTCTACCGGTGAGAAAGTGTCACTCATTTTGACTTACATTGGGCAGTAGAATGTCACTCATAAGTACACTAAAACCATAAAAATGTCACACATAAGCAGTCTGAAAACTTGGCATTGATGTGCCTGATCAGTGTGTTAAGCGAAAAGGTAGTGTGAGAGGTGAAAGACGGGAGTTGAGCCTATATCCAAATGCTAGCCTTGAAAATGACCTTCCTCCCTTTGTCATCAAAAGTTGGCAGTGGCTGGCAGATTTCAAACTTTGCTTGCTAGCGCCACCCAGGAACAAGAAAGCAGCCACCAGGGTTATGCAATGGTTACAGGCAACCGGGATAATGGCATATATAGTCTCCAGGAGCTACCGAGGAGCAGCGAATTGTGTGCACTGGTTACAGACTGGCAGATAAATTCCCTTTGGGTCAACCAAGGAGCGACAAAGAGGCCACTGACAGCCTGGACCAAATACACTCTACACTAAATGGTATGGCGGAATGGTGAGCTCTGGCGGGATGGACACTGTGGTGTTTTAGGCCCTAGGCCCACATGCTGGGTAAAAGAGTAACACAGACACTGCAGTGCTATACTGGAACTGGCCACGAGCACGTGCACCCGCATAACTGCCAAGGTTTCAGATTGCTTTGTGTGAAATTTTCTTAATTTCAGCGTAATTATGAGTGACATTTCAACAACTATGAGTGACACTTTTTTCGCAAGCAAAATCATGCAATTAAAAGGAGGCGGGGAACATAAATATCAGAAATTACACCCATAAGGGTACACACATAGGGGTCACAACCCGGACGCAGGCTGTACTTTATTTCAAAAAGACGCACTGAGCAGTTTAATAAAAATCAATTAGCGGCTTATAGCAGGGTGCGCAGCCCCGCTCTTTATTTATTATAAGCCATTAACATACGACACAGTAAGGCATCGGAGGGAGAGACGGATGCAGGGCAAGCCTCAGGAGGAGAGGCTGACTGAGGTACACATAGCCTGGTTCAGAGACCGACTGTAAGCTGTATTATCTAAAAAATATACTTTTTGAGAGAGTGAGCAGTAAAATTAATAAATAGTTGCGCGGCCGTCAGCCCTGGCCATGGTTCAGTGGCATGTCACCCCCGCTGCCTAAGAGTACTTGCACCAGTGTGTGTCATACAGCAGGCTGTCTAAAAACACACATATGGCACAGAAGCGTTAACTTTAAAACATACCGGCAAGCTCCCTCTGGTAAGTACTTCATTCTGATGACCAATGACTTCTTGTGGCAGCTGAGCCCGGCTGCTCGTGCTGCGGCAGCAAGGTGGTATCAGATCCGCTCCTGGACATTAGATACCAGCAAACTCTGCTCCTTTATTGCTGCACTGCTTTGCCGGCAAATCATGAGGTCTACCAGGTGCCTCACTCGAGTAAACCACAGATAGGCCTGGGGTCAAGGGTTCAGTCTCTGGGCGGGCGCGAGATCCCATCATCCTGCGCAGCTTTTATCAGCGCCTCCTACTCCGTTCACAAAGACAATTTAGCTTCGGCCGGCGTTGCCTGGGCTCGGCTGTCCCGGAGTGGCGTGAGAATCGTGACAATCTTCAAGATCCCCAGCGCAACAGCGTCAAATAGCTTGAAGCGGGCTCCCAGGCTGCTGCGCAGTTCAAAATTACGGCGGCGCCTAAAGTGCAGCAAAAACATAATAAAATGCTTCCCGCTCGCACTGCGGGTGGCAGCTGAGTTCAGCAGGGCAATGGGGAACTTGTGACTCATCCCCCACCTTAGACTGTGTCTGTCTCCGATGCACTCACTTGTAGTCAACCATGGGCACTGACTCCTGTGAGGGCGATGGGGGTGGGGGTATCTCACTACAAGAGAAACATTGGAGCAAGCAGAGTAGAGCTGCAGGAAGATCTAGAGGCAGCCCTCTAGCCTACGAGAGTATCGCCAGCTGCAGCTCAGTCATACGTTATAGCACCGCTCTGCTTGTCAGCAGAGAAGGCGCTATAATGCGTGATTTTGCATTTCAGTGCGGTGATGCGGACCACCACACTGAAATGCGTTAGTGTCACATCTGATGCGTGATACTTGGCAGGACTGCACCCGGGCCCTTTTATTGACAGGCTCACGTCACTCGTGGCGCCTGTGAGGGATGCGTGTGGGAGTGCAAGTGTGCCCACTCCCGTAGGGGAATGGTTATCAACCCTGTGCCTGGAGAGACACTAGAACGTGTCTCGCAGGACACAACAGGAGACTTCTGCAACGCAGCATCCACCATGAAGTGATCCGGACGCTAAAAATGCCTACTTCCTATGCGAAAAGTAAAGTTGCTTTAGCTTGGACTTAGATACATGTAAATGCAACCGTCTTTTATTCTGCGTGTTTTCGATCCTTTCTTCTCTCTGCCTGGATCTTCCCTTGCAAAATAATCTGACACAAAAGCTCATTATGCTGTCGCTCTAGGGAAGAGAGTTACACACAGCACTCCTTTACATATCACAAATTGAACGTTCCATCATGTAGTAGCGACCAACTGAAACTTTTTCCACGTTTTCCGGCCGTTCCAAGCACAACCCTCACATATTTGGAACACGACTGCCCTCTAGTGGCTAACTACATGATTACAAGATACCCACAACTTTGCTTTCAAACGAAATCACACCAGTGACGCAAAACTGAGAGGACTGACTGAATTTCGTTTACTTAACATTCGGCATTAGTAGTTACAATTTGACAATAATTTCAATGTGTCCACTTTGTGAAATTTTGTTTGAATTTGACTTTATTATCTTCCTTTTTAATGTATGTCTGAGAGGGTCGTAAATTAAGGAACTCCTTTCAGAATGAGTTTTGTGACTAATATTTGTTGAGAAGGAAACACGGTAGTCTGTTGTGTTAAGGGGGTTGTGAAATTGTGTTAAGGGGGTTGTAAAACTGATCGTGTTCAGCTAATAATAACCCTGGGCGGGAGGGAGGCAAAAAAAACAAAGCTGTGTTTGATCTGACGATTATCTAAATTCATTGCATTATTTAAAGAGTAATTTATTGGTGAGAGGAAAATTAATTCGATTGATTTTAGTTTTGACATTTGATGACTCCATCCGTAGTTCGCGGACAAAGTTTATTGCTGTGAATTATGGATAATAATTAATGGTTGTGACGTCATTGCTATAAAATAGGGATTTGGCATCCATTGCTTTTGCGTAATAAAAGTAGTCCTATTCTTAACATAAATGTGTGTGTCCACACGCGCGCTTAGAGAAAGTATGCGTAACAGGTAACCGCGTAATATAGTCCAATATCGCCATCAACCAGTGGTAGAAGTGGGCGGGAGCATTGACTGGACAGAAGATGCGACACGAAAGGAGAGGTAATGGGGCAGGAAAGGTGACCGGCAAAAGAAGTAACGGGCAGGAGAAGTGACAGCGTGGGAGAAGCAGGGGCATAACAAACACCCCCGCAGCCCCCGCGGTGCAGGGGGTCCTCCCAGTCGTCAGTGAGTTAAGGGGGCCCCTCCGCTCTTGGGTGAGAGCTGTGAGAGAGAGGCTTGCTGGAAAGCAAGCCCCTCTGTCTCTGAAACAGCAGCTGCTTGTGCAGCCTGCTCTGAGCCCCTCGCTCTGACCCAGGACTGAAGAGAAACAATGTACCAACTTACGTGGTTTCTCTTCAGTCAGAGCCACGAGCCCTGGAGAGAGGATGGGGGTGGGGGCCCCAGAGTTAAAGCAGGCCTGGGATGTGCATTTAGAGGGATCTCTGTAAGTAAGCCTGTTAACCCAGTTATCAGGGACATCTTATTCTTAAGGAATATGGGGGCACTGGGGCAAACGGATTTTGGGGGCCCCTGTTCAGAACAGTTTTTAATTTTTGATCCTGTTTCAGCTCTATTATGCCATCTTTGGCCAGGTCACTGAAATTGCACAGAATCACTAATCCAAATTCTAAATGTGTTTATTTCCAAAATTCAGGGGCATTGATGTGTGTTTTCAATATTGTAATACAGCAGCAGCTCACTTATGTTACTGCAAATAATCTCTTGAGACCCCTCCCATTTCTCATACATGGGATCTGGTTTTGATCTAAAAGAAAATATTTATGGATGTTTGATGAAACCTAAACACAACATTTGTCTGCAAAATCCCCGTAATAGACTCTCACAAATCACCCACATTAAAAATAAATTAAAGGTAAACTGTATTTAAAAGAATTTGTATAAAAATTAGTCAAAATCAGCAGGGCAAGACTCTGCAGAACAGTACTGGCTCTGTAAGGGGGCCACTTCCTGGCATCGAGAGCACTGCACATGTAAGTATTTTCTGCTTCCTGCAGACTGCACATGACAAAGATTGCCCTGTTGCCCTGCCTCCCTGCACACCCACCCCCTGGTGCCAGCACAGCCTGGTAAGCCTCGTATCCTGCACATCAGAGCCCTCTCCTGGTGCAAGCACAACCTGTCAGCCCTCGGACCGAGCCCACACCAAATCCAGGAGGCCCACCTGCAGGACCCAGCCCGAGCCATGGCGGGGCCATCGCTGCTGCTGTCCCGGCCCTGCGTGGCCCCCGCCTGCTCCTCCGCCTGAGCACCCCCTCTGCCGTCCTGCAGCACCCCCAGGTAACCCCTGCTGCTTTGCAAGCGAGGGTGTTGTGCTTCGCACCATCTGAGTTGCTTCAGAGCACTGGAGGGGGAGGGGGAGGGCGAGGGGGAGTTGGCAGTAGATGAGAGGATAAGCGGATGGCAGAAGAGAGAAAAGTTTGAGTGAGAAGTAGGCACGGCCCCTTCCCTCTCCAATACCTAGCAAGCCCTCCCGACCTTGGCTTTCCGGTACTCTCTGCAAAACCAGAGGCACACCTAATTCAAATCATGCACACACATGCCCCAGCCTCGTACAAACCTGCATGCAAACACATGATCCCACCCATGAACCCATATCTTCATATACCCAAGTGTCCAACCGATTAAACCCTACCTGCATGTACCCATGTGTCCCAGCTGTGCACCTACTTGCATACATCCACGTGTCCCACCTGGCACCTACCTGCGTGCACCCGTGTGTAACATCCGTGCACCTACCTGCATGTACCCACATGTCCCACCCGTGAACCCCTACCTGTGACCTCACCCCCAGGCCACTGCCAGTGGTTCAAATTTATGGCATGTCCCCTGCCTACAGGAAGCAGGAGACACACTGTGTGCCCCAGGCGTAGCTCCACCCTCACTCCCGGGAGGGAGAGGTACTACCCACGCACCCTATGCAGGGCCTTATCAGTAACTAGGAAGTGCCTTTGAGGAAAAACGGAAGATGGCCAATCAACAAAAGCCGCCCAGGCACCAGTTGCAGGGGCACCCACCCGCTCACTCCTCATCATCCACACAGTTTAATAATCATACGACCTTCCTGTTACTGGGTCGAAAAAGTTGTTCAGAAGACAGCCATCCGATCGTTGGCCTCTCTGTAGAGCGCACAGAGCAATTGGTCACTATTCCAGTTGCCATTTTGTGTAATGTTTACGCTGGAGATACACAGCTGTCTAAAGGCTGATAAGGCAAAATAAAATAGTGTTTATAGATGAGTGGGTGCGTTGTGTGTTTGAGCGATTAAAACACTCTGAAGATCACTACAGCTTCCACAGGTCCCACAATTTCAGAATTTGAAAAAAATCTGTCTTAATTATTTACAGCAAAATAATCGCTGTTACTTATTTATCTTGAAGAGCCAATGATCATTGATAAAGCCAATAGTCCTAGCTGATTTTAGGTTGTCAGTTGTGTTATATATCTGGATACAAGTACAGAAAAATCAGAGAGGAACCAAAATACTGATTGGTTGGCACACTATTAGAATCACAGAATTGTAGTTTACTTCTTTAAGCCACACCCTTAATTACATAGACCACCCCCGTTTCAGACACCCCAGCTTTTTTGCATCCCACATAAAGCCCTTGTCGGTGGCATCAAGAAGGCTCCACATGGGACTGGCTGCATCATTCTATATTAGGCCGGCCCTATACATTCTTCTGCTGTATCTCGATTCTTGTACGTGAAGTCTTTTATAGGGATTCACAACCCACTTAATCGGCTCCAGTTAGGGTAACCAACTGGCATGGGTGCAAATTCAGGACAGTGAGTGTAAAAATTCAGGACAAAGGGTCAAAATTCAGGACAAAAATTCAGGACAGGAAGTCGAAATTCAGGACAAAAGGTACGTTTTACAGGAGGAGGTTGCGCAAAAGTATATCAGTAAGTAAATCGACAATCACTTAAGTACAAGTGAAAATACGTTTATATTAGGTTGAGCTGATTATGCACTTTATGGTTTTTCAGTATGCGCAGCTTTGAGCAAATGTGCAGGTCTTTTTGTACTAACAAAACCGCCCCACCCCACCTTTCCAGCCTCCAAGGGAAACTCATGATGCCTGGTCCAGCCAGTCCGGTCTTGCAACCACCCTCCAATGGTGCCTCTCATCTCCACAAAGACCCTCTCTCATGTGTATTTAATTTCTTTTATAGTGCTACTCATCCCAAGTAAGTAGGACAGGGTCTTGGGTGCATTACATCACACACATATTATATAGACAATGACTCAAATAAATGTAAAAGTCAATGTATAGGAAATGTTATTTAAGATAATTGGCGTTTTAAGGTGTAATCATTCTTTCATTCATCATTCAATCTTTCACCATTCATTCTGTCCATTCATCTGTGTGCCCATCCATATCCATATTCAACCATTTGCAAACCTATCCATCATCTATCCTTCCATCCATCCATCATTTCACTCATCTATCCCTCCATCCACCCTTTCACTCATCCATCCCTCCATTCATCCTTTCACCCTATCCATTCATCCATCCATCCATTCACTCACTCATACATCTAGCCATTGAACCTTTCACCCATCCAGCCATCCATCCATACTTTCACTTACTCATTCATCCACCGAGTCTCTCATCCTTCCACCCATTCACCCTTTGTCACCCACCCAACCTCCCTTTCTCTCTCCATCCCCTTTCACTTAGTCATCCATCCTTCCATCCTTCCATCCACCCATCCATCCAGTCATCCACTCATGAATCCATCCATTGACCCTATCACTCATACATCCTTTCACACATCCATCCATCCTTTCTCTCATCCATCCACCCTTTCACTTTGTCACTCATCTATCCACCTTTTTGTCCATTTACCCTCCCTTGCACTCACTCATCCAGCCTTACATCCACCCTTTCACTCATCCTTTCACTTATTAATTCATCAATCCTCCCATCAGTTCACTAATCCATCCACCAATTCACTTGCCTATCGTCCACCCTTTCACTCATCCATCCATTTCCCTGTCCGTCTACTCTTCTACCCATACATCCATGTATTTACCTTCTCTTATCCATCCGTCCACTCCCTTATCCGTCCATCCTTTCTATCATTATCCATTCATTCTCCCTTTCATTCATCCATTCACCCTTTCACTAATCCATCCAGCCATCCACCCAGCCATCCACCCATCCCTTCACTTACTCACTTTTTCACATTAATTATGAGCTGAGCCTTTGTCTGCAGAGTTGCAGACAGAAGGGGCCCATCAAGTGCTTCACCCCTGCTGTAGTTCCTATAGCAAGGGATGGGACGGGGGAGGGCTCCCTATACCCCTGTACATAGGCAATCCAAAAAAGTGGAAGTCATGAGTCATGCATGAAGCACAGTACTGCTGTGACATGGTGTTTTTTTAAGGCTTTAAGTGGGATGAAAAACTGGGGATCTCTCCAAAGGGGGTGTTCGATGTAACTAAGGGCATGGCTTAAAACAAGTAAGCTAAAAATCTGTGCTTAGCATAGTGTGCCGCCCGACACAACAAGCAGAGTTACACCTACAAGCCAGAACTATTGGCTTTGTCAATGGTTGTCAGTTGCATAAAATAAAAAAAGCAGCAACCATGGCTTTGTTGACTATAACACTGAAAATGCGTCCGTTTTAAAATGATGAGACAGTGAAAGACCCATAACTTTTTATTTTTTTATTTTATTTTTTTACTTGTTTCACCGACTTTTATTTGTGAACCTGATTCTCATGTAGCAGCTTGGGCGTTTTTGTGCATTTCTTCCACCTCACTGAATGCCCTGCCCTAGACCGAGGCTGCAGGAGGCTCACCACATGCATTAAGAGTACATACTGTCCCATTGTCATTCTGTATGTGGCAATCATCCCCATACAGAATGACAATGGATGGATGGGGCTTGCCGTGTGCTCAGAGGATGAGTGCGTGGCAGCCCCATCAGGGAGGTGAGACTTCTGGCAAAGGAATAGTGATGTTCCCCAATGCCCAAAACTACAGACAAAAGGCGTCCATAAAAGGGATCGTCATGGACAACGGACATGAGATCCAAATTACACCCTAGCTCTAGTTGAGTCTAGCGGATCACGTTTCTCTGAAAGTATATGCATTCTCTTTTTTTACAGAGCACAAAACGCAAGGCAAACCTGTTAAATGTAGATAGATTTAGTAATTTTTTTGTAAAACGCAAGCAAACAGCCGGTCTGCTTTTAGTTATTTAGGCTCCGGTCTCATTTCGTTATTTAGGCTCTCACAATACAAAGAAGGGTGTTTGTAATGTTATGTTATAGTCTCTCTGGAATTCTCCCTTTGTGTTCTAACTCGATGTCCTGAGTGGAACGTGGTTTTAAATATGTAACTGTGTTTTGCCTGCTTCGTAAGGCTGAGCTGCTGCGCAGCACCTGTTCGTGATTAAAGCTACTTCAAGCTTCATCTTGTGTACGACTAAGTTACTACAGAAAAACGTGGCGACGATCTACAGGTGTATGCTACCCACGCAAATGTAGATGTTGTATCTACTAATCCGATGTAGTGGTTGAGAAAAAATAATTTCGACTACACGGAAACGCAAGAGAGGTACCATGAAAATATTCCTTCTGTTCTCCAGACGTGTGAGGAATTTCCGATTTTCGGCGTTGGATGTTTAAGGTACTCTTATCGATTGTACGGCAGCAGCTTTTGTTCTTGGTATTGGATGCCAGTTCGTGTGACGTATAGCCTGGAGTTAGTGTACTAACTGATTCATGGGGGCCATCTTGGATGTAAATTACTTGTGACGTCACAACGAAGAGTGGAACGCAACGTGTTTGCTTGCAACGCAGCGTTGATTTGAATACGTGGTTACCATTTTGTTGTATCTGGAACGCACTACACCTCTTGCAACGCAACCTCACATTACGATCCATTTTGAGTAATGTGAAGAGCGTATCCTCACACGACTGAAAGTGCTTATCTGATGAGCGTATCATCACGCGACTGAAAGAGTTTATCTTCACGCATCAGAAGTGCAACAACTTGTTTCTTTGAAAAGCGTGTATCTCGATGCTAATATCACGGTGATGCGTGCACCTGCAACATGTTGTTGTTTTGAAAAGCGTGTCTCGATGGTACTTTCACGGTGATACGTGCGCCTGGAAGCTGAACAGGTTCCTATTTAAAAGCACTTGTGGCTCTGCCTTCACGGTGATACACACACCTGTTGTGTGTTAAGAGCGTAAAGCAGTAAATACGCACTTTTCAAATGAGGTGTTTGATCTGTAACCTCGCAATGTCATAAGGATTGTCTTATTATTTCTATTTATTTTACTGGCATTGTAGGATTTGCTCTTGAAGAAGTCTACACTAATTGTATTTTATCTGTACTTATACTTTGTTAAGGTTTCCCTGAAGCATGAGCATGCAAGCTGTTTCTCCTCCACCCCCTTTCCTTGATCTCCCAGGTGAACCACCTATTGTTTGGAAAAAGTGGTTCAATGCCTTTACCACTTATCTCGGAGCTATTGGAGCTTCTAGGTATAGAGCTGAAAGAAAAAATACATTTTATTAAACAGTCTTGGGTTCGAAGGTCGTTCAATCTTCAAACACTTACCTCCTTTGGCGCGTCCTCCTCAGGAAGAGGATCTAGATGATTATGCTGAAACAGTCAAGTTGCTAGAATTACGTTTTGACATTCAGCCTAGTGTGGTTGTAGTCAGACACAAATTTTATAAGCGTGAACAGAAACCGGGAGAAAAGGTTGAAGACTTTATTTCTGCGCTGAGAATACTCAGTGCAGAATGTGAATTCGAAAATTTTAGAGATCAATGATCAGAGATCAATACATTTGTAAGTGTCTAGACAAAGGTATCCAGCAGAAATTACTCTCTTTGGGTAATCCGTCACTTGAAGAAACTGTACGTGTGGCTAAAAGTATTGAGTTTTCAAAACTGTCTGTCAAAGAACTTGATGCAAAATGTTCTCCTTCTATTTCTAAGGAAGATAGTGTAAATGTTGTGAAAGTGCAAGAGGCTAAAGTAAATTCAGGGGGGCGTGCAGATAATACGTTTTTCAAACAAAGTAATATTTGTTTTAAATGTAGTAACTTTCCACATTTTAAATCTGGACGTCCGTGCCCAGCTAGAAATGTCATGTGCAGGTTATGTGGAAAATTAGGTCATTTCGCGAAAGTGTGTCAGAATGTTAAACGCAATGTGTCTCAAGTACAGTCTAACAAACAGTGGAGTAATTCGGGCAATTCATCTTCTGTCGCATATGTTTCTGAATACAACCAAGATGATACTTCTAGCATTCAGGATGATCTAAGAGATATGGTTGCAATTGTGGGAGATTTGCACAGTGAGACTGATTTGGAAGTTGAATGTGTTGACCCGTACACTGATATCGGTATTGGTGACAAGGTTGTCTGCTTGTTAGTAGACTCCGGAGCGAGGATAACCATGTTGACCCAAGAACTTTTTGAGGAGGTGTGGGGTGACCGTAATCTTTTTCCTCCTGACAGATCCCCTGTCAATTATGAAGGTAGGAGGATAGAGCTCAAGGGGTATTTTGAGGATTCTCTTGAATTTAGAGGGAGGAAGATTTTTGGTAAAATTTATGTTTCTATCAAAGGGTTAAACATTCTCGGTTGGTTCCATCAGGGATTGTTTAAAATGGTTCTTCGACCTGGCACAAAAGACCCTATTTCTGTTGTGCAAACTGATGATTTTGTTAGCAAGTTAGTTGAGACTTTTCCCACTGTATTTGGCACCAAGTTAGGGGAGGTGAAGGGGTTCAAGCACACCATTAGAGTAAAAGACAATGTCATCCCCGTTAAGCATAGATTGAGGAATGTCCCATTTAGTTTAAGAGAACAGCTGGAAGCAGAATTGAATGGTCTTTGTAAGAAAGGGATAATTGAACCCATCGAATCTTCACTTTGGCTCTCTCCATTAGTTGTCGCTAAGAAGAAAAATGGCGAACTTCGCGTCTGTGTTGATTTACGCAGTCTGAATAAGAGCATTTGGATAGATTCCTTTCCTCTTCCAAAAATCCCTGACATGTTGTCGCTCATTAATGGGTCTAGATGGTTCAGCAAGCTAGACTTAGCGTCTGCGTACCACCAGGTGGTTTTAGATCCTGCTTCCTGGCACTTCACTGCTTTTGTGTCCCCTGTAGGTTCTTTCCAATACTGCCGTATGCCCTTTGGGTTGGCCTCTGCGGCAGCAGTTTTCCAAAGGATCATGTCTAATATATTACAAAACATTGAGGGAGTTGTCGTTTTCCAGGACGATGTTTTGATTCACGGGATCACCTGTGAAGTGCATGACGAGATTTTGAGAAGAGTTTTAGAGGCGGTATGTAATGCTGGTGTAGTTTTGAAGAAGGAAAAGTGTGTGTTCAGGGCACGGAAAGTAGAATATCTTGGCCATGTGTTGTCGGAAAATGGTGTGGAGCCAAGACCTGGTTTAGTTAAAGCCATTGTGGATAGCTCACCTCCTAAGGATAAAAGTGGGTTGAAATCTTTTATTGGTTTGTGTGAATTTTATTCTCGTTTTATACCAGACTATGCTACTAAGGTGCAGCCTTTGTCGAACATGCTCAAAAGAGATGTTCCTTTTGTTTGGGATGTTCGTTGTGAGGCAGTCTTTTCTTGGGTTAAACAACAATTGGTGAGTTCAAAAGTGTTGAAGCCTTTCAATCCTAATGCCATGTGTAGGATTACTGTGGATGCTAGTGGGTTAGGCTTGGGTGCTGTTCTAACTCAGGAAGTAGATGGAGTTGAACAAACCTTGGGTTATGCTTCAAGAGTTCTTCATGGTTCAGAATCCAACTTTACAGTAATTGAGAAAGAACTTTTAGCGTGCTGGTGGGCGATAAGGAAGTTTAACCCTTATATCTGGGGTAAGCATTTCGGGTTAAGGACTGATCACAGCCCATTAGTTTCTATTCTTTCTGGTGTTAGAGTGAAAGAGCATTCACCAAGGATAGCTAGACTTTCTACCAAGTTACTTCAATACGACTTTGATGTAACATACATTCCTGGTAGCAAAAATACTAGGGCTGATTATTTTTCTAGGAATCCCATCGATACTGGTAGTGAGAATGATGTTGAGGAGGACTATGATGAGGAAGACTGTTTTGTTGCTTCGGTTGGTAGGGATGATATGTTTTCCATTTGTGAAGCTGAATGGAGGGAACATCTATCAAAAGATGTTCTTCTTAATGAAGTTATGAGATGTGTGACGGGGGGTTGGCCTAGAGAGAAAAATTTTCATATTGAAGGTGGGTTATTAATGCGTGGCGATAGACTGATCCCTCCTGTTGACCTCAGAACAGAATTGTCAAAGGTGCACACGAAGGTCACCTTGGTAAAACTCTAACTAAGAGAAGGGTCAGGGAGCACTTCCGGTGGCCCCAGATGGATCAGGATATTTATACGGTTGTTGAGGAGTGTGTGATTTGTTCAAGTGCTGAGAAAAATTTGAAGGTACGCTCTCCTCCTTTGCAACCTATTGTTCTTCCTGACAGACCCTGGGAGACCATAGGAATTGATTTGGTTGGGCCTTTTTATTTGCTCCCTTCCTCTTCAAGATTTGCCATAGTCGCTGTCGACTATTATTCTAAATGGCCGGAGGTTCGTTTTGTTGGTGACCCCAATTCCAAGAATTTCATTGACTTTTTAAAAGATCTTTTTCTACGGGAGGGTTTTCCTTCCACTATAGTGAGCGATAACGGTGTTCAGTTTGTTAGCCAAAAGTTTAACACTTTCTTGAGTCAGAGTGGGATCAATCATTTGAAGAGCGCTCTCTATCACCCTCAAACTAACGGTTTAGTGGAGCGCATGAACAGAGTCTTGAATAACTGCGTTCAATGGGCTATCACTCAACGTTGCCATGTTCCCAATGCGGTCAGATCCATGTTGTGGTTCTATCGTACCACACCGCATTCCTCGACCAAGGTTTCTCCTTATGAATTGTTACGAGGGAGAAAACCTTGTTCTAAGATTTGTCCTGGCTGGATGTCACGTTGGGTAAAGTTAAATTCCCTGAGTAATGTGGATTAGATTGTTAGAAGTAATGTTACGAGGGCCCAGTCCAAACAGAAACTTGATTTTGACTCTAGGAAAAAAGTTGTGGCTCAACAGTTTTCTGTTGGTGATAGAATACGTATTAAGTTACCTGTGCATACCACCAAAGGCAGTGGCAAATTCTCTGAACCTTTCGTTATTGATCAAGTCTGTGGTTATGCTGTGAGGGTTAATATGAAGAATTGGTGGAATATTGCCAGAGTTGTCAAAGCTAATGAATGTGTCAAAAATACGAGTTCTACTTTAAGTTCCGCTTCTAGTGGAAGTGACTCTTTGTCTTCTGATACTGTGTGCGCAGATGATTTGTCTCCTTCTCACTCTCCTCATCCTGAGAGTCTACGAAGGAGTTGTCGTCAGCGTTCTATTCCAGCTAGGTATCGTTAAGTATTAAAGTCTTTTTACCCTGCAAATGTTTCCTTACCCTGCAAATGTTTTCTCGCTTTTCTTTTGGTTCATTTTCCTATTTTTATTTTATTAAAGAAGAGAGGATAATGTAATGTTATGTTCTAGTATTTCTGGAATTCTCCCTTTGTGTTCTAACTCGATGTTCTGAGTGGAACGTGGTTTTAAATATGTAACGGTGTTTTGCCTGCTTCGTAAGGCTGAGCTGCTGCGCAGCACCTGTTCGTAATTAAAGCTACTTCAAGCTTCATCTTGTGTACGACTAAGTTACTACAGTGTTTGATGTATTTCTTCACTATCTATGATATATTGTGCCGTTTTGATTATATTCCTAATTAATTTTGTAACTGCACTAGATTGTACTGACTCTGTTTAGGTAAATGAATAACATCTCCAAAAATGCAACATGCTTTTCGCTCAAAGGTCAGGACTGTCTTGAGTTTATCAAACCTGGCATAGCTGACTTGGTGGGGTGTCACATAATTTATTTGTAAAAAGTTTTTATAATTGCAAAGTTTGGCTCTGTTATCAAATCTATCAGATAAACAATCTCCTATTCCTCAGGCTCTTAGGCTGGTATTAATGTATAGTAAGTTTACAGATAGGCCATGTCACCAAGGGCACCAAATTCAGGGCCATGTTCCTTTTACAAAGCATTGTCATTTGGAATCTATCTATCTGGCCAGAATAGAGAAATACGGCTTTACATTTTAAGGAAAGTAATGTTTTGTAATAATCTTTGCAATCAAGACAACCAAGGAAAGTTTTTCAGAGCGTACATTGCCAGGATGAATATATTTATTGCACAAAACAGAAAGCGGCTGACACAAGAAGTTTCTGTAAGTAAACAGTTCTTATCGGCATCCACTTCGCCTCTTCTCTTCATTTTGATCTACCTGCCATGGGCTGCAAGGGGATTGCCATGGGTCGCAAGGGGAGTGCCATGGGTCGCAAGGTGTCGCAGGTGCGATCCCTGGCGACTTCTAAGTGATATTCCTGGCTGCATCCTTCCTCTTGGTACTTTTCATTGGCTCCTGCCTCTGCTGCAGTGCCTCACTAGGAGCCCCTGCCTCGCAGCTAGCACCGACTACTAGAGAAGAGCACAAGCCACCAACCTCTGGCGGGCATAGGATGACTAGGTGTCCTGGATTTGCCAGGACATTCCAGGTTTTTCACCAGCTGTCCCATTAGATTTCAACAAATTCAGCACATGTCCTGGTTTTCAGAGAGGGTCGACTAAAGACAGAGGCACGTTTTTATGGGCAGTATGGCGGGTCGCTGGCTTGAGAGCTCTTGACTGGCACGGAGAACGGGGGGCCCCCTCCATGTACTTTGCAGGGGGGCCCCCTCAAGTTTCGTTACGCCACTGAGGAGAAGTGACAGCGTAGGAGAAGTGACTGGGCAGGAGAGGTGACGGGGCAGGAGAGGTGACGGGGCAGGAGCGGTGAACGGGGCAGGAGCGGTGAACGGGGCAGGAGCGGTGAACGGGGCAGGAGCGGTGAACGGGGCAGGAGCGGTGAACGGGGCAGGAGCGGTGAACGGGGCAGGAGCGGTGAACGGGGCAGGAGCGGTGACAGGGCAAGAAAAGCGACAGGGCAAGAAAAGTGTCAGGACAGGAGAAGTGACGGGATGTGACGTGATGGACAGGTGACGTGACGGGCCAGGAGCGGTGATTAGGCATGAGCAGGAGCAGTGAACGGGGCAGGAGCGGTGAACGGGGGCAGGAGCGGTGAACGGGGGCAGGAGCGGTGAACGGGGGCAGGAGCGGTGAACGGGGGCAGGAGCGGTGAACGGGGGCAGGAGCGGTGAACGGGGGCAGGAGCGGTGAACGGGGGCAGGAGCGGTGAACGGGGGCAGGAGCGGTGAACGGGGGCAGGAGCGGTGAACGGGGGCAGGAGCGGTGAATGGGGCAGGAGAAGTGACGGGGCAGGAGCGTTGATCACGCATGAGCAGGAGTACTGACTGGACAGGAGCAGTGAAAGGGCAGGAGCAGTGACGGGGCAGGAGCAGTGACGGGGCAGGAGAAGTGATTAGGCATGAGCAGATAACGGGCAGGAGCAGTGAACGGGAAGGAGCAGCGATGGGGCAGGAGAAATGACAGGGAAGGAGCGGTGATGGGGTAGGAGAAGTGACCGGGCAGGAGAAAGTGACAGGGCAGGAGAAGTGACTTGTACTTATGTTCCGTGCCTATTTATTTATATACTATTGCATGACATCCACTGATGTGTCTGCAAAGCATACCTGTTGCCTTGAATTTTTGTCCTGAATTTTGACCTCCTGTCCTGAATTTTTGTTGTGAATTTTGACCCCTTGTCCTGAACTTTTACACTCACCATCCTGAATATCCTGAATTTGCGCCCATGCCAGTTGGCCACCCTACTCTGCTGTGCCCACGACCTCCTCCCCCTTCCCTTCCATCTAGGGGCCTGCAAAGCAACACTGAAAGGGCCATCAGACAACTGTGAATTCACTGGTGACACAACAGAGCAGAGCAGATGGTTGACAATGCAATATCGGCCTTTGATTAGCACTGGATTCCAGAACAAGGAGTGTAAAATCCTCTGTGTAGAGGATGCTGTGGTGCAGGGAGGCACACAAACTAGTTTATTTTAACAAACTGACTACACTGAACGGGGTACCTGTGCAGCCAAACTGAAAACACATTGATCCATGACATGTATATCTAATAAGCATACATATCTGCAGTATTGCATTGAAAAAGGTAACTATTCCGGACTGGACGTTCCAGGCATCAGGCGTTTCCCAGGGTGACTGGAAGAGTAGGGGGCCAGTTTAGTTTGGGGGAGGGGCGGTTTTGTACAAGTGCAGGAGTTTTAAAAACACTGCAAAGTTCTTTGTATATTCAGCAGGTTTCGGTCAACAATACAAGTGCCAAGATAACTTTGGTGATCAATGTACCTGCTGGAGAGAGATGGGAGCATGTTCTGTCTAGTGGCTGTTTTACTCACCTACGGTAGCGCAGATGGTAATATGCCTGCTAGAAAGAACGTGTACCATGCATATCAAAGAGCAATATTTTATGTGCATGGTTCAGTGGGTACTGCTTTGTGTTCACTTCCCGAATGAAAGGACACTTGAATACATATGGCCTGGCAGTTCGGGCTGGACTGTTCCCATTGGACGCAGGATCAAGACTGATTTTCATATGGCTGGGTCCAAACTGGAATGGCATGGTGAGCAAAAAAACGATGGATTTTGACCCAGATCTCTGTACTGGGGTGAATGTTTGACATAGTTCGGCATTCTGTCCACCAGTTGTTCTTTTTGCTATATATAATTGAGCAGCTAGCTGGCTGACATGAATATGAAGGAGCCTTTGTGGGTTTCTGTGAGTCTAGACTCTTGTGGAAAAGTAAATTTTGCCATGTTCTGTGTCCCTACGTGTTCCCCATCTTATGTTATGTGTGCATGATTAATATGCATATGTATTCCCCATGTTTGATTAAAGACGCAATTACAGTTGTGTCCATCTCTAGTATGCCAGTTTCCAGTTCTCGTGAAAGCTACGAGTATTAGGCCTATGTAAAGCTACGTTGCCATGTTTCTCAGTGTGCACGTTATTTCATTGTAAAATCCCCGTTTCTAGGCCTCAAAAGGGCCCGGACACCAGATTCAGCTCCTGTCTCCTGAACCCTCGCTGAGGAGCGATACAGCCCCCACCTGTATTCCTGACCCTTCACTTACTTCCTGCCTCACAGTGCCCGGTTCAGCCTGGCTCTGCCTGCTAGTCTGCCAAGAGTATGTTATGATTCTAGTTATCAGTCCAGCCCTCCTTCTCTGCATTCCTAAGCTACTGAATCGCATCAATAGTTTCCGTCATCATCTAGCCTTTACGTCTCCATGTAAGAGAAATACTGTATTTATGGTCATTTAATATTCTTCATCACGCACTACATGTAGAATAATGCATGCTCCAGTCTTAGAGTCTGTTAGCCTTTACCCCGATAACTTTTAGTTTATATCAACATGTTCTCTAAACATCAGATACTAGATAGTGGGTTAGGTACATGTCGCCCTGACTCTCCAGACTTCAGTCTCTACTCCTAGCACAGAGTTCATAGCCCCCAGCTTCTCCTAGTAACACGTCATTGTCAGTTTGCGCGCACCATTTAGGTTAGAGGTCCCGGCTCCTTAGGTAGCCCCCTCCATGTTTCCGCCCCATTTATGACATATTCTGTTACGTTTACATCACATGTCCATGTATACGCCTCCTGTTACACCCACTTTCACCCTTATCTTTCGCGACTGCTATTGACCACACCCACTGCTCCGCCTATCATATGTATTGTAATGCAACTATTTTAGTATATATGCTTGTGCATTGTTATTAAAAGTTATCCTTTTCCTTGATCCTGCCCCCGGCAGCGCTGCCATCCCATTCCTGTGCAGGTTGTCCTGTTCCTGTCCTTTATGCTGTATTAAACCTGCAAACTCCTACTACCTCGAATCTTGACTCTTATTTATTGAGCTATCTGTTATTGCTATGTCCAGTCAAACCTAGATCCGGTATTATTTATTTATATACCACATAATGGCGCCCGAATAGGGACCTGCCCTTTCCCCACGCGCCGGTGAAGCCACGTATGCCCCCTGACCCTCTGCAGCCGTGACGGAACCATACCGGCCACGTGCAGATATTTCTGCTTCAAGTATCCCTCAGGCCCACGGAGGAGACGGAGGTTGCGGTCCAGCATCCAGACGAGGCGGTGGAGGAACGCGGCGAGTCCCGACCAGAGCCCAAGCCGAGAGTCCGAGGTATCCGGAGGCCCACCCGTAACAGAAGTCCGAAGTCCGTCCGTCCGGCGTCGAAGCAGTCCAGTCCAGTCCAAGGCCTTCCGTTCTTGCTGCCCGGTGAGTACCGTTGCTGGGGTAGTATCTAGACAGGGTCAATTTAATTGTCTCTGGTCCGTGGGGTTTGGTGGTACACAGATCCCAAAACGAAGTGTCCACTTCGGTGGATGCGGGTCCTGACGTGTCTCTTTATGAGACCGGTAAGTTTCGTACTGTTTCAGCAGTGCATCTAGTCTCTGTTCTAGCCAGTTCTGTTCTCGAGAAAATTCATGTATTCTGTTTTCCGTATTCCAGGTAGTATTTTGTCAGAACTGTTATTTTAAATGTTCTTCATGTATTTTAATGTCGTGGTATGAGAGTGGTGTAATTATCGTGTTCATTGTGTATTGTATTGTGTCTAGGCTCCAGCCCAGTCATGCCTTTATTTTCTAAACTACGTCAGTTAAAAACCAGAAAAGGTCTGTTAGAAGCAGCAGTTCCTGTCCCCCCTAGGGACAGTCCAGGTCATTTTATGTATCAGAAGCATGGCATAAGTGCCATATTATATCTAGATTTATGGGTAGAGTACACCAAAGAGTTAGAAGAAAAGTATAGATGGCCCGTATCAGGCACATGGGATGCCGAGTGCATCATGCGAGTAGAAGAAGCATTATGGAAAAAGAAAGCCAGACAGTCACAGAAAGATGCCATCGAGTTATGGCGCAAAGAATCTCATAAAAGAACCGAAAAAGAAATCAGAAAGTCAGAATTAAGTAGAGAATCCTTAGAACGAGCCCACGAAAGGGAATTAATCGAGATAGGTGAACGAGTCAAAACCGAACAGTCAGACAGAGGCATGCCCTCATTAAGGGTATGTATCCTCTTCTTGCCGAGGGCTTGCCAAAAGCGACCCCGGAGGCATCCAGTAATTTTCCGCCACCATTAGTTCCGACCAAGCTACGTCACAAACCGACCGCAGCTGATATTTTCATCTCGTCCTACTTGGACGACACAGTCCCAGAATATGCAAATCCTGTTCCGTCAGTCCCTGTAAATCATGCAATTCCTGCTCCTCCAGACACCGGAGTACCTGCTACGGTACCCCCGGTCCAGCCTACATTACAATTTCCCACTCTGCCAGCACGAAGAGTATCAGTCGACGATTCCAGTATAGGGGCCGCAGGAGGAGGTCCTCCTGGTACCCCGCCACCACACCAACGAGTAACGTTAGTCGAGTTACATGAATGTGCGTTACAACGTACGCCCAAATATAAGTCCGTTGCAGATATCCGACGAGCCCTTACTGAATGCCGCTATGATCCAGTTGCAGGTGATGATAGTACAGTTATATATTCCATCCGTGTAAGACGGGTGACCGGGTACTTGGACACCCTACCGAATATGAAAGAAGATCTAGACAGAATATATCGTTTCATCCGTACAGGGGATGATCCAGAAAGTATTGGTGAAGCCATGTCTCAAAGGAAAGCTGAGATCCAGCTCATGCTATTAAAGTTTCTGATTAATTGTTTAATAAGGGAACAAGATTATCCGTCCAAAGATCCGGCCGAAATGAGAATCCTGACAAGGTGGAGTGATAATATAGCCGAGGGTAAACACAGAACTATCAGTAGTATAGAGAGTATGTACAAGAGAATTCGTAAGGAAATAATAAAGTTACATGAACAACGTAAAGCAGCACAAGTAAGCGAGAAAGAGAATGACTCTTCTACAGAAGAGGTAGAGGACGAGAATCCCGCCAGAATAGCGTATGTAGGAAAATCTAGATTTCCAGACCGCCATTTACGCCTAGAACACAAGAAAGTTTTTCATCATCCAGCACCAGAACAAGGTTCTCTAGAACAAGTATTTCAAGCTACCGATCACATTCTGAAATCACGAATCGGTTATAGTAAGTTAAGTACTATGCATGAACATGAACTAGCCCGATCAGCAGTCCGATGGATTACTGATTCTACCACTTTTCCAGACGAAATAGTGGCACACATGTTTCTGAAATTGCCCCCAGCCGAGCAGCGACTGGTGGGTATGTATATGATCCAGCACCTCATTACATTGTATGAGGGTCAACATTCCGATCCAGGTCCGTTACATGATGTCCTGAACGAGTTACTCCAGTATAGATGGAAAGGTTTAGGTACCGATTTAATTAGTGTCATTCTAGAACAGCGCCACAAATATAGAACGTTCCTGAACCTGCATTTTGTTCATGTCTCACCTCCAGAAAGTAAACCGTTTTACATAGATAGACAGAACCCGCTACGAGAAGTACACCCAGTTAGGACAGCGGATGGTGAAATGCAAAGAGTATTTGTTTACACTCCGATTACAAAGATGGAACTCCTAGAAATGAAGAAATTAATTCCCTGTCATGACAAAGATCCAGCAGGGTTCCACCGAGAATTAAAAGACATGCTCCGTATGGGAGAATACACGTATCCAGATATTATTAAAATGCTAAAGGTCCTGTTGCCCGCAGGGGTATACGAGAAACTCAAGGAAAAAGAATGGGAGGTGGGAGAGAAAAAGATCGATTGGGCAGTTCTAGAAGCTGAAGATAAGATACGAGTACCAGGTACCGGTCTTGGAGACAAATGTAAAGAATTACCTGAATTGTTAATACAAGTTTTGCCCAGATTATTAGCCACTAAAAAGGAAGACTGGGATGCAATCTCAGCCTGTAAACAGAAACAAGACGAAGACACTAGTGATTTTTATTCTAGATTTGAAAAATGTTTTATTATAAACAGTGGCCTCAAGACAAGTAGCGAGTCATACCCTCATCTCTTTGTTACTAAATTAGTCGAGAATTCAAGTCCACAAGTTAAGAATCGAGTTTTGAAAGTCGAAAGTACATGGCAAGCTAGTACCCCGTCCCAGATGTTACAGATGCTCCAGTACCACCAGAATAGAATCAGAGAAGAGCAAGATCATGAAAGAAAACGTATGAAAGACACGAAAATGAAAGTACTAGTTGCACAGTCTGTTCCTCAAGACAGTCAGAAGAGGGGTCCGAATCAAGCCAGTCATCCTGCAGCTCCCGTTAAAGGGACCTGCAATTATTGTAAACAGCCAGGTCATTTTATAAACGAGTGTGCAGTTCTGAAACACAATATAGCTACTGGTAAAACTAAAGAAAGACCACGTCCGCCTAGACAAGAACAAGTTTCACAGACTTCTCAGCCACAGAATGCACAACAGACAGTTCCAGCACCGCAGCCTATTGCTGCAACACAGCATGTTACACAGCAGATGTACCAGTATGCACAGTCTGAGTATCCAGAGTATCAGCCATATTCATGAAACAGCCTAGAGAGGGAGGTAGGCTTGCCTCTCATCGAGATTCCTGTAGATCAAGAAGGTCCCTATGTTCATAGTCAAGTACTAGGGAAAGACAGAAAGTTTCTGATTGATACAGGGGCAAGTAGGACGACCATCAGTCACGCCGAAGTTCCAGGGGCTCCGCTCTCAGGCTCTAGAAATGTTTCCCTTGGATTTTCAGGAAAGCCTATTGTAAACGAGATATCTAAGCCAGTTACTCTAGAAGTAGGTCCATTGTCCCGCACTACTGATCTGTTACTTACGAAGTCATGTCCAGAAAATCTGTTAGGTATTAAAACACTGAAAGAATTAGGTGCAGTTATTTGCTGCTCCCCAGAGGGAATACGCCTGTTTCTACGTGACTTCAAGGGTCACTATGTATTACGAGATTTTGATCCGAGATTGTCTAATGTTCCGCAGCATCTATGGGCGCAAGGTCCAACTGATGTAGGTCTTATGCAAATCACACCCCATCGTGTGACTCTCAAGCCAGGTGTAGTGTTACCACGAATCAGACAGTACAGATTGCCACCTGAGGCTGTAGCAGCCTTATCCAAAATTATTGACGAGCTCATGGCTCAAGGAGTAGTTGTAGAAACTGACTCCAATGTATGTAATTCTCCGATCATTCCAGTCATGAAACGTACTGATCCAAATGCACCGCCAGTATATCGATTAGTGATTGACCTACGAGAACTTAATAAATGTATTATTCCCCAGTATCCAGTTGTCCCAGATATCTCTTCCCTATTGACAGCCATTGATTCCGAAGCCTCATTTTTCACAGTCATAGACCTCAAGAACGCGTTTTTCAGTGTCCCCATTCATCCAGACAGCCAGTTTCTTTTCGGATTTTGTTTAAATGGAAGAAGCTATATGTTCACACGAGCTCCTCAAGGTTTCACAGAAAGTCCTAGTATTTATAGTCAAGCACTTAAGAGACAACTAGACAACATTCACATGCCAACAGACACTGCCCTGCTCCAGTATGTCGATGATCTACTGATCACAGCCCGTTCTGAACGTGCTTGCGAGCGAGCATCACTTACAGTCTTGTATTTCCTGGCCGAGATGGGGCACAAGGTGTCCCCTTCGAAGCTTCAATTCTGTGTCCAGCAAGTGATCTACTTAGGCCACTTACTGTCCAAGAGGGGTAGGCAGTTGACACCAGACCGTATCCAGTTAATAGCGAGTCTTCCTCAGCCCAAGACCCAGAAGGAGGTACGTGCTTTTATCGGCCTTACTTCTTATTGCAGACAATGGATTCCTCAGTATGCATTTCTAGCTAAACCACTGATACAGTTAACGACACAGGAGGCAGCCCTATCGACTGTCCTCCCTTGGACATCTGAACATACACTTAGTTTTAATGAGTTAAAGAAAGCCTTATGCCAAGCTCCAGTTCTAGCTACACCGAACTACAGTAAGCCTTTTACACTTTTCGTCACTGAACGTGAAGGTACAGCATTATCTGTTCTCACACAAGATCAAGCAGGACAATACAAGCCCTGTGCTTATTTTTCGAGCACACTAGATCCTGTAGCCCAGGCTCTGCCTGCGTGCCTCAAGTCAGTTGCAGCCACAGCACTAGCTATCAGACAAAGTGATTCCATAGTATTAGGACATTCCTTGACAGTACAAGTTCCACACTCTGTGGAAGTTCTTTTAAACCGTACACAGACTCAACACTTGACAATTGCACGTTTAACAGGTTATGAATTGACACTGTTCCAGCCACACATAGAAATCAGACGCTGCAACGTTCTAAATCCTGCTACACTGTTACCGTCAGTTATTTCAAATCCTGCCACACACGACTGTGTGGAAGTAGTTAACACTATGACAAAGCCAAGACAAGATCTGACAGATATTCCATTACCAGATCCCGACCTGACACTTTATGTGGATGGTTCATGTATGAGAACAAGTACAGGAGAACTAGTAGCCGCGTATGCAGTGACTACTGACACTGAAGTTATAGAAACACACCGTATTGACACCCTGTCTGCTCAAGCAGCAGAGCTAGTTGCTCTGACCCAAGCCTGCATACACGCCAAGAACCTGAAAGTTAATATTTATACAGATTCACGCTACGCATTCGGAGTCGTACACGACTTTGGAGTACTCTGGCAGGAGAGAGGTTTCATGACTTCTCATGGGACCAAGATTCAGCATGGTCTCCTTATTCAAGCTCTGTTAGATGCCATACATTTACCGACATCTATTGCTATCATGAAGTGCAAAGCACATACGAAAGTTACTGACATTATTTCTCAAGGTAATGATCTAGCAGACCGCACAGCCAAGCTTACAGCACAGACTCCAGACATTTCAGTTAATCCGACACAGACACATACTCCAGATCCGACTACCTATATGACAGTTAAGGACCCTACTCAAGATGTCATAGATATCCAGTTACATGCTACTCCCGATGAAATCAAGAAATGGTCCGAACAAGGAGGGGTCCAGACAGATCAGGGATGGGTGACGAAGGGTAGAGCCACATGGTTTCTCCCCGACTCAATGGTTCGAGTCATCATCAATACCGCACATAGTCCAGCACATTTAGGAGAAAAAGCTATGTTAGACAGTATCCAGAACATTTGGTTCAACAAGCATTTACGAGCTGCAGCCCAGCAGAAAGTCCGTACCTGTATGATATGTTGCCAGTTTAATCCAGGTAAAAGTGTCCCGGTGGAACAAGGTGGATTCCAGCCCCCTGACCACCCTTTTGAAGTCCTCCAGATGGATTATATTCAGATGGAGCGATGTCGAGGTTTCAAGTATGTCCTTGTAGTTGTATGCGCTTTGTCCAGGTGGACAGAAGCATATCCAGTTCCAGATTACACAGCCGCGACCACTGCCAAGCAGTTGGTTCGTGAGTTCTTCCCCCGTTATGGACTCCCTAGGGTCGTATATTCTGATAACGGCCAGCCATTCTCATCTGAGCTCATGAAACACATCTCCCTGTTGTTAGGGTACCAGTGGAAGTTCCATTGTGTACGCCATCCTGAAGCAGCCGGTCTCGTAGAGAGACATAACCAGACCCTGAAAATCCGCATTGCTAAAATATGTAAAGAGAAAGGTGTGGACTGGCTAGTAGCTCTGCCAGTCGCTTTGTTTTATATGCGCATGGTCGCACATTCCAGATCAGGTCTGTCCCCGTATGAGGTCGTATTCGGCCGCCCCCCTAACATGTGGGGTACACCTAGACCCCGAAGTATTACCGATGTTTCAAGTAATATGCTGACAGATTACCTAGCTTCCTTGATGTCTGCCCTACACTCTTGTCGTTCACAGGTTGCCGCCGCATTTCCAGACAATACCGAGGTGGTTCCCGGAAATCTGGTTCTTGTGAGGAACTTTGATCGTTCAAGTCCGCTGGAGCCCCGCTGGAAGGAGCCCAAGCAGGTCCTCCTGGCCACCCGTACTGCCGTCAAGCTGGAAGGCAGGAAGGGCTGGGTCCACCTGTCTCATGTGAAAAGATTTTACGGACTAAAGACTGTTTCAAAGAACATTTCCGAGGATTTTAAGGATTGCCAAAGTACTATTCTTAAGGACTGTCCCGCAAAAGACAATGATACTAAACCCTCCCTGTTAGAGAAAACTCCGCAACAGGAGTATAAGAAGAAATTAAGGTCTAGTAAAATAAGTCAGCCAGTTTGATTGTCTAAGTCCTCCCCTAGGTGAAACGGTTAGACCGGTTTCTGACATGTATAAAATAGACCCCCATAGTGAGAGAGTTAGTCAAAACTCAATCCGATGTATCGTTTTTCTAAGTTTCATATTGTTTTTCAGCCTCATGATTACCTGCACAGGTTATGCATTTTATTTGTGTTTTCCAGTTTCTCATGTAAATAAGTCTTTTATTGTTACAGTAGAGCACACGTTTAGTGATCTGCCTCCTCATGAACTATCTTATCGTCTTGCTATGCGTAATAATTCCTTTATCCGCATGTTACATTATTCACACCAGACCAGCAATGCCACTAATTGTTGGGTGTGTGGTCGACTCCCCCCTTTCCAGACACCGAAGGGAGTTCTGCCACTCTTTCCTTATCCGTTTTCCCATAATGGTTCATGTGGAGCATGGTCCACGGTAACGTCATCCTCAACAGATATGTCTTTTCTTAACAGTACATGTTTTCCAGACAAGCAAGGTCTTCCCCACAGAACAGGGTTAGATCTAGAAAATGAAGTTTATAATTTAGGTAATTATTCTTCGTATTTCATGGTCCTGAATGTTCAGTCTGATACTACTCCAGACTTACCTGCTATGTCAGTATTACCAGTCAAAGGTGAATTATGTGTCCGAAAGAATGGTTCCGTACCTGTAGGACATAGTGATTGTACTACTATTGTCAAGTATAGTGACAGTGGGAAATCTATTTTCAAAGCTTCATGCCATTCTTATTTTGTTTGTGGTCAGACCGCATATATTCGTCTGCCCCTCGATTGGGAGGGAACCTGTTACATTGCCTTCCTACTGCCACCAGTTTTTCTAGCCCCACCGGACTACCATAGGAATTCCCACCTAGTACATACTAGACACAAAAGAGACCTCCCGATTGTCGATTATACTGAAACTGCTCTAGAACAATACATAGATATCAATAAAGGTGTCTTTCCTTATTTAGGTACTGTCGTGAATAGTAAACTGATACGTAGATTAACCAGAACTCTTGAAGCAGTAGTGATTGAGACTACTTCTGCTCTAGGTAATTTAACCGAGGAGCAATCCTTTATGAGAATTGTCGTGCTCCAGAATCGTCTCGTCCTTGACGTCATACTGGCCGATAGGGGCGGGGCTTGTAGAGTCATCGGATCTAGTTGCTGCATTTTCATTCCAAATAACGCGCCGTCTGTTTATTCAGCTATAACCAGACTCCATAAAATTGCCCATATGTTACACCAAGATCCAGGCACCTGGACATGGTCCGGTTGGTTCTGGAATATGATTTCCGCCTGGGGATGGAAAGTATTGTCCTTTCTAGGTATTGCAGTAGTGATCATATTCAGTTGCTGCCTCTGTATACAATGTGGCCCTACGATTTGTGGCATTTGTGCTACCTCTTGTATTCCTAGTCCCAAGTCCCGTTCTAAATCCAGTCCCAAGAAAATTCGAGACGAGCAAATGATACTGTATGAAATGATAGATGGTATCATGAATATTGATGTTTCCTGATGGAAACGTAGTGACAAGGAGGGAATGTGGAAAAGTAAATTTTGCCATGTTCTGTGTCCCTACGTGTTCCCCATCTTATGTTATGTGTGCATGATTAATATGCATATGTATTCCCCATGTTTGATTAAAGACGCAATTACAGTTGTGTCCATCTCTAGTATGCCAGTTTCCAGTTCTCGTGAAAGCTACGAGTATTAGGCCTATGTAAAGCTACGTTGCCATGTTTCTCAGTGTGCACGTTATTTCATTGTAAAATCCCCGTTTCTAGGCCTCAAAAGGGCCCGGACACCAGATTCAGCTCCTGTCTCCTGAACCCTCGCTGAGGAGCGATACAGCCCCCACCTGTATTCCTGACCCTTCACTTACTTCCTGCCTCACAGTGCCCGGTTCAGCCTGGCTCTGCCTGCTAGTCTGCCAAGAGTATGTTATGATTCTAGTTATCAGTCCAGCCCTCCTTCTCTGCATTCCTAAGCTACTGAATCGCATCAATAGTTTCCGTCATCATCTAGCCTTTACGTCTCCATGTAAGAGAAATACTGTATTTATGGTCATTTAATATTCTTCATCACGCACTACATGTAGAATAATGCATGCTCCAGTCTTAGAGTCTGTTAGCCTTTACCCCGATAACTTTTAGTTTATATCAACATGTTCTCTAAACATCAGATACTAGATAGTGGGTTAGGTACATGTCGCCCTGACTCTCCAGACTTCAGTCTCTACTCCTAGCACAGAGTTCATAGCCCCCAGCTTCTCCTAGTAACACGTCATTGTCAGTTTGCGCGCACCATTTAGGTTAGAGGTCCCGGCTCCTTAGGTAGCCCCCTCCATGTTTCCTCCCCATTTATGACATATTCTGTTACGTTTACATCACATGTCCATGTATACGCCTCCTGTTACACCCACTTTCACCCTTATCTTTCGCGACTGCTATTGACCACACCCACTGCTCCGCCTATCATATGTATTGTAATGCAACTATTTTAGTATATATGCTTGTGCATTGTTATTAAAAGTTATCCTTTTCCTTGATCCTGCCCCCGGCAGCGCTGCCATCCCATTCCTGTGCAGGTTGTCCTGTTCCTGTCCTTTATGCTGTATTAAACCTGCAAACTCCTACTACCTCGAATCTTGACTCTTATTTATTGAGCTATCTGTTATTGCTATGTCCAGTCAAACCTAGATCCGGTATTATTTATTTATATACCACACTCTACTGAAGAGTCCCTTTCTCTTCTGAGCCCTGCTTAACACATTTGTACAGGAGGAGCCCTGTATTCATGTTCTCAATGTTTGAGACAAAAAAATACTCATGGATTTCTGAACAATGAGAGTAAAAGCATTAAGGTAACATGTTGTTCCTGCTTATATTTCACACGCTTTACATAAACCTGTATTCCCTATGAGTGTTTGCTTTATCCTGAATTAAACCTCAAATAAACATGTTTATCCATTGTTTGAATTAAATAATGTTATAAGCTGTACCTGGTCAGTGAAATGCTAAACATAATAAAAATTGTATATTTTGCTATTTCTAGCCACACCCCTGACTCCAACCACTGATCCAATCTTTGGTTACTCCCGCCCCCTGATTCTCCACCCACAGTTCCCCTACTTTTTTTTCCCCACTTCGACCACTTCCATCAACAGGTTCTCCTAACATTATATAAACAAGGCTGAAAGTCCAGTATGGTACCATATTACATATCGTACCCTCCAAGATTTTTTTTTATATTACATTTTTAGTTTGAAATCGGTTTTTTGAAAAAGCTGTCTGCTCAAATTGCAACTAATAATAGACACTGATTGCAATTAAAATATTTAGGTTTACCTTTCATGTCTGAACTGGTAAACAATGGTGACTGCCAGACGATTTATGCAATTATGCAACTGCAGCATTTACCGCATAATTATGAATTTACTATTTTTTCACGTAACTTTGTTAATAATTTGCAGATTTCACAAACATTTCAAGCTAAAAGGGATGATAATACTTCCGGAGAGGGTGCAACATAACTTCCAAGTTTTTGGCACTTAATTATGTAGTCCTTGGAGTATAATTTGTCCTTCATACCACATTATCCTTGTAGCCCAGACAACAGCAAATCTTTGGAGAGTGGTGTGGAAGCTGTCATTATGATGATGAAGCCCGTATTTCACAGGGAACTGTGAAATATTTTCTGTATTTCACAGTTCAGTCTGGAATATGGGGGGGGGGTGTAGTTAGAATACCCAGAGATAGGAATTCTTCTGATTTTTGATAGATAATCACTTCTCCTGTTTGACGAATCTCCATGAAACTTTGCAGAGCTATTGCTTTTTTTATTTTTACTTTGGTGTATGATGAAAAGTTTTGTGGTGAAACGTTAAGGGGGTGCAAAGAAACAAGGGGGTTCCAAAATAAGTTTTGGAACCAATGCATTTTCCGTCAAGTATTTAGCCAGACATAGCGGCAAAACAACTGAACGGATTGTCATAAACTTTGGCAGGAATATACATTATGGTCTGGAAAGGATCCCTTTTACTGTTTCATGAAAGTCTGTTCAGTAGTTTTGTAGGTATAATGCACTAAAACTTTGTGAAATCTCAGGCTATGGTAGACGCCCCTGGGCATAAGCTGCGCTTTATAAATTAAGTTTACCTTACATTACATTACCACTGTAATTTTGTGGTATACTTCAGTACTTGCCGATGACAAGGCACTATATGTTTGGCTTATGACTGCCTTTACAAAAGTGAAAGGCACCCATCTTGTTTAGACCACATTTTGGCTGTGTTCTGGGATAGGGCCATAGATGGAAGTAGCAGGTGTTATTGTTTTTCCCTACCTATTATCACTTTATTAAAGAGGTAATAGGTAGGTAAATGTATTTGTATTATTTTATACCTTTTTAAAAAGGTAACGGAGTGCAGCAGCACTACCTAAGAAGTACTGTGGTACTTAAATCTAATTAAAAAAAAAGTACTGCATTATAGCTAAGGGGAAATATATTGAAGTACAATGTTAATTTACATTTTTACGTATTTTTTGTAATTGTTCACTTAGTCTGCATTCTTGGTTTTAAGGGGAAATGTAGTTTAGTACAGCGAATTAAAAATAGACAAAAATAATTAAATGTGTGCAAAATGGAAAAGCACTGTACTACACTACATTTCCCCTTAAATCCCAGATTGCAGACTCAGTGTTGTCTAAACTATATTTCGTACTTTCAATTGAAATTCAATTTCAAATAAACAAAGTAAAAATTAACAGAAATGTAATACACTATATTTACCATTAAATCCCATAATGCATACTAAGCCTAAATGTGGTCTAAACAATATGGGACTACTGTAGTACGCTGCAAACTTTTTCTAAAATATATAAAATAATAAATCTGCTTTTACATATTTTTACACTCCTATATAAACTGACTCATCCCTTCCTGTACACTTATAAAATAATAGGACACTAAAAGCCAGAATACAGACAAAATGTGGTTTAAACAATATGGCTGCCTTTTACTTTTGTAAGGGCAGTCCTTAACCAATGATAAACTGTTCTCTCAGCATGTACTGTGCTATACCTCGAAATTAGCACCGCATACCGAGGCCCAATATATCATTAAGTTGTTGTGCCTTATGGGTCTGATTCACAATGGTAAACGTACACTTTTGTGTAAGTTTAATATTGTTTGCTATTCACAAAGGCATTTTACTAGTACTATCTTTACAACTAAGGAGTCTCTGCACATAAGAATATAGGAATGTCCTACCTTTTTAAGTTTGGAGACTCCACAGTCGTAAACATGCTACTCATAAAATACCTTTATTTTATTTTTTTAAATATATCTTTATTGTTTTCACACAATGGAAAGAGAAATACAAAACTGTGCATCATTCTGCAACTTACGTCGAAACAATGTATGGCATCTCCACAGGGTCATATCATGCATTACAGCATTACCACACATTTGGTGTGGCACCAGGTTCCTGGCGCATGCAATCATTCTGTAGTGGTGCACGCATGTTCCCCATAATTATGCAACGTGTGTGGTAGTGTGGTCCCTACTCCCTGCGCCCGCCACAGGGTCTCAAGTATTGGGGGGGGGGGGGGGGGGAGGGACCGCCTGGCACCGCATGCGCCGGTGGTGGTGTTGCAGCTGGTGTGTTAGTGCTGCGACAGTCGCTGGGTCAGGACTCGGGACTATCACGTCGTGCTCATGTGTCGGGGCGTGCAGGAGAACCCGCCGTTGCCGCAGTGTGACCCTAAACCTGGTTGCCAGTGGTGATCAACGCCATGCTTGTTGTGATAGTGTGTATTTCCCCCGCTCCGGTGAGTTAACATCTATCCATCTCTGTGTGGGAGCGGTCGGTGGTGTCAGCCGCCTCAAAGGCGGTTATAGCCCATGGTAGTTTGTCGGTGTGGTCAAGAGATCGGCTAGGAGATGAGGGGGAAATTCGTGACCGTGGCAGGAGTAGTGAAGAAGGCGGGGGAATCATATAGAAGGGTAAGTGAGATGCAGTTGGGAAGGAAGGGGAAACTGGTGGGGGATAAGGAGGAGGGGATGGGGTGGTCAACCAGTAGGTGCGTAACGTGTGCTATGGTGAGGTCGTGTCGAGGTGGTGGGAGCTAGGAGGTACCGTCTCATGTTGTCCATGACGGTTCGTCCGTTTCTGGGAGGGCTGTATATCGGGCAGCGGGAGGGCCATGGTGTGGGTGAGGGATGCTTCCTTGCAGATTAGGGCTAAGCGCTGTCATCAGAGCAGGGGGTGTCTCAATTTGGAAGTTCATGCATGGTGACAATGGGGCCGGTGAGGATGTGGCTCACGGCGTCTGTCCTGGCGGTTACATCGTATGTGTGTCAGGGGGGGCCAGTGTTCGAGGGGATTCCCTGCGCTTGGCATTCTCGATGGAAGGAGCCCAGCACCTCGTCCCATAGAGTCGCGATGGGGAATTTCCGCAGGCCTGCGGTCTCCTCATTATGGAGGGTGATGCTCTCCGCTCTCGCCCAGTTGTCCAGGGAGGCACGCCAGTGTTCAGCCAATGGTGGTTCAGTGTGTTTCCAATGTTTAGTGAGGAGTCTCTTGGCTGTGAGCAGGCCTAGGTCCCAGAAACGGGAGGGGACCCTGTTAAGTTTAGTTCTCTTGTAAAGGCCGAGGAGACATGCCTCCCATGAGTGTGGTATTGGCATGGCCGTGCTACGCTCAAGTAGGGGCAGCACCGTCTGCCAGTACGTCTGGAGTCTCGGGCAGTGCCATAACATGTGCAGCAGGTCTGCTCCCAGCAACATGCATCTCGGGCATGTCGCTGAGGCACCCGGAAAGTAGTGGTTGATTCTGTCTGGCGTGAGGTACGCTCTATGCAATATGTAGAATTGTATCAATTTAAAGCGTGCGTTGCGTGGGATGCATCTGGGGCTCGCAAGTACCAACGCCCATTCCTTATCTGACCATTCTTTCCCTCTATCTACCGTCCACTTGTCACGTAATGGCTGCAGATTAAGTTGTGTGTGCGATAACAGTGCCTATGTTAACCAATGTACCACATGTGTGCCTTTCCCCATGACGTGTAGGTTTTGAATTAGTTGGTGTGTGGGTGGTTCATCTGCAATGGTCCCCCACCGCTGCGTGTACGCTCTGATTATGGAAGCATGTTGTAGGAACTGTCCAGCTGGCAGTCCCGTGTCGTCAGCAAGGGTCACAAAAGGTATCAGGGCGCCATCGGCGTACAGGTCCGCCATGGTGTCCACTCCCAGTTGAGTCCAGTGCTCCAGCGTTGTTTCGGTGACTACGCCCATGGCCCTGGGGGTGCCTAGGAGCGGGAGCGCTGGGGCATATGGCTTAACCGCTTTCGTGAGCCGAAGGCATCTGCTATAGCATTTCGCGGCCACTGACACGTGTAGTTGTACCTGTCTCTTCATTTTGGTCAGTGGGTGGAACAACGTGTGGATCTGTAGAGGGGACATCGTGTCTGTGTCTGTGGCCGTATCTCCCAGGTTCCTGCCATCGAGCCAGGCCGCCACCCATTGTAGCTGCGCCGCTAGATAATAAAGCTCCAGATTCGGCACTGCGAGACCCCCTTCGTCTACAGGCGTGTATAACTTTCTCAGTGCCACTCTGGGCCTTCCGGTGTTCCATATCAGTTCTCTGACCATGGTTTCCAGCTCCCTGAACGTGTGGGCTGGGACGTATACTGGAATGTTGGCATAGTAATATAATAGCCTAGGCAGCACAATCCTCTTCGTCAGCGTCACTCTGCTTGGCACGTTGAGTGGGAGGGTCTTCCAGAAGGTGACCTGTGATCGTATGGACGTGATGGCTCGCGTCAGGTTGCCGCCTAATATGTCTGGGGAGGTCCTATATATATATAGATTCCTAAATATTTGAACGTGGTGGGGTACCAAGGTAACCTTTCGCCACTGATCTTGATATCCGGCTCTGGGGTGTCAGGGTCAAATGAGTACACCCCTGATTTGGCCCAGTTCACCCTTAGGCCCGACATAGCCTCGAAAGTGCCGAAGATATCCGACAGTTCTGGTGGTATTTGAGTTAGGTCTCTGACATACAGGAGCAGGTCGTCTGCGTACAGCGAGACTATGTGTATGCCATCCACTAGCGGGATTCGCCAGGTTGCGCCAGGTTGCGCCACTGCTACGCAGCATCTCTGCGAGGGGCTCAATCGCCAGCGAGAAAAGTAAAGGGGACAGCGGGCATCCCTGTCTGGTGCCCCGCCTAACTTTAAGGGCCTCAGATAGTAGCTTGCCCGTGCGAACCCGCACTTCAGGGTTGTCGTAAAGTAGGCCGACCATCTCGATGAAGTCGTCCCTCAGGTCGAATTTGCGCAGTACTGTCAGCAGATAGGGCCATTCTACCGAGTCGAAGGCCTTTTCAAGGTCTAAGACCAAGCATCCCGATCGTGGCCATCGTCGCACTGCGTACTCCTGCACTCTGAACAATCTCCTGATATTGTGGGAGGTGCACCTGGTGGGCACAAAACCGTTCTGATCCCCGTGGACTAAGGCGGGCACCAAGGTCGCCAGCCGTCGGGTCAGGGTCGACGCTAGGGTTTTGTAGTCCGTATTCAAAAGTGCCAGGGGCCGGTATGAGCCGAGGAGCGTGCCATCCCTGCCTGGTTTAGGAAGAGACACTAGGGTCGCTTCGTTCATTGACTTGGGTAAGGACGAGTCCTCCAGTGCCGCAGAGTATATCCGGAGGAGCTCCGGGATCAGGATGTCAGAGTATACCTTGTAGTACTCGACAGGCAGCCCATCCGGTCCAGGAGTCTTGCCATTCGAGAGGGCATATATGGCGTCGCGCAGTTCGTCCGACGCAAGCGGCAGCCCCAAGTCTTCCCGTTGTCCGTTAGTCAGAGTAGGCAGTGCAATCCCATCGAGATATGTGGTAATGTCCTGTTGGTGTGCTTGCAGTCTCGATTCATATAGCGCGCAATAGTGTTGGACGAAGGCCTCATGTATCTTCTCCTGTGTGTACACCACTGGGCCGTTAGCGGGGCGTATCGCCGTCACAGGTGACGACCGGTCCTCACGACTTATCAACCAGGCCAGTAATTTGCCAGGCTTATCCCCCGCGTGATGCGTGCGGGCCGAGTGTGCTGTGTAGTTGATGTGTCGCAGCCTATCTATCAATTTGTCGTGTTCCGCCCGCGCCTTCAGTAACCTAGCGTTAGCGCCCTCGGCCGCTTCCTGCTCCGCCTGCAGCAGGCCCCATACCAAACGTTGCAGATCCTTTTCTATCTGTCGCCGGGAGCGTACCTGCGTGCCCAAGCAGTGTCCCCTAAGCACCACTTTTAAACGCGTCCCATTCCAGTTGTGGAGTGGACGCTGTGCCCGTGTTGTCCTCGAAATATTGCACTGTGTGTGCGCTTATGGAGTTCCTGAATGGACTGTCCAGAAGTAGATCTGGTTGTAGTCTCCAGGTAGGCACTGGGGGTCTCGTCTGGTCCCACGTTGGATCCATGAAATGTGGGTTGTGATCTGAATGCGTGCGGCCCATGTAACAGGTGTCCGTCACGTGTGGGAGCAGTTCGCTGGTGAGCACGTACCTGTCCAGACGTACGTGCAAGGTGTGCGCGTCTGAAAAGTATGAATATACCCTGGTGTGGGGGTTCCGACTGCGCCATGCATCTTGCAAGTCCCATTGCGCGGACCAGGCCTGTAAGGCTTTCGCAGCGTTCTGTGCCTGCGTGCCTGGTGGCGGGGGGTGAGACCGGTCGAGCGTCAGGTCTAGTGTGCAGTTGTAGTCCCCGCCCAGCACCCACGGGATACCATGCCAGGGTGCTAACGTGTCTGTGAGCTGTGCTAGGAATTCCGCCTGGCCTGTGTTAGGTGCATAAATCGAGGCCAGGACCACTGGCCTCCCGTCCAGTCTGCCATTTACCACTACGTACCTCCCGTTGGGGTCTATATGTGTGTCCAGTACTGTCAGAGGGGTGCCCGGTTTTACCCATACCAACGTCCCTCTAGCGTAGGAGGAGTAGTGTGTGGCAAATAGCTGCCCGCGCCATCTACGCCGCAAGACGCGAGTCTCCGCCTCGCTGAGGTGTGTCTCCTGCAAGAGGGCTATTTGGATGTGGTGGCGTTTGAGGTATGCGTGGATCTGATAGCGTCTGGACGGTGTGTGCATGCCCCTCACATTTCATGTGCATATCTTAACAGTAGACATTGCAAGTTATTAACAATTCTCCCTCCCCGGCCCTCCCGCCACCTCCCAGCAGACAGCCGAAGAACATTCCCACCATTGCATTTCGAAAACATGTCCATATCCACACACCGCAACATAGGGATGGGGGGGGGGGAACATGACTAGCAGAACGAGTAGCCATGGAAAGCAATGTACATGTAAAATACCAAAAGGTCGGGTGCCAAACGTGCTCCCGTCCATGCTCTCTAGGAGAGTAACAAAGTCTAAATCGAGGGGGGGGGGTTGCTGTGCAAGTAGCGATATAACAGTTCTTGAATTAACAAAGTTTGTCTTGTGAGGGCCCCTCACCCTCCCGGGATAAGTGTATCAGTCTAGCCCAGTTTTGCATAAATAAGCAACTCATGGCACATGCGGTGGTCATTATACTTTACGTGTCCCAGGCAATGTGTGTCCAGGCGGGTCGTCGCATGACCCATGCCTCGGTCGCTCACGGGCATTCATCTTGTCCTCATGTCTCAGGGTCGCCGAGGGGTCGCCCGGCGCATTCCCGTCCTGTTCAGCTGTGGTCAGGCTCGGGGTTATCATTGTTCGCAACTAGTGTAACTCGTGGTCGAAACGCCACTGTTCCATCGGTCCCCCACTCCGTGCCCTCGCCGTTGCTCCTCAGCTGGCGGCTCTGGGGCAGCGTGGCCGGGTGTTCATTCAACTTATGTAATCCGCCGTTTGAGGTGTGACGTCTGGTCGGTCTTCCGAGGCCTGAGAAGTCCGGTACTCCATATATGGCTTCGTCCTCGCTAGGGAGATCCCGCGGGCTCCCGCCCGTCGCTGCACTTTGCGCGGGGGATCGGCTGTGTTCCATTACCAGGCGAAGGGCGTCTTGTTTCTCCTGTTGTGCGGCGTCCTCCAGGGGAGGGCCTCCTGCCGCGTCTCTCGCACCGCTCCGCTTTCTCTGTCGGGGTCTGCGTCTCGGCTGGCCTCCTCCTGTGGGACGTCGAGCAGCCTTGTCGGTGGCTTCCCTAGGGGTCGTATCCGTGCCGCTGTTGAGCCACGCCTCCACTTCGTCTGGGTCGGTAAAGAAGTGTGTTTTCCCCATTCGCCACCACTCTCAACTTCGCAGGAAACATAAGAGAGTATTGCAGACCGAGCTGCCTCAAGCGCCTTTTCACCTCTAGGAAGGAGTGTCTCTGCCTTTGCACCTGTATCGTGTAGTCCGGAAAGAACATCACTGTCATGTTCTCGAGCCGTATGTCCTGGAGTTTGCGTGTTTCCCGCAGGATGGCGTCCCTGTCTCTGTAATTCAGTATGCGGAGCAGCATGGGTCGTGGGTTGGATCCAGTCTGCAGCGGTCTCGTTGGGACTCGGTGCGCACGTTCCACCACGAAGTGCGGGGAGAGCGACCCCTCCGGCAGTATGTCTCTCAACTACTGTTCCACGTGTTCCTCCGGGTTCTTCCCTTCCCATTTTTCCGGCACTCCCACAAGGCGCACATTATTCCTTCGTGCCCTACCTTCCGCATCTTCAGCTCTCTCCTCTAGGAATTCCACCCTGTTCAAGAGGTCCTGCACCTGCTTATTTGATTGGCTGACTTGGGGTTGGATGTCTCATGTCGCCTTCCAGGGACGCAGTGCGGTCCGCTAGTTTTTTGTGGTCGGCCCTCAGGTGCGTGAGGTCAATTGCAACGCTATCAATTTTGGTAGCCAGTGAAGTGCGGGTTAGTTGGATGGAATCTTCCAGCCGTTGCATGGCGGCCAGCATAGTGTCAAGTTTGGCCGCCGTTTGGTCTGGGTCGGAGTTCTTCCCAGTCTTGTCCATTTTGCCTTTAATGGTCGTGCCCCCAGTTCCAGTCCGGGCTCTGGTCCCACCAGACATCAGCGCTCTGTCGCGCTCTCAATCGCTTCTGCGGGAGCAGCTATGGCGTTTCCGCTGGATGGTGAACTGGGGTGTATAGCGGCAGAGCCACGAGACCCGGGGTAGCCACCGCCTGATTGCACTCTGCCAGCGCTCCGTGGTGCCTGTAGTGGTCTCCTCGGTCACCGCCTGAGTGTCCGGCAAATCGTCGGTCAGGTTGCAATGCCGTCGTGCCACGCGGCGCCGGAGCCTCCTGTCCGTAGGGCGATGCGGCCTCGCCGTCTGGCTGGTGCCTCCTCCGGTATCTCGCAAGGGGTTCCTCGACAGGCGGGCGAGTGGCTATGGGGGCGCTACATGCCTCGCCCTCCGCTCTTGACACAACGCACGTGGGGTTTGTCAGTGGCCCGGTGTGCCCCCCGTCGCGGTCCACCGCCTGCGCGGCGTTCACTGTGGCGGCGGCTGGCTGTGTCCACCTCGGTCACCCACGCTTGTGTGGTCCCGTCGCCTATGCCCCTGGTTGCGGCCGCTCGAGACTCCCTGGCTGCCGCTGCTTGCCTCTGTTGTCCTACAAACGCTCCGGCGCTGGTCTCGTGTTTGGGGGTCCGGCTCGGGGCTGCGGCGGGTACTGGTTCAGGATCCCCCACTCAATTTCCCTGTTCGTCCGCTCCTTACTTCCGCCCTCGGGACTCTGGCCAGCACGCCGTGTCTTCCCGCCGCCGTGCCGTCCCTCCTTACCCTTCGTGAGCGGGCCACAAGGCGGGCTGCGCATAGAATCGGCACTCTCCGGTCCTCCGGTCAGCGACCCAGGTACTTTCCAAGCGCGTCCCGCCGAGTTCTCCAGGTCCGGCAGCGCCCGCCGCAGGCCGCACTTCTGGGCCTGTTCCTCCCGCCGGAGCCTCGGGCTTTCCTGCACTTCCGCCGGGTCCAGCACCGATCCGCCCGGCCGCTGCTCCGGAAATACCTCGGTGCCGGTCGTCGCCTCCGATTTCCTCCAAAATCGGCAGGATGCTTGGTCTCGGTGCCCCGTGACTGTGCCTGTTATTGTCGGCTAGCTGCGGAGTGTGCTTTGTCGGATAAATTCGCCGGGAAGGGGAGCTCGGAGCGGAGCTCTACCCAAAGGCGGCCATTATAGTTGCGTGCTTAGCCACGCCCCCCCTCATAAAATACCTTTATGATAGCAAACATTATTAAACTGACACAAAAGTATATGTTTTCCTTAGTGAATCTGACCTTATAACTTTAAAACGACTATAACAATGTAGATCTACTTCTAAAAAGAACCCTTTACCCACCATAATCTATTTTCTGACTCATGTCATCTAAATCCATTCTGCCATTTACACGCTAACTCTTTTTAAACAATACTCTACAACACAGTGCGCCACTCCATTGTACCACACAACATTCCATCACATGTGACTCCACTCCACGACATCCCACTGAACTCTTCAGCAATCCAGTCCCCTCTGACACTCCACGCCACTTAAGTTATCGACACGATACTCCGCGACACCCGGTTACAGTCTGTGACACGCCACTCCATTCCGCGAAACGCCACACCACTCAACGGCAAGCCACTCACAATACCACACGCCACTCTACTTTAGGGCGTGCCAATCTACTCTATGGCACACCACTGTACGACACTGTTCTGCGCTCTATAACGTTCTGCGCTCTTTTACTCTACAACACTGTACTATACTCTATGCCACTCTGGGACACTCTACTTCACTGTGTGCCAATCTACAGCACTCTACTCCACTGTACAACACTCTTTGAAACTCCTTGTGTGCCATTCCATGCCACTTTACTCCACTCTTCTTCTTGTCAAGTGGGCAGGAAAACAGATAAAATGTTTTCCCACATAAAAGGAGCAGCATTTTTTGCTGCCCCCTACTTGTGGGAGCAATGCTGGCTCCCGCTGGAGGCGGAGAGTAGGGAAGGATAGTGCGGGCATTGAGGCTCCGCTTATGGTCCCCAACGTAGAACTATGGGTGCTCTGGGTTTGCTCCAGGGCCTCCAGGAACTAAAAAGGTATGGGGTCCCTGGGGCTGAAATCGGCCTGGGAATGGGGGCAGCATTGGCCCCGTCCCATTGTAAAAATATAAAAACGGAGATCATGGGTCTCCGTTTTAAGTACCTTGAGTATGCAAATGCCCCAAATCATCTGCAAGCTCTGCTCGTTTGGGTCCGACCCCATTTTTATTTGTAGTGTGCAAAGGTCTTCCCACCTTTCCCCACTTGACTCCTAGTTGCTGTAACAATAGCAGCTGCCATCAAAGGACTGGTAGACCAATATAAGGACAATCATGGTTTCCTTGGCAATCCCATCAAAAAAGGTACTTCATTTCATTGAGACTTTCTAGGAGTCCACTGGCTAGCTCTAGAGTGAGTCTTAATTGTGGCACTTTTGTCTTTCAAAAACTTTTCTGCATATAAATTGATCTGCTCAACAATATTGTCCAAAAACATGTTATCAATAAAGAGCTGGAAGAAATTGATAGGCAAAAAATTATTTGTAGCAAGCAAAACAGGCTGGGGCAACCCAGGATTAGGCACCTCTAATGGGAAGCCTTCCATCCCCTAGCTGCAATCAGCTCACTTCATCTGCATTAGAGGTATATCAATAGCCTCCTTTAAATTAGGCACTTCATCAGTGATAATAGTGGATTCATCATCAGATGATTCCTGTCAGACGGAAAGTTAACTGCCAGAATCTTCCATGTAGTACTCTGCCTCAGAAGCAGAATCAGTCTCAGTACAATGTTTGGATGCAGATTAAAAAAGCAAACCAACAACCTGCTGGAAGCTCAGCCTGTGAGCAGCAAAAATGCTTACTAATAAACTTGGCACAAAAAAACAGATCACTAATCACATTAGAACTCAACAGACTGGCTGCATCAAGCAGTAAATGGAAGTATTATAATAAATAAATCTGGAAAGAAACTATCAATGCAAAACACACAATGAAATTTCTATTACAAAATTTACCTAGTTACCTCTTAGTTACGCGACAGACAACTAGACTGAGGATGAACTGTACCTATTCTGCCCAGACGCAGCAAACACCAAAGATATCCCACTAAAAAGGGAAAAGATTACACAAAAGTCAACACATTATAGATTTTGTACAAATCTAAAACATGGATTTGAAAGACAATAAAACATCAGAAGAATGCACTAAAATGATTACAACAGTAAAAAACTATCCAGCTAGGCAATGATTCACATTTGAAGTAAACATTACAAAAATGTTTCCTTACCAAACATATGCTACTATGCAAACTACAGATCCATCAGTGCCAAAACCGCAATCAGGATACACCACAAAAAAAAGCAAACGTTTAGAACTAAATTACAAGAAGAAAAAACATTTAGGTCATTAAGTCACAAATGCACATGATAAGAAATAAAACCGCATTATTCCCCCTCCCCCATCCCCGGGTGGCATACCAGCCTAAAAAATTGCTGACCTGTCTTCGGGGAAGGGGGCCGGGGGGGTATTGGACTCGCCTGTATGGCAGAAAACAAGCAAAACATACATGTCCTAAATTGGGTTGTGACCCTTGCCCTGGATCAAGGGGCTGCTCCCCCACGCAATAAAGAGACACCGGGGGGAAGGAAAAACTCTTCTCTTTCCACTGGTGTGTCTCTTCCCATCCAATTTCCTCCCCGCCCCAGGTGAGAGGATTTACCTATAAGTTCTCCCTCGCCAACGTGCTGGGAGCAAATGGCTTCCAGTGCCTCCTCAGTTCTGATTGATAATGTCGGCTACCTGTGTGTGTGTGTGTGTGTGTGTGTGTGTGTGTGTGCTGATGTCATCAGATCACCATAGTAGGGGTTGGGGTGGCAGTGGAATTCCCTTGAAGGCATGTTGCGGGGGACAGGGGAGAGTGCCAGTGCTTCCTCCCCACGGGTAGGTGCTACGATATGCTGGACATGTCCTCAGCACCCGAGCGGCACTTAGCAACCAATGGGTTAAATGGATTTAGGATACAAGAGGTTAAATCCATACATTAAGATCAATTCACACTTATTAATCCTCCTGACTATTAGCAACTTTATTTTTCTCTGTCAAATAATTGTAATATGCAGTCTATTAAACAATAAGTACTGCTTTTGCATGTCAGTTATGCTATATCGTAATAACATGTAATTTGATCTTTGCACTGTAATATTACATTTGTGAAAGTGTCTCTTAATATACCTGCTCTAAATACCATGCAATTGGGCAACATTTATTCTACTAGCATGCATCAATATATCTAACGTGTTTGGGTATTTTTATTGCACACAATGCAGTGATATAAATATTTCACAGAAAGTATTGAAATATCAAAATTAATTCACAGCTCACTGTGAATTATGGATTTCCTAATCATAGTCAACGACCCAAAGCACTCTGACAAGCATTACCATTTTGTCAGGACCACGAAGATTACGTGACAGTGGATGATCAAATTAAGCAGAAAGAAAATACAAAGTACTCCACTCATTATTTGGCAGTATTATTTGGATTAATTGAAACTAGAAATAACATTTTGTTGAAATCGACAGATTATGCGCTAATCGCAGAAAATAAATAGCTGTGGTAAAACCCACAGCATCATGTGATTCCATTGGTCCTAACCTTTGCCCTTTGTTTTAGGTAAAGAAAACCTAAACATTGCAAATCCAGTTTGTGGCCATTCTTAACTGCATCTTGAAGACAACAGGTTCAACAATCTCTCTCTTCCGCAGACTTTTTTTGTTGTTGTTTTTTTTTTAAACAATGTGGAGGGAGTTTTTTTCTAATGGTCTACATTCTTATCTATGTAATTTATTATTCAGCTATTTCAGCTTCACTTACTATCCCCTCTTAAAAAACACATTTTTTCAAGTTAAATACCCCAAAATAAACATGTCTTTCAACACATTTCGAGACTTTATCGCTTCTTCAGGGCTCACTGCTTCTGTCATTGTACTTTTTAAGTTGACCACAATGTGAGATAAACCTTGATTCTTTCATTTGGATATGCATTAAGTTAACAAGCTCGGTGCCAAAAGAGTCTTTCCCATAGGAACAAGTTATGTTTGGTCATATCAGGATGTTGTTGTTTAGATTGGAGGAGATACCCCTACCATGGGGTTTGGACTATCTGTTCTGCATGCTTTATAAATGTCTGGTTAATGAATCAAGAATAGGTGTCCGTGTCTTGGGGAGTCAGTCAAATGCTAGTTGACATCAGCATGAAAGATTTTTCACTTTTGGTTCGGGAATTTGGTATATCAATCCTATTGTGGACTTGAATATTAAGATGTTATTGTGGAAATTACTTTTTGGCATTGAGCGTATTGATTGATTACATTTACTAATGAAAGAATGAATATTTATCTCCCATATCGGTTCAACTTATGAAGTGCACTAAAAGAAGCACTGAGCCCTGAAGAAGCGATAAAGTCTTAGCTCCTGTGTCTGGCTGATAAAAGTTTGCAACATTTGTTTTATGTAAAATCAAGAGATAAATAATTGGAACTGGGAAATTATGAGAAGTAAGACTTTTGAATTGAAGGAGTTTAATTGTTTTACTCTCAGAAAATATATTGGAACATAAGAGTGTATTTATGTATGTGTATGTACACATGTTGTAAACCAATTATTGTCCCACAGGTTTTGCCATTAGATTTTGTTGTTTTTAAAAAAAGCGAAATCAGAGTACCAAGTTGAAGGACGTCTAGCAATACCAATCACACAAATTGTATATGATGCAGGAAGCTGCGTTACAGAACATAGATCAAATGATATCATTGACAATCCACCTGAGATTTACAGTTTTAAACCATTATGACACATATATTTCAAATAGAGATCTAAAGGAGAGCCAAAAAAGTGGTTGTATATAAAAATATATATGCTTTATGCATTTATTCAAATAATAACATTTTGTACACAATAATGATAAATCGTTTAAAAAAATATACATAAAGTACATTAAGCATTACATTAAAAACATTGAGAGTCACATAAAGAAAACATCATTTAAAAAGTTCAAAACGAACAAGGGTCGACGCGGCGTTTCGGTTACAGGCTAATAATAGGCAACCTTCTTCAGGACCAAGTTCTAAAAAGAAACAGAAAATTACTTTTTCGCCTTCACAATTTTAAAAAAACAGAACGCTTTACTAGAACACCACTTTAACATTGACTAGAATTGTATGGTGAATTTTACTACACACATAGACGATGTCTTTTTCATCTGGACGGGCCCCATTGAGACACTTGAAGAGTTCATTGCATGGCTCAATTTGGGTGATAACAACTTGAAGTTCACGTCCCATATAGATAACAATAGCTGTGAATTCCTGGACTTGGTCATTAAAAACACTAATGGCATACTTAACGTAGAACTCTTCACAAAACCCACCGATAGAGACACCATGCTCCACCATAAAAGTAACCATCCACCGAGTCAAGTCAATAATATACCATTTGGTCAATTTTTGAGACTGAAAAGAAATTGTACAACACCCCAAGATTTTGAGAAACATGCCAACGTTCTTAAAACGAAATTCCTAGAGCGCGGGTACCCGAAAAGATTGATCAGACACTCATATAAGCGTGCCAAATATTTTAATCGTGAGAGTCTATTTCAACCAAAAGAAAAAGGAGAATCCACTAAACAGCCTATAATTTTTGTCACTAACTACAATCCAATTAGCAATAAACTTAAAAACATTATAAATAGAAATTGGCACCTAGTTACTGACAAAAACCAAAATAGATTACCTAAACCTATGTTTTCTTTTAGAAGAAATAGAACCATCAGAAATAACCTGGTTCACACATACAGGGAAACTAACCGAGCTATTCAACCATGTATTGACAATGCACCAATGCCTACAGGAACCTTTCCCTGTTCAGGCTGCACGAACTGTAAAAACATCATTCGAGGTAACCCTATTACTATCAAAGACATTGTTCTAAAACCAACGAGCTTCATGAATTGCAGAACATGTAGCGTAATTTATCTTATTAGTTGTCCCTGTAAACTAATATATATAGGAGAAACCTCAAGAGAAGTTCGAATAAGACTAAATGAGCACAGATCTGCGCTCCGAACGAACAGAGTAGGGGCCCCCCTCACAGAACACTGGAAGGCGGCCAAACACGATATCAATGATCTACGTTGGTGCTGCCTGGAGCATGTCACTTTGGGCACAAGAGGTGGTAACTTAACCCAAAAAAGAAAAAGACGTGAGCAATTTTATATGTCTAAATGCAATAGTGTCCGTACAGGCCTTAACAGTAGAGAAGATTGGGAAAGGATAATCTAAAATAATGACTACACAACACCGGTATCATGTGATACTATAGCTGAGTTAAACAAAAACTTTTTTCATAATGGTAACCGGTTCTTATTTCTTATTTTTTATTTTTTATTCCATTATAAAACTTCAACTCAGATGCTTAATAGTTTTGCCGTATAATAACAACGGCTTTCCGGGATGATATAACACAAAAACATCATATGGTCTGGAAATGGTGAGTGAGAAGGACATCAGTTTTATCCTTTTTCCACTGCACTTCACAAGCTTTTGGTCTCCAGCTGACAGATAGAAAATGAATCGGCTTGAACTGTGTAGTATTTTATTTTGGCCGCTTTTGCTGGCAATCAACACGAGAGACCACGTGACAGCCTGCTCACCGAAATTATTTTCGGGGCGCACTTAATGTAAAAACATTATATCACTTAGCACCCGCAAACTGGATTGATATCAGCTATATATCGAGGGTGTTTATAATATGTCCTTTAAAAGGAGACAACACAAAGTTAGCTGCCTATATCGCTAGGCATTAATTCTTACAGATGCAGGTATGTCCACAAGACGAGTAGTCACGTGATCGCGTGTAAACTAATAGTAAATGACACGACTTAGAAAACGTGGGCGGTATTGTCATCGGGTATATAGACATTCTGTCTTCAAATAAACCAATCTCTAGCCAATATATAATAGACCGAGATGGATACATCGCGATGGAATAATTATCATCCTCTACCCGCGTTTTGTCTGTGTACAAAACGGGTAGTCACATGACAACGCGTCAGCCAATAGCAACTGACTAGACTAATCGTCCAATGAATGGCCTCGTACTATATAAATAGGTAAAACAGTGGTCGCTCGTTATCTCTATTCCTGATGAGACCCGAGGACGCGCTGACGTAGTAGGAGCAGGGAGGCCGAATTCAACGCCGAAGGTAAGCAAAGCATGATAGATAATTTTTCCTGCCGGACCAGCCTTCGTACAATAGTACTCTCCATATGGTAGTGTCGGTTTGCCGCTTTTAAACCTACTATGATGCACGCCAGGTTTGCGCTCCTTTAAACCAGCTCGCTGCACGACCTGCTGTAATAGCGTATCTAACTAGATTGAGGGGGTATTGGGAAATGAATAGACACGTACCCGTTCATGTCAAATGAACAGGATTTACCGGAGCTCTGGTTTTAGCACCAGCATCCTCGAGGGCGGTAAAAGTTAAACAGAGCGGAAGTGTAGTCTAATCAACACAAAATGCTAGTGATGTGTTCATAAAACTAATAGACCCCAATGCCAAAAATGCCTATTTTGAACAACACGGGGAATAAAACATAGGCCGCTTTAATATCAGTAACCTGTAACATAGGCAACAATTTTAAAAAAATAAGTTAATACCACTAGCAATTCTGTAACATATGAATATATATTAAAGAAACAGAGAGGCTGTTAGTATTAATTTTGCAATACGAAAGTAACAGTGGTTTATTTAAAAGAAAATATCCCATTTTTTGAATTATACATAGGCAGGATGATCCCCACCAAGGAATGAATGCCTAACCTGACACAGAAGCCCATTGAAAAGCTCGTGTTATCATTTAACTTCCAGATATTATAAACTGGGTAAGCATAAGTAATTACAGTGTGATGAGACAATTGACAATCACTCCTTTGATTACAATACAGTAAAAGAGGTGTATTTATTTACAGTATAATTGAAGATACATATCGGTGGCTCCTACTACCAGAGCGATCCCCATTTTGAGAACAATATAAGGTAGGGTTGTGCTATAATAATTGGCTACACCTAATACTTGATGCTAACAGAGCACATACATTATTGATCGCCATTCTATCATCACCCACAGATATTGCTACAGTGATTGTCACAATTGAATGAATTGACAACATCTCCCGACCGGATTCTATAACCGGCCCCCGGTATTCCAAGATACATCTGGAATTCCTTCATTCTTTAATAACACAGGTAACTTCACCCTCAGACATTTTAGACTAAATGTCTTGCCTTTGATAAATGAGCCCAGTCATTTTTGACTGGTGGCTTGGTACAAATGCCAGAATGATATTAGTGTCAAGATGTTATCTCTCTCTAGCAATACCAATAATGCTGATGGTCCACCTATGTGTGTAGTAAAATTCACCATACAATTCTAGTCAATGTTAAAGTGGTGTTCTAGTAAAGCGTTCTGTTTTTTTAAAATTGTGAAGGCGAAAAAGTAATTTTCTGTTTCTTTTTAGAACTTGGTCCTGAAGAAGGTTGCCTATTATTAGCCTGTAACCGAAACGCCGCGTCGACCCTTGTTCGTTTTGAACTTTTTAAATGATGTTTTCTTTATGTGACTCTCAATATTTTTAATGTAATGCTTAATGTACTTTATGTATATTTTTTTAAACGATTTATCATTATTGTGTACAAAATGTTATTATTTGAATAAATGCATAAAGCATATATATTTTTATATACAACCACTTTTTTGGCTCTCCTTTAGATCTCTATTTGAAATATATGTGTCATAATGGTTTAAAACTGTAAATCTCAGGTGGATTGTCAATTATATCATTTGATCTATGTTCTGTAACGCAGCTTCCTGCATCATATACAATTTGTGTGATTGGTATTGCTAGACGTCCTTCAACTTGGTACTCTGATTTCGCTTTTTTTAAAAACAACAAAATCTAATGGCAAAACCTGTGGGACAATAATTGGTTTACAACATATCTCCCCTGTCCCTAAGTTGACAGATTAGGGGGCCTCCTTTTTATTTTTTCATGTGTATGTACACACACACACACCCACACACACACACTCACTCACTCTCTCTCTCTCAAGGGGAAAAAAAAGCAAGGGCAGAACATTATTTATGGTTAGCGACACATAATTTATTCTTTCTATGCAGACTAAACTCAAACTACACAAACATTAGAAATTCTAAAGTTATAGTTGTACCTTAAATTTATAACTTGCACACCACCTTCAAATTACTGTAATTCGGGCACCTCCATACTGTTGTCAACTCGCTAGCCAGAGTACATTAGCTATAAACCGCCACTCTACCAAGCACAGTGTTTTATAAATGATTTCATTACCTTCATGAGGTAGAGGGTAACGAGTGATCAGGGAGGACAGCCCAGGGCAATTTGCAGTCGGCAATAGTGACTTTTTACTTATGGTTAGATATGAGTTTGAAAAGACAATTTTTGTTCTCCTAATAACTTTGGGTTAGTTTGAATCTGCACATTAAAAAAAATCTGATATGGATTCAGCAAAGCAAGTTTGAAGTAGATTCTGTAAAATGGGTTGGGTTTAAAAAAGTGACTAAACAGCAGAGGTTGGCTACCCACAGCATGCAGGGGTCCTGATGTGAATCCCTTCTGTGGATGGCTAAAAGCCTTTTGCAGCAGTGGATGCCCACCATGGTGAGACCGTTACATGGCCTGGTGACTCACGAGACCCTGCGATCAATCTGTGCTGCACACTGCCAAAAGCTATGCTCAGTGGGGTTTGGCCACCAGGGCGGAATGGAGTCCTGTGTCCAACCCCACTATGTACGACCTTTGGCGATGTGCAGAGGGGTTTGCTACTCGTGGTGGGTTGCGTGTAGGGCCTGCCAACCCTGCGACCATCCATCTTTGCACATGCCCTTAGGCCATATGCAACAGGATACAATATACTTTCATAGAAGCTGAATATAACATATGAAAACACCTTAATTTCACTGACAATGCCACGGGTAAAATTAAGCTAAAGTTACCTTTGGTTATAACACATGTTGAAAAAAAAAACTTCAGAAATTCACTCAAAATACCACAGTTAAACTATAGTTTTGGTTACAAATTAAAACTGAAAACCACTGAAATTTAAAGTTATTGTTAGCTTCACAATCTAGAACTCCCAGGAGTATGGAAACCATAAGTCTCATAGCAAAGGCAATACTTATGAGCTCACAATTTTTATGCCATTAGGTAATGAAACCTAAAAGCACAACATAATTAAATAACCTGTGTTTTTAAGCGAATAGAGTAGAATAGAATTAAATGAACGAGGTGAGATGTTCATTGTGTGGTAGCAGATACTTAAAATATTTGGGCTCTGGGGTGTAAGACAGAGCTGCCCTGAGCAAGGTCCAGAACGCAGAAAATAAAACATCCCCTGTGTTACTGTTGTGCAAGTAGATGTTTTATTAATTTGGCAGAAAACCACATGAAGTTCATTTTTATTTCTTTCTAAATGTAATTGTGAACAATAAACATAGGATGTTGCCAGAAAAGACAGTTTATTTTTAAGGTGAGTAATGTATGCTAGCATCAGTTGGATAGGCCCATTAATCATCGTTGTAATGATCCATTGAAGCCCTTGGATGCTTAATTTCAACGAGAAAAATACATAATTAAGGTTTCTAGTTAGTTTGATTCGTTATAACCTGAAGAGTAGAAGGACAATGTCAACCACGGTTTTGCATTTCAATTCTAATTCTGTAATAGTTTTAATTCCAAATATTTGCACAATAAAATTCCCATTTCATGTTTTGCTGAAACATTTGTCTCTGTAACAGTTGTCCTCTGCAACACTAGTTACAATATCCTCGCAAAAAGTGGTATGACTACATTTTTTCCCAGTATTCACAAAGAAAATATGTATCAAAAAGAATGCACGGCTCCTGGGACTCTCCCTTTGAACTAAGAGACAAGGCATAGAAGATTCATGAAAACTCCCTAAAGGTAGGGCAATACTGGGACCCAAAAGTGGGCCTTCAATAGTCAGCAGTTTTAGACCCATGTTCACTGTGAAATGCATCATAACAAGCAAGAACAACCTTTTCACAGGGTTTTGGTGGGAGTTTTCCTCCTAAAACCTTACTGAATTAGGGTGTATTGTAGGCTCTTGCTGAGCATTGGCCTCATCACTTATGAGGCCCTTCTCAGCTCAAGGAATGTATACATATGAGTGACAAAGAATGAGCGAGGCTGCCAGTCCCAGGGGAGTTTTAAGTCACTCTCAAAAATCTGTATGGGGCTATCATTTTTGTGTTTAACCATAAAATGGATCCAGGTAATTTTGGGGTACATCATAAATAAGAACTAAAATAAACGATTCAATATTTTCGGGTGCACTTTAGGACCTATGAGCATTATTTTACTGCGGCAGCAAATACCCTTAGGTGAAACTCATTATATTGAGCATTATGTAAGATTACAGGATGAGCCTCCGACGCATTTTTTGTACCAAATGCGAAATATTATCTTTTATTGTAAACCAACAGGAAAGAAATGCTAGGAGCTTCCGCGGGACTCCCTTTGACCCTAGTTTGATTTGTTCCTGTTGCGGACTCCAAGCCCAGCCACACAAGTGGAGTAGAATTTTTATCAGGCCAAGTAGGGGTACGAATCTTGTGGATTGCAGGTGCTGATGAGCTCAGAAACACAAGGAAAATATGTAATATTAAACAAAGTTTGAGCTTTGCTGGGTAAGAAATCATTGTGAGATCCATTCAAGCAACACCCCCTTGGACTTCCCCAGCTGTCCAGTTTTAAAAACATTCTGGGTTTGGTAGGTTTGCCTTAGTAGCCCCTCTAACACAGGCCCAAATACCACAGCTACCCCTATTGCCAATTTCTCCATGTTGCTTTTTGGGGTCTTTTGTATTGTGGGTACCAGGCCAAGCGCACAAGTGGGCTAGTGTGCTTTGTATCACCCCTGCAGAAAGATTGCTTTGCTCCGGGGGAAGGGGGAAGCACTAGCCCATTGCCAGTGTGTGCTCTCCCCCTAAAAAATTAAATCTGGTTGTCTAGTGGGTGAATCCCTCTTTGGGGATTCCCCTCCTACAGGGATCCACTGGAGGCAAACTCACTTCATTTCATTATAAAAAAAATTAAAAAATCCCTTGGGTCTAGTTGGCTTTCTGCAACTTCCAGGTGTCAGATTGGAGGTTATGACCACCTACCTGTCCTTTCTGACACCCACCCATCCTCTGGGGCATACTGGGGAGAAATTCCTCGTATCTCTCCCCGGGGTGGCAGAAAGACTTTTCAGCCTGGTGGAGGGAAGGCACTAGCAGCATTGCCAGGGGGAGCACTCTGTCCTCCAAAACAGCTCTCCAGAGACAGATTGAAGATTGGAGTTAATAAACTCCTATCTTCCCCGAAGCAAGGGGCAGAAAGACTGGCTCATTTGGGGGCTGGCGGCTCGATCAATGCCTGAATGGGAACCCCTTTTGAAATGAAAAAACACTTAGTGGGCTTTTTGGCCTAAAAAAGGACAGATTGGGGGTAAAACCTCTTATCTGCCCCTGGGGTGTTTGGGTTATTTGAGAGGTGGGGTCTCGGTCCTACGGTCTTGATAAGCCTCCCCCACCCCTTTTTAAATGTCCTAAACAAATCATGTCTAGTGGACTTTCTACTTCATGGGTGTGGTGGTACTGACCTCCTATCAGCCTCTGTGGGAGCAGAGGCAGAAATACTTGTGTAACCTACTCCCTGGTGTGTAGTAGGTGGATCCCTCCTTGGGGATCACCCACCTGGTGTGATCCCTATGCAGGGACCCAATAGACATGGATACCATTGGAAAGGGGAGAGTCTCCCCTTTTCAATGGTACCTCTCCCATGAAAATCGATGTTAGGGGCCTGAAATATGCCCCTGAGCACCAATATAGTGAAAGTGACATGAGCAGATAGGTTAATTTTATTTACACTTTGACTGAAAAGACAATCCGTGTGCCATGCAGTCTGATCGTCATGTCAGAAGGAGGGGGAAAAGTTTTGGGCTTCTGGGGAAGCTCATCTCTAGCAGTCTGATCTGACAATTGGAAAAAGGAAACCCTCTGGAACGAGCACTAAAGGTTCTTTTAAGCCCTCACCAGTGTAGGCCAATGGCCAACCGGAAGCACTGCAGGGGAAGTGCGGGAATTGGGCCACACCCACACTAAAAATGTTAAGCCCTGATTGAGTGGTGCAAGGTTTTCCAACCACTGGAGAAATCTTTCTTTATGCAGGGGACTGAATTGTAATTTGTGAGGAGTTAACACACCCAGTAATTATAGGGTGCACCAAAGTCTGAACCTGTTGTTAAATTTTGTCATGTGAAACTTGCAGTAGGGGTATTGTTTTAAGGAGTAAAACTGGATTCATTGGTAGCATGCATATGATAGGCTCTTTGTGAAATTAGTTTGTGACTATTTGTTGAAAGAAGGTTCGGAGGGTAAATTCATTGTGTTATTTTTAATGTTAAGAATCCAAAAGCAGCCGAATTTGGTTTTCCTAAAATGTATGCCGTACTTGGTGATATCATTCATCTATACCACTTTGGTAGTTTTAGATAGAGCAGTCATCTTGAAAAAAGTAATTGTGGTCCATTGTGTCATATTTAATGATTCTCATCTTGCACAATTAGGTTTACCTCTTGTAAATTTTGTGTAGTATCAAGTTTCCTTGGGCAAGAAGACTCCTGATGAATACTGACTCCAGATGTTTAAAAACCCTTAATATTCAATTTCTTACAGCAACTACTGAATGTTGCTAAAACTTTGGGTTTTTCCTCAATATATTTATTCTATGAACTAACTGATAAAGAACGGAACTTATTCATCAGCTGAAATAAGAGGATTATATGTTCGACTGGGATCTAAAACCAACAGTGACAAACAACAGTGTAGTTTGGTTTGCCAACGCCCGGGGCGGACCGTTGGCACTTCCTGAGTCCTTTCCACCAGTCCAGTATTGAGACCCTTACCCACTAGCACCTCTATTAGATGTTAGGAAAATGTTTACATTTTGTGCCCCTATTAATTTGCTCCCTGGAGAACCACCCCTGTGGGCCCGCCATGCTACGCCACTGATGACATGTCATCAGCATATAGTAACATTTCGACTCTTACACCTACACACATATTCTCCTTAATGCTTGAATTTTGGCCAGTGCTAAAGGTTCCATATCTAGTTAAAAAATACTGCACAGCTAGCAGTAGAGCAATGTACAACAACCATTTTCTGTCACCACAGCTTTTGTGTCTTGATATAAAGCATTAAACAACCTTTTGAAAGGCTTGCCCCAAACCATATTTTCTAGCAATGTTCTTAACTAAGTCTTGCTAAACCAATCAAATGTTTTTTCTGCATCTAAGCCAGTGGTTGCAAGGATTGAAAGTTTATTTTACCCATTCAATAAAATAATTTGTTTCACTGCAAGAAATTGCTTACGTACCTTTATTGTCCCAAAACCTTTTGCACAAAATAATTTTCCTGGGCCATATACACCTCTGGGAATAAGGCCCAAACTATAAGCAAGTTATAGAAGTATTAAAAAACCAGAGGCCCTTGTCTTCGTCCAACTGATGGCTTATCAATACATGTGCTTTGTGATTCACTGGATTTCATGTTAACCTGGATGTCTGCAGCTAAAGATCACACTAAACCCCTAGACAGACCATGCCCTAATAACTCTGGTGACAAAATCCAGTTGTATTCAGTCAAGATTTATACTTCTCTCCATGTGGTCAATCCACACCTACTAAGAAGGCCCTGCCTAAATTGGTTCTAAGAAGCATTAACCTCCTACGTTTAAATAGCTGATACTATCCCATAACTGAGTGCACTTAACAGCAAAGTATTAAGAATTCTTGGAAAATTGGTATAGATATTGTAGTAACGTTGGTAAATTGAAATCTGATCCTGTAACAGAAGAAGTACTGCTACTATTATGTATCCTATATGAGACACAATATTGGAATATTCAGTAAAATGGCAATAAAGAGTGTTTTAAAAAAGTAGCTCCTCTACAGCTTAAAACACAAAATCAGTGGTTGAGTATAGCATCACATAGCTCAACTTGGAGCTGAAATTGAAACTAAGGTGGACTACAACACAAGTAGTTGGCTTGTACCTTTAAAAAACAGATCAGCGTGAGTATACCACATAGCATTTTAAAAGCAAAGAAAAACGATTTTGCAGTCAAATAACAAATCGTTAACTGAGTCAGTAATATTAAAGGCCAAACAAGTCTGTCACATTGTGAGAACTTAATGACATTCTCAGGAACACCTGTTGAACCTCCGAATAGTCCTAGTCATGAGGGAGAGAAAGAAATTCCCTCATGAAATTCCTTCTGTTCAAGGGCTCTTTTCAGAAAGGAAAGTCATTCAAAATAGCTCAAAAAGACTGCATAGCATTCATTTGTATAAAAATAACCCTGTGTTTTGCGCGGGGAAAATAATCTTCAACTATGGCAGAGAATTTGAGCCTAACATTCTGGGATGATGAGGTGAAGTCAAACTTGCCTGGCCCTCACTGTTAAACTACCCAAATTATTACAGAGTTCCTAGCAACAGCAGAGGCCTGGAACTCAAAATCAGCCCTCAAACTCAATCAGGTCAAGACTCCATGGTGTCATCATGACGGAATACCTCAGAGCGAATGCAGCATCCTGCGGACTAGTAATGAGAAATGCATCAAGAATATTCCTTGATAATGCAGTCTTTAGGAAGGAGTGATCATTAATGGCGCAAGGAGCACAATTGAAAAAGAAACTTGAAGAGATAAATAGGGAGTAGACCGAGTTTAAGGATTTTTTTGTCCCAGTCAGAGATTTAAAAGTTACAGAAAGATGTGAAGAGGTTTGCCTATGAAAAGCTAAACCTTTATTCTGCGGAAGATCATTCTTGTCAAACCACAAATGAAACAACCCAGAGTGATGTCAATTAGAGTGTGGAAAGTTGGTCATTAGATTCTTGGAGTTAGAGTGAACAAAACTAGAAGAGTGGAAATGGGAATCTGGCGAGATGACCCAGGGGGCTTCATATGAATAACCTCTAACTGAATCCCTTCCATACGTCTACCAGGGCCCCTACCAACCACCAGTGTTTGAATTACCCCCCCCCCCCCAACTACCATCTTAAGGGATTCAAAAACTGCACTACAGATTTCCTTTTTTAGGCAGTGGGAAAGGAAAAGGAAGGAGAAACTTAGAACCCAGAATTAAGTGGGAGGATCCAGTGACGAGAGTGAACACACAAAACATGATCTGGGATGCGACAAGGGGCGGAGCACAACAATTTAATCATTAACCTTTCCAATGTACATCTAACTGAGGACCAAAGGAATGTAATTACCAAAGGCCTTGGATTTGTGTCTAAACCTAGGGTGAACAATTTAGATTGTGCTGTGAACTGGCAGAATGTTTTAGTAAAATCAAACTGCAAGCATTCTTCAGAGGAATGGAGATTTTTGAGGAGTTCTCAGATATGCGTCTAAAGAAAATAAATCAACATTTATTCCCCCTCCACCCATTACACAGTCCCTATCGAAATAAATATTGACCCTTGAACAGGCAGTGATTAATGAAGTGGAGGTAATTGACACTTCCAAATTGAGTATTTAAGGACATGAGTAGGTCTAAACAAATGTCAGAAAAGGTCATTATAAAACCAGCATACACGGGCAGGGCTATCTTCTTGCAAGACATTCAGGATCACAAGAGAGAATGCCTAAGACTGTTGAGTGATGTGAGAAATTATATCAAACTGGGGGGAGATCCCACCAGTACCAGAATTTTTGATAGCCGAGAATCCGGTCATTCTGGCTTTTTACACACTACCTAAAGTACGTAAAAGTCACTACCTACTGCCAGGGAGGCAGATTGTGCCTGGTATAAATTCAGTGCTGGAAACCCTGTCTCAATTCAACAAACACTTTCTGAGACCCCAATTGAGCAGATTCCCTCCTATGTAAATGATATGAAGAATCTTTTGAGGTTGAGGAGAGGTGTACGTTTTGAACCCAGGAAAAACCTCCTAATAGACCTGGATGTGCAGAGCATGTAGAACTGCGTATTCCAGGAAGAAACACTAAGGGTTGGGGAGGACCTACTCTACTCTAGTCCCTGGAGTTACACCACCCCAAGATATGTTTATATTAGACTGCATGTATTTGGCATTAACAAAGAACTTATTCAAAGGCAAAGTGTACCAGCAGGGACATGGGACCTCCATGGGCAGTACTTTTGCCCCGAGCAATGCCTGTTTATACATACACCACTTTGAATCATCTAGGGTTATGTCTGATAACAAACCATTCGGTCAGAATATTGAGGAATGAAAAAGTTACATTGATGGTATTCTGGTCATCTGGCGTGCAGATTTTGAAACTGCAGAAAGGTTCGTCTGGCTTAACACAAAACGGGAATGTCTGACGTTTACACATTCAATAAGAAACCATACTCTTACATTTTCGGACATGAGAATCTTTTATAAGAATGACTCCCTTTGTACAGACACATACTACAAAACAACAGACAAAAATAGCCTTCAATGTTTCTCTAGCTTCCACCTGCTACCACAGCGTGAAAATCTGCATACGGGTAGTTCCTGAGGCTTCACTGCAAAGGCAGTCATTTACATCATTTTAGCAGGCAGGCTGACCTCCTGCCCAACAAACTCAAACAACGATTTTACTCTGAAACAATCCTAAGGAAAACAAGAAAAAGGGCAAGAAACAACAGGAAGGCACTGATGGAACACAGTAACAAACTGTGAAAATCAACACATAGTGTGCATGATTACCTGTTCAGCCATATCTAATCATGTGAAAAGGATCATCAACAGCTACTGGAGAATCCTAAACACTGGCACTCAATTCTCTGGCAAAATTCTCTTTTCAAACCAACGAGGACGTAGCAAAGGGACACCTTGCTCCATACCAGATTTTTTTTCTCATAAAAGCCTATAAATGAACTCTAATTTACTCTTTGGTGCCTCCAGTATGTGTCAGGACATTAATTCTGTGGTAACTGAAGCATGTGCCACCTTACAAAGACCACAAAAATATTGGCTCTGGGGTTGGAAAAAGTTCAGTTTGGGGACACTAATTGCAATTCTGATTATGTGCCCATTGGATTGACGCGAGCGAAAGTCAAATTACAAATTGGCGAACACCATAGCCACCTGAGATGCAAACGGATAGGTACTAAGATTGCAACTCACTGCATCAACAGTGGCCACTCTGAGAATGATTACAACTGGACAATACTAGGAGCAACTATGGACAACCTCTGCCACAAAGGAGCCACCTAAAATCGTATTGTAGCATGAGGAACGATGTGTTCACAGACAGAGCACAAATAGTAGGCCTGAACAATGACATCCCATCACTGTTTTTGGGCTGATAAAACATAGAGACAATGTAATATTTCGATAGGGTACCTCACTTATAGTCGTACCATAACCCCAAAAATATGGAATAAGCCAGTAGTCAATGCTATAACGTGTATAATGCAACATAATGAAAGGGTTCCACCTTTTGCCATCCCCCAGCAATCTTTTACAAGAATGTGATATACTAACATTATGTGCACTACACCATGGCATGAAGGTTGTAATCAATCCCTGAAGTTAGTAGGTTTTTAAAAAATTACCTAAAGTTGACAACATCTCTAAGATTAGGCGCAATACGAACACTTTATTAGACTAGTAAAAGGCCTATAACAATTTCCAGACATATCTCAAAATAACCACATAAAATAATGCCAAGAACAGAGTTTTAGGTATCCCAAATAAAACGAAGCAGTTTTGGTTAATGAGGACGATTGACTACAAAACACCCTGCAGTATCAAGGGTGGCGACGCATCTTTTATGTGTGACATCATCGCACATACGAAACGCCCCCTGCTTGTGATGCATCAGGAGCAGGCATCCCCACTCTTCCAATTGAAAAACAAGGACTTTTTATTTGCTTGGCAACATGCAGGCCTTAAGCGGTCTGCTTGGCTCATGCTTTAAACTGGTCAGTAGAATGTTCTGTCCATCGTGTCTTCTGCTGAAAATAGACCAATATCATGTCCCCTTCTTTTTTTGCAGTGTGTGACATAGGCGAAGCCTGCCTATAATGTCCCATGGGGCGGTACTTCCACATTTTAAAAAGTAGGTCTTACCAAGAGAAATGGTGTTATCTCCCAGCAAATGCATCATGGTGTGGGCACAGGTGGCTGGACACTAAGAATACTACACATTTTAGCACATAGTGTGTGCAGTGAATGAATGAATGAATAATATTTTATTGTTGGTTACTGAAAACCATTACATAAAACCAGAAATACAAAAGTCATCACATTACAAAAAGTTAAAATCAAGGAATTTCAAAAATCAAATTAAAAAGTTACTCCAAGAATGCAGAGAAGCCAAGGAAAAGGTTCATGGGCCGGCGAAAGACTCTGTGATCCGACCAGTAGAAATCATCAGCATTGCCCGTGCTTGGAAGATGAACTTCCCAAAGGCGGCCATGTGCATTACCATGGACAGGGTGTAGAGGTGAAAAATCCCATCCTTTGCAGAGCGCAACCCAGAATTTCTAAGTAGTGGCCTAAGATAAAGACTGCGGGGCAAACGCAGGGCCGGGCAACAGAAGAGAAGATGTGCCAATGACTCCCGTTTGTAGCTGCAGAGCCTGCATTCCTGTGCTCCTAGGCTGGTCTTGCCACACGGATATAATTCTTTAAGGGGCAGTGGGTGTAATCTGTAAGCCAAGATCTTATGGAGGGCTACCCTTCCCACTGCCTGCGAAAGATGCTGTTTAGGAGTGTGCAGGGTGTGCGGGAAACACAAGGTCTCATGCAGGTCTTTTCTTCTCCTCAGGGACTCCAGATCCAGTTCCTGTGACCGCGCACGCACTTGTTTTTTAATCGCGTTTTTGATAGCAGGATATGTAACATATTCAGGGTTCCAGGAGTCCATGGCAAGGTTGAGATGGGCCTTAGCCACTTCAAGGTTGGCCGACCAAGGATTCCCTGGCTCTCTGAAAATGCATTTCAGGACTGCCTTCGGTGTGTTCTCTTGTGCCGCCGTTGTTAGAAAATAATATTTGCTTAAGGCGGCCAGCTCTTCCAGGTTTTGCTGGTTGAGTGAGAACTCCAGGTGAACGAGGATGTTTCTGGTACAGCTTGGCAGGTGGAAAAGTCTCTTATATGCCCTGCAATGAATTTTTTCTAATTCATGGCTCAGTTTGCCCGGGAATGCCAGGAGGGCATAGTTGAGTGCCGGCATGAGCTTGGTTTTAAGCACTCTGGTGATGGCCGTGGTAGACGGACTGTGTAGGGAGGCTTGCAGATGGCATAGGTGATGGATTTACCTTTGGCCTGGATTGACTTAAGGTGGGCACTTGGGAGCCCTGACTCTTGAAAACAAATGCCCAAGTAGATGTAGCGCTGTGTACTTTCCAGCAAAAGATTACCTAGCCTCCATTTCAAAGATTTTTTCTTTGGGTAATGCCCGAATATAATTACCTTTGATTTTGTTCGATTAGCTACAAGCCTATTTTTGTCGTTGTATACGGCAAGTGACGTCAGCACCTTTTGCAGCCCCATTCTCGTGTGGTCCAAAAGGACCAGGTCATCAGCATATTGCATAAAGTAGGTTTTGCGCCCGCCGATCTTTGGGGTGGCCAGGGCGGCGCCAGTCAGGGCCCTCTCCATGTCCGCCTTATACAAGTTGAATAGTAATGGGGCTAGCACACACCCTTGTTTTAGGCCTTTGTCTGTGTAGATCTTAGCAGAAGCATGGTCCCTTGAGTTTGATGCGCACCCATGTTTTTTGATACAGGAACTGTATCGCTCTTAGCAGCCCCGGGTTGATGTTTCAATGGACCAGCTTGTGCCACAGAATTGCACGGTCGACCCCATCAAATGCCGCCGAGTAGTCCATAAAGCAGGCGAAGAGGGGAAGACTTTTGCCTGTCCGTGCGCGATACGCCAGGAAAGAGAGGGCGATGATGTTATCAACTGTGGCTGACCCAGGACTGAATCCGGTTTGGCAGAATGGAAGGATGCCAGCTGCACTTGACCAGTCTGCGAGGTCCCTCCAGATGGCGCTAGCATAAGCTTTACCCTCAATATCCAACAAGGCATCATGCGGTAATTAGCGGGTTCTGATTTTGGGCCTTTTTTGTGAATAGGCTGTAGAAGCGAGCCTCTGCACGAATCTGGGACTTCCCCCAGGAGCCAACATTCAGAGTACAGGTGGGTCAGGTTTTTAGTCCAAAAGTCAATGGTTGCCTTGAATAAGTGCCCGGGAAGCCCATTGGGGCCCGGTGCGGCGTTTTGTCTAATGTTTTTTAAAATTTTGGAAACCAACGATTTTCCCGGTGGGGCCGTCATCTCGATGGTAGGATCAAGATAGTATCCAGAAATGGGTGCTACATTTTGCATATTTACGGGACCATCATTAGTATATAATGCCTTAACATGGGCGACCCAAATAGAGGCTTCTAGGGCATTTTCTCTATGATTAGGGCCTCGTCCCATGTTGCTTATGTAGTTCCAAAACTCCTGTGATTTTCCCAGGCTCAACAAATCAAATATAGTTAACCATTGTGCTTCACAGTGGGCACGTTTTGCAGCCCACACCTTTTTTACATGACTTTTTTTAGCTTCTTGTAATTGCTTCTTCTTTTGTTTTGTCACACTTTTATGGAACCATTTACGTTCCTTGTTTAGTGTTTTGGCACTTGTTTTGATTTCTATGTTATAACCATATTTAGGGGGGGGCGCCTGCGCGACACACTATTCTGATTCCCACGAAGAAACGCTGCCAGGGTCTCTGATGTGGCATTCCAACTTTCTATTGCGCCATTTTTCTGTCCACTCGATGGCCAGCCTGGCCACTGATTTGCCCAGCTATTAAATCTGGTTATGGTGGTTTGTACCCATTTGATCCTTCTGGGCAGCTTTGTTAATTCTTCTCCATCCGCATCTCCGATGTATTCAAGCTTGTGGCGTTGATCCACGATGAGGTTCAAGGTGACAGTTAAGGCAGCATGATCGCTATCGCTACGCAGGTGGACTGAAAAATTTGACATCAAGAGTTGGAGTTTGCCGCTTAATATTATGTATTCGACCATGGTTTGGTTATTGAATGTGGGGCCGACCGTCTGCCCCGGACTGTTCTTTAAGAGGACTGAGTGGGCCGTCGCCAGGTTATGGGATTTTAGTAGATCATTTAGGGCGACAGTGGCCCCAGCCTGGTGGCTGCGTTTGGTCAAAACCCCTATATTGTGAGTATTAAAATCGCCAAGAATGATACATTCAAGGCCCGCAAATTGAAACAGTAAGCACTCAATATGGTGTATCAACATGGCCGGGTTAGATGAATGCGTTATAGAAACAAGGGTTCCTAGCTTATTTAAAATAATCACAATACAGTATAGCACACAATGGACTACTATACGTTGACTTTCCAATGCCCAGCCGGGCAAGGAATTTATTTATCAATCAATGTCAATTTTATCACAATATTTTTCAGACAGGTAGTATGACACAAGCCTGTGCCGTACTTTGAAAAAGAGAAGATAGAGAAAAGTGAAAGGGGTGTTTTCAGGCAAGGAAAAAAGAGCAAATCAGGGCACTTATAATTGAAAATAAATAGTGACAGTGTCGCCTGGAGTGAAACAAACAATATCAAATTTTAAAATGCTACATGTATGTACACTCATAGGTGTCGACGTTTCGATCCCTTCGCTCAATTAGTTAATTGGGATCATCATCAGGACTTAAAAATTAGAGTTGCCTGAATGTAACAAAGCCTGTTGAGAAAATAAGGAAACAAGCACAAAGAAAAATCTTTAGAGAAAACAGTTATTAAGGAGAGCGGTCAACGCATGCCTTAAACTTTCCATTATACATCTGAAATCACAGTTTGTGACATGTGCTGGGTGACAGTGCCATTTGTAAAGTACATAGTCACGTTGCATTTACACATTAACACTGAGCCTCGGAATCGCAGTGACTCATGTGCAGAAGATATTGGGAGTTTGTGCACAACGAGTGACTGAGGGGATTGTGCAGCAGTGTGTTTAGTGAATGGGGGATGCCCGTGACTCAGTGAGCTGGTGTTTGAGCCGGGCCACATGCATCTCTGGTTTTTCAATGGTTTTGGACCTTGTAACGCTTACTGGTCAACACAGGACGTACCTCTTTGTTGCGAGGTATTGAGTAAGGCGTCAGGCTTTCTTCGGGCACCCACGGGTAGCGTCCGGTGGCAGCCAGGGGTACAGTACTGGTCCTGGTTGAAGGGTTTAGATATATCCCATCGCGGCTTTAAGCCGAGCTGTGGGAAAAATGCACTTTAGTATGCGTGGTAGGGGCGGGCCAAGGAACAAGTGATTTATTTAGATTACATACCCATTGTGAGCTCGTTTTAATTCGTATGCGTTTCCAAATGATTCTTGGGGTGAAATGGTTCGACTTCTTACAGCGCCGATTTGTTTAACGGGGTGAAATAAATTATATTCAAAGTTATATCATGATTTTCAGGAATTCAGTCCGGAGGGTCTAAACGGACAATTGTTAAGGAGGTTTACCTTATTAAGCGTTCTTGAGTGGTACACTGAGGGCTCGATGGCCGGGGTAACTGGTGACCAGTTGTACACTCTATAATCGATCAATGTCGTCAATGTTGCGCTGAAAAATAAGGATGAAGTTTACTTGGCGCCCAATCTCTGAGACATGGTCAGGATCGGACTCAATGTCCGTTCGGGCGCCAGCGGGGAAGAGCCACTTACCGAGTCAGATTGGAGCTCGCGTCTGGCCGGGATGCTTCGTTTCAATGCCGGTTACCGCTGGTATTCCTAGGGTTGCTAGTCATAGTTTAGCGATCCGGTCACGTGGAGGCAACTTCAGGCGCCATCTTGGAACAGTGTCCCCGTCTTGAATGGCTACAGTAATGGAAGTGGTTCTTGGGTGCTTACATGGGCGCCATCTTGAAATGTCCCGGAGTTCAAGGGTACTATGATGTTAAGAAGTATGAGAACCCATAGCTTGTGATTGCATGAGGTCCCAGTGAGGGGGATTAGGTTAGCGCAAATTGCTCTTCATGTATTGCCCACTAGAATTACGGGACAAAAATCCACCTGATTGGGTAAACAAAGGGTCGGCTGCAGGGGTAGTATAACGCAGGCTGTCGCTTGGCAAGACGCATAGGGGGTGGGGGGGGAGTGCATGCGTACCAGTGAAGTCGGTGTGAGTGAAACAATTGTGACACATATATGTTCATTAATAACTTAACACCAGATAGATGAGACCCATAAGTCTTTCTGCTTTTCAGTTCCTAAATTCGATATAGTTTATTCACAAGAGAGTGGTCCAGTCCTCACTCCTGTTCAATCCCGTGTGGATGGTATTAAACTGTATGATTGATTTCAATTCCTCGCGATTCAGGATTTGTTGCAGATTACCGCCTCTTTGTGGTAATTTCACCGATTTCAGGACTGTCCATCTCAGGTCGTCAGCCGTGTGTTTCAGGGATGAAAAATGTTCCACTAGCGGGGCATTGAGAGTCCCGCATCTTATGCGGCTCCGGTGTTGGCTTATGCGCGTCTTCACCTTCTGTGTGGTTTGCCCCACATACATTTTTGGACAAGGGCATAAGACCGCATAAATTATATTACAACTATTGCAGTTTGTTAAGACTTTCATCTCATTTGTGACATCATTGTGACTGAAAGTGCGCCCCTCCAGTGTCAAATCACACACAATACATTGTCCACATTTTACATGCCCTGTCACAGGTGGTAAGCCCCAGTTGGATTCAATTGTGTTATTTGCGGGCGGTGTGGGTAGGGCCGCCCGGACAAGATGGTCTTTTATATTTTTGCTTTTTTTGAACGCAAACAGTGGCTTTTCAAAATTTAGTTGGCCTGCGTTCAGGATTGACCAATGCTGCAGGATTGTTTTTCGAATTTTATTCGAGACTGGGGAAAAAGTGGTGACACAAGCAATTCTTTCAGTCCTCTCCCTACTTTTTGTTTCAAGTAAGACGTCTCGGGGGCAGTACCATGCTCTTTTAGAGGCATTCCTGACTAATCTCTTTGGATATCCACGCACTTTTAGTTTGGATGACAAAATATCTGCCTCTCTGAAATAGTTAGGTTTTGATGAACAGTTGCGCCTTATGCGGAGGAATTGTGAGTAGGGGAGAGAATCTTTAAGGGCTTTAGGGTGGTTGCTGTCATACCTCAGCAACGTATTGCGTTCGGTTGGTTTCCTGTACAATCGGGTCAGCAATTCGCCCTCCTCATGGTAAATTGTCAAATCAAGGAAAGGGATCTCTGTTTTATGATGAGAGAGAGTAAACTGCAGGTCATCACAGTTATTGTTTAACCAGTGTAAGAAAGATTCTAAAATCTTCTCGTCCAGATTCCAAATTAAAAAAATATCATCTATGTACCGTCGCCAGATGGCGATTCCTGAACGAAACGGATTGAAATCCGATAAGATCGTGCCCGTCTCGAGCGCGTCCATAAACAATATTGCCAGGTGGGGGGCAAAAATAGCCCCCATAGATGTACCCTTTATCTGCTGGAAGAATACCCCATCAAAGACAAAAAAAATTCTCGTGAGGCACAATTCCAATAGCTGTAATATGAAGAGTGTCGGTACTCTGTGGGGTCTGGGCCTGGAGTCAAGGATTTTTTGAATGACCCGTAGAGCCGCTCCTTGAGGGATATTGGTATAGAGCGACTCTACGTCCAAGGTACAGAGTGTTTGGGAACCTGGGTCAAAAGGGTAATGCTCAACCAAGTTTATCATTTCCATGCTGTCACGGACATAACAGCTAGTAGATGGCACAAAATCTTTGATGTGAAAATCCACATAGGAACCCAGCGGCTCCAAAACTGAGCCACAGGCAGACACTATCGGTCTTCCTGGTGGTTTCTCGATGTTCTTATGAATTTTTGGGAGGGTGTAAATCACAGGTAGGCGCGGACATTTGACATTCAGGAAGTTATATTCCTTCTTACTGAGGTAGCCTTCGTCTTTGGCATCTGAGGTCAGCTTTTTAATTTTTGCTTGGATATCACTGGTTGGGTTGCGTCCTAGTCTTAAATAATGCTCTCTGTTGTTCAGTTGACGGTTAATTTCATCTTTATAAGAGTCAATGTTCTGTAGAACAATTCCTCCGCCCTTATCCGCACTTTTGATAATCAAATCAGCATTAGATTTAAGTGTGCTGATTGCTTCTTTCTCACTCTTGGGGATGTTATAAGGGATGAATAATTTTTTCTTCTCCAATGACTCTAGATCTTTAATAATCAGTTTTTCGAAAGTCACGATTTCAGATGGGACCATACTAGCAGTTGGCAGGAAGGTGGAAGGAGGGCTGAAGGGTGTGTTACGATTGGGGGGTGCAGCTGAAAGAAAGCCTTCAGACGGATAAGTATGAAGAATCTGAGTAATTCAGTCCGCAATTCCATGAAATTTGGACGAATGGTGGGGACAAAGGACAGTCCCTTCTTCAAGAGTTCCAATTCAGAGTGTTGTAGTATGTGGTTGGACAGATTGAAGATTGGGTTAGATGAAGACCCATGCGGTTTGTGGTAAAGATTGATTAACAATATTGAGAAGTTACTATTTGCCAGGCGACAGCCTTTCAGAATGCCTGCCTGGAGGAAATCCGGTAGGTTAGAGATTTCTGCAAATTCCAAATTTAGTGCGTGTTTAATGTAGACGCATATCCCTCCTGAGGGTCTACCGAAGATGTTAAGCTTTTTTGCTGGTTTTCCATACTCCGCATAACCTCTCAGGGAGAGAGGGTGGATTTGCCAAGTCTCTTGCGTACAAATTATGTCTGCTTCCTCCATAAATGACAGCGCATTTTGATTGAAAAGCAACCGCCTAAGGCCGGCAACGTTCAAAGACATGACTTTCAAACTCACTGGAGACCCTGCCTTCTCTGTGAGTTTTAGGTCTATATTTTTCATGGGTCGTGGAGAGTGACCCCTGGCGTTAAAGGGCGATCCATTAGGTCCTGGAGTTTAAAGCAAGCGAGAGCCAGGACCAGTCTTTATTCGCGGGTCCCAGTGTTGCGCATTTGCGTGTCCCCTGGATTAAATCCCTGGTGATCTTAATTGGCGTTCTGGTGGGGTGACCGAAATGTATGCCGCCTTTGTGCCCCTGGAGTGTAGGCACCGATTCTGGGGCATCCTTGTAGAGCGCATACAGGCGTGGAAGCTCTCCAGCTACTTTGGCCATGTTTCGCATCAAGGGGTGTACAGAGTGTGTTTTTAAGATCAAAGGATATTTTTGTGATCTATTGGGTTTTTTCCTTATGCACCAGCTTTGCAGTAGCTTGTGCTGGCTTTTTACAGCCTCTGCCATGGCCGAGCTCATGAAGGTTGCCTCCGTGGTTTCATTTATCTCTTCCGCGTCTGGCGGTAGGAAGGAGATGGTTTCGATGTCTGAAGTTTTTATTCCCTCCAGCCCTGGAATGTTTGCACAAAGGATCAGAAGGTTGCTACGATTGAGGATGTCCCACCTCCCCTGCGAGACATACTCTGGATATAGCCATATTTCCCGATCCTGCGATTGGGAGAGATTTAAGTCGCCAACGGAGTCCGCGGCCTGAGCACCAGTTTCTATTGGCTGTGAGAGGCCAAATAAGGGGGCATCTGTTTGCCTTGTTGCCCCAGTAGCTCGTCAGGGCCCGTCTTGAGTGGGAAGCTGGGAAGCCCGTTATTAGACCAAGTGTTTTCGATGCCCTTTGTATCTGAAACAGCCCGTGACACTTGGAGCGCACCGTGCGTCGATGTTATTGGAGCGGCGGCTGAAGAATGGATTAATCGAGCATCATGTTCAGTAATGCGAAGTTGGGTCGCTTCCACGACGTTTATATTTTGTTGATCGTTTACAGGGTTTGTGGTTGATACTGAAGGGGCTGGTCGGAGCGCCAACCAGAGAGGCAGCCAACCCTTGGTTTGTTAATGGGTTGGACAAGTGGAGGACCTCATGCTTAGGGAGCGAGCTTTCTGTTATTAAGGAGAAAGCTTTTGGGTCAGTCGTTTCCGATGGCTCAATGTGACCTTGCGTCTGGCGACCTGGCTGCAACCATTCCCGGATGGATTTATTTTTAATCGCCTTGTTCAGTTTTTTTAATTTTTTCTTATTTTTCCTCGATAGTTTCTTTTGAGGGTCTGAACAGGACGATGTAGGTGCCTGCTGCAGTTCGAAGTTTTGGTGTGTAGTTGGAGCGGCATCTCTAGTGTTTGCGTTATTCGTTGGTATGGACCCAACCCTAACAGATTGATTTTCATTATGTGTTACTATCCCGTCTAGTAAGAGATTTTTAAGCTTTCTTTATGGAAGGGTCAGACGCTGATGCCTTTGTGTTTGAATCCTTGTTCCTGCTAGCTTCTATTTTAAGGTCTTTAATTAGAGTAGTCATAATGTGCAGAAGTTTTTCCTGTTTTTTTTAAATTGGACCGCAGCTGCAAGGCTCAGATATGAGACATGAACTCTCCTGAGCACTACGAATCAGGGTGTTCAAGTGATCACATTTGGCATCAACCCCTGAAATTAAATTTGCCACAGTTTGTAAGATGTTGATCTGGGCATCAAGCTTATCGGCGTGCATAATTGCAGCTCCAGTCATAGAAATCAGGGTCTCGTTTATCAGTGTTAGATGGTCTACAAACACTGGAGGGGAGACCTCCCTTCCACGTGTTGGAGGTGAACGCTGGGACGTGTTGTCTAGATTAGTCGGGCTCCAAGTCAACAAGATCGGAGATTGGGACTGCCCGGCAGGTGGTGTAGTGATTACTCCTCCTTAGTCACGGACCTTACAGCTCCCAGATTCGTCTAGTGTATACTCTCTGTTTGCTGATACACTGCAGCGGGGACCATTGCCAACGCCAGCCTTCAGGGCCTCATGAGATGACGTGTTGAGTTGAGGGTTTTTTAATGCTTGTTGGGACAGAGTTGTTGAACTATCATGCTCGAGCCTCAGTATTGCCCTATCAGCTGACGCTAGCTTGTGAAAAGCTGCCCCCTGAAGAGTGATTATTGTTGGTGAAAAGAGAGGCCCTGGTGCCTGCCCCACGGTGGATATTGGGCTCTGTGCAGGGGCTTTGGTGGATGATGAGCGGCTCAGAGGCCTTAAAGGTGCTGCCGAGCCTGTAACTGAAGTTAGCAAGAAAGATCTTATGTCTCTGTTCCCTGAGAGCCCAGTGGCGGCTATGAAAGCAGGGCGGAGGTTCAAGTTAACTGTGGTGTGACACTTCCCCTCTTCCCCTGTTTGCGAGAATATAATGTTCGGTGACACTGACAGTGCTGGGGGGGCCACAAATGAGCCTGGTAGTGTTGGTGTGGCTCCGGTGGCTCCATAGGAATCCGCGGGGGCCCCCTCCAAAAGCACTGACCCGGGGTGGAGCTCCCCTACTCCCGGGGGGTAGAAGAGTTTTGCCTTCCGTCTTCGGGCCGATCTGTGAGGGCAAGGCTTTGCCTGTGTCTGGACCTGTAATAAGGAAGAGTTTCTGGTCCTCATATTTTCTCCTGTGGTTTCTTGCTATATATATTTTTTTTCTGCTACGTTGCGTTAGATGCTTGCGGGTTAGTAAGGCAGTAAGGAGGATCACAAAGATGGGCCAACACACTGCCCTCCCTCAGATCGTAAGCCTCACACGCTCCAAGTCCTCTATGGATCAAGACTGTTCAAGGCTCTTCAAGGCTGTTCAAGGCAGTGCTCAATAGGTGTGAGGCCCGGGTGGGCGAACTGAGCCGTGTCGGTGGTGGCGTTGTTATCACAGCGCTCAAAGCACCACACAGCGCTCACGCCTACCAACCGCACTTTGGCTCTAGCAATTGATGACAAAAATGATGACGCAAGCAGTTTTCTTGAAGAGCCAAACGCCAAGGGGGCCCTCTCCTGCTAGCAGGCGTTGTTATCACAGCGCTTAATGCAGCGCTCACACCTGCCAGCCGCCGTGGTCACCACACTTAATCCTTGTACATGTCGCTGTGCCTTTTTTCTTTCTTTTATTATGTTTTCTAGGAGGGTTTTACAGGTTTTTACAGGGGTTTGCAGAGTTTTGCAGGACGTTTGCTGGGAAATTTGTGTGCCAGATGGCTGGTTGGCTACTAGTCCCGAGTCTGTGCCTGAAACACCCAGAATACACGCAGAAACCAGCCCCCCCCCCGGGGCTCTCGCCTTTCACCTTTCACCTGCGCACAGCCCGCTACTCCCTTATTCACCCTCCGGGCCCCCCCCCGCTCACCGTGTGATAGACTCGATGCAGCCGTGTCAATGAATGGTCGAGGCCTGACCGTAGATCGGATACAGTTTCGGGTCAGCCACGGGGGGAGCAGCAGGAGAGCGAGCGGGCGTGGCGGGGGAGGCGGCTAGTTTTCGGGCCCCTCGTCCTCGAACACACACGCGCCTGCGTTTTAATATGTGTTAATACGGTTCGGTCCGGTGGAAAGCTGCGCGGTTCTTAGCCCTTTCGTGGTCCTCTCACTGACCTGTGAGCCGCGACCACCTCGCGGCTGTGAAAATAGCTTTTCTGGCGTCCTTGACTCCATGAGTAGCTCACAGGCTCCCTCTAGTGCCGCTTGCACATGGGTGGTATTCTGCACAGGATGAAACAGGTGGAATGTGGACCGGCACTCAACCATAACCTGAATTGCCTTGGTTTGGTTGTTAGTGTGTGCAGTGTGTACACAACATAATTTAATGTGATTAGAAATTAATACTGTCTCAATATCAGTTGCCTACATTTTAAAACTTCCCTTGCTACCTTTATATTTGCGACTTTTGTTTTTTTTCTGCGCTTGGAATTGTGGCTGTATGTTTTGAAGCGATTTAAAGAAGGAAGCAGTATCACTGTTGGGGCCCAAATATTGGCGCACACTAACGGATTATTTGTACCATATCCTCCACTATAATGATTCTACCTTGAATTTCTTTCAAGGTCTTTACGATTGAACCTTTCCGATTCTTGTAAGATATGATTATATCCTATGGGGTTTATATTTCGGTGGACAGGATATTCGTCACCATTGTGATGGAGTAACCTGTTCACCAAGATCTAAATCAGGCCCTAGACATCTTCAGATTTTGGATTTTCAGAATCTCTGTTTTGGTCTGTTTTATCCAGAAGATATTGTACAAATATAATTTTTTCTTTTTTCTTACTTAGTCCAAAAATGTTCGTCATTGATCTGGACAATCCTCTTAACTCAAATAAACTAAGTGAGACCTTTTCTGCCATGTTAACAAACCTTCTAGGCACCTCCTGCAAAAAAGGTATAGACGTTCAAGCCCATTTTCGCTATTGAAATAATAAACTACACATATATCAGGACCATAATATATCCCAAAATATTGTCACAGCTGTTTAAATAAAAAATATCTACACTTACATTGATGCTATTTTGGAAATCAGTATTATGGTTCTCACATAGTAGTTTATATTTTGGGGGTCAATAATGTGCCCTAGTACCAAGGAATCATTCCCCCTAAACTCCTCAAGGACTCAGTAATAAAAACTGTTATTTACTTTTCTTTAATTTCTGTGATTGATTGGGTAGTAGTGCAGTAAGACCAACTTTTCATTCTGCTTCTGCAGTGGGAGGGAAAGCCAAAGTAGCTAAGCAAACCAAAACGTTGTTCTCTGTTAGCTCTGTGGTTGGAATCCAGACCTTCTTTCACTGAGGAAAGGAAAAAAGGTAAGACATAAGGTGAAACCTCCACAGGCTTGCGGGCCAAGCATGAAAAAAGCAAGACAGGACTGCGAATGGCAAGGAGCTGGCAATAGGAATGGTAACTGAGTGGACGTTTAACAGATGTACTTGTCCCCATCATCATTCCAACCTAGTCTGCACTGTTAACGTCAATGGCTTTTGATTTAGAGGACAGTCTCTCACTCAGACATGGTTACGACACAAATTTGAATCTGAATTAAGCCTCACAAAGATAGTTTCTCATTGTTAATCTCCTACTGCTTTCAGATATTCTTCTCTAGACTTTGATCCTCCATTGAGGCTCAGTGCACATTTGCAGGACAGTATAATAGACGTTTGGCGCAGGCAAAGTATTTTTTTTTTTAATTGCACCCCTCTTTTTTTCTACATCCAAAGTGTGATGCTGTCAATTCCATAGCTCACGCCATCCGCCAAAACCTGCATGTTCGTCTCATCTAGCCAGCGCTATATAAAACCTTTAAAATAAAATAAATAAATAAATAAACAATGAGGTTGACTGTCAAAATGAGACGTGGGTAACTTAACAACACTTCTGACTCAAAAATATTTTTTTTAGAAACATGAACTACCTTTAAGTCCCCTTGACTCAAGTTTTATGTGGCATAAAGTGCTTAACAACTAACATTACATTTAATACACATTACAGAGCATTTTCAGGAGGTATACTCGTTCATATTTAGAGTAAACATCCAATTTGACGCATATTGTTAAAAATGGAGGTCAACTTCTATCGGAGTGCCCAAACGTAGGCACAAACTAGATATAAAAACGTATTTACTTAAGACCTGGATCGCACAGTTAAGTGCAACGGCAAGCCCCTAATAAGTACTCTGGCCGTTTAATATTACACTTTATTATTGAAAATGTAAAATGCAATGGTGCTCATAGTGGTGGGATTATTTAAATCAAGTAGGAGAATTTTCAGGTGAAAAAAACATTGATTTGAGTAGACTAATCTCAACTCTTTTTTTCTTACTCTTCTGATTACATGATCACACAGAATTGAGTGGCACATGAATGTTTCCACACAGGATTCTAGAGATGTACTAACATCTTTACAACATTTTGGACCTACTACTTATGTTAAGACATCTTCTTTGCAATTTTGACTGATAAGGAAAGTAGGGCATGTGGTGATAAAGTGGAAAGGAGGATGTGCTACCTTTACTTCAGTGTTTTCACACTGGGAGTAATTACTGTGTGTTAAGTACCTTTGAGGCATTACATCAGAGGTAGGTTTAACTACTTTTACATCCTTTGCTTTGTAGATAAGTAATTAAAAAAATGTTTAAATGGACATATAAATACATATATGTTTGTGTATATAAATGTGTGTGTGTGTGTTTATGTGTATGTGTATGTGTGTATATATTACCCCGTGGCGGTAATCATAGCTCTAATAGTGGAGTTGGATAATGGGTTGTTATAGTAAGGACCGTGTTTCCATAGGAAATGTCTTTTATGTTTTGCTAATAACTTTGGCACCCTTCGACGAATCGCCACTAAACTTTCCACCAAACTGCTTCTTGACTAGCTTGTGCATGGAACGTTTTGGGGTGATCTGTCAAGCAGGGCAGAGAAAAGGGAAGGGTCCCAAAGCACATTTTCCCCATATATTTTTCCTTATGCACTTTAGACACCAATTTTGCAGAAAGCTCTTGGCCCACCAATAGTGCTTTTTGTTATATGGCGTAAATCTGTTCAGTCATTTTTGAGGAATTAATTCCCCAAACCGTTGTATATATTATGCCGTCTAGGCTATATGGACCCGACAGATATCATACTGATATCTGATTGGTTGCCAGCACATCAACAACGATGTTGCATCAGCCATCATAGGACTCTGGACTCAGTCCTGAGTTATAAGAAAAACATTTTATTTAAAAGACATAAGGGGCAGGGTAGGGATACCCTGAACCTCATAGGCCTGGTGGTCGGGCTAAAGTTTTATTTTTTATTTTTTAAATTATGCATGAATTTGCAAAGGATCAGCAAATCTGCAGTGATTCTTTTTTTCTTTTTTTTTATGCGCATCAACAAAAATACCACTTGGGTGGACCAGGGCCTGACGCATAGGATATTTAAGGGGAGGGGGGGCGCTTGGTTTTTATAAAGCACTTCCCAACATAGAGCTTTTGCTCTACAGCAGCGAGTGCAGTACCCTCTAGGGGGTTGGTATTGAAGCTGTAGGCCGGTACTAATGCTGGGTTTTATGTGGCTCGAAGATGGTTGTTTTTATGATTGCATTTTTGGGATGAAAAATGTGAAGATAAATAGAGATTAAAAAAAAACAATGTCTCTTATTATGTATTTTCACGTTTTTCAACCTTAAAATTTAATGGTTTTAAACAATGTAAAAAGAGTTGCAGACATGTATTTAATCAACTTTATTAAAAAATGTAAGAAATCAATATTAAGCATTTCATTATTTGTATTATTGCAATATACATTTAATTAAAATTATAATTTATTTTTGGAGAAATATGATAGATCTCCTTCATATATGGGGTCTGCAGGGAGGAAGAATTGGGTCAAACCTCTGCGCACATGGCTGAAGGTCATGCACAGCCTAGGGGCTGCCCACATGGGGGTTGGATATAGGGCCTTGCCGCACGAACTGGCCGTGCAGCCAGTCCCCACACCCCCTTGCTACACACAGCCAAAGGCTAGAAATTCACTGAAAAAGTCTAAGGGTTTTGCTACGTTAAAGTTAGGTATTGTAATAATATCTTACTTGCGTTTAAAAAACCATTAGAAAAACCATTGGTTAAGGAAAGATTATAGTTAGATGGAAATGTCAGTTAAAACATAACAACATTTTACACAAACAAAACCACTTACACCCTTACTATACAGTGCTAAGTATCCCACATATTACATGACTGATGACATGTTCTAGGACTGCAACATTTACAACCAACTTATTGATGAGAAAACAGTGCATTGCTAGGGCGCCAGATATAGTTCCCTTGGGGCACAAGTTATAGTTATTTGAGGTAACTGTAACTGGTGAATTTCTGTAGTTTTTTATGTTTAAAACAGTTTTTCACTTAACTGGAACGTCCTTTAAACCCTTGTTTTGCTGTCAAGGATGAAGTGGATGTGATCATTTAAATTCTGCATTATGATCTAACACATATCCAAGCTGCCCTTCAGCAGATTCCGTAGGGCTGCCCCTGTCAGAGTCTGCCCTCTGCAGGCATTAGTTACAGATACTGTAGAGAAGTCATCTGAATCCAAACCTGCTCATTTTTGTGTACGCAATTAGTGGGCAACATGTTGCAGTCGCTACTATTAAGTCTACCTAACCTACACTGTTGGTGAGTTTTAGGGTATCAAGTGTCATCCTGCTTAGCTACCCATGTGGCACTGCATGTTCATAACATTGGCCCACGGCCATGCCAGATGTCTCACATTTCCAGAAAGGAACTCTAGACAATGCCTAATTAGGTATTTATTTATTTTATTTATTTATTTATAACACTTATAGAGTGCTCTGTCACCTAACAGGCATCCTGGCGCTGAACCAACAGTGTACAATCAGACTACTGTTCCGGGAAACGCAAAAGTGACCAGTTACAAACTAGGAAAGAGCCAAGTTTTTTAATCTCTTTCTAGCGGGAGCCTGTTCCATAGTCGTGCAGCCAAGGTGCCAAATGCCCTACCTCCTAATTTAGTTTTTTTAAACCTAGGCACCTTTACCAATCTTGCTTTGGAGGAGCGAAGGCTTCTCTCCGGAACATACCAAGCAAATTTCCTCCTCAGCACTATCGGCCCAAGCCCGTGCAGGGCTTTAAAAACTATACAAAGAGATTTAAACTGGACTCTCTGAAATATCGGGAGCTAATGCACCTCAGACAGAGCCAAGGAGGTAGAAGAACGTCTTAGTTTCCCCAGGGCAAGTTTAGCTGCTATTGCTTAAATGCTCTGGAGCCTCTCCAATAAATATCTTGGGGATTCCAGCAATAAGGCATTGCAGTAGTCTAATCTACTTGCAATGCTCGAGCATGCATTGGCAAAAGTGGAAGAATTTTGCGCAAGACTCTAATAATGGCAAAGCAGCTCCCCACGGTTTTATTGACCTGTCATTCGAGAGTCAACTTACTACTAAACATCACACCCAGGTTACAGACCTTCTCAACAGGCAACAATGGGCTGGCCGATGCTAATGGCCAGAAGTTTGAGGGGAGCCCAGTGAGGTTCTTTCCCACTGGACATTAGAGAATCTTGGTTTTCTCCGAATTAAACTGAAGCGAATTCTCCTTCAGCCATTGGGCAGTATCTCGAAGACACTCATGAAACACCTCCAGCGGTGTAGACTGTTCTCCCACTAAGGAGAGAATAAGTTGAGTATCGTCCGCGTAATTTACAATATTAATCTTGTGTGACCTTATAACAGCAATTAAAGGTTTCATATAAACATTAAATAGGATAGGGCTGAGCGCAGAGCCCTGCGGAATGCCATGCCAGATATCAATAAAATATGACTGATAGGGGGAATGTGCCACTGCCTGTCTCCTATTTGAGAGAAAGGATTGGAACCAGCTCAAAGCCGTGCCTGCTAGTCCCACCTCTTTAAGTCTCTCCAAAAGAGTGGCGTGATTGACCATATCAAAAGCGGCAGACAGGTCAAGCAGGATTAAAACCACCACTTGACCTCTGTCTGCACGCATACGAAGCTCGTCTATCACCGTCACGAACGCCGTCTCTGTACCATGGGCTGGTCGGAAACCAAATTGCACATCCTCTATGATTCCATTGGTTTCCAGGTATTTAGAGAGCGCACTACTGACCAGGCGTTCTACAATCTTAGCGGGATAAGGTAACAGGGAGATCGGCCTATAATTTTTAGGGTAATCTGGATCCAATGTTGTCTTTTTTAATAGTGGGGTTACCAAAGCCTGTTTCCACCCTGTCGGTACTATTCCACTAAGAAGAGATTGGTTACAAATAAGGCGGAGTAGGGAATTGTTCTGCTCCCAACTCCTTCCACCCTTTATGTGGTAAGGGGTCCAAAGGCGACCCCGAAGAGATACCCAAGTTCATTTTACCAAATTCTTCCTCCGATGGTAACTCAAAATCAGTTAAGGTAGGCATCATCTCTGTCTCTTCATCTCCTACCTCTTTAACATCATTTGGATTTCCCTGGGCATGCCCCTTATGTTCTATGCCCTCAACCCCCCCTGTAGCATAGCCCCTCCAAGGCCGTCGATGATGGTTTTGATTTTATCATCGAAGAACCTTGCCAGGCTATCACAAAGATCCTGAGTTGGGGGCGTCTGATTCTTAGCACAATCAGGACTAGTCCAATTATTCAAAATTTTAAAAATGCTTTTGGTGCCATTCAGCGCATTCAAAAAAGTCTTGGAAAAATACTCCGACTTTGCAGTGAATATTTCTTTCTTGTAACTGGTAGTTAGAGATTTCCAGGCAAATGTATTTTTCCCTTCATCCGCCCTCCTCCGTCTCCTTTCTGCCTGTTTACACTCTAGTTTAAGATTTTTCAATTTATCAGTAATCCAGGGTGCCGAAGGTCTACTCACTTTCCTATGGTTTTTTAGCTGGGCGATCTGATCCAATGTCGGGATGATCTGTGTACAAAGAGGCCCATAGTTCTCCTCCACGTGCCTATTAGTCTTGAAGCAGTCATCGAGAGCAAACCCCGGAGAGGTGCTGCCCTTTTTTTAAGAGATTTCCATTCTCTACTAACATAGTTTCTAGGTGCTCTGGCAGACAAGCTATAAGATTTTAGGTTGCATACCTGGAATTTAATCGGGAAATGGTCAGACCATTCCTCTAGGTACCTCAGGAGAGATGTCCTTTGCACCTGTTAACATGTCCATATTGTTGCTTGACCACTTAGCATCCCTAAGTCAATACTTAGGAATAAGTGAGTTCCAGGTTGTGATGTTCAGAGATGGAGAGGTGCTCCCTTCTATGGTGATTGGTCAGGAGTATTTCCTTACTTGTGTGATTGTGCACCCATCGGGTCAGAATGCCAGGGATAAAAAGTTTGTATTTCCCCACTTAAGGGAATTTTTTCCATCTGAAATGGACATGATGTGATAATAGGTTCAATGTTTTTGCTCTTCTGCAGTAGGAACCTTTACTAGTAAATAAACAATCAGAGAATATGTAAGGTTTCCTTTACCCTGATAACTAGATAGAGGCACTAGGTGTGTTAGTGAAGCGCGACAATTTTTTGGATCTGGATTATGCTAACAGACTAAACTAGACTGTGGTTTGTTCCTGTAAGGTTAGCTCCTAAAACTGATATGCTACCTAATGGAGGTGGTTATCACAAAGATTTGGTAAGGAGAGCTTTACACTCAAAATAGTGCATTTTGTGTAAAATCAAAGACTGTAATAATGTCTGCATTTCTGATTTTTTTAAACCAACTTTATTGGGTTTTACATACATATCCATTTACCACAGTTCAACAACATAGATTTTAACTCAGGAGGTACAGCCCACTATGCTCTACATGCCTCAATTAACTGAAAGGTGCCCCGCTTACCAGGGCCAGCCCTCTCTTCAGCTCCTGCCTTTACCCCATGACATACAAGTCTAAACGTCCGTACTTTGAACTACTTGTTCTTAAACTTAATACTCATGTTACCCCACTCTACTTACCCCCACCCTCCCCTCCCTCCAGGGGTGTCACTTCCCAGCGTGTGACTCCTCAGTGCAGTCAGGTATGCCCCCCTCCCCCGCATATTGTAGGTCTCGGGTCTAGTGCATCTAGCATAGTTCCATAGGGTATGCCCATGTCTTACATTAGATAGCTTAGAAACCAGCCCAGTATCATGCTTTAACATTCGCACTTTATCCTGAAGCCTCTGGGATCTCCTTTGCCCGGTTGTCAGCTCCCATATCCTCTATGTTCCTTAGCGATACCACCAGTGCCTCCCATACTCTCATTGTCTCCTCTGCCCTCTCATTCCTAGCTCTTTTCGCTGCCTGCATTCTGGCTCTCCCCTCACATTCTGCCCATTCAACCAGTTCCGCCTGCCATCTAGTTATACTCGGGCCCTTTTTTGCCTTTCAGTGCATAGCAATGTCTCTCCTAGCTAGTGAGACCCCCAGATCCAAACACTTGCTTGTTACTTTATTCTTTGCTGTATGGGGAAACCAATGCAGTAGGCAGACCTATTTCCCTACAATTTACCTCAGTCGGTACCGCAGTGATCTCCCCCCAGAAATTCCCCATCCTTGGGCAGCTCCAGAACATATGGCAAAAGTCTGCACCTTCCCTATTGCAACGCGGACAGGCCGCCGATTGAGTCTCAAAGTATTCATTAATCTTTGCTGGAGTAAGATATGCTCTGTGTAGAATATAGACGTTTACTAGCTGGAATCTGGCATTCCTGATGCTTTTCCATACCCTTTCCACTAGTTCCCCCAAGTTGTTTCTGGGATACCCTCCCTGAAGTTAGCCTCCCATTTTTGTCTCAGTGCCGTCAGCGAGAGCACCACTTCCTGGGTCATACGCCTGCATCAGCATGTGACCGCCTTAAATGTCCCCGCCTCCTTCACCACATACTGGCACCCCATTGACAACTGCAGTTCAGACAACCCCTCCCCCCAGTGCTTTCGTGTGGCCGCAGTGAGCGCTGAGTGTAGTAGGAAGTCTCCCCCGGGCAAGTCATATCTCTCCTGAAGGTCCTGGAATGGAATAATGGCACCTTCCCAATATAAGTCCCCAAGGCTAGTGTCTTAAGCCACCTCTCTCCCCAAGTTTCCAGCTTCCGCCAGGTTCATCCATGAGGTAATGCCTCGCAAAGTAGTAACGAGATTTCTGGGGCGTATGGACACTTAATCTGCCCCGCCTCAAATTTCTATTCCAGCACATCAGCGCCGTTCGTACTCCATAGAAAGAGTGTTAATTTGCATTGGGAGCTTTAGAACTATTAGGGATAGTAGTCTCAGTGGCAGGAAATCGTCTTGCAGCTCTTCCTTCCCCAGAGCCTGCCAGCCATCCATCTGGTGAACCATTGCAACTGTGCCACCAGGTAAAATATCTCAAAATCGGGGATGGCCAGACCCCCCTGTGATCTTGGCCTCATAAGCACTCCCAGAGCTACTCTGCGCCTTCCATTGCACCATAGAAAGCCCAAGACCAGTGATTTGAGCTGGGCGCAAAATTTCGCCGGTATCCAGACCAGCAACACCCCAAAATAATACAGTAGTGTCTGTAGTGTAATCATTTTAAGAAGAGCTACTCGGCCAATCACCGATAATGGGAGAGTTTCCCAAAAGTCAAAGCTGCTTTTCGCCCCCCTTATGGCTCTCCCGATATTACCCTCCAATAAGTCTTCCAGGTTGTGATAAATTTATGTGCCAATGTATGTAAAGCAGCGGTCTTCCCCTCTCACTTAGTCTGTCTCTTGTGGGGAAAAGGCAGGACTTTGCCCAGTTTACTTTGAGTCACGCTATCCCACTGAGCTCTTGCAGGAGCTCCTTTGCTCTCAACAGTGCTACTCTTGAGTCTGCCAGGAACATTAATAAGTCATCTGCATGAAGTGCGATGTGATGGATTCGCCCATCCACCTTTGGGTCCTGTCCATCAGGACCATAAGGCCTCAAACCCAATGGTTGGGATAAGTAGCTCCTGCTTGCCCCGTAGCCCTCTGAACGAGGTTCTGACACCATCAGATTAGCTTTTGTCATATGTAACTCTTTCAGGTTCATGTTTTACGTACATTTGACGTTGATCTGAAGTGCTGCAACATAGGTCTTTCTCGGTAGACTGCCAAAGCTAATGGTTTATTTGGACTATGGTGGGTTTTTAGTTCTTCAAAAGCAGACACTCAAAGTGGGAGTTTGAAAGTGAAAAACAAAAAAAGGTTTTCTTCCAGCATGTGGGAGGGTGGCTGGCTTTTGGGCTCTCTATATCTGTCACTTGCAGATGTTACTTCGATACCATCAATAAAGACATCCATACAATAAAGGCTAGCGTGGTACGTTATTCAGACTTCCACATTGACGACGAGGATAACGCAAGAGTTGTTTGTGACAAAACAAGGAATTCAGCGCTGTCACTGCTGGAGAGCCTGGGAGACTGATTACAGGCTTTTTAGAGTCAACATGAACACTAAGGATGTGTTGTGTTTCTGGTAATGTTTTGTTTTCCTTTTATTTACAAACTTTACGTTTCTGCCACCCACTCCCTCGAGGACAGACAGTCTCTCACTCTCACTCTCACTCTCACTCTCTCACTCCTCCCCCCCACCCCCCCTGGCGTCACCAGTCAGATGACCCCACAAATAAAAGAGCCCGAGTGCTTGTGGCTAGTTCCTAGTACTGTATTCCAGTGTCTGTGTTCTTCCTCCAGTATGTGGGCCTAGGGCCTAGAACATAACGCTGGGGACGAGGGGGCTGTGCCCGTGCGTGCAGCAGCCCAGCAGATTGGGAACAGGGGGAGAGTGTTGTCCATGTCTCGGACACCCCCTGCGAGGAGGCCCCGAATGCGCTCGATAGCCCGTGCGGCATGTAAAGGAGCCAGTTGCATGCCCCTGCAAGCAGCCCGCTGAAGCCCAACTGAAGATCAGCGGGAGCCCACCCCGCATCAAAGGGTCTGCTACGGTGCCATTCGGCACGAAGTGAGCCCCCCTGGCGGGCGAGACAAAAGGTGAGCTAGGCTGGACTGCCAAGGTACCGGCCATTGCCGCAGACTGCCTCGAAGAGGGAGAGGCCAGATCGGAAATCGGGCAGGGTGAGCACGGATGGCAAACATAAGTGGCAGCGCTGATAACCGAATGCGGGAGGAGAGTGGAGAGTGGAGTAGCTACCCACTCCCCTGAGACGATGATAAACTGTGCCCGTTCAAGAGCCAGTAGTCTCCAGAGCCAGCTCGAGCCCCAAGCGTGGCGAATAAAGTAAAAGAGGTTGTGGTGACTGCCTCGTGTGTGGGCAAAGCAGTGGAGACTACCCATCATCAAATCTAGCCCGCGTTCAGCCCGTGAGGAAAGAGGGCCTGCTGAGAAGGATGGAGCGTTGAAAGCGACTGAATGCGTCCGGCGTCGCCGTGAAATGGACTGCGAAGTCCCCGACCACACTGAAGAACTGTCAACCCGAGGCTGCACGCCAGAGGGCTGGGCCCAAGCAGGCTGTTCACTAAAAGCAAAAGTGGGAGCCTTTAACTGTAAAAAAAGAAAACGTTTTCACTGTTCACCTCGATGAACGTTTATCTGAAGTGAAGACTGTATTGCTGAACCAGTTGATGCCACTTTAGGGTTATCTCCAGTAGTTTAGGCCAAGAAGTGCTCTGGTGAACTACAACTCTGTATTGATTTAAGAAGTGTAAACAGTGCCATCTGGGTGGCGAGTTTTCCGTTGCCACGAATAGAGGATTTCATTACAGTAGTTGGATGGGCCAAGTGGTATACTAAACTGGATTTGAAAGCAGCATATCATTAGGTATTGTTGGAGGCTGAATCACAACATCTTACAGCTTTTGTTACACCTGATGGTCCTTTTCAGTTTTGTAGGATGCCATTCGGCCTGGCATCTGCTGCTTCTGTTTTTCAGCAGGGTGTGACAAGGTTGCTGCAAGAGATCAAGAATGTTGTGGCATTTCAAGATGACATTCTGGTGTTTGCCAAGACCCTAGAAGAACAATATCACACTCTCAGGAGAGTATTAAACGATTTGTGTGAACATCGTGTTACCCTAAAAAAAGCAAATGTGTTTTTGCGGTCAAGAAAATAGAGTATTTGGGTCATATATTATCTTCTGAAGGGGTGAAACCTAAACCAGGATAGGTAGTGGAGGCGATTGTAAAGGCTCCACATCCCCAAGAGAAAGATCAACTTAGATCTTCCCTTGGGATGTGTGAGTTATGTTCTAAATTTGTAAGGAATTATTCAGATATTTCCGTGTTTTAGACTCTTGTTGAAGAAAAATACAGGTTTTTCTTGGTCAAATGTGTCAGAGAAATTTTGATTTAATCAAAGAGAAAATTATTTCAGCACCAGTGCTTCAACCATATGTGGCTGGTTGCAAAACTTTTGTTACTGTGGCTGTAAGTGCATACAGAATTGGAGCGGTGCTTTAACACAGTCATGGAACAACGGACTCTACCATTGGATTTGCTTTAAGAAGATTGTCTGATGTGGAAACCAGATACTCTGTGATCGAAAATGAGATGTTGGCTTGTACTTGGAGTGTTGAAAAATGTAAGCCATATCTGTGGGGAAGATCATTTTGTCTACAAACTGATCATCGTCCTTTGGTGGACATTTTGAATTGGCACAAAATTAAGAAATGTACTGCTAGACTTGCTAAACTATCTGTCAAGTTGCTTTAATTTAATTTTGAAGTGGCATATATTCCGGGTGGAAAGAATTGTAAAGCCAATTGTTTATCAAGGCTACCTGTTGTTGATCAAATGGAATCTAATGAAGATGAAGTTGTAGAATGCATAACAGCATTGATTGAGGGTCGGGTTGTGTGTGGCAGTGTGCAGGAATGGTGTGACATGGAGACTAATGCTGTGGATCTTATGGTTGTCATGAAATATGTGTTGGAAGGCTGGCCAAGAGAAAAAAAATTAAATCTACTTTGCAACTGTACTGGAAGGAGGCTGATGAGTTATCTATTGAGAATGGTATTCTGGTTAGAGTAGAGAAATTGATTCCTCCTGGGAGTTTCAGAATGATAATAATTGAAACAGCCCATGACGGTCATTTAGGCATGATAGCTACCAAACGGCGCATTAGAACAAAGTACTGGTGGCAACTTATGGACAGAGAAGTAGATGAAGTGGTCCGGGAGTGTGCTCAGTGTTGTATTAGCGACAAACTCTTGGTGACCTCAGTTCCTGAGCCTAGGGTTGTAGTGAGTCCGTATAGTGTGTGGAAGAAAGGATCAGTTGATTTTGTAGGTCCTTTTCATGTTCTTCCCGGCGCAGATGAGGTATTTCATTGTGTTGATGGACCAGTTATCCTCCTGGGTTGAGATTAAAGGTGTGGCTGAGCCCAACACTGCCAGTGTACTCAACTTTTTCAAGGAAGTATTTTATAGGGAAGGGATGCCAGCTGAAGTTTTCTCTGACAATGGGGTACAATTCACTTCGCAAACACAAGGAGATGATGGACGCAGCGCTGATACTTTTCAGACACTCTCCCCCAGTCACAGATCTGGGTTGAATCCATCATCATTCTTTAGCTCACTTCGCCACCTCAGTTCAGACCCAGCTATATGCAAATCAGTCTTGGCCCTATGCCTCGTGGGAATAGTCCAGCCCGAACTGCCAAGCCAGGTCTTCCCTGAACCGGAAACAAGCATCCTGGGACCGGTCGCTGTGTAACACCCTTCATCAGCCAGGCTTGCTTGAACCCAGTGGCAAAGTGAGCAAGGGACCCACTTCTGGGCATACCCTGCCAACTTAGGGCAAACAAAGCAAACACAAGGAGATGATGGACCGAGCGCTGAAACTTTTCAGACACTCCCCCCCAGTCACATATCTGGGTTGAATCCATCATTATTTTTTTGCTCACTTCGCCACCTCATTTCAGACCCAGCTATATGCTTCACTTCCACATCTATGCAAGAATTATTTTTCAAAAATGGCATTAAACATGTTCGCACGCCTCTGTATTGCCCTCAATTCAATGGAAAAGATGGGAAGATTTTACGGAGTATTAGTAGAATGTGTACAGAGTGCACTAAGTTATGAAATGGATTGCGCTGATGCTATTGGTAACACCATTTGGGCTTATCGCATTTCTCCGCATTCATTCACAGGGCAGGTGCCTTTGGAGCTGATGAGAGGAAGGCGTGTCAGCTCATGTCTTTGTCCTGATTGGATATCGGGTGTTATCAACAAGGAGGTGGATGTAAAAGCATTGGCTGGGAAAGCCAAGGCCACCAGTGATGAGGTTAGCAGGTTCAGAGCGAGTGAAATGGAGAGTAAGTGTAAGCACAAAAATGCTGTTGAGGTACAGGTCAGTGCTTGGGTTCAGGTCAAAGATCCTCTACTGTTGAGGAAAGGTTTGTCCAAGTTTAGAGAACCCATCCAGGTAAAAAGGGGTTTGTGAAATTCTGTACAGATGGCCATGGGCAATAGTAGAATTTGTCCTGTGTGGCGAGGGTTTTTAAGAACGTTATGGAGGAAGGTGTTAAGAAAACAGTTGGTCAAGAGTTGATTGGAAACCAGGTTGTTACCAAGACAAGTGAGGATCTGTTTGGGTTACCCAGAAGTAGTTCTTGTGTCAAGAAAATACCTAGAAGATTTTTTGACTAAATTCTTGTGTATTGTTGTTGTTGTGTTTGTTTTGTTTGTGGGTGTTATCTGTGTGGTTTGTTTGGTTGTTTTTTTTTGGTTTGTTCTTTTGTTGTTTATTTGTGAAGGGGAAGATGTGTGGTATAGTTTGGTGTAGCATGCAGGGTATGACATATGGGGGTTCCAGAGTGCTGGAGAGAGCGAGAAGACGAGAGACAGGACGGTTGGGACGGTGGTCGACTCTTGTGCTCTCTCTATCTGACACTTGCAGATGTGACTTGGATTCCATCAATAAAGACCAGCTTGGTATGTTATTCAGACATCCAGAGTCTATCAGGTAGGGTTGATGATCTGAGGTTCTTTGAAAGACATTCCATTTTTAATCGGGCAATCCATCAAATGTTACCACGGACAAAGGCAGCATGGGGACTTCAGTTGTAAACATGGCACGCACCGTAATTATATATGTATAGTGGAGGAACAGAGAGTTTGGCATCCAGGATACTCTGCCTTGTTTTTGGTGCAGTATCCGGTCTTCCTAACTCCAAATAAGCCCCTTATGTTTTTACCTCTGCCTTTTTATCTTTGTACAATGGAGTCTTGTTTATTCTTGGTGACAACCACAGTGATCAGATGATTGTAGAATGACACAGGTAAGGCCCGCTTGTATGTAGCTGAGGATTTACGAATGACGTGAACACCTGTGTATTAGGGTAGATTACTATACCCTGTACAGTATAGCTGTTAGAGGGTTCAGAGAAAAAAGTTAACATTTCCCTTAATTTGTCTTTATTTATCTTCATACTGTGTCAACCCCCACGTGTGCGCTAAGTGCACCTTCAGACAACTGTGTGATTTAACCTTTAAGATACTTGTAGGAAGAGAGAGCAAAAAGTAAACATCAGTACAGCAAATGCCAAGCAATAAAAGAGAGGACTGATGGAAGTTCCTGGACGGGCTAGATCGAACGAAACACTGCATCGTGTGTGCTCCATATTGCAGATGGGAATGATCTCTAGATAAGATTGAAAAACACACACCTATGGGAATAGATAAGAAAACGTTTCCACTCAAATAGTATTGCATTTGCTCTCGTGCAAACTAGTCCTGATACTAAGTGCCAATTTAAATGTTAATGTCCTAACTACATTGTTTTTTCTTATAAAAAGCTCAAGAAAAACATTTTTGAAAAAATATTTAAAAATCTATAAAAAATATTTTTACATTAGTACCTTATTTAGCCCATCTACATAGAATTCACATTCCTTGGATTGGAAAAGTATGTAAGAAATCTAATTTCTATATTAATAGAGTTCCCAGAAATCTCTACTGCTGGGTTCATCAGCAAAATAAAGTGCATATAAAAGTTAATGACTTAAAGTGGCCCTAGACTGTGGTTCTCTGAATAACCAATAGACCCAGCGATTGACAACTGGACAGACCTCACCACCGAAGACACACTGAAGACAATGAAGTCAATCCACTCAGGGGCCCCTACGGACCCCTGCCCCCACCACATCTTCAACAGAGCCGCCAACACCATCGCATCCATGCTCAGCCACACCATCAACCGCTCCCTGGGAACCGCTTTGTTCCCCGACAACTGGAAACACACCAAGGTCCTACATTAGGCCAGGGAGGAGATGTACAAACTGTTCGAACACCTCCAGGTACTGGCACAGATCAGACCCTCCAGAATTTCGCGGTTTGACGCAAAATCTGCACTTTTGTAAAAATGCGGCGATTTTTACAATAGTGCCCGCGAAACTGGCACTTTTGTAAAAAATGCGGCGATTTTTACAAAAGTGCCCACGAAATGAAAGGCGTGCAGGGAAAAGGTTGTATCTGTATGGGATGTGATTGTGCGGAGCTTGAGAAAGGTCCGACTCTGACCAGGTAGCGTGTGTAGCGTGAAAAAAGCAAAGAGGTCACCAGGGACTGTAACAGTTGTGTTGCACCACCATCTTGGGGAGGGCGGGGGCGCATGGCAGTAGGTTTAATTGCTCAGACTAATATTATGAGCACAAGTAAGAGTGTTGCCAGCAGCTGTGGTACACGGGATCCTCAGAGTCAGGATTGAAGTGTTTGCAATAAAAGTATTTCAAATATTCAGTCTGGGGTGTTTTGGGATCATGGCCTCGTTGATCCACAATAGTTGGTGGGCGTGATCTTGACATGGTTATGGCCGTTCAAATGTGGCAACTTGTCAGGTGTATGGAAAACACAGCTGTAATTGACGGGGGAGGGCAGGCGTCCGAGTCTGGCAGTGAGTATGATAAAAAATAGTGAGGTTGATAAAAACAGTGACGAGTATCCTCGTAATCCCCTTCATCAAGATATGGTTGACAGAGGGAAGGCAAAACAAGGGATGGGTTGGAGGGGTTTTGAAGTTCATATTAGAGAGGGGGGTCAAAAAGTCCTACTTAATCAGGCTTAATCTGTGTAGGCTCCATCTCCGGGGATAGAAGGGGTAACAGTATCTACGAGGACAAACTCACCCTATGAGTGTGGAGAAAAGCCCTGGTTGGTGTGGTTCATGGGCGTTGACATTGGGGAGGAGGAACTTAAACAGAGGAATTAATTAATAAATTCAGCCCAGGGTATGTCGTCATTCAATCCCGGAGTGCTGGATCTCAAACAAAACACTCAGAGTTGTTCTTGTGTGAACAGGGTTTTCGCTGGCCAGCAAGGGTTGGAGTCAATAATGGTCCAGCGCAAACTGTCTGGTGTGTGGTGTGCCTCAAGGAAGTGTGAGCACCTTTCGGTATTTGTTTTTTTTCAGCGGATCATGCTGCGGTGCTCGCTGATTGGTGATTTTACTGGTCTCGTTGTCATTCCCACACACCAAAGTTGACAGGGGCATGTTGTATCATTTTTAGTGGGTGAAATTCCATATGCTTTACCCTCGGGCGAAGGAGATGACACCCTTAAGGGCAGAATGGTGACACTTGGTGGAGTGGGGCAAATGGTAGGAGAATTATCACTGACTCTTGGGACCAGAGCCAGATACCAGGCATGCTATATAAGTTCAACTCGGTGATGCAGTCCCAGGGATAGGAAGAGGGCCATTCAATGGTTAGAAGAGAGCAGGAGTTTGTGCTTTCCCAATATGTGCGGCCTTGGGAAGATTGGCTAGGAAGGAGGTGAAGTTGCCAGACCAGAGGTATTATAAGTTCACATTGGTTCTTGAGCCACTGAAAGCTAGGAATAGCAATGCTATGCAGCTGGCCAGGTCGCCTACAGGGCTTCTCAGAACCTACACTAAAGCAAGGGATAACAGCTTTCACCTGTGGGCTGCTTCCTCTGTTCCATATTCCAGGCTGCCTATTTCAAAGCGGAATACTCTGCTAAAACAGTTTCCATTGATTTAAGGCTGAAAATGAATGATTATGAGTAAAATAAAGTGTCGCAAAAATGCCGCTAAATTTCCATATTTGTGCCGCTAAATTTCCATACTTGTGCCGCTAAATTTGCTAATCTATGCCGCTATATCCTGGGGGGGGTCTTACAGATGACGACTATGATATGGCAGTCAGAGACCCAAATTACCTGAACAGATAATGCCATTAGGTCCCGATCACAGGCGACACTTTCTGGACCACCGGAATGGAGAATGAGATCCTGATGCAGGAGATGTGGGAGGGAAGACCAAGCCCTTGACAACTCTCAAGCAATGGAGAAAGCCAGCTCGAATTGTGATAAAATGAATAACTTTGCAAAGGTCTACAAGAGCTAACCGAAGGCCCGGGGGCCAGAGACCAGGATAACCCCAACCAGGTCCCTCAGGCATCTCAATGTGGCTGACAACGAACCGAAGAGCATAGTACCCTGCCATGCTTGGACTCTGTAAGCCAAGACCTGGATGACTCCGAGGGCGAAGAATTGTTCCTCATTTCCTACATAGAACACATGAAGAAGAGCCACTGGCTTTAGTGTGAAATAATGGTTGCAGGAACAACTATCAGAGCTCTCATCAACACAGGGGCATCAGTCACCTTAATGAGCGACATGCAGTATGCCCACCTCAAACCTTGGCCTCCACTAGGGTCTACACCTTCAAGGGCAATTAACCATTTTCACTCCTGGGAGTGATGGAAGTCACAGTGAAACACTGAGACAATATTCCACATTGTGGAATCTCAATTTAGTGGGTGTTTGCCAGAGCAATTAAAGCTAAGCAGGTGGAATACCTAGTGTGCCAGTTCCCGAATCTGTTCCAAGGACTGGGTGCCTGAAAGGGCCACATGTGAAATTGCACAGACACAAGTCTGTGAAATCATTAGCGCTAAGGCATCATAGAGTTCCTGCTCACCTAAGACCCCTGGTGAAGCAAGATTTGGAAAAGCTTGAAAAACTGGATGCCCTCTGTGACCCCCATGGATATTCCGGAGAAGCCACAGCAACCTGGAAGAATCAGACTATGCATTGACCTGTGCCTACTCAACAAGGTGATCAGAAGAGAAAGGCATTTAACCCCTACAATGGACAAACTCATCGCTGGTCTGAACAGAGCCAGGTGGTTCTCCAAACTCAATCTAAATTCTGGATATCATCCACTGCAACTGGATAAGGACAGCAGGTGTATAGCTACCTTCTCAACACACCTTCGTTTGCAGTGCTTCAAGCGCTTGAGTTTCAGGATCTCATCCACGGCAAAGGTGTTTCAAAACACCACCCAAGAAACACTATCCGGCCTGCATGGAGTCATGAATATAAGTGACGACTTCCTCATCTACTTGACAACAATAGCAGACCATCCCTGGCGGCTACACGTGACGTTGAAGAGGCTGAGTGAATGTGGTATGATGCTTCTCCATTACAAATGCTCATTCTTCGAATATATGGTCACAAAAGACAGCATCCGAGTGGACCACCAGAAATCACAGGCCATCATACGAGCACCAGTCCCCTGCAATGTCTCTGAGATCTGCAGCTATCTTGGGATGGCGACGTATTGCTGCTTGTTTGTTCTGGGCCTGGCGACGCTAGGTGACCTGCTCCGTGCCCTCACGAATACAGAAGTGACTTGGGTCTGGGGTCCCAAAAAAGCAAAAGCATTTGGAGACCTCAAGAAAGCTCTTTTGGACAGAGCCACCATGCCTTACATTGATCCGGACAAAGCAACTGATCTGGTGGTGGACGCCAGTCCAGTATGGCTGTGGACAGTCTTGATCCAGGAGAGGGAACCAGGCCGGCCGGTGCCCATTGCATTTGCCAGTCGAACACTCACCGCTACGGAGGCTCAGTATGCCCATATCAAAAGGGAGGCCCAGGTGATCAAGTGGTGCGGCGAATATTTTCACCTCTACCTACGTGAGTGACTGTTCAGAGTAATAACTGACCATCAACCACTGGTCTCCCTATTCAGAGGAAGTGCACTGCATCCACCCCCTCGAATAGAGCGATGGGCCGTACAATTGCAACCATACTGATTCGAAAATAACCTTCTCAAAACTAGGGTCCTTGCCGGAAATAATTTTTGCCCTCCTTGGCATTCCCAACGAAATAAGGACAGACAACTGGCCACCTTTTCAAGGGACTGCATTCCGAAACGTTCTCCGCGAACTAGGGATCAAATACAGGAAGGTCACTCCACAGTGTCCCTAGACCAATGGAGTAGTTGAGCGGTTCATGTTCACCCTGAATAAAACCCTTCACATTGGCGCTCAAGAGGAAGCTGACTTGGAAATAGGCCTCCACAGGTTCCTCACAACATACAAGACCACGCTACACTGCACCATCCAGTGTTCCCCCTGCTTGTTAATGTTCAAAGGACATCGACGTGACCTGATCCCCCATTGGGCAGGTTGGAAAACTCCCAGATATGACCCTGTCAACACACAAGAAAGAAGGAAGCACACAACGATCAGACGAGCAGGAGAAGACCGGCCCAAACTCCTAAAATAGCCCCAGGAGACAGAGTGCTGATTCGGGTCAGTCATCCAGGGGGAAAGTACCCAAAGGGCCCATGGATGGTTACGGCTGTGAGTGGAGACATGGTGACTGCCACTAGAGGAAGTGAGACGGTGGCCAGAAATGTGTCCTGGTTCAAGAAGGTGATAGCCCCATCTAAGGAAGAGCAGAATTAGGAAGAGGTAAAAGACACTGTGGACCCTCAAGAGTGGGATGGACACTCACCCCGCATTTCCGTAGGGGCATGCAATGGAGAAGGACACGCTTTGCAGGGACGGCAGCATCCCTGAATCGCAGCACACTGTGTTCAAATCGATTCAAGGTACTGTGGCCGGATCCGTGGCACGGAATCACCGATACATCCTGCGGCTTAATCCGGACCCAAATTAGAGACTCTGATATTGTGTGTGTTGTCAAGCTCCGTTCTCAGAGATTTTAACAAGTATTAACGTTGGCGGGTGTAATAAGCCATCAAGCCCACACACATTGACCTCCATCCTGATGATGAGGCATTCAACCCCATGGCTGGGCGCGGCTGCTGGGTATAAATAAATGGAGTTGAGACCACCTGGGGTCTCCTTCCAGAACAGCAATAAGGTGTGTGTCCAGTACTTTGCCGCATGCACCTCTAATCGGCCCTATCCCATGGGCAGGGCGTTCCCCTGCACCACAAAGGGTATGCAGAACTTTATTTGATTAACCCCAGGGCTTTAAGTGGGCTGGGTCTAAGCACAGGCAGTTATTTTCAGGGGGCCTCGAAACGGGTCTTTATCTGGCTCTATTTTCGGGCCCCGCAAAGGTAGTCCGTTTTCTTTTTTAGGTCTCGCCTGGCATTAGCAGCACGCATGCTCTGCTCTCGCCATGCGAGGGCTTTTAGAATCGATACAGATTCCAAAGCGTGCACGCGGAGGGACAGAAGATGTGCATGCGGGGACTGGATGCTTTACTCGCAGCGTGACACTCTGGGGACTTTTTTTCCCGCCGCCAGTAAAGCAGCCAGTCCACGCGTACACATCGATGAAGCTATTGTAAACATTGCGCATTGTGAGCACGGGCCGCCTGGGTCTTCCTTGTTTGTCTTGGAGTCGGCTGACATTAAAGACTGCCTTGACTTTTCATTGTCCGTGACTCTCATACGCCGGAAACCTCATAACACCAGTTTCACTCAGCCACAAATACAAATTAATTATAACTGGAGGGCTTTGGGTAGGTGTTTGTAATGTGCATGTGTGCTGTGCAGTGCACATGCGCCCGCGACACCGAGTCAGGAGGGGCCACGCCAACGAGCCCTCTACTAACAAAGGCAGCCACGTGTTTATTTTTGCATTGCGCTTTCACTTAAGGTGAAAGCGCGATGCAATTATATACAAGTGGCTGCCTTTGCGCAATGTCGAGAGCTTGTTCATATGTGCTGCAGCTGGTTAACTGCGCAGTTCGCCTCGGACGCACTTATTTATTTATTTAATTTGCCACACGGGGGAAACGTAGCGTTTCGCAGCACTATAGCAGTGTGCTTTCATTTTCTGCACAGTCCGCCTCTAATGCGCATCTTTAGTTATTTAATTACTTTCATGCAACACCGTTAGGGGTGTATGTAAACCAACCCGTAGCTCTAAAACTGCAAGCCTTTGTCACCGCCTCTGTAGTTTAGGATTACAATTGGGGGTGGGGTCGCACACTACTAACACACCAGCGGGATCGCCCCTAAGGACTGTGGTAAGTGTAGTTTGTGTTCCGCGATGCATCTTCTTTCGAATCTCTGCTATCTTCGCTATCTTCGCCATCCCTGGACACGTGTTTCGGGGTATTTACCCCTCATCAGCAGGGATTAGGCCGTGTTCTGGGGTTGCCGGTGGCTGCCAAATATTGCCAGGTTTAGTACCACTCAGGCGCGCAGGTGCGGGGTCCCAGGCTCGTCAGCCAACTGCTCGAGGGAGCTTTAACATTACAATTGGGGGTGGGGTCGCACACTACTAACACACCAGCGGGATCGCCCCTAAGGACTGTGGTAAGTGTTGTTTGTGTTCCGCGATGCATCTTCTTTCGAATCTCTGCTATCTTCGCTATCTTCGCCATCCCTGGACACGTGTTTCGGGGTATTTACCCCTCATCAGCAGGGATTAGGCCGTTTTCTGGGGTTGCCGGTGGCTGCCAAATATTGCCAGGTTTAGTACCACTCAGGCGCGCAGGTGCGGGGTCCCAGGCTCGTCAGCCAACTGCTCGAGGGAGGGAGTCCTTAGGGGCAATCCCGCCGGTGTGTGAGTAGTGTGCGACCCCACCCCCCTTTTTGTAACTTTAAGCTCCCTTGAACTGCCGGCTGACGAGCCTTGGACCCCGCACCTACGCGCCTGAGTGGTACTATACCTGGCAGATATTTGGCAGCAATCGACAACCCCAGTACACGGCCTATCCCTGCTGACGAGGGGTGAAACCCCGAAACACGTGTCCAGGGATGGCGAAGACAGCAGAAGATCGAAAAATGATGCATCGCGGAACACTTAACTACATTAACCAGAGTCCTTAGGGGCAATCCCGCCGGTGTGTGAGTAGTGTGCGACCCCACCCCCCTTTTTTGTAACTTTAAGCTCCCCTGAGCTGCCGGCTGACGAGCCTGGGACCCCGCACCTACGCGCCTGAGTGGTACTATACCTGGCAGATATTTGGCAGCCATCGGCAACCCCAGTACACGGCCTATCCCTGCTGACGAGGGGTGAAACCCCGAAACACGTGTCCAGGGATGGCGAAGACAGCGAAGACAGCAGAAGATCGAAAGATGATGCATCGCGGAACACTTAACTACATTAACCAGAGTCCTTAGGGGCAATCCCGCCGGTGTGTGAGTAGTGTGCGACCCCACCCCCCTTTTTGTAACTTTAAGCTCCCTTGAGCTGCCGGCTGACGAGCCTGGGACCCCGCACCTACGCGCCTGAGTGGTACTATACCTGGCAGATATTTGGCAGCCATCGGCAACCCCAGTACACGGCCTATCCCTGCTGACGAGGGGTGAAACCCCGAAACACGTGTCCAGGGATGGCGAAGACAGCAGAAGATCGAAAGATGATGCATCGCGGAACACTTAACTACATTAACCAGAGTCCTTAGGGGCAATCCTGCCGGTGTGTGAGTAGTGTGCGACCCCACCCCCCTTTCTGTAGTTTAGGAGCCTGACTTGATGGGGGAGTATCAGCCCTCGTGTAAGCTTTGTGGGGCATTTTTGGAGTGCGCCCCATTAAAGCATGGCACAAGAAACTAGTCGCTTCAGCCTTCCCCCCCTCCCCTTCCCTTCCCCATCGTGTATGGCAACCCGGCCTGAGACAGCTTCCCGGGCACACACAGTACTTTACAGGTCTTTAAAAGACAATTTGCATGTTAATGAGGCTTAGTTGTTTAAAACACTACCAGAGAAGGGCGGTGAACTATGGTCCACAAAGAGCAACTGAAAGCTTTCTGGTTCTTTACCAGAAACATCTGCCTGTCAATGGTTATCACCAGCCTTTTCGGCCCATTAAGAGGCTGGGTGGATGAGTATAATACAGGGTGGTTAGGATCGGGGGTGGAGGGTGCACAGAAAGAAGGACGGATAGGTGAATAAAGGGCGAGTGGATGGATGGCGAGATGATGAATGGGTGGATGGATGAATGAATGTATGGATGTATGTATGGATGGATGGATGGATGGATGAATGAATGGATGGATGCATGGACCAGTAATTAGGATAGGCGGGTGGGCTGATACATCCATAGGATAGGTTCTGGGACAGATGTATGTATGGGCGTAGGGATGGATGGATGGCACAGTGCTTAGGATAAGCGGGTGGGCTGATAGATGCTTAGGATAGGTCCAGGGACACATGTATGTATGGATGGATGAATGAATGGATGGGTGGATGGATGGAAGGATGGAAGGATGAATGAATGGATGAATGAATGAATGGATGAATGGATGGATGAATGTACCAGTACTTAGGATAGGCGGGTGGGCTGATAGATGCTTAGGATAGGTGCAGGGACAGATGTATGTGTAGGTAGGAATGTATGGATGGATTGAAAGATGGTTGGATGGCGCAGTGCCTAGGATGGATGCAGGGCTTTAAGTGAGCCGGGTCTGAGCACCGGCAGTTATTTTCAGGGGGCCTCGAAACGGGCCTCTATCGGGCTCTATTTTCGGGCCTCGCAAAGGTAGTCTGTTTTCTTTTTTTTTTTATTGGACTGCAGTGAGTGCATGCACATCGATGTGCGCATGCTAATTTTGCTCACTACTGGGAAGTGGAGAAGTTATGCTAGGTGAGCCGCCTTGTAAGAGGAAGGAAAATCCTTTAAAGAGAGTGTTTACCGAAGGTAGGATAATTGGAGGGGATTTTCTTAAGCGTACTATGCTAGTTATTTTCATTTAGACCACGCCCCTACTTGGATAGGCCACACCCCTTTAAAAGGTTTGCCCAGCCCCTTTTAGAGCACCCCCAGGTTTTTTTTCCACGTAAAGCCCTGATTAACCCCAAAGCCTCCACCCACCGTCCTCCCCCTCCCCCACTCCCAGAAGAGTAGCTTGTTCAGTAAGATTGGTGTGGAGGGGGGTGAGCTTCAGATTTCCCAACTGTCATGCTGGCATATCTAGTTAACATATATTATCTGAGAAGCAGGACATAGGGTGGCTTAAGGGGCAGTGGAAAGGGAGAGCATTGTGGTTTGTTAGCGGTACTTAAAAATAAATACTTTGTAAAATAACCAGCATTTTATAAGAACTTCAAAACCGAGAGAGAGAAAAAAGAAATATCCTAGGTGAAATCCAACGGACATCTCACCATACCCGACCGAAAGCACCTATACCCAACTATTTACTACATAACAGGGGTAACACCCCAAACACCCCCTGCCCCCCGAAACTACGCCCCAGCCTCCTCTACCCATGCTGACTCTACCCCTATCCACGGCTAGCATCCCTCTCCGCATACAGCACTTTAGTTCCACGTTAGGGATGTGAAGCACTATAAAATGGGTTTTCTGTACAGTCCTATTGCCAATTATAGCCGGTGTCACTATTGCATAAGTTAAAATGATTCGACCTTGGAAAGATGAACGGCGGAGATGGACTTTAACCAGTGTTCGAACCTGTGTTGTGCAGACTGCACAGTTTTCGGCAGCAGTCACTAGCTCATCGATCTGCTGGCCAGCCGCAGAATCTATGATTTGTGATCAAGGTTGGTTCCTAGCACACTCATATATATATATATATATATATATATATATATATATATATATATATATATATATATATATATATATATATATATATATATATATATATATATATATATATATATATATCCACTTTATTTTTCAAACCTTTTTTCTCAGTCTCTTCTCTAGTTGTAGCATGAGATGTGTATGGAAAACCCAAGCCCCCTCCGATTTGTTTGCAGTAATCGGTGGTCCCAAAATCATTCTCCTCACATAGAGAAACGATTTGCTGGTCTGTGGTATGCGTTGTCTATTATTTACTTTTATATAGCGCTTTCTACTTTGCGGGGGAGTGGGGGGGGTTGTAGTACGGTACTCCATGCGATACTCACTTAAATGTGCCATTAAGAGCATCAGTGTTACTCGTTGGCTAAATATGGAAAGCGGTTGCCTTATGTATGCATTACTCTGGCGTCTGTGTAAGATTCGACATACTGTAATTGTATTTTTGTGGTTTGTCCGAAGAGTCTGTTGACTGCAACCATTACCCAGAAGTGGGCTGGGCTGCGGCGCCAGGAAGGGGTTAATGCTGGTCGATGCTTCTGCTGTGAAGACGCGGGCTGGTGCACGGTGGCAGCGGCTGCTGAGCCACTGATGCAACCTGCGTTATTTACTTGCAGCGGCCCCAGCTGTGACCTCATGTGGTCTTCAGGGGACTAGGGAGAGGCGTCTTTAGGGCTGGGTGGCAAGCGTCACTGGTGCAGTCCCGTCCTCTGACGCGTGCTCGCTGGATGGATGGGGAGGAGGTGAGCTGAGCTGCTGCTCCTGAGGAAGGAGAAGATCGCGCTGCTTCAGTTTTTGTGTCACTCTTTATTGACGCTGTCTGTCTGTCCCTTTCGCACCCCAGGACCGCCTCGGAGCCATGATGCGGCGAGCCCAGGAGCGCAGCCAGCAGCTGGAGCAGAAGAAGCGATGGTCCTGGGGCGGCACCCTATCATCCGGCGCGGGCGGCAGAGACGGTGAGTGCGCCACCGGGCGGGCGTGGGGGGCTCCGCCCTGCGAGGCAGCCCGGGGGCGGCGGGAGGAGAGGCGAGGCCGGCTGCCTCCGCGGGCTGCACTCACTGCTTCCATCTCAAGGTTACATCCCTCATGCACACAACGCACAGCTGGGACACTGTGCTCTCGTATCATGCTTTTAGTCATCTGTTCCAAAATTCATTTATTAATTACCTCTTTTATTTTATAAATACTAAGTTAAATCCCATTCACGTCACCCCCCCCCTTCCTAATAAATGTACAAGGCCGACTTAATGTTTGAAAAAAATCATTTTTGGAAATGTTATCTTGAGCATGCTACTCAGTTTAGGCCAGGGTGCCCGAGAAAGTGTGCCCGAGCCATCGCCTTGATTTAATTGAACAGTGTCTGTTTTTTAGTAATGTCTCATTGCATACTGTAATTTTTTTATTAATTGTAAATTAGATGATATTAGGTCTGGGGCCTTAGAAAAATCGTATAGACTTAGCCAAGTGTTGAACTCGTTTAAAAAAAATAATAATATTCAAAATTATTTTAATAAAGTAATACGAGTTAAAAAGGGTGTTAAGTGGGGATTAAGTGACTTCATTTGCAAGATATGAAATAAAAATATAATATTGCACTCTTGGAATGTTTTAAGACATCATTTTAATTTGCTGCTCTTTTTGGTTGGTTCCGCTGCAGGTCATTATTTCTATCACCACCCACCATGTCGTTTATTCTGCTTTCCATACTCACGTTTATAATGCAAGTGCTGTAGTCCCAGTCAGTTTATGCGAGATTGGGCAGCGGGCCGTGACTTGCGTTTCTTGTCCGGCCCTTGCAGTGATGGAAACTAGGGGGCCTCGCCCCTCTGGCGGGCGCCGGAAGATTGCCTGGAGTTGGCATGTCGAGGGTGACGTTATTAAGAGGCACCTGCTGTCTAGGGAGGAGGCGTGGGCTCCAGGAGGTAGACCGAAGGAGGGGTGGGATGTCAGCTCAGAGCACATCGACCCACGGTGGCATGGGGAGTGGGAAGCCGATACGTGGAAGGAAGGGATGCTGATGTGCACGTGCTCTTTGGGGAATAGGTGGCAACAGCTGCCTCCACTCCCCGGGTCCTGCGTCTCGCCCAGAGACGCCGCCAAGCAGCCCTCTGTATATTAACCACCAGTGCTTGTTAAATGGGCGTTGTGTATCCGTCCGCCATCTCATTGACTTGCTGCAGCCTCCTGAGTGCGGCCTATCACTCACTGCATGCACCATGAATGCCGAGTTTATTTTTTATGGAGTGGGGAGGGTGTAAGTGCACTTTCGATGTGACGTCATGGGTTGGCGCGAGTTAAGTGCTCCTGCTGTAATGCTGTGCCTCTTTTTGCTCTGATTTTCTGCTGTGTAGGTGAATCTGAAAATACCCCGTCCCCTCCTTTACCGGCCAACACCCTTCCTCCAGACCCCGTGACCTCTACGGCGGCCGCCGAGTCCTGCAATGGTATTCCGATTCCTAGCACCACAGTCTTTGTGTCTCCGTGTTCCTAATGAATCATTCCGTGGTCGTGTCCATCCACCACCAGTGTCTTCTAACTGCACCTTGAGTTTTGTTTTTTCTGTGTGGTGTTGTACAGCATTGTTGTGAATTGTGTGAACGGGTGCTGTCTTTTTGTGTTTCTCTTTTCACGCCTTTTTTCGGGTTTTCCATTGTGTGACATCCTTTGAGCATGACTTGCATCACAGAGAAACATCTCATAGCTCCCTCGCCCATGTGTCACCTGAATGGCTAAAGAATTGTGATGGTTGGCCCCTGGCACAACTGTGTGTGTATGTTTTGTCGAGTGCTTAGAGTTGCACAATATCAATTCATGTGAGATATTCGAAAAAAGTATTTGGTAGTTTCTTTTTAATTGTCTAGGCGCTATTTTTTTTTCCTTTTGAGCATGCTATGAAGAAGAGTTCTCATTTGCAGTGCATGGGTGGCAGGGTATGTTTCTGTTCTAGCACGCACATCTAAAATCTCGTGTTAAACGTTACGTGACTGAGAGCTGCACCGCACCCCAGTATCCGCAGAAAATGCCTCGTTTTTTGTGCAGGAATGAATGAAGTCATTATTTGCTCTGCAAGGTACCCCGCACAAATTGCACACATGCCAGGGTGTGGCACCGCTGTCCACTGCAAGACAGGCAGCCCCACCATTGCTTAAACCCTGAAGGAGCAGAGGATTCAGCATCATGTTTTTAATTTATAAAGTAGGTATTACAACTAACTGTAAGTCTTCTTTCCTCACGTCCGTGCCACGCTTTATTCACTCCTGTTAGACCAACAGTGTTATGAAAAATTCAATTAGATCCAAAATAGTGGTTTGTCTGAATTTGTTTCAGGTTGGCTTTGCTTAGGTGATAGGGAAAGAGTATAGCAATAAACTTTGTAACCAGGCTGTTAAAAAAAAATATATATATATATATATATCTCATCCAGTTCATGCATGTTCAGTAAATTTTATTTGGATACATAACTTGGGCCCATTTTATTCAAGGCAGACTAAACACCACTTTAAGACTGCTAGTTACACGTATCAGTCACTGTAGAAAGCCAAAGTAAGGGACAGTCACAAGGCCTTAATTTTAATATCGGCCTATTTATGATGATTGAAATGGTCACATAGTTCATTCGAAATAAAGTGAAGCCTGAAAGCAACTGGTGGGGAGTGCATTTGGGCATCTGACACTTAATTGTTTTTTTGTGTGATGCTTCTGTGCTGTCATTTCGGTGACAGTTATGACTTTGCTTGTTAGAAGATACCCTTTCTTTAAAGTCCAGAAGGTTGGTTTTAACACCAATGCGAAGTGGCTAGGATTCCAGATTCTGGGGCCTATGATTAATTATTTGGAGATGTTTGCTACCCCTATTGCCACATCATTTTGTGATTTCTTTAGTCCCGTGATGCTGTTGTTAGGCTGCCCCAGAGACTCGATGTTGCTGAGCTTTGCTACTTTGAATTGTATCCCGAGGGTGGGAGTTCTAATATGTTTTCCTGTTTCTTCTCTATTTTATTTTGGCAGCGGCTGCTTAGAGTGACTTGGTTTGTTTGTCAGTTTGAACTTGAATTGCATGGCAGTTTTTTGGCATTCGACTGTGGTCATATTAGGGTTGTCACCTGACCAGTTTTCTACTGGCACTACTAGTATTTTAATGTCTGGGTCTGCCCGAAAATAGGCAAAATCGCCTTATGAAGGTATTTTTTTAGCCCTTATCTGTACATACTTTAAACTGCAAGTATAAACCGAAAACATTTTTAAAATGTGTTCAAGAGCTGCGTTAAGGATCCCTGACTAATTATTAAAGCAAACAAATACAGAAAAGTCATGTTAGGAATGATTGCATACGATTTTGTTTAAAGTCGTAATTCAAGTCAAGTTTGGGCCTTTGTAGGCTCTTAAAACAACAACATATGGCCAGTATTTTTCTCTTGAAAAGGTGGCAACCCTAGGTGGGAGTTATGTGCCATCTAGTATCACAGGAGGAGGCTGGGAATCATTTAGCAGTGCTGTGTGTAGAGCCTACTTTAAGCAATTAAATGTTATTGGTCTTGGTTTCTGTCCAGTGCTTGTTGGTCATGACCAGTCAGTGTTTGGTTATCTCAATGTGGTTATTGAGTTTCTCAGTCTCAAGCAGATACCCTAACGCTCAGATCTTTTTCTGACGTTGGAAAAGATCTGAGCGTTAAGGTATTTGCTTGGAAGCATGTCTCTAGAGTCGGTAGAGAGGGTCATGCAGTATTCCGTTTCATGGATGTGTTGAATCTGTTGTTGAAAGAGTGCAGTGCCATCTGCTACTTAGGTGGTGATTTTGAGAGAGTTCTATTTGCTCATGGTCAATTTGGGATTATTGGTTAGTTATGAACGCTGAGAACCACCTTTGAGTTTTCTCCATAGTTCCAACTGTGTCTTTGATGTTGGAGAGAAAAATCAAATGAATTGCATTAAGTAAGACGTCCCCCCTCCCACCCTCAGATTGGACTACAATAATCTCAGAGATTGCCATCTTCTATGTGTTTATGTGGTTGGGAATGGATATTTTTTCCAATTTGTTTGCCACCAGCGAGACTTAATGCTGCACTGTGATTGTTTTAGTTTCGTGCATCCAGATTGGACTTTTCCGGATGCATGGAGATCCATACTTTCTTACAGTGGTTGTAGACAGATCCACTTGTGAATGAGGCTTTGTGTAGAGCATTTAGTGTATGTACGAGATTGTCTGCAGGTTACCAATGTTTGGTGGCACTATTGAGAATAGAGTTAAGTTCTCAGGTGCAGGTGAATTGTATTTAGTGTTAATAGCTCTGCCACAGTGGATTGGAAGAAGGTCAATAGAAATTTACTTCATGAGGAAACAAACAAATGTAAGTTTATTTTCAAGTACAAATATTATTACAAATGTAATTCCGGATTCACCACGATCTCATCAAAGGGCATTTGGATCTTGAAATTAATTGTGGCACACTTACATTTCTATGTATTCATTTTGCTGATAACCATGAGTTCACATTAGATATTGTCATGCCATACAGGGTTGTGTTTTGAAATGGTGGCTGTTTTTTGGGTCTTTTTGTAGTAGCATTTTTGGTCAACATCACAATTTAGTCTCTCTTTGGCAGTGGCACGCGAAGTAACACTGTCAACTGGAAGTCAACCTCTCAAGAGAGGTACTTCGAGGAGAATAGCAACACTGAGCAATTGTCGTAGTCTGCTTACCGGGCTTCAGTATTCACTATTGTGCATGAAGCCATTACGTATCAGCTAATGCTTGAGTTGGAGAGCTTTTTCCCCCATGGGGGGTAGTAAATTGAAAGTGTTAATAGTGTTCGCATATGAAAAAGGGTGTGTATTTGACACAAGGCAGACACATCGAGCAGTAGGTCTGGCGTTTTTACTGGGTGGTGCAGCACAGCGCTTGGTGGAAACAGATCAGTGCTAAAAAATGGAGGTTGTGACCCAAGCATGTTGTACGGCATTGCCGGATCTTTAGTAAAATAAGGCTGTTTGATTTTTGGTTTACTGACTAATTCTCTTTGACAGTTCATGTTGTTCTTTTCAGGACTTTTCTTTTCTGCCATCATAAGTTGCAAATTTGATTTTGATGAATGGAAAGGATAATTGTTTGCTAATTAAAGAAAGCAAGATGTTGTCATGTCACTGCTGTGAGCAGGCCTAGTCTATCCTTCTCTTTCGGGCACCCCTCTGGTGAAAGTATTGAGATCTACCTTGGCAAGTAAAACGTGTGACAACTAAGAATACAATGGACATCCCCACCCACCCACTTCCTACTGCATTCATTGAGCGCTCCACTTCTTTGTTTTATTTTTTGCTATCTAAACACAGGTAGATCCTGTTCCGCACTGGACATTTCTTGTATCCATCCTTTGGCTCATGCAAATAAATCCTGGGGAACTAAAGCGCCCTCGAGCTGAACAGTGTCTATCTACACGTTGCAGAGTCTGCAGCACAGGGGAGCTAAACTTTAAGAGATTTTACACAAGCCAGTGACCTTTGTCCTGAAGGACCACAGATCCACCATAGCAAGCTTCGCTGCCTTACAATCACAGCTCCAAATTATTCAATCAATGAACTCTGCCAAGACGGGTCTTCTTTTCATCCTCTGAGCTAGGCAATGCCTTTGCTGCCATTTCAAGACACCTTTGTTGATGCGTCCTCCATTTATTTATTACCTACCACATTGCCCGTAGAGGGGAGTTGGTTTAGATTGTACCTCTTACAAATCCTGTAAATATACTGAATATGAAACCTTCTATAGGAAGAATGCAGAAATGCTTCGAACTTTCCCTTAACTCTTGTGCCAAGTCTCCTCAAGACTCCCTTACAAAGAGTATTACAGAAGCATGCTAAGGCACTTCTGCCCTACTATAACACAAATGAGGAAAAGCACCATTAACTTGCACAAGGGATTTATCAAGCACATCTGCTTCTGATGATCAAAATTAATGTGATCAATTTCCTTATTAACAACAGTGCCCTTGGCTGATCCACTGGGATGAAACAGTTGCCCACTTTGAAAATGTTCCTTGATAGGCGGGTGAGTATGTACCCGCAGTACCTCCCATGCCGGGTCTCCGCATGATGCTCTACCCATATTGTCTCCTAATCTTGCCTTCACTTCTTTGCTGTCCTTTGCGGGAGCACCTAACAGTGCCTCTGCTACTGTGGTGTAATACTTCATTGCACGTTCCAGTAGATTGCACCCCTTCTTTGCTGTCTCCACTTCCATAGTTGAAAGTGTACTTGAAATCCAATGTTTAGCAGCTGCCTTCCTCCTTTCTGGAGAGGAGTTGTGACATATAATTGCTGTGTCTATTTTTACCTTTTGCTAAAAGAGAGGTTTGTCTGGCATGTAATCGTGAATGTTTGGGTTGGTGTTCACTCCAAAGCAGAGCTTCCTCTTTCCAAAGTGAGGTTCACAGGTGTATGCTCCTGGATTTTTTTAACCACTTCTCAGAAGTGATAACACATTTTTCGGTTTGGTGACAGTCTTTGCTCCCTGGCAGAGCTTTTGTCAAAACACACGGAAAACACACAGAGGGGCTTTAGATTATTCCCTTTTAGCCATTGGTACGTTTGGGTAATTTTACTTCAACCATTGCTTGTTTGAAGTGCCTTTCAAATTTTGTATCAGCCCACAGGAGTATTGTGTAGAGTGACATTTTGCTGCTGTGTCTGGTAAAGGGGATAGTTGAGAATCACACCACTCTTGACATCTGTGCACCGTAAAACTATCCCAGCAAGCAGGGAGTCCTCTTTTAGCCCAAAAAGCGATGCACCATTTTAAGCATAGTCCCTCCTGCAGCAGCCTAGTGTTTTACAGTTGTGTTTGGCAAGGCACAAGAGCGGTTGAGCAGCTCAATGCAAATGAGTCCGTATTCTCTGCTCACTGCAGCTTCTTACCACTGTACCAGACCTTGCTTGTTTTTCATTGGCTTCTGCTTCCAACATGAAAATACATATAAGAACCCTGTAGACAAAGAGCTATTTGTTATATAAATTAAAGCACCCACTAGAAAAGCTCTTTACCTGAATCATCCTCAATGAGTTACTGAACTGGTCAAGTCATTGCATTACAGATTCCCACATCGATGTGTTTCAGGGAGGGTTATTCCACAGTGTGATGCCACTGTCCCTTGTGGCCAGCAGGGCTCGTGTAAGTGGAGCATTGCCCATTCATTGGGGTTATTAGATTTTTCGAAGGCATTTGATTGTGTCTTCAGATCTAGGTTGTGGTTCACATTACAGAGCAAGGTTGCCCAGCATAGCTTAGTGCCCATAATATCCCAACTCTATATTATTTCTGGGGCAGTTGGGGGGGTCATCAACACACATAAAGAAAGACAACAGAATTAAGCATCCCAGAGTGAGGCAGCAATGTGTTTTGACACTTGCTCCTTTAGCATTATTATCAGTGATTTTTTTTGTCTATCTGAGCTCAGTTCTGGCCAACTTCCACGCCTTGGTTTCTATAAGAATTCAGGTATTCTTTCATGCCAGCGAACTTCATGTAGTGGACCTTATGACTGTGCAACTCCAAAGGCGGATAAACCGATTTGTGAGGTATGTCGATGAACAACGGTGGCAAATAAGCACTGAGAAAAGCCAAGCACTTGTGCTTGATGAGACAAAATACAAAGCTCCTGGAGAATCAATAATCACAAGCTCGAAAATGTCCTGACTATAGATACCGGAGTTTCATGTTTCATCAGAACCAGTCATGGGGCTCATTTTATAAAAAGTAACACTGCCATCAACAAGAGATTGGCCACTGGTCTATTAAGTTTCAACCTGAAGTTTGGAGGATGATCTGTGACTCCACTGGTAGTGCTACATAGCAAAAGTCCCTATGTGACCTACAGCTCTCATGTATGAAAGTTGACCACTGTTAAAACAACTGAGAAAATGGCGGCTCATTATACCATGGATTGTTAGGATTAGATGAAGAAACTTCAACAGAAGCAATAACACCCATATTTAAAGATGACTTAAATGAAATAATGACTAATCCAGTGTCCACTCTTTTTAGAATTTTGTTTTCTTATTTTTCGGCAGAGACTCTGTCAGTATGTATCTTTAAGATTTATCTTCACCCATCTCACCAGCATGTAGTTAATACGTATCTGACTGTGAACAATAGATGGGCACTCAAGGACTGGGAGTAGTTTTCCAATATTAAACAATGTGCGTACCTGTTAGAAAGACTAGTATAACAAAACAGTTTAAAGGCAAATATATTTGAATTACACAGTCACTAAATCTTCAGATATTTCTTGTAGTTCCCTACTGGAAGGGAAGCTCTGGCTTGTAATGTATGACCAGGTTCAACTTGATTCAAGGTAAAATGTAGATGCAGGCGAGATTTAACCTTTTCCCCACAACGCTTGGAAGTAAAGGCATGGAGTTGAAAAGCCCTATGTACAAAAGAATGCCATTGTTTGTGGAACAGATATAGTAACAATTCCTCATATTATGTTTACTGCGAAGACCTAGAAGGTCTTTGCAAAAAAGATCTGAAGTTATGCCTCTCTGAAAACTCAAACTTTGCAAGAACAGATTTGTAGCATTTTTCTGAACTCTAAATGCTGATATGTTTGCACATTAGTAGTTATGTTTCTTAATTAATATAATCACTTGACACGGTTTAAATGGCTATTTTAAAATTTGAAAAAAACATTTTTACAAACACTGTCAAGTGCAGGTCACATGATAGTGGACGGAAAGGAAACAATAGAAGCAGCACCTACAAGCCATATAGTGGCGACAGGCAGCCAGAGGTAATCAATAATATATTGCTAAATGAATCCAAAATGGCCTGCCTGAAATTAAGTATTGAGGAGGCGTAAACATTGATCAATCTGAGGCTTCTCATGATTTAGTCTCCAAACTTTAGCTAATTTTTCATTGACACATTTTGTCAAATGAAACTTGTATTCCCCATAGGTGCCAATGAGGTACCCCTACAAAGTCCATACCACACAGTGCACTTGCTAGTCTCCGTCTCATACACCTGGAATTAGCACCAGACCTCACTTATATGTTTGATGATCTGCTACCCAAAACATTCTCCTTCCAACCCTCCAATGGATCCAATGTTTAACTGGGCTAAAAAGGTCTAAGCGAAAAGATCCTGCCTCCGGACTTAATTTTTCATTAATAAATCACTGCAACAAAGTAGTACTGCTCTCACTTAAAACAGAGCGTGTAACAGAATTGTAATAAACATGCCTAGGATTCCTTAATTCTGACATATTTTTTGTCCTTCTGCATATTTGTTTATTGCTATACGTTTGGCACAGTCTTCTCCATATGGATGGCACAGCCAGTGAGCCATTTTTATCTCGATTTTATCTGCAGCCTTCAGAACCATGGATCACAATGTCCCTTTTATTAAGCATGGAAACAACAAAAAATGCAAATCGTACACTAGAAGAAACCGGAGTCAGAAACGATAGACAACAACCATATTTTGTTTATCATTAAATATACTCCTGATTATTGAAAAAAGGGAAAATACAATTTCTTTAAAGTAAGAGATGGACAGTGGAGAGAGATTTACAGAAAATAAATAGAAGGAGAAAAATAAACACTGATATACCCCGAGGCGACTCCACAGAGGAATCCCCACTCCACTTGAAGGGAACCAAAGATATGACTCCTGTCAGCTCTAGTGCGACAACCAAGCACAGAAAAATTACATTTCATAGACACATACCATTCTCCCAGCCTGTAAAACCATTTAACGTTTTCCTTGAAAATTAAAATGGATGCCTATAAGCCAGGCGCCACATTGTCGGGGCACATTTCTGCAAAGATGTGAAAATGCCTGCCTTCCAACAAGAATTGTGATTTCTAATTTTGAACAACCCGCAGAATACACTACACCACTTTGCAGAAGCCAAAACAATCTTCACAATCCCTCTAAAGTTGATGTCCATCTTGTGCTTTGACAGTAGCTTGTATATGTTTTGCACCAATAGTTTATACACTTTTCCCTGAAGCACCAACAATTCTTACCTTACTTTCTTCATTGCAGCACCCCCCAAACACAGGTAATGCCCACAGGAACCTTAGGTGGGCACTCCTCCTCATATTGTCTAGCATGATTCCCTGCTGATCAAAATTTATCAAGCCATCAATAGCGTAGGTTTTAACCATTGACAATTCTTCTAATGTCAGCTTTGTTTCATAAACTTGACTCTCCAAAATCTGCAATTGGAATTTGCGACAGCTTACTCAATATTAAGGGCCCAACTTAGTAGACCTTCAATTTCTTCCTCCACAGATTGCATGGAATCAGTGCTCTTGTTTTCCTGTTGTTGTTGTTGTTATTTAGGACACTGAAGGAAACTAGATGCTGTCACTTCCCTAGATACCCGAGGGTAATCTGGAGACGCCTATTTGCCTCTGCCCCCCCCATTTCAGTTTGTGCAGAACCATTGTACGAATTATTACTTTCTCTTAGTCTTAAACTAAGACATTTTGCCAGATTACACACACTGAAATAAGACTGTTCTCCTGGTGAAAAGGCACTCAAGCCTGAGGTGTAGTCGCTTGTAGGTATTGAACTGGAGGAACACATCTCAGTGGGTAGGCATAGGTTTCCTCTCGCAAAGAAAGAACACAGATCAAAACCATGTAGTCTCTGCTGCCCCTTGGTGCTGCTACCTCTACCCTCACCTAATGGCACCTTAAGTGTCTGAAACCACAATGTGAGGTCAAACATCCATGGGCTACATAGGAGTCGCAGACCATGCTAGCAAACCAGACAGCTTCTCAAATGTCAATGTCTTCAGCTTCCACCATGGGCCGTGATGTAAAGAGGTGGTTGCAGTTGTCACCAGCACTGCCGCATGCCCTTCTGCTCGGGCGTTCTCAGCTCAGGGCATTGAAAGAGGTACAGACTCCACACTCACTGTTGTCCGTCCACAGCAACAAAGAAAACCTAAAGTTACACTGCCATGACGGGCACACAAGCCTGGTTCCAGCACCTTGGAATTAAACGGGCAAACAAAGAAGCAGAGCTATCAGAGAGAGCTCACAGGCTCTGCAGACATCTTGGTACCAGCCAGCCTCACCTCTCCTCACTGTTCTTTTGGACAGTGGTCCAGGCAGGGAGTGTTATGGATTTATCAGAAGCATTACAGAAAGCAAAAGGTGACCTGGTTTTGTTTGATGCCGTCTTGTTAACTGGTCGACTACTGGAGAGCTTTGCTGTTGTTTTAACATATATCCCTTTCTGTTAATCCAGTTTCTTCGAGAATGGGTAGTTGCGCTTAAATTGTATGTAAACAACACCCCTAGTTACTCTGGAGGTGTTTTCAGCAGAGTGTAATTTACTCCATTTATGGGTGGCTCAAGGCAACCCTGGAGTGGATGTCAGATAGAGGTGACCATCTTTCTAGACGAGGCAAAATTTTGACATCAGAAATTTCCTTAATTTGGTGAGAGAGCTTTAGACAGTAAAAATGTGACGGTATCCATTGTGCAGATGTAGGTCAACATGAAACCAACATTGTAGGTGTCTAAAATATTGTAAACCCTCCTCTTTTGTTGTGCCACACTTAGGGACCTGATGCCATTTTTAAGCTTCAAACATTAGTTTTTAAGGTGGGTGAATACGTGAATTATTGACATGCCTTCACAGTGGTATCTCTAGCACACCTATTCATACACCCCAGGTGACACACAAGTTACGAGGTTCATTCGTGGCCTAGGAAATTCCCAAATAAATTTCACTCAAGCCCATCTTGAAAATTCGAATTTCTTTGCAATGGTTGCCAGCAAGGGTTTGTTATTAGATGGCTCGCTTAACGTTCAAGTGACTTGTTGGGCAGCTACTTGCTACTGAAATCGATCTGCAGCACTAATTAAAACATTGTGCTCAGAATACAAGCGAGTGATTCCCCTTCTCATATACAATCTAGAAACTAAAGATGCAAGGTGTTCCATGTTGAAGGTAGCTAAAACGTGATCTTTTCCCTTCTGTTTGATATCCTGCATGGTCGTTTTATCTCTGTTTTCCAGAAATAAACCTCGAATGACTGGCTTTTTCAAAGCTAGGGATTAGTTACAGATTAGTTCACTCAGATGCATCCACAATCTAGCAATCCGTTCATGTCAGTCTAAAATTGAGCTTTGCAAATTTCACTCATATCTTATTCTTAGGTGTCCACACTTCATGCTTTCTTTATACCCATCTGAAATAGCAACTTCATTGCGCTGGGAAGTAGTATTGTAATTGTATTAATTCTACGATTTGTCAGAGGTCTACATCTTATAAAAAAGGAAAGTGAGAGACAGGCACATTTACAAACTTGTAGTTGTTGATTAAAAAACTTCCAGGGTCTGAAAAAGATTACTGCAGTGGAGCAGTTTGCGATTTGTTAACATCGCTTAAAGGCTGTACTAGTAAATCTCTCTTGATTGTAGAAAATATACAAAAAAAGCCCCCTGAGACTACATAAAAGGTGGTGTGAACTCTCTTAATAATATTCCCAAAATAAAAATGGCACAAAGAGAAAAGACTTTTACGGGATCTTAACTCCTAAATGGACTAAAAGCGGAATAGTGTTTTGGGTGCCCCCAGCTAGCACTAGGAGATTTGCTAAATGTCATGCTACCAAAGTCGATCCCATGCCGCAAAATGAAAATCATAAGCCCTCTTATTCAATAGTTTAGAGTAAAATTTCTAGCTCATGAGCTGTGTTCTTCAACCTAACTACCAAAAGCAAGCATTAATACTTGCATTCATTGGGCCTGATTTTAGAGTTTGGTAGAAAGATTGCTCCATCACACAGTGACAGGTATCCTGTCTTTCTTGTTACAACTGCATTACATACTATGGTACTTGTGTTAAACTAGATGGGCTATCCTTCATGGTTGTGATTCAGTAATCCATCTGGCAAACTTTAACTCAAGCCCATTGTTTCTATCTGTTGTCACGGTCCATCAGTCATTTGACTGTCCGTGCAAACTATTAGACCAGACTTTAAATATTGCTTTTGGTGTAATCACTTTCTGAAGGTCCAAAAATAGCCATACAATCTTTCTATAATGTCGCTCTGCTGATTTTCCAATACCAGCAGTTCGCACTCCCCGCACAAAAGTCCTAAGGGGCAATTTCCTTTTGGAGATGGGCCCTGACTGAATGACTCCTGGTTTCTCATCACCTCGCTCCAAGTTTCATATTTTAGACCCAAAGGGTGTGGCTCCCTATAAATCTCTGATAATGGAGTCTGGCTTCTGCAGATTGATGAAGGTGAGGCATCTCAGTGTGAGGTAGGACTGCAGTTTCCATGTATTACTACTGACCTATCAACTGAGATTTGTCAGAACTGGCTGGTTCCTCCCAAATCAAACTGGCACATCATATTTCTGTAAATATTGGGAGCACTGTTCTCGGGCTTCCAAGTCCACCTCTATGTAGACACCCTTGTTGGAATTCTGTGAGCAAACCTTTATTTATTTGTGTTTTTATGTAAGCATCCATTTTATTCTGCCCACGAAAAGGACCATGGAGGCTAGAAGGAGTGGGGTTCTCCAGCCCGAGTATTAAAATATTTTAGCTTATTTCTTTGTATTACACTGTCCTTTGGATTGCACAATTATAATCTCAATACCATTCAGTTCCCATCTCCTGTGAATAAGAGCAGAGGGAGACATGATAAATGTTTGCAAGAAATTATGTAGAGCGTAAAGTGAGAGAAACTGTTACACTTTGATTTAGTTTTGTACTTTATAAGTCAGCGTCCGCGCTATTGTTGGTGGCACCCAGTGCGATGCTCTTTGTTGACCTCCCCCATGACCTCATTCTCCACTGATTTCCTCACTACCACCCTTTTATCTCCTCATAGTCACCCTCTCACATGTACTTGATTTCTTTTATAGCACTATTCCCCCGAAGTGGGTATCTGACCTTTACATCACACATATTATACAGAGACAATGAATCATGCAAGTGTGTAAATCAATATATAGGAAATGTTACAAAAGATAATGAGGGCTTCAAGGCCTAGGAGTCCCAAGCCACCCATACTGGTGGGCTTGATATGTTAAGGATACTTGGTCTGGGAAAAAACAGAATTTAAACTGTAATACACTAGTTGAGCTTGCTTATACTGATAAAAATGTATTATTAGTCAAAGGAACCCTTTTTAGCAACCTTAGAATAATGAGATTTTGAGAAAAAATACTTTTAAACCTCTGCCTTTTAGTATGTATGCAGCTCTTTCGTACTGGTTCATAGCTCACTGTGTTATTTTAGAAAGACTGTAAGTCATGAACTGCAAGTAACACAACAACTTCTGTGACAAAAGCAGTAAACCACCGAGCTATTTAAGTAAAATACACATATGGGATCTGCATGTTACTCTTTATGTTGCGGGCACATTAACACTGTTACTTTATGATGAGTCAGAACTGTCTGTGTCTGGACGATCTTTCTAACAAGTACATTATTCGCCAGTTATGTGCCGCTATTATCATCCCCCGAAGATTTCTGAGTATAGAAAGATCTCTGCAGGCTGCCCTTGTCTCGCCTTGTCTGTCTGTTCTGTCAGCCCTGTCTGTCAGATGGCGCCCCTAAAGTTTGGCACCCGGTGTGGTGGCATCAAGCACTGATCTGACCTATACTTTGTCAACTCTTGAGGCAGAAACAGTGCTCAGTTTGTAGAGGTGGTTGCAGGTGGCACACACCCTTTTTTGTAAACCAAGATTTATTTTTCATCATCAGACTTTGACTGAGAACAAGAAGGAGAACAGAAGAAAAGGGGGGAGATAGCTAGCAAAACCATGACAAACGGAGAAAGCATGGATTAAGATGAACTCACAGGATTGAGAAAAAAGAGAAAGTGTAGGGTGGTGGAAGAAATAGCTATGAGGTGAAGTCGACATTCGACAGCAAAGCCTTTGGGCTACTTAGAAAAACGTCCCCTGGTCACAACCTAAAAAAAAATTTAAGAACTGTCAGAAAGCTTTACAGCTTGAAGAGTCGATGATCTGCCCCCTTCCCTTGGCCATCTCCTTCCTTCCCTCCCCCCTCATGTGGCTCTTCAGGGATCCACATGCCAGACTTCCCCATTCTTAGACATACATGTTCTTATATGTAATGCCTAGCTAAATACTTTGTGTAAGTACTCACTAGAGCTCTTCTGCTTGAGGTTCGGGGTGAGCTCGATTTCAGAAAGGACCTCTATGGATGTGTTATTGATGATGTATTCTTTCACATGATTCTGATTTCCATATTGCAAAGAAGCCCTGCGTTGAAATTATAGCTGTATGGATTTTATACTGAGATGCAGCACTAATGCCACAAGGGACAGCTTGCTATTAAACAACACTGACTTATCGGCTATATTGGTTTATATATAATGTGTTTGCTGTTCAGCTCTCTTCCCTGCTCCTCGTGTTTCTCCTCCTTTCGGGCGGGGAGAGCGTTGGAGGAGCAAGTGGAGGCTTGGCACTCTGTAGTCTGAATATAAATGTCTTCAATGCGTCTCTCTGCAGCATGTGACAAACTTTCTGCTTCTACAATGAATCTGCCAAAGCCAATGGAATCGCCAATCAGTAAACGGCTCTCCTGTTCCACAGCGGCTATAATGCATTCCCCTGACAGAGGCAAGTGAACAGAAAAAAGCTCCACCGCTCACCTCTTTTTATTTCAGATTGCAAAAATGTGTCTGTGTCCATCTAATGTGTGGCCTTCGTTTTGAAAGTATTGTTTTCTTTTTTGCCTAGTGTATCAAAAAACTGACGTAGAAGGACATATTTGGGGATAGCATATGAGGAAAGGAAGAGATTTATATTAGAAACAGATTGTATTGTGCTAGAGGAAGATGTGTTTTGTTATGTTATTTAACGGTCCCTTCAGTTAAATGAGTTGTCATCACATACTCTGATTTGTTTTTACCTTGGCCAAACTATTCTCTCCCCAAGAATTGCTGCTATTACAACAATCAATGGCACAGCCAGTAGGTCTCACCTTTGGGACCTTATAAGTATTTAACCCTGCAGCACATTATCCTGGGCGCTACATCATCTACTATTACTTCACTCGCCCTGGTGAACGGCCATGCTATTTAACGAAAATATGATAACATTTCTTCAAAATATATATATCTTTTTTTTTTACAAAGAAGCTTCGAAACAAATGGGCACATTATAGCACTGCTTTGAGAAGTACTTATTTAAAGTGTTTTTTTTGTACAACTGGTAGTCTGAATTTATATATCTGGAATTACTTTTATGCGCGATAATGAAGCACTTCAGGTAGATCTATGTCTTCAGTTTACAAGTGTTTCACTGGGATCTACGCAGTCAATTGATCAAAACTGCTGGGCAGTCAGACAGTGCAGCAAACATGGAGGGGCTTTAAGGATATGCAGAAAACGTGCATGATTGCGAACTATAGATATAATCATCCCTACGCTACAAAGTAAGATCCTCTGTCATGAAGAAGCAATAAGACTTAAATAATCGCAGAAGTACACACTTAGCCTGTTCAAAAATTACTTCTACAATTCCTTAGCACGCAAGCTGTTTTTATTTTTATTTGTCAGGTCTCTATACCATGACCTTTGTTCCCAAAACACTAGGCAATTTTACGTACCTTAAAAGCAAAGTTGTGTGACAGTGCTGTAGTGGCACCAGTGATGGCGTTATGTCCCAGGCACAAAAAGATGGACAGGACAAACCCATTGTAACTGCTCAAGGATGTGTTATGCACTGCTCCAAAATACATGAAAAAATGCTTCTACAATAATGCAGCAGTCTACAGGGATCACTAATTCAGCCACTGCTTGGAGCACGCGTCATATACAATCCCCACCCAATAAGTAAAACAAACCTTCCTCTCAAAGCAGACTTTGCCTTTAGAAACTCCATAGGAGGCTGTCCCTCCAGGACCCAAAGGAAGGCAACTCTTTCCATGGTCAGAGAAGTAGCACTTAAGCAATCTCTTGAGATTTTGAAGTGAAGATCACTGTTGTCTGTCAACACAGTACACATGACAGAAGATTTGGTCTTAAACCATTCAGATACCTGGATTATAGTTTACAGAAAGCATCATCAGTATTTGCAAAGTTAACTTGTAACAAGCATATGTCCTAATAGGCTACTACACAGATTAAGCATATTACAGCCAACAGTCAGCAAGGACTGCAACACCCTGATGATTTGCCAACTATGGAATAGAAGTAAATTAGCACAAAGTTTGTTTGGTATTCACTGCAACGTGTTTTTTTTAATTTTTTTTTTACATTATTGCAATCGATGTAAAACTTGCAATACAAATTGGCAAAGTCAGTAAATTAAATCTTAATTGCATTTGATTAAGTAATTTTGAACTGAGAATGTTGGCATTTTGGAAAATTCCCCAATGCAACTAATTAATGGCACATAGTGCAATGTGAATGTCAATTAAATATACAAATCCAAGTCTTAAAAGGGTTGGCAAGACAAAGTCCAGTGTATCTGAGCTTACCGTCATATAGTGTGTTATGCAAAGGCACTTTGTTAGAGCAGAGCCACCTGCCCAAGCGTACCAAACAACATTATGTCACCCAGGACAGGGTCCTGGGTGCAACAACGTTTGTATGAACCAACACCATAATGAATATAAGCACACCTCAGTTTAAATCCCCAGAAGATTATTTCGATATTCAGGTCAGGTTTAATAGTTTGTAACAACCAGAAATGAATGACAAAGCATACCTAACATACTGTAGACCGATTAGGACAGGAGTTCTGGCCATATTTACGCAGGTGGGAAAGGTCTCCATTTTTAGCTAATTGGACTTTCCAAAAAAAGGGCCACCCACAACTTCCAATATAACGAAGGGCATTTAAGTGTATTAAAATTATAAAGTGCTTTGGGTTCCTACTCTGCAATGAGGGGTTGCTACTTAGTTTTTGCAGTAGCTAATGCAGACAGAAGGTTGCCCTAGATTTTAAACAAAGTTTAATTTGACCAAAATGGAAAATATACATTTATTCAGTTGGGATGTATGCAGTAAATAACTGCCTTCATTTGAAAATAAATGTATCCAAAATAGTAGCAGAGGAATTCAAAATTACTCCAGAAGGCTGCCATGTTTCTCAAAGCAAATGTTTCAGTGTATCTCACACGAGTAACAAAGTAATCTGATGAAGTGGGCTCATTTAAGTGGCAAGGAAACTGCAACCCATCGCATAAGGCAGAAAAAGTAAAACTGACCATTATAATGAAGGCATGAAATAACAGCAGGCTATCTGTTAGGAAATTACAACATGTTTGGTGAATAGTATCGTCAAATCTGTGCCGATGTGTTCAATGTAAAGAAAACCATTGAAAGAAATAATAAAGACTTGGCTCTATAACTGTTAAGTTATGCATGGTGGTGCTTGACTTAATCCATAACCCATGGGAATTCATGTTTGTAAGAAGGGGGTCAACAGTTTGCACACTTGTCTATAGTAGAATAGACCGCTAAAAAAACTAAGCAAAGTGTGCTTTGAAAAATAATAACCAGTAATTAAGAGTACTTTAAGCTTTCCTATTACTTTAAGCTTTCCTATAAATCAATGTTTTCTTAGTGTGTATCCTTACGTCGCACAAGTCTCCTTAAATCATTGTGCCACTACCCAAACTGCATCGGACGACGAAGCTTAGTAAGGAAAATTTGCGTCTTGATTTGCTCGTGATCCCCGCAAGTGGAGAGGGCCTAGTAGTTTGCTGTGAACTTAGTTAGGGGCCATGACTGATGTATGTACTTGTTCCTGAGTATAATTGCGCAGACAAATGACAAACAATTGAATGTAAAGTATCAAGAATAAGTACCAGTAGTTAAGATTGATCAAAGCATATTTATCCACCGCTTGAAGGTTTTCTTTGGTTACCTAAAAGCCTGGCTACAGAACTTGCCAATTAGCTCTTTCCTAAATTAAATCAAACTTTGTAAAGCTGTATCCCTCAGAGCTAGTTATGGTTGTTTTGCTCTACCCCTTTGGCATGACAGAATTCCCGCTGAAAGGAAAAATAGTTAGAATTTTGTGCAAAGAAAGGGCTTCCAGACTGTGATGTATATAAACGAATTCACCAAATTTGAACCTGATCTAAAAGTGTAAAAAGAAATAATGGGATTATGTTTTCAGAAGGTTAACTAAGCCCATCGTACAATTGAGGGAAGAGTGAAAGCTAATGTGCTTCTGCGTGGTAAGTGATTAAATTAACAATGTCATAGAAATTGATTTATACATCTTTTATTAGTATAACCTAAATGGAATGACCATCGCATTAGGCAATGATTCAGGTCTGTGGAAGAACATTTAAGTAGGCGTGCAGAACATAGAAAGATATCTAAAGCAGTAATGATGGGACCCCCTCAAAATGTGGAATATGGCCAGGGAACAGAGGGGAAGAAATAAAGTACAACTGAAAAAGAGTTCCCTCATTGGCCACAATTATTCATTACAAGTATATATCACATTCTTCATATTAAAGGTGACAAATACACAACAAACTTATTTTTAAATTTTCTTCAAAAATATATGAAATTTTTAATCTTTTATTCTTAGCATTGCTTTCAAGTTTATATTTTCATTAAAAGTAAGAATTCATAAGAGACACATAATCACAATATAAGAACATCAACAATAATTGCATAATTCATACAAAAAAGGAGAAAAGTTTTTTACATTGCATGACAAAAACGAATCATAAGAAAGACAATTAATTAGCAATCCATATGCCCCTGATAATACACTACCAATCACAACATCCACACTCATTCATACTTACTTTAATGAAAATATAAACTTGAAAGCAATGCTAAGAATAAAAGATTACAAATTTCATATATTTTTGAAGAAAATTTAAAAATAAGTTTGTGTATTTGTCACCTTTAATATGAAGAATGTGATATATACTTGTAATGAATAATTGTGGCCAATGAGGGAACTCTTTTTCAGTTGAACATAGAAAGATGTGCCATAAGAGTGCTACTAAAATGCTTCTCATGAAGCCAACTCGTCCTGTGAGTACTTTAGTGGAGGTCATGTGTAGATGGATCTTCTGTAAGTCTGTCTTTATTTACATAACATCATATGCTACCTGAATGTGGTCAATGAACACACAAAACAGAGAAACAAAATAAAACAAGTAATAAACGATTAAGATTCCAATAAACGTAATAACACAACAAATATGCATAATAACGTAATATTAAAAAAATTCAACCATTAGGTTCACTCTTGCCTCCTATGTGAGTGGCTTTTAATTTAGTGTTGAAAGTAGCGTAGACTTTTTCGTTTCCTTTTCGGTATAGTTTGGGAGCAAACATTCTCCACAGCTGGGCTTTTCTTGGGGCATGCAGACTGCATTCAAAGTGCTACAGACCGTTTTTTGGCCCATTAATCACGCTCCAAATAAACATTTCATTATTATCTGAACATCAAATTAGGGACAATTTGTGGCCATTACTAATTTTTTAGATAGATTTGTGTCTTCAGTGGACCAATATCCCAAGTTGATTTTTACTTTCAAAACTGGTTCCCAGCATTTTAGGTTAAAGGTGGTGATGGCTATATTGGAGGCTATGTGGAGGAATATCAGTGTTTTTGTGGTCAATGCCAGGCACATTCATTGTACTCTGACATGGGTAGCCCGTCAGCTGCATATCGGTTCTAAGCAAAGGGTTATCATCAGCAGGAAGAAGTGTTCACCTACAATTTTGTATTTTGGGCACATTGTTGGTTTTGAGGAAAAATGTTTGGTGCTACAGGATTACTGAGACCAGGGTGAAAATGAATAAAGGCTTTCCATAGCATGGGGTTGACATATTCTAAATTAGGTAACTAGAAATCCGATCTAATTACAGCTTACTCTAAAGTGGAGGGAGGCACTTTGTGGGGATAGGCGGGCCTCTAGTTTCTAAAGATGGTTGAGTAATTTGACTTGAAAACGCTAAACACTTATCGCCTGTATTTTTCTGTGGGTTTAAAGAAAGGTTGGTAGCTACCTTCGAGGGTAAACTTAATTGGTGGCACTGATCATAAAAAGAAAACGAACTAGAATGGATCACAGCACCACAGGCTGTTTTCAAGACATGGCTAAAAAAAATCAGATTTGTAATCAGGTCTGCTCTACTTAGTGCAAACTGTGAAGCAGGTTTGGTAGGCTAGAACTTTGCAGGTCTTCTTGTTTTGATTCTTGCTTCGAAGGTGTGGAATATACTTTTAACTGCAAAGCGGGTCTCCTTTTCCTTGTTTTATATATTTTACACTAGTACTCTTAAACACCGGGTATTGGCTTGAAGCTGAATGCATGTGTACTCAAATGGTCTGCTTCTAATTAAAAGTCTCTTGTTGAGTGGCAACTTGTGGAACCAGTATACTTTTAAAGAGCTCAAAAATCATTACACTCAGTCACACTTCTCAAACTTCAAATGCCCATTTCTTTCAAGTACAAACAAGCCCACCTTTCTCAAAGTACCTGGTAATATAATCGAGATTGGCTACCTTTTATTATTTTAGTCAAATCACTTTTCATCCACAATTCCTGATATATTTGGCAGAGGCATGGTACAGTAGGAAAAAGCTCAAGCTCTGCCCCCTATAATGGGGCAAAGCATTGTACGGAAACACAAAGAAAAATTCTAAAGTTTTAAAGAGTCTGCAACAGCGGTGTGTCATCGGGATGATGAACCAAAAATCTAAATTTATGCACTGAGACTCGAAGTTCTAAAATTGGTATCACCATCGGGTAATAATGAATGTGAAAAAAATATAGCAGAAATGAGACAAATCTTCTAAGAGTGACTAAAAGAGACATCATCTAAGCACCTGTGAAGGACGTTTGACTTGTGCCCATCTGCACCAGTTCTAAAAATAGATGTGTAACTAACTGTTGCTTTTGTCCACCCACCCGAGTTTACCTACCCTGAGAACACTTTCCATGTCATCCAATTGAAGGTTATAAATCTGTGCCAAAATGTAACCACTATGGTGTCTATATACTATAGCACTCGTAGACTTCACAGGGTAGCACCTAGTGAATGATCTCACATCAGATTTGAAACCCCCAGCCGACATCATCAAACCAGTGAGCCTTCTAAAATGCCTATTGTTGAATGGTAACGATACAGGACTGGGCATAGAGAAGAAGTGCCTTTTTCCCTGGACTGTATAGTGCCCTTAAGGATGAGACTATTTATCCAATGGACATATTATTCCCCGGATATTCAATTAGTAATGCTTGTTCAAAAATTGCCATGGTTTGCACATTATGTCACCTAATAAAAATAGAACTACCATTTCAAAGAATTCAATTAGAAAAGCGAAAAGGGAAATTCCTCAGTCAGTTTCACACTTGTACTTCTCACTCTGCTTAATATTCGCGTTGCAAACATGCCTGGAAATAACAAGCATTAGAAATGCAATAGGTCTCGCAGCATTAGAGTTAGTGCTTTTAGAATTGTTAATGGGTTTTTTTGTAAATCTTTAGCATGAGGTTGAGGGTGAGTGAGGGTGAGGGGTTGAGGGTGAGTGAGGGTGAGGCTGAGGGGTTGAGGGTGAGGGTGAGTGAGGGTGAGTGAGGGGTTGAGGGTGAGGGGTTGAGGGTGAGTGAGGGGTTGAGGGTGGGTGAGGGGTTGAGGGTGAGTGAGGGTGAAGGGTTGAGGGTGAGTGAGGGTGAGGGTGAGTGAGGGTGAGTGAGGGTGAGTGAGGGTGAGGGTGAGTGAGGGTGAGTGAGGGTGAGGGTGAGTGAGGGTGAGTGAGGGTGGGTGAGTGTGAGGGTGAGTGGGGGTGAGTGTGGGTGAGTGTGGGTGAGGGGTTGAGGGTGGGTGAGGGTGAGGGGTTGAGGGTGAGTGAGGGTGAGGGGTTGAGGGTGAATGAGGGTGAGGGAGGGTGAGGGGTTGAGGGTGAGGGGTTGAGGGTGAGTGGGGTGAGTGAGGGTGAGGGGTTGAGGGTGAGTGAGGGTGAAGGTGGGTGAGTGAGGGTGAGTGAGGGTGAGGGTGAGTGAGGGTGAGGGTGAGTGAGGGTGAGGCGTTGAGGGTGAGTGAGGGTGAGGGTGAGTTAGGGTGAGGTGTTGAGTGTGAGTGAGGGTGAGGGGGAGTAGTTGAGGCTGAGTGAGGGTGAGTGAGGGTGAGTGAGGGTGAGTGAGGGGTTGAGGTTGAGGGTGAGGTGTTGAAGGTGAGTGAGGGTGAGGGTGGGTGAGGGTGAGTGAGGTGTTGAGGGTGAGTGAGGGTGAGTGAGGGTGAGTGAGGGTGAGGGGGAGTAGTTGAGGCTGAGTGAGGGTGAGTGAGAGTGAGGGTGAGTGAGGGGTTGAGGGTGAGTGGGTGAGGGTGAGGAGGTGAGGGTGAGTGAGGGTGAGGGGTTGAGGGTGAGTGAGGATGAGTGAGAGTGAGGGTGAGTGAGGGGTTGAGGGTGAGGGGTTGAGGCGAGACCTAAAAACCTGACGATCGTAGGGTTTAGCAAGATTTTGGGGGTGAATGTAAAGAGGCTTGATGTGTGCATAAGTGCCTCTCAGGCAATACTTAGCATGAGCCCCTTCCCCTCCAAGAACACACCCCCACAGAGTTATTTTAAGTTTGCACAGCTGCATTTCATGTCCAGATGAATACTGAGAATGATAATTTTTCATCACTGAATAGAACTGATGTAGCTTATGAAAATAACACACAGTTTAAACAAACTGGAGATATACCAATAAAATACATCTATATTATTATAAATAACACCACTATTGTTTCATGGCGATCATGTCCGTAAAGGAAAGTAATTTGTGTTACAGCATAAGCGTTTAAAGAGTTTGCAATTGTTTCAAGACTATTTCTATACCATAACTGTGCAACGTTTCTCTACACGGACATAACCGCTTTACTCGCCATTAGAAAGTGACACAGACTATAAGGCAATGAAATATCACACAGGAGCACACTGAAAACGTGCAAATGTCACACTTAAGACTGAAAACTTGGCAACTTTGGACAATGCGGGGGTGGGGTGCCGTGCAGACTGAATACCTGTACCAGTCAGATCCTTCAAGACTGACTCTTCGGCTGTTAGCATCAATTTGCAAATCCCCGCCTCAATACCTCAAGTGATTGTAACATTGTTTGGACACGGGAAGTCTTTTTGCAATAAAGCTTATTTGATTCTACAGCCACGATTTCTACTGAAGACGGAGGGAAGAGAGGGGAGGGGGGAGGAGAAATGCGACACGGCGGGAAGGGGAGGGGGCGGAGCTGATTGGAATTGAATTGGTTGAAGTGTGAATTTTTTTAAGTGGGTGAGGGAATGTAACACTGGTTTGGCAGGAGAGACCACTGGGACAGAAGCAACATAGCAGGGCTGGGGGGTGTTGTAAAGCAAACGGGTGACCGAGCAGTGAGGGGTGGAATAAAGCAAACTGACGAGCGAAACATGAAGCAGGCAAGGAATACTACTGGCAAGAAAGCAACCTGGAGGAGGTGAGGCACAGGAGTTCCAGCAGCGCATTACTGAGGCAGGTGAGGAACGGGAGCAGGCAAAGCCCAGGTCAAGCAGCGCATCACTGAGGCCGGTGAGGGAGAAGCACATGGGTGAGCAACATGTCGCATGGCAGAGGGGGAAGAGAAGTACATGCGGGAGAGCAACACCGAGCATGGTGGAGGGGGACGAGAAGTACATGCGGGAGAGCAACACAGAGCATGACGGAGGGGGAAGAGCAGTACATGAGGGAGACCACTGCAAAACACTTGCCTGCATACTGGCGCTTAAATAAATGCCTGTTTCGACCCTGGCACGGGACGCTGTCTGGAGAAGGCCGCACCGCCGGTGCATCATCCGCTCGCCATTTTGGAATACTCGAGAAGTCGAACAATGTTATGACAATGTTTATAACTTTTACAGTCAGGCCTGGCCGCACATCTGCACAGCATCAGACCCTGGTCAGGCCCACTGAGAGGAAACCATTCTTTAGCTGGCAGCGGTTCGCTCCAGCCAGATGTTATCACTTTGCCGGTATCTTTTCACTGAACAACAAAAAAAAAAAAACACGTTTTTTCACATGTCTAAAGAGGAAATGGGAGTCTCTTGTTTGGGAGGCATTTTGCAATAAATTCATTCGGCTCTCTGGCTGATTTGCTGTGACAGGACTGAATGCAGTTCCGAGACAAAACCAAGCTTCCCTTTGATGTCGCGGCGCTCGGGCCCTGCCAGTGCAAAGGAAGCAGCCTTATATAGAGGCACAGCGCGAGCTGCAGTGTGCGCGTGAATCACCGGGGCTTCAATGCCTGGGTACATCTCAATAGGCTGTGAAATTGGACAGTCACCTGGCATGTGCTTATTTACACACTGCCCTCCGCTGCTCTTTCTCAAGTGCCTGTGCACGGCGCGACGGGCGTCTCTCATCCTTTCTGAAGCAGCAGTAACTAACGTCTCTGACACCTACTCATTCCGGCAGGCTGTCACGTGAAATGTCAGATCGCCGTCATTACTCGCATTGTTGCTGCAGGAAGCTTGAAGCATGAGTCACCATGGGTACACATGCAAACAAACCCGGAAAATATGTACAAGCGGAATTCAGTTGCGTTGTGGTAAATCCACCGATAATTAGGAAGAAAGCGAGTTTATAAAATGTGTGGCAAGTGCGGGGGGTTTTATTGCACCACAGCTGTGAGATAAAAATATATTTCTACAGGCGAGGGAGTTATTTCGCGAATGTTTGTGAAATATGTATTCCGACCGATGGAGGCCTAGTCAACCGAATTGTGGTATACTTTCTGGGAAATATGGCGAAGGCTAGTCTCAGCCGGACTAGCTTCTCACCAAATTATAAGATTGCTCTAAAAAGAACGCCTTCACCGCCAATCTCTGTAGAATGTTTGTATATGATTGCCTTTATCGTATCAGTGATCTCTGACAAGCAAAGTTATGTTTTGTCATACTTTAGAGCTAGCATGCTACTAAAATCCACATGGCTCACTAGAAATCGACATGAAATAACAAGACGGACGGACGGAGGAGAGGGGAGGGGGGAGGAGAAATGCGACACGGCAGGGGAGGAGAGTAGGATGAGGAGGGGGGAGGAGAGTAGGGGAGGCACGGCCTAGCGGCAGGCAGGCAGGGGAGGAGGGGGGATGTATTCCGACCGATGGAGGCCTAGTCAACCGAATTGTGGTATACTTTCTGGGAAATATGGCGAAGGCTAGTCTCAGCCGGACTAGCTTCTCACCAAATTATAAGATTGCTCTAAAAAGAACGCCTTCACCGCCAATCTCTGTAGAATGTTTGTATATGATTGCCTTTATCGTATCAGTGATCTCTGACAAGCAAAGTTATGTTTTGTCATACTTTAGAGCTAGCATGCTACTAAAATCCACATGGCTCACTAGAAATCGACATGAAATAACAAGACGGACGGACGGAGGAGAGGGGAGGGGGGAGGAGAAATGCGACACGGCAGGGGAGGAGAGTAGGATGAGGAGGGGGGAGGAGAGTAGGGGAGGCACGGCCTAGCGGCAGGCAGGCAGGGGAGGAGGGGGGATGTATTCCGACCGATGGAGGCCTAGTCAACCGAATTGTGGTATACTTTCTGGGAAATATGGCGAAGGCTAGTCTCAGCCGGACTAGCTTCTCACCAAATTATAAGATTGCTCTAAAAAGAACGCCTTCACCGCCAATCTCTGTAGAATGTTTGTATATGATTGCCTTTATCGTATCAGTGATCTCTGACAAGCAAAGTTATGTTTTGTCATACTTTAGAGCTAGCATGCTACTAAAATCCACATGGCTCACTAGAAATCGACATGAAATAACAAGACGGACGGACGGAGGAGAGGGGAGGGGGGAGGAGAAATGCGACACGGCAGGGGAGGAGAGTAGGAGGAGGAGGGGGGAGGAGAGTAGGGGAGGCACGGCCTAGCGGCAGGCAGGCAGGGGAGGAGGGGGGAGGAGAGTAGGGGAGGCACGGCCTAGCGGCCGTGCAATCAAGTAGTGAGGGGGCGGAGCTGGGGGAGGCTGTCTCAGAGAGTAGGCAAGGCGACACGGCGGGAGGGGGCGGAGCGGGTAAACAAAGACGGACATGCACGCGCCCGTGACTTTTAAGGTCAATGCGCATGCGCATAAGCTTAATGCGCATGCGCATTGACCTTAAAAGTCACGGGCACTGCAAGGAATCTCCACGATTCCTTGCAGTGTGGATAAAGAGTGGATGAGCCCCTATAGTCTCGCTTGCTCGATGCGCATGCGCATCGACAGGCGAGACCTAAAAAGTAAGCAGGGACTGAATGTTGTGTGTAAAAGTTCAGAGATGATCATGCATGCAGGCTGTCATATGGGTGATTCCCGGTCTCACATTTTCCTAGACTAAGCAGTTCTCTTGTGTGCAGACCGTGTACGACTGATGTATGGACTTCTCTGAAATGCTCTTTGGCGGGTTGTTGGTACTTGACTAGGTCTTTTGTTTTAGGGGGATTCACCAAAAAAAAAGGAAAACGGGTGCACTTTATCCGTCGGGCAAAAAGATTAAATAGATTTAACCTGTTTGCCCAACTGTATTTAACCTCTGCAGTTCATAAGCATATCTGGTCAGCAATATTTCTATATTCGATTTTTTGTGTTGTGTTGTCAACTTGCACTAAATCAGTTTCGACTTTTCTGCTGATTCATATATAAATGCTCATAGCATAGCTACAGATACTCAAGGAAGAACCTACACATTGCTTACAAATTCATCCTTTTTGTCATTTTACCTTTCATTTTCCATTGCTTTTGTTGTATTAATTTGTTCATTTATTTATTTATTTTTTAATTTTTCTCCTGTGTTTATTTCATTTGCTTCCATTCTGTAGCTCACCGCATGCACCTTAGTCCAACGGAAAATTATATTGTTTCTCGGCTGTTGACTCCTACGCACGCTTCCTTAGCCAGGAGCAGAAGTACAGCATTGCTTACAGAGCAGTGCCATTATCACTCAGGTAATGCCACTGGGAAAGTACGCCTCGAGGATAATGGACAAAAAAAACGTGATAGATTAAATGCTAATTGAAATTTCACAAGGTCCTATGATGCAGTGGTGTTCATGTTAAAATTGTGTTTTCATGTTTTTCAATGTGTTTTATTTACTGCTGTCTTGAGCGCGCACCTAAGAGAAATTGGAATCCTATACCCAGTGTAAAGAATAGTCTTGCATACAAAATAAGATTTTTGTTGTTGCTATATTTCATTAACGAAGCTTAGCATCCGGAGGGCTGTGGTTGGAAAAACGCCTTTTTAAAAGGCTAGAAAACAATAAATACAATTACACTGAAGCGGATCTGCATAGGGACGAGAAGTACTCCTAGCTGTCACTGTTTGAGGTCTGCTGTCTCAAGTCAGAAATTGATTCATGGGTCTTCACTAATTATGGTGTACCACTTTTTACCTGTAACACTTGTTTGACAAAATGGCTGCCAATAGTTTTTATATAATTTCAACTTTAAAGTAATAACCAAACTTTTGCATATTGGTGTTGATTGTAGCAACATCGATTCACTTATACTAAGTTGAATATTTCAGTTTCCTAAGGCCATACCTGCGCTTAATAATTTTTTTTTCTTTGTTCTTCAAACCCCCTACTTATTTTAATTCTGGTACCCTGGAAATTGACTAGGGTGGGCCTGCGTTTTTTTCTAGGTGCCTTGGAGTTAATTGTTGAAACTTTGCTTCTATGCAGCACATGTGAGGCTTGGGGAGTGTGCAGGAGGAATCCATTCAATAACTGGCGTTTCGCCTTTGGGAGTCACTGACCTGCTTTTACTGTTTGTAAATTGAGGCTCTAGTAAGAAACACAGATTCTCCAATGAGGCTTAAAAATGTAGGTGGGAAGCTGTGACTGATGTGTATGTGCCATAGCGGCTGGGGCCCTAAAACTTTGCGCTGGTGGACCCTTCTTGGTTGCCGGATCACTGTGTCTCAAGTTAACTTTTATTTTGTGTATCACAGTAGCATGGGATCCTTTAAACACCACAGCTGCTTTGTTATTTTTTTCTTAAACCTGAAACTGCCAGACTAGTATCTTAATAAATATTTAGCAAAATAACCCACCAATTTGCCTGTTCTTTTTTTATTTTGCTAATGAAGTATGCCATTTTCTTTTCCTCCCCAAACCTTCCTTCTCTGAATTTCTTACTCCTCTATATACTGTGCTATAACCTTTTAGTCTCCAATATCTGTCCTCGTGTAGCACCAGCCAGTCCTTTAAAGTCCCCCTACAAGCCTTCTCCCACAAGAAGCACAGAGCGAAAGAAGTCTGCCCCTGCCTTCAGCCCCACGGACGCTGCTAAAGGAGCCACTTCACCCGATCCAGTACAGGTGTGTTAGTTTTAAATGAAAACGGTATATTAATGATGGGTAGAATGCATGATGCTTTTGCTCTGGAAACCATGCTCTGGTTTAAGGGAGCTCCGCCCAACCACTTCTACTTTTGTTTTTGGACCATTTCCTTTTTCTGAACATTCATGGTTGGCTTTGGACTACCTTCACTGTTGTTGACGTTTGTTGTCTTTGGGTTTCTTTTTGAAGTGAGAGTGCGTGGGACCCATCTATGCTGGATTTAGGTTTATCTAGAAGGGAAAGTAAAACAATAGGAGGGAAATACAAAAACATTTACTTAATTTTTATCATTTTAGCCTGAAAAGGTAAAGAAGGAGAAGCGACCCACCACACCAGTGGCAGCTTGTGGCACAAGCTCTCCTCTGCGGAAGGCTGAGTCACCTGTGAGCATGTCGAAGAGACCCTCTTCTCCAGCCACATCCAAGTATGTACCTTTTCATATAGTACACAGGGTATAATAAAGAACATTTTCTCTTTTCTACCACAAGTGATAATAAAAAGTCTCAAGTTATAGTTCAAATTATAGTTGTTTGGTCTTTGTACTTCAAATCGGTGTGCTTTTTAGGTTTAACCTTAGAGTGACTGTAGCAGCATTTAGACCAAAATTTCTTTTAATGGCAAATGTGGGGAACCTGAATTAGCAATCCGCTGAGGAATGCTGTTGGCAAGGACGTTCTGGCACTAATGAGCAGACTGATAATTAGTGCGATATCTATCGCTCCCGATAAAATCTGACTCTGCATGGTCAAAACATATTGAGTGCAATAACACCTAGTTAAGATTTTTTCGACAATAACGTGGTATAACATGCAGGTGTTGGTACTTAATACGAATCTGATTGTCTTTGTATTTACTGAGCACTATAATTTTGACAAATGACAGGAGTTTTGACCTGGTGAAATTTACTCCAGGGATTCGTTTTTTGTTGCAATACTCATTGTTAGACTTTTTGCCTTCATCCATCTGGTTTTTTGAATTCTTTTTGTTCGCTTTTAGGACTCTGTGCACTTTACCTCTGCTAACCAGTGCCAATGAGTTTGTGCTGCCTCCTTTAAACATGGTTAAAACATGTCTTACACACAATTTGCATATTTGATTTACTTGTAAGTCCCTAGTATACTGTAGTGCATGTACCCAAGGCCTGTAAATTAAATGCTACTGGTGGACCTGCAACACACATTGTGCCACCCACTAAACTAGCACCTCAAAACATGTCTCATGCATGCTATTGCTACCTGTAGTGCAGTTTTATACTGCCAGTTC